>NC_141687.1:1611997019-1613197019 GCF_964263255.1 Lissotriton vulgaris | reverse complement strand
ACACCCCAGATCTAAAAGTAAGGGTCTTATTGGTGTCGACTGAGGAAGGGCGGTCAATACCCTCAAAAACTTGTTCTGAGCTTGGACTAAAGGAACTAAGTTTTCAAAGCCCCAGAGTTCAGCTCCATAAATTATTGAGGCTTTAACCTTTCCTTGGTAAATTGCCAAACCTGGAGCTACTGGTTTGGTTTGGGATAAACAATGTTCTTTTAGGAGGACCCCTGCTAACTGATTATGCTTTAAGACCAGCAAATCCATCTGTGGCTTTCAATTAATCTTTTTGCCCATTGTAACACCTAAATAGGTAAAGGAGTCAGTTTGTTCAAGGGAAGCAGTATTCATTTCTACTCTGGCTTTCACTGTTTTGTTATTATGCAAAACCATGAACGTTGTCTTATCAACATTGACTACAAGATCATGGTCATTACAAAAAAGACTAAATCTGTCAAGGGCTCTTGCAAACCAGCTTGTGTTTTCGACAAAATTAAAGTGTTGTCTGCAAACATTAATAAAGGAACCCTCGAACCAGCGAGAGTAGGAGAGTCCGTGGGAAATTCAGAGTAATATGAGATAACATTATTAATGAACAAAAAGAAAAGGGTTGGGACTAACACACACCCTGCCGCAATCCCTTGTTCACCGGAAAACGTTCTGTTGTCTCCCCCTGTTGGCATCCCAGCTTCTTTGAGAGTGTCCCAAAGTTTGTTACCGGGCACTAGATCAAATGCAGATTTAAGATCTACAAATGCTGCATAAAGGGTGCCCACAGCTAAGACCACGGTATTCCAATATAACATCATAAATCTAAAAACTTGGTTGATGGTGCTAACATGGGAACAAAATCCTGCTTGATAGGTGGATAGTATTTCATTATCATCAATCCACCTATTTACCCTTCTTAGCACTAATCTAGCCACCAACTTTTGCATAGTGTCTACAAGACTAATAGACCGGTAGTTGGATGGACAGGCTCGGTCCCCTTATTTTATATATGGGGATAATTTCAGCCCCATGCCAGGATTCCGAAAAAGGGGCTCCTCTAGCCAGACCATTGGCAAAAATAAAAATATATTTCAGCCAATTTTCCCGGTCATATTTAAATATGTCCGCCGGGATACAATCCGGACCCGGGGCTCTACCTGCAACTACCCCATCGAAAGCACGTTCTTTTTCCAATAAAGTAAATGTTAGGGTTGACTCCGGGACTACACATTGGTATTGCCCAGGATCAATTGCGTGTGAGGAAAATTGGGTCTGATAATGAGCAACCCAGGCTTCTGGGGGGACATTATTAATACAGTTATTTAGCAGGAGGGTGTGTTTACGCTCGACTCCAACCAATGTAGCCTTCTCATCCTCTTAGACCTCTCGGCGGCGTTTGATACAGTGGATCATACCCTGCTACTCATTGTCCTCCAGAAGAGAGCGGGTTAGGAAAAGACAGTTCTCAAATGGTTCGCCTCCTTTCTCAACAACCGCACACAAATACTCAAAATGAAAAGCTTCGAATCGGACCCCCTCCCCATTACTAGAGGAGTCCCACAGGGGTCAGTACTCTCTCCACAACTTTTCACCATCTACATGGAGCCCCTCACTGCAATTCTAAGGAACTCCAACATCCCCTTTCACCTCTAAGCAGACGACACACAACTCTACCTGGAAACCACTTTGATCGCAGACATCCACAGACTGAACAGCACACTCACAGAGGTCCAACATTGGCTCTCATCCAACCACCTCAAACTTAATGAAGAAAAGACAGAAGTGCTCCTCATCTCAAATAAGGATGAAAACCCCCAAATTCTTGATTGGCTCAAAGCCTTAAACACCCTTAATGTTCCTCTTGTACCTACAACCTCCGTCAAATCACTGGGGATCACTCTTGACCCTAAACTGGACATGAAAGAACACATCTCTAAAACTGCCAAAAGTGCTTTCCTTAACCTGAAACTTCTCTACAAACTGAAACCCTTCCTCCCCACGAAAGACCTTAAACAGGCCACTCAGGCACTGGTACTCTCCAGAATTTACAATGGCATTGCTACTATGACTGGAACAGCCAAATCACATCTGGGACCTCTGACCACTACCCTCAACGCCGCAGCGAGAATGGTCACGGGAACTAAGAAATATGAGCACATCACTCCGGCTCTTAAGGATCTGAGGTGGCTCCCTATTGACCAACGAGCCAGCTTCCGCACAGCTTGCCTCACACACAAAGCCCTGCATACAGGTAAACCAGAATATCTGGCTAACAAACTCAAAAGAGCTGGTCGGTCTAGGAACCTCAGAAGCTCCAGCACACTCCTACTCATTACTCTGAAATCACAGAAACATAAAATATCTAGTAAGTCCTTTGCGGGTAATGCTCCCAAGATATGGAACTCCATTCCCCCCCCCCCACATCAGAATGACCGCCTCCTTCCGGAAATTCAAGATACTACTTAAAGCCCTCTTTCTTGAGCGGGCTGGATCGTAACAAGAACCCCTCTTTTGATTTAGATAAATCTCTATCTCTATGCTCCCAGAGAGAGCCGGAAGACTCACCCGTGATCTCCACCATGTTGTGCACTCATGTTGCTTTTGTACAGACTTTTCTTCCCCCTGTGCTCCCTGCCCTGCTTACCTACAACTTGTCTTTTCAATGCTTATTTGTATTTGATGTGAAGCGCTCTGATACCCCCGGTTCCAGCCAAACTTAAATAAATAAATAAATAAAATAAGTCTCTTTGATATGACAACAGGATCTAGCAAGTAGTAAATGTGAGGGTGTCATGGAGATGAATTGCTCGGATATTGATGGGGAGGTGCTGTTATGTAAAATCAATCAATACACACATCAGTGTCCCTGATTCATATTTTTATACACCTGTTCAAATCGATAATGTGGGTCTGTGCTGTGTCAGTGACCTGCCCAAAGAGGGCATCATGAAGCAGTGCTTTGATATTACATTCCGATATATTGGGAACAGTGGCCCACATGACATATTTGGGCCAGGGAGCCCATATACCTTTGCATGTCTTAACAGACCAACTAGCTATTTATTATTTTTAGTTAATAATAGTTTATTAGTCAATGAAAGCCATAAACAAGATCATACAGTACCTAAAGTTTAAAAATACATACAAAAAAAGAATAAAAAAGAAATGTATCATACAGTTATTATGGCCACTGAGCTTCACACCACCAGCCCTTCACTTTCTTCAACTTTCCTGTCTAAGCATTTTAGTGAAGGTGCCAACCACAGAAATACATTGGATAAAGTGGGTAATCAGGGGCTGTTCTTTCCCAGGTGTATAAAGTGCAAGATTGCCATATGGGTGGCTAAAGTTCCCTTAAGTAGATTAATATTGGTAATTAAGGTGCTTATGTTCAGAATTGCTGTGGGCATATATATGATGCCGGATGGGCTATGATTCCCCTTGTAAAAGTGCAAGTGTGCAAGACTTTGCATCATTAAAATACCAGAATAGACAAAATCATTATCTGAGCATAGCGGGTTAGGGAACAGCTGCTTATGGCAATCCCTAACAGACTAACTATTTGCTGAGGAGTGAATGGGAATGGGTAGGTATGTGGCTTACCATCAGCTGCATATATGTCATTGTCGGTTGTCATTGAGCAGCAGCATAAGGACTTTGAGGGCCGACTCCATGCCAGTATGGGACATGTGAAGGTGAGTGAAGGTGAGTTTTTGCCTTATATGCTTCCCTTTCTGTCTGCTCTGGTGTGGGGTCTTTAGTCTATGGGAACGCATGCATCGCAATCGGGAATGTCAGGCCACCAATTCAGGACCAGTGATTCCGACACCGTTTTGATTTTGTTCGTCTTACCACCATACTCGTAATCAGGACGAAAGTCTTTTGTCATTTCTACAATAAGTATGCAAAAAAGAAGCACTTCCCAAGCTTAGGTGGAAATCAGCTCCTGTATAAAGCACCCTACAACACCAGCGACACTCTGAATCTACTCACCTGAAAAGTCTGTTTGTCTAGCAAAGTTTGTGCGCATAGGATTAGCACAATGCCATCCATGGCGAGCTAGAAAAGGACAAAGTCTTTTGCCATTTCTACAGCACAGTCTTTAAGCATAGGATTAGCCCAAAATCATTGTACCACTCCAGGCACAGTATTACAGCTATGGATTGGTAAAGTACCATCCAAGCCAAACGGGAATAAATAAAAGCAACCCCTAACATGTGTTTCGCTATCATTATAGCTCTTCAGAGAGATTTCACTTTGTTCAGACACGAGGGAGCACCCAGTATAAATCAAAACAATACCCTTTCATCCTTAGAGTGGCACATCCATTATGCTGTACAAATGACAAAAGACTGTGTCCCATTCTAGCACAGGATGGATGGCATTGTGTGTTTTTTTCTCCCTTTGATGGCAGGAACATAGCTAAGATCTCTTGTGTATTTAGTGCTTATTTCCATTTTTCTGGAAGCAGCTTCTAAAAGAGGGCCTAGCCTTTTTCGAGAGGCCATAAAAAATGTTGCTTCTCTCTGACAAATAACTTTTGTAGGCATTTGGAAACACATCACAGAAGGTTGTGTCATGTGATTTGCCAAGTTACCCCAAACATTTTGCATGAAGGTCAATTACAGATACCTGTCTGCAGCATTTCACATTATGATAGTATCTACATGTTGTTATACAAGGCGTCAGAAAGGAAAAAAAAGATAAAAATCAAAACATTGAGTATAACTGAGGAAATGCCTTGCTGGCACATGTGGGATCTGTGACAACCTTAACATTGGAAACATGGAGATCATAGACGAAAGACTCACATTGCGGTGCTTCTGGTGAATTGTAACTGTTTAAAGATTCAAGCCCTTATTTATGAAGGGCTGGCACTGCAGTTGTGCCACTTTTCTGTGACACTGCGGAGGAGTAAACAATGTGCCACACTGCCCCTTATTAATAAAGTAACACCTCTAGGCAGATGCATCACTTTGTAAAGGTCTGTGCTACATTATACCTGTGTCAATGTATGCAGGGTGGGCGTTCCACCGTGAAAAAGCCTCGTAGAAGTAAGGCAGGAAAATGTATGCGATTTCATTGCACCACTTCTATGACTTGACTGTGTCACAATCAGGCGTAAGGAGTGACACAGGGCTTTTCACATGGGACTTGCCTATGTGTAATGACATTGCTGGAGTGGAGTCAGTTATCTGACTTATTCCAGCAAAGCATCATCTTTTCCCGCCCGATACGTCAGGAATCCTGACACATCTGTAAATCATTGCACCATTGAGTTCTGTATTGTAAACACGGCACATCCATCATGCCGTAAGGATGGTGCTTTGAAAAGTGATGCATTGCTGTTTTTGTCCAGCGATGCGCCACATTTCATAAATGAGGCCCTCAGTCGGAGACAGGGGAGGTTAACCTACAGAATACATGAGAATGATTATCCATTACAAAAGTGTATTTCATGCTGTGCCTCTGCTGCGCGTGTGTGACATCTCCCTAGAGTACTCCATACTTCATGTAGGTCATAAGCAGTGCCACTGGAAACGTGATTCCACAGCCACACCCTTTTGTCTGTTTATTTATTAATTTACCACACTCCCCAAAAGTCTGCATCTGCTGCATATTTGCAGGTTTTAGAAAAAAATTCCAACTCAAATGAATGAAGTTATAAATATTACAAAGGGGCAATGAAGCCTTTGGAAACGTTAAGTGGCCGTCGCTTCTGAGTACCGTATTCAGGAATTTACAAAGGTGAGAGATAGTGTAAACAGCTCCAAATCATGCAAAAGGGGGGGAGAATTGTGTCAGCAGTAGGAAACTGTCTTGAATTTGCCGTCTACTGAGACTCTTAGACACTTTACATGAAATGTCTCTACTGTGCTAAAGGAATGTTTCGTAATGAAAAGAGGACCTTGAAGACTTCATGTAGTGTGAATAAATATTTAACCGAAAATGAAGACAAGTTCAGAATATAATTGAGTTATACTGTTTAAATGTAGCACACTTTAATTACTTTTTCTGCCTATTGACTTTTTGGCTGAATGCAACATTGTTCATTTTGTAGACACTTTGCGAGCAGAAAGGACATTGTTAACAAAATAGTGTACTTGTGAATGCACGCTTAACTAAGGGGGCTGATTACGATCTTGGCGGATAGGATACTCTGTCACAAATGTGATGGATATCTCGTCCGCTGTATTACAAGTTCCATAGGATATAATGGAATTGTAATTTGTCGGACAGAAATGCTTTTTTAAGTTTGTGATGGAGTAACCCTGCCCACCAAACTCGTAATAAGCCCCTAAATTATTAATGGTTGGTGTCGAACAATTTCAATAGGATGCACTGAATGTGTATAGTTTTCTTTCTTAAGAAACTTTAGCATTTTCCATAGCAATTGGAATCTTTTTATGTATCAAAGTGTGTTAAACTATCAGAACAGAGAATAATTCTCGGATAATGTTGCTTAGTTTGTAAAAGGCATATGTTCCCTGCAGTTAGCCAATGCATAATAATTAAACAGACAGTAACACCATCATGCGCTTTCATGCATGAATTCTGAATGTGCATTAAGACATAGATTTATTTC
Source organism: Lissotriton vulgaris (assembly GCF_964263255.1). NCBI lineage: Eukaryota > Metazoa > Chordata > Amphibia > Caudata > Salamandridae > Lissotriton > Lissotriton vulgaris. The sequence goes on along the minus strand of NC_141687.1, from coordinate 1,613,190,451 downwards.
TCTTTTCTTCATAGGGAAAATATTTTCTGGTAAAATTTGGTGGCTTCTCTTTCCAATCCCACCCCTTAAGGGCATTCACCTCTGACTTTGACTGAAGCAATTTTGCATGTGCTTGTTGAGTGGTAAACGCATATATGAGGTGTAGGAATATCCACAAATGTGAAAAGTTTTGGAGGCTCATCTTATTTACTACGATGATCCATCCATAAACGAACATAATCCCACTCCTAACCCTACACTTGCTAATGAAGCAATCCAGCTTTACCAGTGGTATTTCCTCACTTCGAAATGCATGTCTAAGTGTATAATTCCAAGAATTCGTAACCTGCTACTCAGAAGGTAGAGAGTGCGTCTAGACAGTGATGTTTATATGCCTATTTTCAAAACAACAGTTCACTAATAAAAATATGAATATAAAGGCATTGTTTCACAATGTGACTGAAATTAAACTGTCTGCATGACGTTGTTTGTGAGGATTCATATCCTTCCTCAAAAGTAGATGACTGTCCTATTGTGAATTTGGTTTCAGCGCTATGAGTAACGGATTGAAAACAGTAGCGTAGCCAGACTGTCAAGGGCCCTGGTATAAGAAATTGTGTTGTTTGAAGTATAAAATACAGCAATAACCTAGGTTTAATGCTCCCCTCAGGCCTCTGGGTCCCTGTGCCATTGCTCCTGCTGCACCAGTGGAAGCTAGGCCCCTGATTCAACACTCCCTCGGGTACACTGAAAGCTGCAACTTATGCCCGGGCTTGCCTGCACACATAAAAGCCAACTTTGGTAGCGAATGTTCAGCGTGTGAACCATGAAACCCCGACGGATTTCTGAGGTTTGGAGTTTCCGACAGTGCAGAGGGCTCGACCCAACAATAACAAGAGCAGTCATAAACGACCACAAGTTCTTATTTCATTTAAAGTTTTAATTACAAAATTGAGTTCCGTTAAATTCGTAAACTGCATCGAGCCGGCAGGGTGCCTGCCACAAGGCAGACAGACGTCTCACTTTTCAAACGTAGGTCGTGCTTGAGAAGAGCAGATAACGGCTTTTTCTTAGAAATTTCAGGAAAAAGTACATTTACAGGAATCTGTGAGCACACATGCAAATTCTCAGCTTGCAGAGGCGGGGGTGTGGTGGGAGGGGGAATCCAGCGCGCGGAGGGTGTGGCGCGCACTCGCTGTAATCAGCAAAGCAAGGCGTTAATTAAAGGCGAGAGCTTGAACAATGTCTTTACTGGCGAAAAACAGGTCTGGGGTTTTTGAAAAGCAGCAGGCTCGGAGCTGGCCAATTTCTTGGAAATTACTGTCGAGTGAAAGCAACGCTGAGTCATGCAGAGAATCATGACAACAATTTAAAACTCTGCTGAATAGAGCTGGAATTTTCTATCAGTCAGGGAATTTACGAGCCCGCGCATTTTAATTAGAAAATGACATACTTACAGCGCAGTGCCAAATAGTTTCAATCTTAATTCACCAGGGAGTGAAACTCCTGCTGTAGCATTGATATTGTCATTCTACTCCGATTATTCACCAGCACTCTTCGTTACACTTACTCCTGCTCTTATTCATCACATTCCTTACTCACGAGGTAGATGCAACTTCAGAACACTAGTTTATAATACTTTGAATTTAGGCCCCGCCCACTCTAAGCAGGGCGCCAAGAAAGCATGGATGCAAGAGTGATAAACAAAAGTATCTGAAAAAAATAGACCTGCACAGTCCACACAATTCGATGTGGGCCAGAAAGAGATGAAGAACTGTTAATGTCAAGAAAGGCGCCTGAAATTATTACAACTTGGTTGAGCAAGTGAACTCATAGGGGCCATTGTGCAGCCTGTCCTCACTTTTATTGACGCAACTGAATCACTGTGGGCTTCCCCATATTTTCAAGGTCATGTAAAGTCACCCCGGGTGACTTTTCATGGCCTTGTAATAACATTATTTCTCCTTTCTTTTTCCTCTTTCTATGCATGCTCCGTTCTGCAGCACACAAAGAGGAAAATGGCATCAATTATTGTTTTTGTGAAGGAAGGTGTCCCTTCCTGCACAAAAACAATTGTCTCCTCAGCGCAGGCATCCTTGTAAAATGACGCAAAGGTGTCTGCGCTGGGGCACAGCTGTTGTTTGTGTGCCGGGACTGGAGAGAAGGACAGGGATGGGACGTGTCTTGCAGAGAAGGTGCTTTCCTGCCCTTTTATTTTGATGCACAGCAGGAAGACTTGCTGCGCTGCAGTGTGTCAACATTTTGCAAATGAGGCTCTTATTGTCTATCTCGGAATTCAATTGAGTTTCCGGGAACAAGCCCGTCACACTCGGGAAGACATTCTATTGCAAAAAGGGCCGCTCATGAACAAGTACTGTTTGGATTACTTAGAGTAATCTGTATTATGGTTAGTCTTCTCTTCCAAGGGTGACAACCGTCCGTAAATTTCACGGACAGTCCGTAATTGGGACCTCACGTCCGTTGTCCGTGAGGATCCCTTTTACGGACGCCTTTTGTCCGTAATTTTGGCCATCACAGGGAGCAGCACTGCTCCCCTGTGAGAGGCCTCTCCCCCCGCTGATGGAGCCATCTCGCACTCCTCCTGGAGCACAAGAGCAGCCCCAAACGCCCATATTCATTCTGTATGCCGGATAATTTCCACATACAGAATGTCAATGGGGCAGTCTGGGGTGTTAAAAGCATGTGGCGGCCTCCTCCTGCCTCAGTCTAGGGTCGGGCATTCTGTTAGACGTTGCAGCATGGGTGTTTTACCTTTTATCTAAGTTAGATAAAAGGAAAAACGCCCATGCTGCAACGTAAGAGAACAGTTCATTTAAAAAGGCCAGTAAAAGAAGTTAAAAAGAACGGGTTATCGTTCTTTCACTGTCTCATCATTTTAGAACTGAAGTATTTTCAATATAATATTCAACAAAGCCATGGTTGCTGCTTTTTTATTTTAAGGAACTAGCAAACATTGACAAAGCCAATAGTCCTGGCTTGTTGTTTGTGTAATGATACTTGCTGTATTATATATCTGGAGGATGCAATGGCAGAAATGACAATACCAGTCACGCGAAACACTATGCTAAGCGCAGTTTTTTAGCCTAGGTGTTTTAAACCACGCTCTTAATTACACCAAACACCCCCTTTGAAGAGACCCACCAGTTTTCTTTACACCACTTAAAGCCCTGGAAACAACACCATGTCACAGTCACCTTACATCCTGGCACTGTGCATCATGCATGATTCATGACTTCTACGTTTTCAGACTGCCTGTATGCAGGGGCATAGTGAACCCACCCCACCCCACCACTTGCTTTAGGAACTACAGCAAGGTGAAGTTCTTGACGGGCCTCTTCTGTCTGCAACTCTGCATAACAAGCATTTACAATGCAACGGTCTCGCCTTTGCAAAAGTTAGAGCTATTGGCATTGTAAATGACAATTTTTTTATTTATGTGTTGGTTTTGAAAACAGATAAATAAATGGCAGTCATTTACAATGCCAATATCTTAATCTTTCGCAAATGCCACACACAAACACACAGACCCACACATACAGAGCCACACACACACAGAGCCACACACACAGAGCCACACACACACACACAGAGACACACACACACACACACACAGCCACACACACACAGAGCTACACACACACACAGAGCTACACACACACACAGAGCTACACACACACACACAGAGCTGCGGCAGGGATGAGTAAATCATGCGGCAAGCAAAGCCAAATTATGTGGCGTCATGCAGCACACTTTATGCTAGTATGATGCCATTTTGTCATTTTTACACTTGCTAAAACTACCTGGGCATTGGTTGCACCTCATTTTTTTCAAGTTTAACCATCAAATGTAGCAATAAGCAACAAAAGGTGAGCAGTGAAGCTCTGGCAGGGGCCTTCCATGGAGCAGCAACACATGCTGCTCCACTTTTAGTAACTTTTGAAACGTTTAGCTAGAAACCTTTTTTTTATCTGCAGATGGTGCAGCAGATAATGGATTATGCGCCAAATGTACAATTATGTGAAAAACGCTGCAGCTGCACAATTGTATAATTCCAGTGGGAGTGGTAATGGTATGCCTCACAATTCTGCACTAATTGAATGTCGTTTTGCACATTCATCTGCCCAGGCAGCGCCTAGTTTGTCTTTCCAACATTCATTCAGACCCCTTACATCAGGGTAAGACATGATACCTTAGCTGTCCCTTCGTCTCTGACAATGGACTTCTTTCACAGGCCGAAACAGGGCCCGACCAATGACGTTCAAAGCAGCACCACACAGCGGGGGATCATGACTACAGTGGGGCGTTGGTGGGTGGGGGGGGGGGAGTAAATATCCGTACTGGCTACTAGGGCAGCCTAACATAGTAGCCTGCATCCCACTGGTAAAACAATAGTATGGCGGAATGGCCAGTCCGCCCTTAGCCATGAACTAAATAAAGCATTTAACGCTTTGTCACTGGCCTTCAAAGTCACCAAATCCGCACTGCAGCTCCATGCATTGTGCTGTAGAGCCAGCATTAGGATGTCTGCTGTTCCAGGCTCCCATTAGCCTCATACTCTTACAATGAGCTATGAGTGTAGCAAGTGGGAGGGGCTAGGGGCGGGGCTAAGGACAAGACATATAAGACACTTCTGCTATGCGGCCTAATACTTATATAAGTGCGCAATCAAAGAAACAAGCAGCAATGCTCACACAAGCATGTATTTATTTCTTTATAAAGTTGTATATAGTGGCATTCCCAGAATGTTGTTTAAAATACCTCCCTAGTGTCTGAATTTTCTCCCTCTTTCACTCGCTTTTATCACACACACACACACAAACATGCACATGTGAAACCAGAAAAACCTTAGACTAATTCTGGCTTCCCGGCTTTCCCAAATTGTGTGATCCTAGGAAAATATTTTAGTTTATAAAGCCTCTTTTTTTCTTCGTTGTCAGATATGAGAAAAACTTTCAATACACGAATTGAGGGTGTGCACTGTACAAATATAATCTGGTGTATTGATGTCAAACGTCTCTGCATGTTAACTATCTTTTTCAATTTTAAAGAGACCATCGTATTTTCACACGATTTAGATTGCACGGGCTGTTAACCACATCGCTGCTGTGCATGTGCATTTTCCCCTCCACTGTGCCACATGACGAGCTGAACTCGTCATGAGCATGGAAGGGGTTAAGAGCCTCACCAGACCCTTTGCTCGTTTCTGGCTCGACTTCCCCTGGCAATCTGCTGGCTCGCCCACCTCTAGTGAAGCTGTGTGCAGTTATACAGTTGGTGCGCAGAACCTGTCAGTCGGCTGCGAGCAGTGCATATTTAGGTGTATACAGTTTGGGTGCAGGTTGTCTGCAGAGCTTGTGTGCATGTTGCCAGCAGAGTTAGATTGGGGGCGGAGTGCAGTTTTGTGAACAAGCTGCGTGCTCGGTATGTGCACGGGTTATTTGGAACATGCATCAGTGATTGTGTGCAGAACACGTAAACAACTTGGTTGCAAACTGCGTCGATGTCTGGTTTCTATGCGCAAATTTCTACAGCCATTTCACTGTGGGCGTCTCTACGTTTCCCTCCTCACTCTCTAGGAATGTCTCGTCACTTCAGGCACGCAGCAAGCGCTGTAAGTAACCCGAACCACCGCGCAGAAAGTAAAATCAGCTTTGCTTCTTTCAACTCCCGGAAATCCGTCCTTTTCGTCGCTCCTTTAAGACAAACTGCGCAAACAAAGCAAAGTAGCGAGCACTTCGAGTTGTAAATACCTCCCAGTGCCGTATCAGTTGTGTCCTGGCGCCGCCGCTGTCGCTTCCGCCACTCGCCGCCTCCCTGGTCTGCCGCTTATCGGATGCTTGTGCTCTAGTCCAGCTGCCAGCAGGAGCCGCCTCCCGGCACAGCCAATCTCAGGGCTCGGGAGGCCCCGAACTCCCGGCCACAACCGGCTCTGCAACCCCAGGCAGAGGTGAATGCACAGGCAGTGCTCCAGGACCCTGCTGCGCCAAAGTCTGATTGAAGGCTGCCCCCGACATGGACAAAAGGCCATTGCCGGACTTGGGGAACAAATGGCCCCGGACATCAAAATAAAAGAGGCCTCCAGTAGCAAATGGAATAACTAAACAATTCATAAAAAGCAAAGGAAACAAGTTCCCGCCGGGCCGCCGCGCTGCCTGCGATGACCCGGAAGCGGTTGGGCAGCCGGCCAATCGCAGCGCGGCCCCAACCGGAAGTCCCGCCCCCATTGCGGCGCGAGAGGGAAGCCACTGTCCGAGGAGCCCCGAGGGCTCCTGATCGAGTCCCGGTCCCGAGATGGGGGACCGGGTGAAGAGCGACTGGGCGCATGGGGAAGGCGGGGCTCTCATGTGGTGAGAGAGCCCCGCAAAGCGCTACCGCCGCCCAAGAGGCACAACCGCCGCCGAGCACCGCCAGAACAGGTGAGTGTGTTGAGGGAGAGGAGGGGTGAGTGGGGGTGGGGTGTACGCGCGTGTGTCTGTTGTAGTGTGTGCGTGCGTGCGTCTGTCTGCGCATGTGTCTGTTTAAGGGGGGGTGCGTGTGTGTGTGTATGCAGTGTGTGTATGTGCGCATGCGTGCGTGAGCCTTTCTTTAAGGGGGGGGTGTGTGTGTGTGTATGCAGTGTGTGTATGTGCGCATGCGTGCGTGAGCCTTTCTTTAAGGGGGGGTGCGTGTGTGTGTGTGTATGCAGTGTGTGTATGTGCGCATGCGTGCGGGAGCCTACTTCGACGTGCGCGCTCACGAGCTACAATCTCCGGCAGGAGAAGCTCGTGACAGTCTGCTGTCTACATTCCCCCTAAAGTGATTGCATAAGTTGTCTCGCCCTAGACGCAAAAGCTTTGCTTTTGCTTCGTCTAGGCGAGACCTAAAAAGGCTTGGCTCATAATGTGAAATGGTGGGTGAGTAAATAAGTGAAGGAATGTGTGAATGGCTGGATGGATTACTGAAAGGATGAATGGATGAATGGAAGGAGTAATGGATAGAGAATGAAATAAAGGATGGATGGATGAGTGAATGAGTTGAAGTGTGGATGAGAGAAAAGGTAAATGGGTGTATGGGTGGAAGGGTAGATTGATGGGTAAAAGGGTGGATGGGTGTGTGAAAGGATGGATGGATGAGTGAAAAGGTAGATGATGAGCGAGTGAATGGGTGGATGGATGAATTGATTAGTGAAAGGGTGAATGGATGGATGAGCGAAAGGTTGGATGTAAGGATTGATGAGTAAGGGAAAGGGTGGATGTATGAGAGAACAGATGGCTGGATGAGTGAAAGGATGGATGAGTAATAGGATCAATGGATGGATTCATGAATGGATGAGTAGATGGGTGGGTGGATGGATGGATGGATAAGTGAAAGGGGGATGGAGAGAGAACGTGAGGATGAATGACTTAAAGGGTGAATGGGTGGAAGGAAAAGTGACTGGGTGGATGGATGAGTCAGTGAATGGGTGGATGGATGAGTAAGTGAATGGATGGCTGGATGGGTAAAAGGGTAAATGGCTGGATGGGTGAGTAAATAGATGGATGGGTGGAAGACTGGATGGAAGACTGTACGGATGGATAGGGTGAAAGGGTGGGTAGATGAATAATGGATGGATGAGTGAAAGGGTGAATGGAGGGATGGATGAGTGAAATGATGGATGGAAGGATATATGGTGGATATGGTGGATAGGTTTGCAAATGGTTGAATATGTTTGGATATAGATGGGCACACAGATGGAATGACAGAATGAATGGTGAAAGACTGAATGATGGATGAAAGAATGATTACACCTAGTAGCACCCATTATCTTAAGTAACATTTCCTATACATTGACTTTCATGTTAATATGAGTCATTGTCCCTATATTAATTTGTATGTGTGATGTAACACACTCTGACACCCTGCGCTACATACTTGGGATGAGTAACACTATAAAAGAAATTAAATACACATGAGAGACCGTCTAAGTGAAGATGAGGGGCACCATTGGAGGGTGGTAGCAAGGCCGGACTGGTTGGACCAGGCATCGGAGGTTTCCCTGGGAAGCTGGAAGGGGGGGGGGTTGTTACTGGTGGCTTGCACTGCAAAATTCCTTGTATAGCCAGGCAAATGAAGATTAAGGAAGGAGCGTCGTGTTCATAAACAAGTCTTCAGTTCGAATGCTGTGTTCCAAAGTTTTATTATGATTATCCAATATCTGCAATCAAAGATTTATTCCAAAAGCACAAAAGTTCAGTTGAATGTGGATTCAATAATCCAATCCGACTCCTTATTCTATAAGGCACAGTGGATGCACACATACCTAGTGTCGCCGGCCTGGATCTCGTTGAATTGAACTTCGCTTTGCCTAGATGGAGGCAAATGGTTGCTCTGGAACCTTTTTGAACTTTTTGTGAATTATATTGGATTCTTTACTAGGGAGATATACATTTGGAGATTATACAAGTCACTTTATCCAGGCCTAAATAGAATAAAGAGTCATTATTTTGAACGTTTAACTGCCAGAAGATTTATCAATTGAATGTTGTTGGGAATCGCGGCGAGGATCTGATGTGTTGGATCTAGGCACTTAGTAAAGGCCACCGCACCACAGATTGATTATTGTTATTCACGAGCCCTGATGATGTCCGTATAGTACGAAACACGTTGGCTGTTTTAAGTTATCTGCAAAACATTGATTTGGATGAGATTGGATTATTGAATCCACATTCAACTGAACTTTTGTGCTGTTGGAATAAATCTTTGATTGCTAATATTGGATGAATTTTGCAATAGTAAAACTTTGGAACACAGCATTGGAACTTCAGGTGCGTTTCACCGTTGTCTGGTGACTAATGTACCTGCTGGAGTGAGGTGCGAATTTTGAATCGTCTAAGGTAGAAAGCTGCGGCCATACTGAAAAACCATAAAGTGCATGATTGTCTCAACCTAATATAAACTTATTTAGACTTGTACTTAGGTGGTTGTTAATTTACTTACTTATATACTATTGCACGACCACCTCTGACCTGTCTGTAAAACGTACCTTTTGTCCTGAATTTTAACCATTTGTCCTGAATTTTTATCCTGAATTTAGTCCCTTTGTCCTGAATTTTTACTCTCACCGTTGTGAATTTGCACCTATGCCAGTTGGTCACCCTATCTCTTCCTCGTTCTCTTCCTGATGGAGTGAGGTATGCTGTCTAAAAAAAAAACAAATTGTAGCCCTAGGCTTCTTTCACAGAAAGTATTTTTCCCCCTTTGGTTTCCAGATATGACTTTGTGCCCATCTAATCCCAGATTTTCCACAGGAGAACATTCTGCAACATCCTAACAAAAGACAAACCACAATCCTTCTCTAAGGAGGTGGGAAAGTGATCAGGAAGGGCACAATGTGAGGAGACTAAGCATTGTGCCCATTACCCCAAGTAATTGACACCACCATGTCTCCTTTTCCTCATTCTTATTGTGATATATGACGAATACAATCAGAAAAACAAGCATTGGAATAGCCAATAGGTCTCGTATTTGGGACCTTATAACTGTTTAGCCATGCAGCACAATATTCTGGCTGCCATGCCGCCAGGGATTGGAGAGATATCCGATTTCTACACTTGGTCATGCAATGGGATTCAGGAATACATGCTTGATTCTGGAAACATTTGTGGAATCATTCCAAGGCTTTTTAATGCACAGACAGAAAGAAAAGTGCCTCAACGGATTGGTGTCACTACAACGCATGCTTTTACATCGCATGCCTTTACAACGCGGTTTTTACCACGCAGTCCATTACAACGCATAATGCTTTTAGGCGCTGGATAGTGAATTATTTAATTTACTATTCCAACTCCAGTCCCCGTGGATAGTAGGGAAGGTGTTGGATAGTAAATTAAATATATTCCCTATCCTAGAGCGCCCCCCAGCGCAATGCATTGTAATGGTATGCGTTGTAATGGTTGCGATGTAATGGTAGTGCGTTGTAAAAAATGCGTTGTAAGTGATGTTCCCCAAGTCAACAGCACTATAATATTCTGTGTTCGACAGCATCGCTAGAGTATTGAACAGCCTATGAAAAAAGCAGTGAAGTACTTTCCAATGGCGGAGATGTCACATTCCTCTTCCCTAGGACCTCTATTCACCAGACTCCCTTCTCCAGAGTTTTCCATTCAAAATACTGCTCACACTTCGTTTACTAGCAAGCCCCCAGCCTCTGTCCTAGCCCCCTGGGTATAGGGGATTTCAAGCAGAAACGCGGAGCTTTCCGAGGACGCCGCCAACCCCTTTGAGGAAGCCTGCTCCTGCCACCGCGCCTCGCTGGACCCGCTTCGCGGGTCCCGCTTTGCGGCTTGTAGCGGACCTTAGCTCAGACAAGGGGGCTAACTCGGACTGACCGGCAGGGCTGCGAGCGATTGCGGGGGGACTCCGAGGACCAGGAGTTCCCGCGCGCCCTTAGACCAGCTGGGCTGCTCTCCCTGTCGGCCCCGCCCACCCGTTAGTTAATTGGACAGCTACATAGAGGAAGCATCGTCCCCGCTGCGCGGGAGCGCGCGGGAGGGTGCCGGGAGAAGCCCGGGACAAGGGCGGGACCGTCTGTGGCCGTCCGGGGCCGACAGAGGCCGGGCCGGGCCCACTCTCTTCGCCCCTGCAGCCTTAAATCTAGACCTCCCGCTTGTCTTTGTTTTGCTTTACCTTTTTTGGTACGTGTATTTTATTGTAGAATTGTGTTTTCCTATCACAGTGTCCCCTATCTGTTCATTTAATCAGTGTTTGCCACTTCCGCCCCCTGCCTTACACGTCCTTATATGTTCTCAGCGATGTCTACCTCTGAGGCAACCCAGGTGCTAGCTACGCAAGGGTCTCCTATGTTAGGACCTCTGGATACATTTTTTGCTAAAATCAAGACCGATGTGGACAGGGAGCTCACGCTGGCAGAGAAACGAGCAGAGCGACGTCTCTCCATCGAAAAGTTAAAATTAAGACCTCTTCAGCCCCATGATGCAACTATAACACCCCTATCATCCCTAATGGATCTAACCACACCAATAGATCACATTAACACTTCTTCCCTTATAGAAGACATCTCCCTCATTTTTCAGACGAATCCCCCTGTCCAAAAGGACATTATTACTATTTCTGACTCCATTCACTCCCAGGTAACTGACATTCAGACCATAGATTTAAGCACTCCCCCTGTGGAACTCGCCCCTCTTTATGATAAAAAACATACCCTCTCCTGTCTTTACCCCAATTGGACTTGACCATCATACCATGGGTACTTCCGAGGGAAAGCTTCTAACATCACCGCCTAGGGATTCCACCAAGTGCCCTAAAACCCCCTCTGGCTCCCCACCGAGGAAGAGAAGAAAGAAGCTCGTAATTAAAAAGAGAATCGCACCTCCTAAACAAGTGCCACATACTCCGTTCACCATTCCTGACAAGGTAAGGACAGTAGATCCCACGAAAGATATGACCCCCAAATCAATTTCGGTACCTAGCTACGCAGGGCTGCTGAATGATATCGACCGCCTTATAAAGGCTTTGATCCTTCCCCTTACTGAAAGGATCAAAAGATTAGGGGACAGTATCGATAAAATTCTTCAAGATCGAAAGGGCATATCTTGCCCTAAACCAAACGCTTCAAGGGACTCAACACAGTCTACCAAGAACCCAAACCACCCAAGTCGGTGATTGGCATCCCTAAGGCAAATCCACCACCTATAGCTGGGCCACCAAAACCTTTGCAGAATAGTAACCCCAATGCCAAAAATAGTAATAATAAAATTACTTCACCGAAAAATTCCACGACCTCAGAAAAACCCCATTCCAACACAAGGCCCCATAGTACGCATTCTAACAATAATATTAATCTAAACCCCCCACCTACCATATCTCATCATCCCAATAGAAGATCAAGGAATACCGTTGATCTACCTCCTGAGTGCATAAACTATGTTATTGTACTCACAGGAGTTCCGCCCCCGCCAGAAGGTAACCCTGAACATCAGGCCAATTTAAAAAATAAGGTTATCTATTGGTTGAGGAGAAACAGACCACTTCCACCACACCTAAATGGTGATATCGTCTCGGCCAGGCGATGCCACTGGGTAGGCACTAGACCCAAGGACATTGAAGGTGATGTGATCATAGTCAACTTCAAAGATCACAGACTGGTCACATACATCAGTGACTGGTATCCCGGGACGGGCGAGGGGGGAATCTCAACCCATAACCTAAGCTACTTCTATCCTGAGGCCATGCTGAGGCAACCACCAGCCCGGTTTAGACCTTACCATCCTGGCAGTAAATGGCGTCCAAAAGCCCCTCTTGGCCCTACAATACCTTCATCTCAAAAATACCACACGGGCCTCAACATTCCTCTCCCCTATCCTATGCACACCTATGCTCCAATGCCGCACAGACTTCATGCCCCTGACAGACTAGATCGTACGCGGATGCAAAAGGGTCAGAATCATTTTGACATCACTAATGATTTCTGTTTTCAGCCCTGCCAGTTACCCTTCCCACCGAGAAACTTTCATAATTCTAGTGCGTACTGGGGTGATTCATATTCTCATAACCCCAAGGATTCCTGGAATATACCCCTGTCCAACTTTTACAACCCTCTCTCTGGACTAGATGACAATGAATGACTTTACGAGTCTACTAACATAGATAAGCTGCCCATGGGCGTTCAGTATAGTCAGTGTGCTTTTGCCCACTACTTGTCATCTAGCCCGTCTAAAAGGCATCAGGGCAATACGAGGGAGGGGATAGATTCTCTTGGTGATCCTTTGATACCTGGCATTATTCATCATCAGCCCCAACCATCTCCCCACAATTGTTCCATCCCCAACGCTTCGATTCCTCCCCCTACCTCAAACACATCAACTCTGCAATTACATATACCTCTAGTTAGTGCAGGCCGCACACATGTGGTCACTAGTAACGTACCCTATTTTAATTCTCTTCTTTCATGGAATGTGGCGGGGCTAGCCAGTAAAGTTTCCAACAAAGCCTGGTTAGACGCCATTCACATGCACGACATCCTGTGTTTTCAAGAAACATGGTGTTGTGAAGAAGTACATCTCCTTGGGTACCAAACCTTCCACTCTTCGGCTATGCTGTCAGCACAGGGCCATAATAAGGGTGGTCTCTGTGTTTATGTCTCAACAACGGCAGAGGTTAAGATTCATAAATTCTTTTCCAGTACCCATTTTCAAATTCTATCTTTTAATTGGGGCACGAAAGAGAATATTGTATTGGTGAACTTTTACAATAATATGTCTGATAGTGAAATGGATGTTTTGGAAAATTGGGGCCCCTGCCTAAAGTGATAAACCCTAGCAAGGAAAGACACTTTTTTAGGAAGGAAAGTGTCAGGTTATTAACATCAATATTTGTGGAGTAGACTAGACGTTATTGAAATCAATAAACTCACTGGGTGTATATTGTTCAAATTATTTATTCTTATTTCATTTTGTTGATTTTTATGTTTCTTTTGTCACTGTTTTTTCTATACTTTCATTTGTACAAATCTTGATATTTTTGTTATTTTTAGACACATTTATTTTACATATAATACATTCACGACGTAAATACTGTACAATAGAAAAAGATTTAAAAACATTCAACAATACGCAGAGATTATTCCTTTCAACGCGTTTCGGCCTGCGCCTTCTTCAGGAATTCTGCTTATTTCTTTTCTTACTCTATAGCATCTGAATGTATTATTAGCTGCACTGGCTGTATATGGACGTTGTTCTTATGCTGGTGCTAGAGAAGTGACGTACTTTATGGAAGTGGATTGGTTCAAAATGACGATACTGTATGTTGTCTGTTCTGCAGCTCCAAAAAGGTGCTTCGTAAATCCCTTAATGGTGGTGCTTCTTTGATGTAATAGCTTCTTATCACCTAGTATTTAGCTTCTGGTTATTCTTCTACTTTAGTTTATGTCCCAGATATTCTATAATCGGTGTCCTTTTGTTAGATGTAGTAGTCAAGCTTCCACTTTATTTGAATTGTAGTGCTTAAGCTTTGAGATCTGGACATTTAAATCACTTCAGTTGATTATGCTAGCTTCAGCGTGTAAGTTTGGGCAGTGCCTCGTGCTTCTTCTCTTGATGTGCTCGATAGTTAAATGGAGCCCACCATGTCCAATATGTTGCGCCAGTTGTCGCGCACCGTTGACCACTTTAAGGGGGCAATAATAATTTGGGCAGGGGACTGTACGATTTTTGTTCACATTCCGATTCTCCTCTGTGTGGTTTTGCAGATTTTGGGGCGGACAATCCAACTCATTTTGCTCACACAAAGATGGGGATGCTGTTAAATGGTTTTGTCTTTAATTTTGACCTTTGTTTCGCCAACCAGACCTGTCCCTCACCCGTGCAGTTTGAGCCAACCTTCTTTGGTAGAGGTTGTAACTCAACCATTGATTTTATATTGATATATATTGATAACCACTGCCAATCCTGGGTTTCTGACCTCGTGGGCGGTTGGCAAAGACGCATTCAGCGACCACTATCCCCTCTCAATCGGTGTAAATGTAAAGGGGCGTTATGATAAAAATGTTATTCATCCCACGTATCCTTATAGGATTGAGTTATCTAAAACTAATGGCTATGTGGTGAAATGGGAGAAGATTGTCCCTAGTGTGTTCCTGAAAAAGCTGCTCTCTGACTCTGCCAATGATGTTAATGTTTGTCTGGAGGAACACGCGGACCCCTTTACTGTCATGACAGCCTTTGCCAACATTCAACATCGTATCAAAAATATGTTGACCCGAGTAGCGAATAACAATAACACATCTAGAGAAGGGTGGTTCGATGGGAAGTGCACGAAAGCACTAAAAGCCCTAAAAAAAGTTCTGGCCCATAAACCAAGGGACCCCCATACAATTCGCAGCGCCAGGCAATTATATAAACTTGTATTAAAAGAAAGAAGTTTGGCTTTAAAAAAGCAAGCCTGGGCCACACTTAGAGAAGCATCCACCCAGAAAAACACCACCAAGTTCTGGAGGTTGGTCAAAACTCTATATCAGCCGAATAATAGTGGAAATAAAATAGACCTGGCAATAACGGGTGAAAGATGGCTAACACACTTTAGGCAATTATATAAGCACATAAAGCCAGCTGATACTATTACATCCCTAGGGCCGAGCTCCACTGTAGCCCAAACTGCAGAAAGTAGTAGGGACATTTATCCCCCAGCCTGCCCATTCCCGATTGACTTAACCTCCTCAGTAGGTGAAGTTCAGGATGCAATCAGGGACAGCGCACCAGGTAAAGCAGCAGGGCCAGACTGTACCCCTGTAGACGTGTATAAAGCTGAACCGGATTTCTGGCCCCCCTGCTTACAAATGTGCTGAATTAGGGCAATCAAAAGGGGTTCATTGAAACCTGGTCGGACGCAATAGTGGTCCCCATTTTTAAAAAGGGCAGTCGAGATGACCCGACCTGCTATAGGGCAATATCTCTATTGGATGGCCTAATGAAATTAGCAGGTAGGATTATTTTAAAGAGACTTCAGGAGTGGGAGGAAGAGCATAATGTTGTGTCACACCTTCAATATGGGTTTAGGAAGGGCATAGGGACAGCCGAGCAGTGTCTAAACTTGGCCCTTTTATGTGCTAAATATACTCAGGCTAGAGGTGGATCGCTTTTTATAACTTTCGTTGATTTAAGTTCTGCTTTTGATTGCGTGGACCACATGCTTTTATGGTCGACGCTGGGCGAGATGGGCATTGGCGCCAGTATAATCACCTTTATTAGAGAGCTGTACCACAACTGCGGGGCAAGAGTAAGATATGGCAAGCAGGGGGAATGTACCGATAAATTTGCCCTCTCAAGAGGGGTTAGACAAGGATGTATTCTGGCCCCAAGGTTATTCACTTATTACATAAACTCAGTGGGTCAATACCTTTCCCTCTTCCAAAATGATTACCCTATTGTGAAAGGCTCACCGGTGCCAATCCTCCTGTACGCCGATGATGCGGCCATAATGTCCCAGACTCAAGTGGGACTGCAGAGGGCGGTGACTAAATTTGCAGGTTATATGCAGGATAGAGGACTTAAAGTGAATATTTCAAAAACATATACCATGCCATGCACCAATAAGCGTAGGAGGGCTCCCTGTAACGTATCCCTGGACAAACAGAATATAGCCACTGTAGATAAGTTCTGCTACCTGGGCGTACTGTTTGACAGGCGGTGCCGTTGGAAACAGGCGATTGAAGCTAGGAAACTGGCTTTTATTCGCACCATAGGCGCTCTACGCGCTTTTTCTAACAGAGTGGGCGGCAAACCAATCAAAGAGCTGACCCAGATATACCGGGCGAAGTGTGTGTCCACAGCCCCCTACGGGGCGGGACTATGGGGCATCGAGAAGGATCAATCCCTGCAGGGCTGTGAGAATCAATTTATCAGTTACCTTCTGGGCGTACCAAAAACCACATCTTCATTCATGACGCACATCGAGACAGGAGTCAAGCACATGAGCGACATAATTAAGATGGCCCCTATTCTTTTATGGCATAAGGTATGGACTACGAGTGAAGCCAGTTTCAACAGGGACCTTTTGGAAGACTGCCTGGCCCTAGATGGGGTTGCAAACTTCAGATGGCTGTCGTACGTAAGAACTTTACTTACCGAGATAGGCCACCCAGAATATTATGTAAACCCGAGAACCTTGGATGGTGTATCAAGATCAGTTTTCAAAAAAACACTAACCACCCATCTGGAAACTTTGAGATGGAATTCTGAAAAGCACAAACAAACCATCTTAAACTTTCAGGAAATCACCCCCAACGAAGGCTTGCAAATGTACCTAAATGTTGATCCTAGTCCGTATCACAGAATGCTTTTGTCCCGCTTACGCCTTGGGACTTTTTATCGCATGGTAACTTTACCTGACATGAACAATTGGTCAACCACTAAGCTGTTCTGCACATGCGATAACATCGCAGTGCAATCCAATCTGCATATACTGTTCTTTTGCTCTTTTTATTCCAACCCCAGAAAACTTTATCTAAAACCTCTTTTAAATCGCTGGGGTATAAGAAATTGCAGGCTAGCTTTCTCAAGATTGTTAAAACTTGAAGATGAGCATGTGATCTTTGCGGTATCTTGTTTTTTAAGAACTGTCATAAAGTTGTGGAAAACCATGTGGTAAAACATCCCTTGCCTGGGTTCCACCCTGCTCATTGTTTTGGTCAGTAGATATTGCACTTTAAAATGTATAGCATCTGAAATTCTTTTATTTGCCTGATTATCATATTTGCTGTTTTTAATTGTAAGTGCATATTTAAGCATTTATTAATTGTGATTATGTCTTGATGTATGTGTTGTGCTTTTATGATTTTAGGAAAATCGAATAAAGCTATATTTACTTACTTAAAACACTTGGTCATGCAATGGGATTCAGGAATACATGCTTGATTCTGGAAATATTTGTGGAATCTTTCCAAGGCTTTTTAATGCACAGACAGAAAGAAAAGTGCCTCGTGCAAGTCAACAGCACTATAATATTCTGTGTTCGACAGCATTGCTAGAGTATTGAACAGCCTATGAAAAAATCAGTGAAGTACTTTCCAATGGCGGAGATGTCACATTCCTCTTCCCTAGGACCTCTATTCACCAGACTCCCTTCTCCAGAGTTTTCCATTCAAAATACTGCTCACACTTTGTTTACTAGCAAGCCCCCAGCCTCTGTCTTAGCCCCCTGGGTATAGGAGAAGGGGACATAGCAAAAAGAACAAAATGCTCCCATTTGTCAGGCAGAAGAGGAATAATTAATAAACACGGACTGCGTCAGCATCACTTAATTTCTGCTCCAGTTGAGTTTGCGCTCTATAAAAAGGACCCCAAAGTTAATCTGATCTTGTATAATGTATCTAGTGCCCATGTAAAGCCCTCCAAAACCTTTGGATCACTCAAGTTCACATTATATAACAAAAAATGTCTCAAAGTCCCACTGGAGCTGCCGTGAATGTGCTTTGAGATTAGAACTCTGAGAGGACGAGGACAGGAAGAGGTAGCAGGGTGGGCATGCTTGGACATGGGAAGAGTTAGCAGGGACGTATGCTGCTCTCATTTGTCAGGTAGAGGGGAAATAATGAATAAACAGGGGCAGCGGATGCATCAGTTAATCTTCGCACACTTAAAAACAAAAAAAAGAATCTGATCTTGTGTAATGTAACTGGCACTGTTGGAAAGCGCTTTAATACCTTTGGGTCAGTCAAGTTTGCGTTCTATAAAACTGACCCCATAAAATGAATCTGACATTGTGTAATGTAACTAGTGCTCATGTAAAGCTTTACATTGGTTCACTAAAGTTTGCATTATATAAACAAGCATCAGAGAAAATGAGACGGGAGTTGCCCAAGCCTTGCCTTTAACTGTCTGCAATGTTGGGCTGCTGAAGGTCCGGTAACTGAGGTTCCTAAAGCAACAGGCAGCGAATCAGGAGGGGTTTGGGCAAAATCCTCACACTTTGAAGTCAGAGAAAATTAAAGAGGTGATTTCGTAAACAGTGTCTGACATATCATCTCAGTATTGGAACTGAACAGGGAGATTAAGTGACGGGTGCGGAAGCTGAACTACCAAGACGGGCAAACAGAAATGAAAGAAAAAAATAGTTCCCCAAATGAACACATAAACACAGAAGCATAATGTTAGCAGTAATTGGGCGGAGCTCTGTGTGAGGAAGCCAAACACAAATAAAAAGACAATATGAGGGCTGGAGTGTAAGCCCATAGAGTGAATACAACATGTCTCGAAGAGACAGCGCATGTGCCAGTGGCAGCTCTTTCGCTAACATAGAGGAGTGTCTACCCACTGCTTTCAGCAGTGGAAATAATGGAAACATAAAATGATATTAACATGTTATAATCATTTTATTTGTTCCTGCTGAGTCAGATTTGCGGGGTGGGGCTGCTCTGCTCTCAGAGCAGGGGGAGGAGTGGTGGGCACTCTGTAAAGTGCGTATGAATGTTTGGCCAGCCGTTTCGGACTGACCAAACAGTCATGCGTACTTTGCATGCTCTCCACCCAGGCTACATTGCAGCCTGGGTGGAGAACATGCCCAGGCTTCCATTCCCTGGCAGAGCGCTGAACCACAGTGCTCAGATCAATCATAATGCTGCATTGCAGACACCCTGGAAGAAAGTGAAATGAATTCCATTTGCAATGTAAGCACTTTTGGTATTCTTATCTAACCAAATTGCTTTTGGAGGAATTAAATTCATTCATGGCTATTTTCGTATGAAATTGAAGGGAATGAAGGATGTATGATTGCACTTAGGTCTACGAGATGCTCATGTTTTAAAATGTGTCTACAGTTTAGGTACTACTTCAGCATGGGAGGGTGTAATTGATGCAGAAGAGGCAAACATCGAAGTATTCCACATCCTGCATGCTGCTCTCATATCCCTTCGCAACAGACAATTCTTCCTTTCAACAGTCCATATGTAAAAACAATCACCATCTTCATAGTAATTGAATTTATCCTGTGCTAAGTCCTGTGGCTTGAAGTCCAGTTGAAACTCCTATTCAAAGATCATTTTCACTACTGGTCCAAAGCACACCAATGATATGGCTTGAAAGATGGTGCCTATGGGTCAACGTCAATTGCTTGCTCTGGGGACCTTGAAAGCAGTGCCAGTGGCATAAAGTAAACAGTGCTGTGAGAGCTGTTCATATGCTGTAGTTTCCTTATTTTGTCTAACCACCCAACAATGAATTGGAGGCCAAAGAAAGGGCAGAGGAAATCTTTGATGGGCAACTCTGAGATATCATATGTGTTGGGTGTTGCAGGGTGAGTGAATCTATCAAAGCCTTGCCACCTAAGTTTGTACCCAGCCATATGTAAATCAATCTTGATTCTGCTCAAGTAAGAGCAGTCCAGCCAGAACTGCTGTTGTGTAGTTCCTACCAATCCGTAGGATCTGCGCATTGTTCAGACCATATAGACTAAGGGCTTGGTGTTAAGATTGATTCCAGACACCCCGCAGGATATGTTGGCCTATAGATCAGCTAACTTAAAAGTGTCAACGTAAGCCTCCCTAACATACCAGGGGCAACTGAGGAAAAGTGTTCTTCAGCATCATTTGTACCGAGACTCTATTACTTTTTCATTGCCATCTCGTGTCAAACACTTCCACACGACCCACCTGGTAGTTTCTGCTGATGCCTGAGGAAAATCTAACTAACACAACAACAGCCATCTTGCAGCCAGCATTTCTGCCCAGGAACTGTCGCACACCCAACCCCCCCTGTTCTTGCAGTTCAATAGAAAGCCATGAGACACTCACACCCTGTGTAAATGATTTGTTTTCCATCTCCTGCTCCCAGCCTGGTAAACATCCTTGACACCGTGATCAGGATATCCGGACAATGGTATGACTGCTGGGCAATGATCAGGGTGATTAAACAATGACCTGAAAGACCGGGCTTTGATCAAGGTGATTAAACAATGCCCTGAAAGACTGAGCCTTGATCAAGCGAGTGAACAATGATTTGTGTACCAAGCTTTGACCAGGTCACCATCTACAAACGTCGTCTGAATCTGGTTATCAACTGCAAACACTGCCCTGATTGAACAATGAACTAACAGCCAAAAGACTGAGATGAAAAAGTATAAAAGGCTTGTAAGTTGCGGAGTAAAGCAGCAGCCTCCTCTGTCTTGTTTTCTGACGAGTTTGGGACTCTGCTCCATAGCCTGGGCTATTTGAAGAAATCTGGGTTCCTCCTGCAGATGAAGGCTCCTGTGTCTCCTTTTACTACGTATGAAGGGTATGGAAGGTTGGGCGGTTCCCCCGCCGCCGAGACCCAGTAAGTGGGTTAAATGTGGTTCTTCAAATGGCACCTGAACAGGGAATCCACGAGCACGAAGGTCAGGCCCGGTGGCTGTGAGGAGATGCACGGAGAGACTCTGACGGAGGTACCCTACCCGAGGGATTTTTGCAATCCGGTAAGCCGAACGACTCGCCCGCTGTCCCTCCCCACCCGGTCTGGGCCACATGACCGCGTTCTCGCTGGAGTCCCCTAGCAAATAATTTCTGGAGCAGGACACAGCCCTACGTATGCAGAAGAGAGCTACCCCTGTAAGGTAAGGGTGGACTGATCACCCACCAAGTTATTGACTTTCGCAAAAGCCAAGCTGTTATTGACTTTTGCCAAAGCCAAGCAAGCGAGGTGAGTTTTTAAAACCCGCTGGTGTCTGTTCTGTATGAATCTGCTGTTGTTGACTTTTGCAAAAGCCAAGCAAGCGAGGTGAGTTTTAAAACCCGCTGGTGTCTGTTATCTGTTTTCAAGCATGCCAGTCAGTAGTAAATTCAAGAGATTATGTTGTTGTATGTGTACTCAGGACTCCCAGCTGGAGGCGGCTTGTCCGCTTCCTCCAGAATGGACCCCTGGCCATACGATGTATGTTAAACATGGCCCTTCAGCCATAATGTTTTCCTCATTCTGGGTAAAATATGTGAAACAAAGTAACACGGAATTACATTGGCCACTTTATGGCTCCTTTAATTCCCAAGTTTTCGCCAACCTAGAGGAACAATTAATGAAAAGAAAAACGCTCCCTTCTATGTTTAAAGTCGTCCGATTTTGGAGGAAAAAGATAGAGCAGAGAGCAAGAAAGCAGAAGGCTCAAGAAAGATAACAGGAACGTATGTCAATGGCCGACCACGCCAGAGAAAATTTACAAAATCAAATGACAAAATCAGTAGAAATAGCCGATAGGGAGCATGGGGCCCGGGTACAAAAAATGTTATCCAGCTCGTGAGGAGAAAGGAAAGGGCTATATGGAAGGGGGAGAAGAAGGTGATTCCTTGCTTGATACCATGCTAGAAAGCCCTCCTGTATATGCCCCAAAGTACGCTGCCCTGACACCTCACACCCCGCATGTCCCCATCACAGCCCACTCCTGCCCCCACTTCCCCTGTTACTGTTCTCCCTGTCACACCAACCCTCCCAATTTTTCCTATGAGACTGACCACGCCCGCTAACCCTGTCCTTGCCGCGGGAATGACAACAAGTCTCCATCCGCCCAACCCCTGTGGCTTTACCCCAACATGCCCTTTTCCTACTTCCCCGTGGTCTACAGTTAAGCAAGATTTATATAAATTGTTGAATTCCCCCTGACTGGCCTCCTTGCGCTCTGCAGTCAGCTTTTCGTCCCTTCGAGAAAATGACCTACATAGGCAACAGTGTGAATGTTGGATAAATAACGGGAATATTTATGCCTTTAAAGAAATGTGGTCCACCTTTTCCCAGTGGACGATTATGGAACAGACCACCTGGATGAATACATGTGTACCCTGGTCATGCAAAGATTTGAGAATGCGCTCATGCAGATATCCACTTGATTAATGGACCTTAAGTCACAAATAAAAAGAGGCGATGTTCAGGAGGAGGGGATGTTTGGCACTATGTCTGCTTTAATGGCTTACCGTGATATGACCGCTTTTCCCAACACCCCTCTAGAAACACCTATGCCAATGAGAGAGCCCCTGTCAGATGCCCAAAATAATGGCCGAGGGGCTGTTGAGGCACACTGGCGCAGGCTTTGGGTTCATGTTCCTTGGAAAAGGTCAGAAGTAATGCAGTTAAAAGGACAATTACCAGATCCCCGGAAGAATCCGGCTACCTTTTACAGAGAATTAAGTCAGATTATATCTGCAGGTACTCTCGTTCTTGAGGATATAGATTTACTTTTTGGTACAGTTGTCCCAACTGAAATTTGGGACAAAATTCGACATACTGACCATGAAGTAGTGTTGGGAGGTAAATGGGCTGACCTAGAGGCTATGGAAGAAGCAAGGGTAGGAGGGACTAAACCAGAATCTGCCATCCTGACTTTGCCCGGTAAAATAATAACGTTTATGAAAACACTTTTGCTGGAAACTGTCATTAACTGGGATAAAATGAACACCTGTAGGCAGCAAAAAGATGAGAATGTGGCTGACTTCTTTACCCGTTTTGAGACAGAATACAAGGGACATAGTGGTTTGGATCCCTGGACCCCAGGTTTTGGCCCAGTATTTGTCGATAAGTTTGTCAGCAACTTGCTTCCTGAGATCTCCGCCAGGCTTAAGAGAGTTGAAAGTATGTGGTCTGCCCAAACTATGACTGGTATCTTGGCTATGGCACAATATCACGAGAATAGGGAAAATGAAGATAGAGACAAGGAAAGTAAGAAGGTTAGGGATCTTAAGACTAAGGCACTTCTGCAGCAGTCTACCCTCCCCGAGGTACCGATGCCCGCGGAAATTTCAGACCTCAACCCCAACCCACTCCGAGGGCTCGCCAGTCTACCCCCTCCAGCCCTCAATGTAAGGGAGCCCTCCAAACAGATCAGTGTGCTTTTTGTAAGGGGTACGGCCATTGGATAGATGAGTGTCCTGTGTTAGCTGAAAACATCCGATCAGGGAAGACTCAGCCTCGCGCTCCCAGGGAGGGGAGGCCAACTAGGGAACATGGCCGCCCCATTAATAGGATAAATAACGCAGGCCCAGGGATGACGCTCCCATCCAGCAACGCCCGGCCAATAGGTTCGATGGGTATGAAGCAACATGCACTTATTACAATGATGATTATGATGAAGTTGATGAGACAGGGTCCTACCAAGCATAGAACAGCCAGGAAAGGGGTATTACCAGAGTGCAAATTCCAGTGGATCAAAGGGGCCCGTATTTTCAAATGTCAGTTGTGGGAAACTATCAGAATTTTCTTTTGGACACTGGGACCACCAGGTCTTCTATTGCACGTCTGTCAGTCCCAGAGGCACCTCTTTATGCCAATATGAATGCCTCTGTGGGTTTTGCAGGAACACCTGTGACCAGCCCTGTCTCTGAACCCCTTCCTCTCGATATTGGGCCTGCACATGTTGACGCTCCCTTGGTCCTTACTACAGGTTGCAGTGAAAACTTGTTAGGCATGGATTTACTGAAAGCTCTGTATGCGACCATATCATGTAGTCCCCAAGGTGTATCCCTAACAATTTCCCCCACTGCAGCTTCCTATATGTATCTATCAGGTCCCCTCCCACCAGAGTTGCAGTCTTTACCTTCCTACCTCTGGGCATCATCAGACATTGATGTAGGGTGTCTCAACATATCCCCTCATGTGGTACGCATCCAGCCAGGTGCACTTCTCCACCGCCCACCGGCAGTATCAACTGCCCGCGGAAGGTGAAATGGCCCTTTTAACAATAATATCTGCATTAATGGACAAGGGCGTAGTGGAGGAGACACGTGGCAATATCTGTAACAATCCCATTAGTCCCGTTCTTACAAAGACCAATAGAGATGCTCTCTCCCTAAAATATACAAAGAGAACCCTTAAAAAAATAACAATCTCCCAATATCCTGTTGTCCCCCACATTACAGCCCTCTTAACGATGGTCCCTTCTGACGCCACACACCTTTCTGTCATAGACCTGAAGAATGCTTTTTTCAGCATTCCTATACATCCTTACAGCAGACATTTTTTTTGGTTTCTCCCTTGGTGGGCGGAGCTTTAGATTCTGCTGCGCCCCTCAAGGTTTCACCGAGAGCCCCAGTATCTAGAGTCAAGCCCTAAAAAGTCAACTAGATTTCTTGGAACTCCCTGATAATTCCACACTATTACAATATGTAGATGACCTCGTTATTGCTGCAAATTCTGCCCCAGCATGTAAAGAAGCTACTCTCTGTTTGTTACGCCACCTTGCCCTCCATAATCACAAAGTCTCTTTGAAAAAGCTTCAGTTTTGTCAAGAGAAGGTGACCTATTTAGGTCATCTGCTCTTGAAGGAGGGAAGGCAGCTCACCGCTGATCGTGTAGCCATTATCAATGCTATGACGGCCCCACGAACACAAAAGCAGGTGCGAGCCTTTATAGGCCTAACCTCATACTGTAGACAGTGGATTTCCAATTTTTTGGCCATGGTCAAACCTCTTCTTGCCCTCACCACTAAATACATATCAGACAGTTCCTTTCCATGGACTAGAGAGCATGCACAGGCCTTCCAAGATTTAAAAAAGGCTCTGTGTACTGCTCAAGTCCTCGGTACTCCTGATTATAACAAAAAAAAAATTCTTTTTGTACATGAGACAGACGGCTGTGCATGCGCTGCCTTGACCCAGATTTTCAGAGGTCACCATCGGCCATGTGCCTATTTTTCAGCCACCTTAGATCCTGTTGCAAGGGCTCTCCCAGGATGGCTATGGGTGACTGCTGCGGCCGCACTCATTTTTTATTTTTTTTTAAGACCAACGGTCCCAAACTTTATTTAGTTCCACAGTTAAGTCAGCAAGTATTCATACAATGTCATAACAATGCAGTACTACTACAAATGGTATTCAGCAAGTAGCACATATTGACATGTCAGTCATACATGAGTGGGAATAAACAATAGCCAGTGGAGATGCATTAGTCCGTAAGTGACGGTGCCAGGAAATGTCTCGTGCTGCAGTGCTCACAGCTCATAGCACTGCAAAAAGGACCAACGTGCTCACGAAAGCCAACAGTCATTATTTAAAGTTGTGTTCCCTGATTAGTACAGTAACTGGCAGAGGCAGGACCATACCCTCCGTCGTCGTATGGGTCGCTGTGAGTCCGCCTCCCATTCATGGATGCATCCAGTCGGCAGTATGTGAAACGTAAATGGGGAGGGGGGGATCGAGCATTAATATGAGGACAGTATGGACAGTCTCTGTGTCAACCAAGGGGTACAACTGGGTAGTAAAAGAAGAGGGGGAGGGGGAAACATTTCAACAACTGTTGGACTAGTATTTGCTTGTGTGGTAGTGTACCTAGAACCCTAGCTATGTGTGGTGCATCCTGTGTGGGTCGCGCAGGGGCGGGGGCAGTTGAGGACATGGTGCCGCTGCGGCTGCAAGGCGGGGGGGGGCGGCTGAAGGCGGGGTGGGGAGCTGTATGTGTCATCTCCGGTGTGTGAGGTCTCATCTGTCGGGGAAAGTGATGGGGGGGAGGGGAGGGGCGGGGCAGGGGAATGGGGAGGCGGGGGGGGAAGGGGAGAGCCCGCACCAGGTGTGGACAGCAGTCAACTGGGCCTCCTCTAGTCCGCGCCGGAATGGTACGACATACCGGCCTGGGCGCACGCTCGATGGTACGCAAGCAGGGAAGCATCCCAATCTTGGGCGATTGGGTACTTCCGTAGGCCAGCGGTCTCCTCCCTGTGTAGAGACACACTCTCCGCACAAGCCCAGTTGCCAAGAGAACGACGCCAGTCCGCAGGGCGCGGCGGGGTGGCGCTTTTCCACCGCTTCGTGATAAGGCGATTGGCCGTAATGAGGCCTAAGTCCCAGAATCGCGCCCGTAGCTTGGTCTGCTTGGTCTTCTTGTAGAGTCCCAGTAGGCACACTTCCCATGTCTTGGGAAGGGTATCGCCTGTGGCCGCAGTCAACATGTCCGCGACCGCCGACCAGTACGAGGTGAGGTGGGTGCAGCTCCAGAGCGCGTGCAAGAAGTTCGAGTCCAGGAGGCCGCATCTGGGACACGCCGACGAGGTGAGTCCGAAGTAGCGATTCAGTTTGTCCGGAGATAAATATGTGCGGTGGATGATGTAATATTGGATGGCTTTGAATCGCGCGTTGCGGGGGATGTCTCTGGCGCCCGCTAATATTGCGGCCCACTGTTTGTCCGTCCAGTCTGTGCCTCGGTCGGCCACCCACTTTTCCCTCAGTCTTTGGGAGGAAAATTGTGTATGGCTGTGTAGTGCTTGAGCAAGCCAATGCACTATGTGGGACCCATTGCCCATCACATGTAGGTACTGGATGAGTAGATGGGTGGATGGTTCGCGGCTGACGTCACCCCATGCCTTCGTCAGCTCATGGAGGAGTGCGCCAGAAATTGACCCACTGGCAGCTCCGTGTCTGCGGCCAGGGTCTCGAAGGGCAGCAGCTCACCGTCGTTATACAGGCCGCCCAGATCGTCTAAGCCTGCCGCAGTCCAGCTGCGTAGCTAGGCCGAGGACAGTATGCTAGTTCCTAAGGGAGTCCCTAGTAGAGGTAGATTCGGAGCATAGGGCACCGTGTCTTTGGTGAGTCTGAGGCTCCGTGTGAAGCATCGCTTCGCTACCACCACATGGACCTGTGTGGGATGCCGGCTCTGCGTTAGGGGGTGGAAGAGCGTTAGTACCTGCACGGGAGACAGGGTGGTGTCGCCAGTGGCCGTGTCCGTCAGGTTCTTGCCGCTCAGCCAGTAAGCGACCCATTGTAGCTGGGCTGCTAAGTAATATAGCTCTTGATTGGGAACCGCCAAGCCCCCAGCGTCTGTGGCCACGTATATGGTCTTCAATGCTACCCGGGGTCTTCCCTTATTCCAGATGAGGCGTCTGGTGAGGGTTTCCAATCCTTTGAATATGCGCGCCGGCACGTACACTGGCAGATTAGTATAATAATAGAGGAGCCGGGGGAGCATTATCATCTTGGTTAGCGCCACTCTGGCCAGCACATTCAGTGGGAGGGAGTTCCAGAATGTGACCTGGGCCGAGAGCGAGGATATGGCTCTCACGAGGTTGCCCTCCAGGAGATCCACAGGGTCACGATATATTAAGATCCCTAGGTACCTAAATACCGTTGGGTGCCATCGGAGCGACTCCCCCATCATGCGCACATCTCACTGTGGCATCTCGCCATGAATGCATAGGCTCCCGATTTGGCCCAGTTAACACGGAGTCCCGACATATCCCCAAACGTTCGAAAGATGTCTGTGATCGCCGCTGGTATGCATGTGAGGTCTCTGATGTATAACAATAGGTCGTCGGCGTACAGAGACACCGAGTGTATGCCATCCGCTAGTGGGATGCCCCAGGTGTCGCCGGAGGTGCGGAGCATTGCCGCCAGCGGCTCCATCGCCAAGGCGAATAATAAGGGGGAAAGGGGGCAGCCTTGTCTGGTACCCCTCCCGATGCGGATCCTGTCAGAGAACAGCCGTCCAGTCTGGACCCGGACCTCCGGTGCCTGATAGAGGAGTCCCACCATCTGGACATAGGCATCGCCCAGCTCGTACTTCTCGAGGACTCGGAGGAGATATGGCCATTCCACCGAGTCGAATGCTTTTTCCAAATCAAGCACGATGCATCCTGAGCGTGGCCAGGTGGGGGTCGCATACCGTTGGACCCTGAAAAAGCGGCGTAGATTGTAGGACGTGCTCCGGGTGGGCACGAAGCCATTCTGATCAGAGTGTACCAGCGCGGGGACCAGTGGTGCAAGCCTCCGGGCCAGCGCCGCTGCTAATATTTTGTAATCGGTGTTGAGGAGTGCTAACGGCCTGTATGAGCCGAGTTCGTTCGCTTCTCTACCCGGTTTCAGCAGGGAGACCACGTTAGCTTCGTTCAGGGACGCCGGGAGTTCAGCATCTTCCGATGCCGCCTTATACACTCGCAACAGTTCTGGTATTAACACCAGCGAGTAGGCTTTATAGAACTCCGCCGGGAGTCCGTCAGGACCAGGTGCCTTGCCATTGGAGAGGGAGAAAATCACCTCCCGCAGTTCCTCACCGGTGAGCGTAGCACCCAGTTCTGTCTGTTGGGCAGCAGTAGCTGTTGGGAGCTGTAGTGTCGCCAGATAGTCCGTGATCTCCACTAATGTGGCCCGCAGTCGTGAGCTGTACAGGGACCTGTAGTGCGATGTGAACGCTTCGTGGATCTGTTTCTGGGTGTAGACCTCAGCGCCCTGTGTCGTACGGATCGACAGGACCGACGCGGATTGTGTGTCTTGTCGTATCAGCCACGATAGTAACCTGCCAGGTTTATCACCTGCGTTGTGGGTGCGCGCGGAGTGCGCCGCGAAGTTAATGTTCTTCAGGCGCTCCATCAATGCAGCGTGATCCGCCCTGGCCGAGGTCAGTTGGGAATCATCGCCTCCCGCTGCCTCCCGTTCTTAATCTAGTAGTGCCTCTTCCGCCCGTGTCAGATCTCTTTCCACCTGTCCACATAGGCTCGCCTGCACACCGAGGCAGCTCCCCCGGGTCACCGCCTTGAAGGCGTCCCACTCGATTCTTGGGGAGGGGGTCGAGTCATTATTGTCCTCGAAATACTGTATGATCTTCCTGGATATCTCCTCTCGGAATGGGGTGTCGAGCAGAAGATCTGGTTGCAAGCGCCATGTGGGTATAGGCGGATGTGGGCGCCTCCATCCATAGACCAGCGTGTGTGGGTTATGGTCCGAGTGCGTCCGTCCTAGGTAGTCAGTGTCTGTCACGGAGGGGATTAGGTCGCGGGACAGCATATATCTATCTAACCTGACATGCAATGAGTGGGCTCCCGAGTAGTAAGAATACACCCGGGCGGTGGGATTTCTGACTCGCCAGGCATCTTGTAAGTTCCATTGCGTTGCCCAATCAAGTAGGGCCCTGGAGGTTGCTTGTACCGGGGCGATTGCCGCTGGGGGGGACGAGCGGTCAAGGGAGACATCTAATACGCAGTTGTAATCCCCACCCATCAGCAGGGGTACATCTGGCCATGGCGCTATCACTGCCGATAATCGCGTGAAGAATTTCCCCTGCTCTATATTAGGCGCGTAGATGGAGGCTATGACAATCTGCTGCCCATCTAGTCTGCCTTGTATGAAGACGTAACGTCCCTCAGTGTCAACATTGGTGTGTGTCAGTGCAAATGGAACCCCTGGTCGAACCCAGATCAGGGTCCCTCGTGCGAATGCTGAAAAGGTCGTGGCGAATATCTGTCCCCTCCACCTACAGCGAAGTGTGGCTACCTCAGTGGCGATCAGGTGTGTCTCCTGTAGTAGTGCAATCTGGATCTGATGTCTTTTAAGATAGGAGTACACCTGGTATCTACGTGAAGGTGTGTGCATGCCCCTGACATTCCAGGTACAAAATTTAATCGTAGCCATCACAGTATACATTGCACCCGAGCACCCGTTCCCTCCCCCCGGCCCCCAGCCCGCCCTGCCCACACATGCACAGCAGCCGTGAACAACGACCATTTCTCCCCCTCGCCCTCTCCCACAGACCCAAGGATGCACGTTGTAGCATTTCAGTGCCAACACTAGTCTCAAAATGAAGAACTTGAACATAAACATAATACCAAAAGGGCAGCAACAAAAACAAGTCGCCGCCCAAACGCTCTATCGAGCTCAATCAATCCATAAGTTCAATGGGGGGATGACTAAGTACAGCACCTGGGTAAAACAATTTAGTTCGTTACGCCAAGAGAGCTTTGGTGGCTCCCCTCCACGGGCAATGGGCCAAATGGGTGCCAGAAGTCAGTGGCAGTGTCCGCAGACAGATCAGAGTTCCCAGTGTCACTGGACTCGAATAGTTGGTCTCAGGTGGGATCTCATCAGTTAGTCCCTCGGGGGGGGGGCACTCACCTTTAGGGGTCCGTCCACCCCACCAAAGCCCTGTTCCTGGCGGTGCTCCAGCGGAACAGCTCCGGCTCTCCTCCCGGTGCCGTGGCGATTCCGCTGCAGTTCGGCAGATGGGGGGGTTCGGGAGCAGAGCACAGACCCCGGAGATAGGGGCGGTCGTGGCCGCCGGGGTCCCCAGGAGCGCCGATGTGGACCCCCGATCGGGCCATCCTTGGGAGTGAACATATTACTCTACGATTTCAGTTGCAGTGGTCTAGCCAGGGCTAGGCCGATGAGGATTGCTTAAGCTATCAGATCTGATGTTTGGGGTGTGACATCTGGTAGGCCCTCTGCATTCGAATCATCTGGTAGTCCGTACATGTAGTCGTCGTCCTCGCTCCCGCGTGACCGTGGGCTGGCGTTGGAGATCAGGATAGGTGATTGTGACCCGCTGATCTCAGCTGCTATTCGGAGGGGCTCTTGTTGTTCATTCTGTTGTTGCTCCGGAGTGGGGCCGATTTCTGCCTCCACGGTCGGCGACCCGGCCCTCTAGGCGTGCCGCTGCCTCCGCTTGCGTGGACCTCGGTTACGTCGCTGCTCCATCGGTGTGGGTCCGTGGTTCGCATCCACTCCCGAATCTAGCCAGGTCGTCGCCGCCTCTGGAGTATCGAAGAAGTGGGTCTTGTCCAGTGCTACCACTCTGAGGCGTGCCGGGAACAGTAATGAGTATTTGAGAGCCAGGCGTCTGAGCCGCTGTTTCACCGCGAGGAATGATTGACGCCGGCGTTGGACTTGTATGGTGTAATCAGGGAAGAACATTACCTTGGCGTTTTCTACCTGTATGTTCGACAGCTTCCGCGTTTCGCGGAGAATGGCGTCCCGATCACGGTAGTTCAACACCCGCATGAGCATCGGTCTCGGGTTGGAGCCCTCCGGGGGCGGACGGGATGGTACTCTGTGTGCTCTTTCCACCACAAAGTGTGGTGACAACGTGCCTTCCGGTAGTAGCTCCCTGAGCCAGGTCTCCATATGTTCCGGCCTACTATGCGTATGTTGTTCCTTCTGGCCCGTCCTTCCGCATCTTCCGCTCTGTCCTCAAGGAACTCCACCCGGTTGAGCAGGTCACGGATGTGTTTATCTGTCTGTGCCAGCTTGGGTGTGGTCTCCGCCATCGTATGTTCCAGGGTCGTGGTGCGGTCGGACAGTTTCTTGTGGTCCGCTCGGAGGAGCGTCAGGTCTACAGCCACCTTATCGATCCTGTTCTCCAGTGATGTACGGGTCAGCTGCATGGATTCCTCCAGGCGTTCCATGGCTGCCAGCATAGTGTCCAGTTTGGAGGCGGTTTGGTCAGCCTCTGTGTTCTTCACCATCTTTCCTTTGCCCTGTGTCCCTCCGGTGCCGGTCTTCGCCCTGGTCCCCCCTGACATGTGGGTG
This sequence comes from Lissotriton vulgaris, assembly GCF_964263255.1. NCBI lineage: Eukaryota > Metazoa > Chordata > Amphibia > Caudata > Salamandridae > Lissotriton > Lissotriton vulgaris. The sequence continues at coordinate 1,613,158,746 of NC_141687.1, read as the reverse complement.
GTCTTCGCAGCTAGGTAGCCGATTGGGGATGCTTCCGTAATGAGCAGTGTTGGGGCCTGTGCGCGTGACTCTCCTGGCCAGGTTCTTCGCTCCGCCCGTGCTGGACGGTGACGGCGTGTGGTCCGCGGGTGGGGGGAGGACTGCTTCACCGTAGGACTCCGGGATTCGGCACTATGCCTCCGTCTGGGGAGGGCGAGGCGGCCGTGTTTTGACTGGCATGAGATCCCTCAGGTGTACTGGCCGTCGCCGTGGGTGTCTTGAGTGCAAATTGCCACTCGGCCGTGCCACGTGGTGGCCCACCAGGTCGGGCGCTTGGTCTCTCCGATTGTGGCCGACCTTCGGGCCTGGGAAGACGCGCCTTGTCGGGTGATTCTACACGTCACCAGGCGCTGCAAGGGGTTCCTCATGGTCCAGCATAGGTCCGGCAGAAGTGAAGGGTGCGGGTCGCCCTGTCTCCGCACCCGCGCAGGCTCGAGATTCCCCTTGTGCTGGGTCGACTGCGAGAGGGACCGCTCTAATGCGGCCGCAGTGCGTGCGTTGTGTGGGCCGAGCTCCTCTGTGTCAGACTGGTCCGGCGCTGGTTAGCGTCAATTCCTTGAGGGCGGATGGGTACAGGGGCCCAGGAGATAGGGGTGCGCAGTCTCCGTGGTTGGTCGGGCTGACCCAGGGTTAATGGCGTCTGTGCGGGCCCGCAGCGATCGAGTCCAGTTGTCCTCCGGTGCCCGCCAAGCCCGGCGGGGCGACCCCAGCGTCGGCGGGTGAGGCGCGTTGGTGGCACAGCTTGCTGCGAGCTGGTGTGGTGTGTTCACTCGCAGCCTCCGGGGCCCCTGAGCGGTTGGGTCGCCGGGGGTGGCGTGTGGTGTGGCCTGTTTCCCCTTGCAGGGCCTACCTCAGGGCGGTGGGTGGGCGGTGGGTGGGCGTGGGGGCCCAGGGGGCAGGGCTGGTCAGCTCCTGTCACAGGCCGGCAGGGCCTGGGGGTAATGTCGCCAAGCGGGTCCCCAAACAGTCTTGCGCTATCTCTTCCCAGCGCCCACGGGGCTTGGCGGGATGACCCCAGTGATGGCAGGCAGGGCGGGCTGTTTTCAAGGCTCGTCGTGAGCCAGGGCGGTGAGTCCTCTGTTAGTGTCCGGGGCCCCCGTGTGGTTGGATCGCCGGGGGGTATCCGGTTCCGTGGCATGACCTCTCTCCCCCACTCGTTTGCACCGGGGAAGACACACGCGGTGCGGCCTACCTCGCAAGGCCGGATCCCTGGTCTCAGGTGGTTGGGGATGCCGGCCGGAAGTGCGCTCTGGGCGGGCAGTTGCCGGGGCCGCCGTCGGTCGGAGGGTCAGGTACTCCGATCCGTCCGAAAATTTCCCTGGTGGTGGACCCGGTACCCGGGTGCACTCGGTTCGAGTTTGGGCCCTGCACCGCTGAAATTGAAGGAGAAATGGCCCGTGGTAGGGGAGCTTCACTCGGAGCTCAGCCCGGGCACGTCTTCTCACATCGCGTGCTTGGCCACGCCCCCTGCTGCGGCCGCACTCATGGTCCTTCAGAGTGCAGGGGTTGTCATGAACTCCCCCCTGACTCTGATGGTCCCCCATTCTGTAGATACCCTCCTTAATAACACCAAGACACAGTACCTCACTAGCGCACGACTCACAGGATATGAACTGACACTCTTTGCCAGCCACATTAACATCAAAAGATGCACTGTACTAAACCCCACCACATTACTCCCACTGGATACTCAGGATGCCCGCTTAGACCCACATGACTGCATATTAAGGACAGAGGAGGAGACGAAGGGACGGGTTGACTTACAGGATACCCGATAGCACCTAGAAAGTACACTGTATGTGGACAGATCATATCTCAGCGGGCCAGATGGTAACACCTCAGCCGCCTACGCCCTCACGACATTAGGGCGAGTAGTAGAAACAGCTCAGATTCCTCAGTGCTCTGCTCAAGCAGCCGAATTAGTGGCCCTCACTAGAGTTTGTGAGTTAAGCAAAGGGATGATGGTAAATATTTATACTGACAGCCAATATTCCTTTGGGGTGGCCCACATCTTAGGGAGGTTATGGAAAGAAAGGAATTTCCTTACTTCCCATGGGACCAAGATTCAACATGGCCCCCTAATTCACTGATTGTTAGACTCCCTGACACTCCCCAGATGGCCATTATAAAATGTACGGCCCATAAGAAAGTGACAGATGATGTTGGGAAAGGCAATGCCCTGGCTGACCAGACCGCCAGACAAACAGCTCTTAGGAAAAGGGAAGGAATGTATGTAGGAGTTCCCGCTAGGTGGGTAGCAGACGAGGGCATGGTTGAAAACACAGTACAGAGTGTGATTGATATTCAGTCCCATACTACTTCTGAGGAACTAAGGGTGTGGAAGGAGCAATTAGCAAAGGAGGGAATTGAGGGTTGTTGGGTCCGTATGATTATTGAAAGACAATGGATGTTACCTGACAGTCACGTGCTACCAGTAGTTATGATGGCCCATGGTCCTGCTCATATCAGTGCAAAAGGGATATGTTGGAACCTACATGGTACAACTCTAAGATACCAGCATATGCTGACAAGCTGGTTAAAACATGCATGATTTGCCTAATGCATAACCCAGGAAAAGGCACAGTTACTCCTAAGGGAGGATTCTCTCCTCCTACCTTCCCTTTTGAAGTCCTCCAAATGGATTACATCCAGATGGACCGATGTAATAATTTGACATATGTACTAGTGGTGGTATGTACCTTCAGCTGATGGGTGGAGGCCTACCCCGTCAAAGACTGCAGCGCTATCACTACCGCCAAAGTGCTATTAAAAGAGTGGGGGGGTGGAGCTTGCCTGCAACCATGATGGCCGCCTAAGCCTTTAGCTCCGTCACGCTGAAGCAACTATCCTGCAAGATCCTGCATCGGTGTGCTCCTGAGCCGTGTCCCGGACTTTCCCTGAGCCTGCGAACCTACACAGCAAGCAGCGGTGCTCTTTTTCCTGAGTTTTGGAGCCACCCTGACGTAGAGAAACACTACAGCCGATAGCGGACTGGTGGGCCCTGAAACCGCGTCCTGCAGTAGGAAACGGGGCCGAGTGGCATAACAGGACGTGCGGATAGTGAGTACGACTACATCGCGAGAGGCCTTGTCATGCAGCTGGGGGCCCTGGAGTAACCCGTGCTTCCAGACACCAGCGCCGGGCAGAGAGTCTCTGCACGGGGGTCGTGGACCCCTCCTGGCCCTCCCTCCCCGCCCCCCCTTCTCAGAAATTTGCAGCGCTGGCAATAGCGCTGCAGCAGTGAAGCCGCAGATCAGCAGGGGCTCGCCCAGGATAGACAGCTATTTGGCACAGTAGGACCCGGAACGCTCAGCGGACTGGGTGCGGAAGGGCCTTGGTATGCTGGCAGGGGAAAAGTAGCGCAGAGGCCATTGCTACGTCCCCACAACACGTGGTCTTTCCGGCAATGTTATAAGGGTGCCCCAGGAGTCCTCATTGATGCAGTGGTGCGGGGACTGGACGGAGGTCGAGGGAGAGGTATCTGAGCTCAGCGCACCAGCACTAGGAGACGGTGGATTGAGTCTGACTACGGCGTTTGCCCTCTGGTTTATTCGGACCATCGCCACGAGGAGAGAGGCACAGAAGCTGCTGCTGGACCTGCGCAGTCATTCTGGGCTACTCGGTTGAGACCACACAACTGCAACACTGACTTTAGAGGTACTTTTGTGTCACTGTACACTAGCAAAGACTCGCGATGTGGCACGATTTCCACGCTGTAGGGGCATCAGCACAATCTGCCTTTGAGTGTCAGGGTGGGCCAGAAAGCCCCCTTCCTGATGTAGTGGGCCCTGTTGTTGAGTGTAGGCAGCACAGATCCGAAAGGTGCCCTTAGAGAGACATCGTTTGTGACTTCGGTTCGAAAGTAGAGCTCACCAGGCTGTCCCGAATCCACCACGAGGGGCTGGGGCTTTGTGTGCCACAGAACGCGGTGGACTGCTGCCTTTTCACGGGTCTCACCGGTGGTGTGCCCCTTATCTGCGCAAGACACAAGCAGCTAAGATGGGTAAGGGAGACAAAACGCAGAGCAAATTGCCCTTTGCGCAGAGGCGCTCACAGTTGCAGGGGGCCCCGGCAGAGGACAGCACACACACGCAGTCAGTGGAAGATCAAGTAGCTGGCACTGATATAAAGAATATGCTGTTGTCCGTGGAAAAAGGCCTACAGACCAGCATGTCTTCCCTGGGCACAAAGATTGATGGGCTCACTTATAGAATGGACCGCATGGCGGAGCGCCTTGACAAACATGCTGAACGGCTCGACATGTCGGAGAGGAGAATAACGGAAGTAGAGGAGGCTAAGACGGAGCTGGACACTGGTCACAAGAAGATTAAAAAGATCATGCAAGCCCTTCAAGACAAAATGGAGGATTTAGCGGCCCGCTCACAACGCTGTAACCTCTGTATCACGTGCCTGCCAGAAACCACTCAGACGGGCACCATGGAGACATTTGTGGAAAGGCTCCTCACCTCCCTCCTGGGTGAGGGGGTGTTCTCATCGATGTTCGTTGTGGAGCAAGCCCACCGCTCGGTGGGCCCACGCCCCAGAGCACCACCTCGCCCTATCATCACTAAGCTGCTTAATTACCGCGACAGGGACACTGCCCTCAGGTTGGCAAGGGTAAAAAAAACCACTGCAATATGAAGGTTCAGAGATCTCACTTTATTGCGACTTCACAGCTAGGGTCCAGGAGGCGCGTTAGCATTTTGCCCCCTTCAAGAGACAACTCAGAGACCTTGGTCTGGACTACGCAATGTTATACCGGGCTAAGCTGCGGGTCGACCGGCAGGGCCACTCACACCTCTTCACTGACCCAAGGGCCTTACAACAAGCGCTGAAAGGTTGGTCGAGGGAACAAGCTAGGGGCGAGAACAGATCACCGGAAGGAGATGAGAGGAGCAGCCAACTCGACAAACAGGATTGACCCTGAGCGAAGCGCAGTATGGTACGAACTGCCCATAGCGATTGTGATGTCTGGTTCATGCGTTAATGCCTCCAAGAGAGGAGGAGGGAGCAGTAATTCTAGCAGTTCTGGCTACACTGCCCTTGGATTGACGCAGAGACACTGTGAATGCTGAGACTCAGGGGGGTGGTTGGGGTCCAATGTATGGGGCGAAATTGTTGGCTTGATATGCATCTATTCATCCTCTTGCTGAGGCGGAGGGTGGGATTACTGTCGGGGAGGGGGGAATTCGAGACAGGACTGAATGAACGTAATCACTAGTACTGTTTTGGTGTTCTGCTGATGCATTCCGCAGGGCGTGGCGGTAGCGGGGGCACAGCTTGACAAGTGATATGTGCGACCCTAGTTGGTATAGGCTGCTCGGCGACCTTGGCCCCTGTAGGAGAGTAGGGTCTGCTATCCTATGGTCACCCCAAATTTTTGCTTTTTGCTTCACTGGTTTCTGACTTAATGTGGCTGTGGGCCTGCTAATCAGACCCACAGCCTGCTGTTCTCTCTCTAAATTACTGCCAATGCACCCTAGGTGCATTACGAATTGGAACTGGTTCATCTTATGAGCCCCTGTAATAGTGCACCCTAGGTGCCCAGGGCATAGGTGTATCCAAGGCCTACCAGGGGCTGCAGCACGTATTGTGCCACCCCTGGCCTGGCCTCCATATTTGACACAACTGGCTGATCACTCAGCTGGGGTAAGTCGGTGTAACCACCTCTTACTTAGGTACAGTATGTCTGTGCCTAACCCTAAACTGGACACATATGTTCCTATCAGCCACTCCTATGGAAGGCCTCATCAATCCTGGAGGCAGAGTGCTTGGAAATATGTGAGATGGTGCTCTGGCATGAGCTGAGCCTGTCTGCAGCTGTCGGGAACCACTCCCTAAGCTGTTCCGGGATATTGCCATACCATATACTCTTAAGTGCATTATAATCCTCGCGGTTAAATGCTATCTTTGGTTTGGCTTTATCAAAACATGTCGAGTAAGGTGTCATACGAATTGGAATACTATCCCCTCGCCAATTCTGGCGACGGGGATAGCATTCCACCCTTCTAGAGGGATACGACATGTGTGTAACCCTAACCCCGGTTAAAGTTAAACAGAGCCTCAGCTTCACAAAATGGACGCTGCCACCACAGACACAAGTCTGGCCTCCTGCTGCTGACCGAAACTCGGCAGATGGTGGCCTGGACAAAGGGTTTCCTGCCTTGGGAGGTGCGAGCACCACCCCAGACAGGATTTTGTGTATTGGGTAGGACAGGGCTGAATAGAATCAGACATGCCCGGGGCACACAAGGTGTCCCCGTGCATAGGCCAGCCCAAACCGGTTCTGGGGCCTTCCAGCCCCAGTCCTGGCGCGGAGCTGGACAAAGGAAAGGGGGTGTAACCGCCCCCCTTCCTGGTTCCTCCCAGAGGAGGGACCTAGTAGGTGATCCACCCCCTAGATTGGAATAAGAAGGGGAGCAGTGCCATTGCACAGCAGATCATCCCGAAATCAACTTAAAACTAAGAAGAAGACTGGACTTCGACATTCTGCTGCACAGAAGACTGAAGAAGAATCTCCCTTGTGGCCAAGGAGTGACCACCCTGTGAACACAGGCACCAACCAGCAACTCGACGTCTGCTTTGCCGCCGCCTCCCGCCGGAGCCCGAGCCCAGAGCCCGACAAGAACCAGATTCCCAGACCTCTCAGAGCCCGATCCACAGTCCCTGCAAAGAAGGGACCCGTGGAGGCACCGAGTGACGTGGGACCGGACCTCTTGGAAGACACTCGTAAAGCTGACTGCGCAGCTTCTGAGGCATCCTCGACGTTGTGCTTTGGGGACTGAGAACCCCCACCACCGAGCAGCCCTTGCACCGAAGATCAGCCCCCCAGCATCTCCACGATCTGCGTGGGGCCCTTTTGCACTGTGCCACTCGACGCGCCATCCCGGCCACTAGCCACGCGGCCAGCGGCCATCTTGGCGACGAACCCGAAGATTTAAACAGCAGGTCTGGTTGCTCCAGACCTACCCAAGCTCCTGTGAAAAGGAGCACTCGCTCTGACCTTGCTGGTCCGAGTGAACAGCATCTTTCAACTTCTGCGTGGCTTGCATTTGCCAAGGCCTGTTTGCTCCGATCAGGTCGCCGACACCGCCAACAGCGAGAAGCCTACGTGGGACAGCTCGTGACCGACTCCTGGACGTCCTCGACCCCGGGTATCCACGTGGCTGCAGAAAGAAGCTACCCGACAACGCCTGTTTGCACCCGACATCGCCTGGTTCCAATCTGGTTCCACGGTAGTCACTGGCTAGTGACTTTGAACACTGTCCCCTCTGCTTTCAGGTCTTCAACTCTTCAGATCCACCCTTGGATCCACCGGAACTCTTCTCATCGAGCCGCCTGCAGCATCTTCAGCTCCAAGCACCATCGACCAGCGTGACGAAACCCGACACATCTTCGACCCTGTGCACCCGCTTCCTGTGGGTGAGGTAACTCAGCTCCGCCGGTGCTCCTGCACTGGTACACATCCCAAGGGCCTGTGTTTTAAGTTTCAGCTCCGTAGGTCACTCGGAAGGTTCCTAACTTTCTAACTTTGTGCTTTTTACGCACCATAGACTTTGTATTGTAAAGTGCGTGCACTTTGAACACTGCACCCGAGTCCCGTGGGCCTTTCCCGACTTAGTTAACTCCAGTCTCGAATAGCTCCAGCGATTCCCAAGGCCCTAGGCCTCTTCACTTTCCTCCTGGTATCTCTTATACTACTTATTTAGTATATGGTTTAGGTGGCCCCTAGGGCTCATCCATATTGTGCAACTTTTGTGTATTTTAAACTGTCTTGTGATTTAACGCTTGTGCTTCTGTGCTCATAAAGAGTCCAGGGGATTTTATAGTTAATAAATCAATATATATTTTCAATATATATCTGTGTGGTGTCCCTTTCATTTGGTATTCAAGGGGGTTGTGTATGGTATAACAGCTGGCTTCACATGCCTTTCAGAGTTTAGCCTAAGACTGCTTTGTCCACGTTACCACTAGGATAACTGGTCTACAAGGTTGAATTACAACCATCATCATAAGGGTTGCTTGGCATGGTACAAAGTGATCACTAGAATTAGTGAGCATTATATACCAGGCCAACTTCTCACATTGGTGAGCAGCGGATTGGGATCTGAGCTTGCTGTTGTTTTACCATTACAATCTTTGAGATTATCATTTGAAAGATCATACAGGTACCTGCTAGGTACATATAAAACAAGACTAGTATACTTAAGTTCTACTGAACTTAGTTGTTGTAGAGCAAAGGGAGTAGCACACCCTAGCTACAACTACTAGATAGGTTTAGTAGGTAAACACCAGTGTAGGTAGATTGCAACACATCCACCCACACTAGAGCAATGTCTGGAGCAGAGGGTTCCACTGGGAATGTCTCTGTTGAGAGTGACCCTCCAAGGGCACCATCCAAATTTGCTATTTTTCCCTTTAAGGAATTAAGACAGCTTTGTGTCTTAAGGGGTCTGAAGACAGGGCCTTCCCCTACTGCAGACCACCTAAGAGAGCTTTTGGATCAGTCTGAAGCTCTAAAGACCTCTAAAGCAAACCCCACAGGGAATGCTGAAGGAGGCCATCCTTCAGAGGATGACACTGTAGACCCCCCTGCCCCTATCATCCTAGTAGATGAGGATGCCTCCATCACTGGAGCTCCTCAAGTAGATGTAGAGGAAGAGGAAGAAGAAGAGGGGGAGGAGGTGGAAAGCAGTGAGTCAGATGATGACAGAGATAGTCAGGTGCTGGTCAGTAGACTGAACCAGGCTAACTTAAGTCAACTTGGGAATGAATCAGGTAACAACCCATTCAGACCCTCAGGTGGACTTAACCAGGAGCCTAGGAGGAGAAGGATTCACTCAGGTGACTCTGACAACTCCTATGCTTCTAGAGGTTCTCATGGTCACTCCAGAAGGAGGATGACTAGCCCTCAGAGAAGGGAACATGAGACCAAATTGAGAGAATCTCAAATTAGAGAGGCTGAATTGAGAGTCCAGAGACAAGAGTTAGAGATTGCCCTGGCCCAAGAGAAACTTGCTAGAGCAAGACAGCCTAGAGAGAGTGGGGTAATAGAACCCACTGGTGGCAGCAATATCCACAAGGATAAAGACAGGTCTTTTGATAATAGAAACCTGAGTAAGATTGTGCCCCCCTACAAAGCTGGGGATGACATCCATAAATGGATTACTGCAATGGAGAGAGCCTGCAGAGTACAGCAGATCCCTCAGGAGCAGTGGGCAGCAATCTTGTGGCTCTCCTTTGAAGGTAGAGGCCGAGACAGACTCCTCACAGTTAGTGATGGGGATTCTAGAAACTACCTGGTCCTGAAGAGTGCTCTGATTGATGGGTTAGGCTTAACCACTGAACAGTACAGGTTAATGTTCAGAGATACCCAGAAGACACAGACTCAGGACTGGTCTGAATTTGTTGAGTGTGCCACTAAGGCTCTGGAGGGATGGTTGCTGGGAAGCAAGGTTACAGACTATGAAGGATTGTATAATTTGCTGATGAGAGAACAAATTTTAAATAATTGTCAGAACCAGCAGTTGCATCAACATTTGGTTGACTCAGATTTGACCTCTCCCCAAGAATTGGGAAAGAGGGCAGATAAATGGGTAAGAACCAGAGTTAAGCAAAAGAACCAGAACCAGAACCAGGGTGGTGACCAGAAGAAAACAGACCAGAAGGGTGGGGAGCAGAAAACTAAAGACCAGAAGTCTTCAACAGGGCCCCAAACTGAGACAGAGGGTGGGTCCCAAACTTCCAAGAAGAAGAAGAAAGAAGGTCAGAAGAAACCCTGGTGTAAAACTTGTAAGAACACCTCTCACTGGACAAGTGAGTGTAAAAAGGGTGGAGCCCCCAGCACTGCAGCCCCTAAGGCACCTGCACCCACTAGTACAGTTAGCAGTGTTGGTCCTCAAGCCAAGGGTTTAGTGGGAATCACTTTGGGAACTGAAGGAGATTCTGACCTAGTCAGAACTCTTACACAGGCTGTTCTGGTTTGTGAAGGGGACATAGATTTGACCCCTGACATAAGTCCCAGTAACCTGGGCAAATACAGACAGACACCTTTGATTAACAACAAAGTGGCTCAAGCTTACAGGGACACATGTGCCAGTGTCACTATGGTGACACCTAACTTTGTGGACCCTGGACAATACATGCCAGGCGATGATTACCTGGTGACCAATGCCAGCAATGTCACTACTACACATAGTGTGGCACTTGTTAACTTTTCCTGGGGAGGGGTAACTGGCCTAAAGAAAGTGGTGGTTAGTGCTGATCTCCCAGTAGAATGTTTGTTGGGCAATGACCTGGAGAACTCTCTATGGTCAGAAGTTGAGTACAGGACTCATGCAGAGATGTTAGGGATATCATCACATGTCCTTGCTGTGACCAGGTCACAGGCCAAAAAGTGCCTCTCTGAACCTCAGGTCTTGGATCCTGGAACAATGGACCAAGTACCTCCCAAGAAGAAGAACAGGAGGGTTAAGGCTGCGCCTTCCCAACTGCCTACAAGTGAGGATCAGGCTTCACAGGAAACTGATCTTGAGACCCCTGAAGGAACTGTCCCTGAAGAACTTGAACCTGATCAGGTTGAGTTTCTGGGGGCAGGGGGACCTTCTAGGGCAGACTTGGGGCAGGCTCAGTTATCCTGTCCTTCTCTTGAACCCCTCAGACAGCAGGCTGCTGCTGAGGCTGCTGGGAATGCTCAAGGTGCCCATAAAGTATATTGGGACGATGGACTCCTTTATTCAGAGGCTAGAGACCCCAAGCCTGGTGCTACCAGGAGGTTGGTTATACCTCTGCAATTTAGGGGCTTCCTACTCACCTTGGCTCATGATATTCCTTTAGCAGGACACCTAGGCCAGAACAAGACTTGGGACAGGCTTGTCCCTCACTTTCACTGGCCTCACATGTCTGAAGACACCAAGGAGTTTTGTCGCTCCTGTGAAACCTGCCAAGCCAGTGGTAAAGCAGGTGGAACAACAAAGGCCCCCCTGATACCACTACCTGTGGTGGGGGTTCCCTTTGAAAGAGTGGGGATTGATATTGTTGGACCAATGGATCCCCCTACAGCATCTGGGCACAGATTCATACTGGTGGTAGTGGATCATGCCACCAGGTACCCAGAGGCAATTCCCCTTAGGACCACAACAGCTCCTGTGGTGGCCAGGGCCTTACTTGGAGTTTTCTCCAGAGTGGGGTTTCCTAAGGAGGTAATATCAGATAGAGGTACCAACTTCATGTCTGGATATTTGACAGCTATGTGGAAGGAATGTGGTGTCAACTATAAGTTCACCACCCCTTATCACCCACAATGCAATGGGCTTGTTGAGAGATTTAACAAGACCCTAAAGGGCATGATTAAAGGATTACCTGAAAAGCTCAGGCGAAGATGGGACATCCTTCTGCCCTGCCTTTTGTTCGCTTACAGAGAGGTCCCTCAAAAGGGGGTTGGCTTCAGCCCCTTTGAATTGTTGTTTGGGCACCCTGTAAGAGGACCCCTGTGTCTTGTGAAGGAAGGATGGGAGTTACCTCTCAAAAAGCCTAAACAGGACATAGTGGACTATGTACTTGGTCTCCGCTCCAGGATGGCAGAGTACATGGAGAAGGCATCCAAAAACCTTGAGGCTAGCCAAGAATTACAAAAAGCTTGGCATGACCAAAAGGCTGTCCTTGTTGAATTTCAGCCTGGACAGAAGGTATGGGTGTTGGAGCCAGTGGCCCCAGCAGCACTCCAAGACAAGTGGTCTGGACCCCATACAATTCTGGAAAAGAAGGGAGAGGTTACCTACTTGGTGGACCTAGGAACTCCCAGGAGCCCCCACAGGGTGCTCCATGTGAACAGATTGAAGGCATATGTCAGCAGGGCAGACATGGGCTTGCTCATGGCTACAGATGAGGGACAGGAGGAAGAGAGTGACCCTCTCCCAGACCTGCTCACTCAGAACCCTGAGGATGGCTCAGTTGATGGTGTGGCCTTAGGTGGCAGCCTCACTGAACATCAGCAACATGACTGCAGACAAGTTCTACAGGCATACAGGCATATGTTCTCATTGACACCCAGTCAGACTAACTGGTGTACACATGTGGTGGACACTGGTGACAGTCTTCCTGTAAAAAGCAAAATTTACAGGCAACCTGACCACGTCAGGGACTGTATAAAGACTGAGGTGCAAAAGATGCTGGAATTAGGTGTCATTGAGCCTTCAGAGAGCCCCTGGGCTAGCCCAGTGGTTCTGGTCCCCAAACCTCACACCAAAGATGGCAAGAGAGAGATGAGGTTCTGTGTGGATTACAGAGGACTCAATGCTGTCACCAGGACAGATGCACACCCTATTCCAAGGGCAGATGAGCTCATTGACAAGTTGGCTTCTGCCAAATATTTGAGCACATTTGACTTGACAGCTGGCTACTGGCAAATCAGGTTAGCTGAGGAGTCTAAAGCCAAAACAGCATTTTCTACCCCTAGTGGGCATTATCAGTTTGTGGTGATGCCCTTTGGTTTGAAAAATGCACCTGCCACCTTCCAAAGGTTGGTGAACCAAGTCCTCACTGGGTTGGATGACTTTTGTGCAGCTTATCTGGACGATATTGCTGTCTTTAGCTCCACCTGGGAGGATCACCTGATCCACCTGAAGGAAGTGCTTGAGGCTCTGCAGAAGGCAGGCCTCACTATCAAGGCAACAAAGTGCCAGATAGGGCAGAGCAAGGTTGTATACCTGGGCCACCTTGTAGGTGGAGGCCAAGTTCAACCACTGGAGAGTAAGATCCAGACCATCAAGGACTGGTCCCCTCCAACTACCCAGACTCAGGTCAGAGCTTTCTTGGGCCTGACTGGGTACTACAGGAAGTTTGTTAAGAACTATGGGTCCATTGTGACTCCTCTTAATGATCTGACATCCAAGAAGATGCCCAAAAAGGTTCAGTGGACAGAAATCTGTCAAAAGGCATTTGATGACCTGAAGAAGGCCATGTGCTCTGCACCTATCCTGAAGAGTCCTGACTACTCAAGAGAGTTCATTGTCCAAACAGATGCTTCTGAGTTGGGAGTGGGAGCAGTGCTTTCACAGCTTAATGTAGATGGCCAGGACCAGCCCATTGCTTTCATTAGCAGAAGGCTGACCCCCAGAGAGAAACGTTGGTCAGCTATAGAGAGGGAGGCCTTTGCTGTGGTGTGGGCCCTGAAGAAGTTGAGACCATACTTATTTGGCACTCACTTCAAGATTCAGACCGACCATAAGCCCCTCCTATGGCTTAATCAGATGAAGGGTGAAAACCCCAAACTACTCAGGTGGTCCATTTCCCTACAGGGGATGGACTTTACAGTGGAGCACCGCCCAGGGACTGACCATGGCAACGCAGATGGTCTCTCCAGGTACTTCCACTTAGAACATGAAGACACAACTGGTCAAGGTTAGTCTAATGTCCCTGCGTTTGGGGGGGGGTTATGTAGGAGAGTAGGGTCTGCTATCCTATGGTCACCCCAAATTTTTGCTTTTTGCTTCACTGGTTTCTGACTTAATGTGGCTGTGGGCCTGCTAATCAGACCCACAGCCTGCTGTTCTCTCTCTAAATTACTGCCAATGCACCCTAGGTGCATTACGAATTGGAACTGGTTCATCTTATGAGCCCCTGTAATAGTGCACCCTAGGTGCCCAGGGCATAGGTGTATCCAAGGCCTACCAGGGGCTGCAGCACGTATTGTGCCACCCCTGGCCTGGCCTCCATATTTGACACAACTGGCTGATCACTCAGCTGGGGTAAGTCGGTGTAACCACCTCTTACTTAGGTACAGTATGTCTGTGCCTAACCCTAAACTGGACACATATGTTCCTATCAGCCACTCCTATGGAAGGCCTCATCAATCCTGGAGGCAGAGTGCTTGGAAATATGTGAGATGGTGCTCTGGCATGAGCTGAGCCTGTCTGCAGCTGTCGGGAACCACTCCCTAAGCTGTTCCGGGATATTGCCATACCATATACTCTTAAGTGCATTATAATCCTCGCGGTTAAATGCTATCTTTGGTTTGGCTTTATCAAAACATGTCGAGTAAGGTGTCATACGAATTGGAATACTATCCCCTCGCCAATTCTGGCGACGGGGATAGCATTCCACCCTTCTAGAGGGATACGACATGTGTGTAACCCTAACCCCGGTTAAAGTTAAACAGAGCCTCAGCTTCACAAAATGGACGCTGCCACCACAGACACAAGTCTGGCCTCCTGCTGCTGACCGAAACTCGGCAGATGGTGGCCTGGACAAAGGGTTTCCTGCCTTGGGAGGTGCGAGCACCACCCCAGACAGGATTTTGTGTATTGGGTAGGACAGGGCTGAATAGAATCAGACATGCCCGGGGCACACAAGGTGTCCCCGTGCATAGGCCAGCCCAAACCGGTTCTGGGGCCTTCCAGCCCCAGTCCTGGCGCGGAGCTGGACAAAGGAAAGGGGGTGTAACCGCCCCCCTTCCTGGTTCCTCCCAGAGGAGGGACCTAGTAGGTGATCCACCCCCTAGATTGGAATAAGAAGGGGAGCAGTGCCATTGCACAGCAGATCATCCCGAAATCAACTTAAAACTAAGAAGAAGACTGGACTTCGACATTCTGCTGCACAGAAGACTGAAGAAGAATCTCCCTTGTGGCCAAGGAGTGACCACCCTGTGAACACAGGCACCAACCAGCAACTCGACGTCTGCTTTGCCGCCGCCTCCCGCCGGAGCCCGAGCCCAGAGCCCGACAAGAACCAGATTCCCAGACCTCTCAGAGCCCGATCCACAGTCCCTGCAAAGAAGGGACCCGTGGAGGCACCGAGTGACGTGGGACCGGACCTCTTGGAAGACACTCGTAAAGCTGACTGCGCAGCTTCTGAGGCATCCTCGACGTTGTGCTTTGGGGACTGAGAACCCCCACCACCGAGCAGCCCTTGCACCGAAGATCAGCCCCCCAGCATCTCCACGATCTGCGTGGGGCCCTTTTGCACTGTGCCACTCGACGCGCCATCCCGGCCACTAGCCACGCGGCCAGCGGCCATCTTGGCAACGAACCCGAAGATTTAAACAGCAGGTCTGGTTGCTCCAGACCTACCCAAGCTCCTGTGAAAAGGAGCACTCGCTCTGACCTTGCTGGTCCGAGTGAACAGCATCTTTCAACTTCTGCGTGGCTTGCATTTGCCAAGGCCTGTTTGCTCCGATCAGGTCGCCGACACCGCCAACAGCGAGAAGCCTACGTGGGACAGCTCGTGACCGACTCCTGGACGTCCTCGACCCTGGGTATCCACGTGGCTGCAGAAAGAAGCTACCCGACAACGCCTGTTTGCACCCGACATCGCCTGGTTCCAATCTGGTTCCACGGTAGTCACTGGCTAGTGACTTTGAACACTGTCCCCTCTGCTTTCAGGTCTTCAACTCTTCAGATCCACCCTTGGATCCACCGGAACTCTTCTCATCGAGCCGCCTGCAGCATCTTCAGCTCCAAGCACCATCGACCAGCGTGACGAAACCCGACACATCTTCGACCCTGTGCACCCGCTTCCTGTGGGTGAGGTAACTCAGCTCCGCCGGTGCTCCTGCACTGGTACACATCCCAAGGGCCTGTGTTTTAAGTTTCAGCTCCGTAGGTCACTCGGAAGGTTCCTAACTTTCTAACTTTGTGCTTTTTACGCACCATAGACTTTGTATTGTAAAGTGCGTGCACTTTGAACACTGCACCCGAGTCCCGTGGGCCTTTCCCGACTTAGTTAACTCCAGTCTCGAATAGCTCCAGCGATTCCCAAGGCCCTAGGCCTCTTCACTTTCCTCCTGGTATCTCTTATACCACTTATTTAGTATATGGTTTAGGTGGCCCCTAGGGCTCATCCATATTGTGCAACTTTTGTGTATTTTAAACTGTCTTGTGATTTAACGCTTGTGCTTCTGTGCTCATAAAGAGTCCAGGGGATTTTATAGTTAATAAATCAATATATATTTTCAATATATATCTGTGTGGTGTCCCTTTCATTTGGTATTCAAGGGGGTTGTGTATGGTATAACAGCTGGCTTCACATGCCTTTCAGAGTTTAGCCTAAGACTGCTTTGTCCACGTTACCACTAGGATAACTGGTCTACAAGGTTGAATTACAACCATCATCATAAGGGTTGCTTGGCATGGTACAAAGTGATCACTAGAATTAGTGAGCATTATATACCAGGCCAACTTCTCACAGCCCCCGTGCGCAATGCACACCTCTTGGTCCTCCGAAGACCAGGATGTTCTCAGTGGGTTTTGGGTTAAGGGCGGTGGGGGGGAGTACTGCAAGGCCAGGTTGGGGGCGGTCTTCTGTGGGTGGGGGGAGTTGGGTGTTTTGGGAGGGGAGTTCTGGTTGGCGGAGGGGGGTAATGTATTTGCCTTTCAACATGCAATTGATCACAGGTACACACATGACATGCGAGCACAGCAAATTCAGAACTAACTGTGATGGCG
Source organism: Lissotriton vulgaris (assembly GCF_964263255.1). NCBI lineage: Eukaryota > Metazoa > Chordata > Amphibia > Caudata > Salamandridae > Lissotriton > Lissotriton vulgaris. Next base: position 1,613,142,265 of record NC_141687.1, on the reverse strand, counting down.
CATATGGCTAACCCGGGCGGCTACACACCGTCACCCTCGATTAGAGCACTCACATGGAACGTCTGTGGCCTAAATAACCACAGGAATGTAAGGAAGGTGCTCAGCTACCTACAACGGCAGCACATTGACCTGGCGCTCCTTCAGGAGACACATCTTCCGTTAGACAGCAGAATGTTTCGCATCAGAGGCCTTGAGGGTAATGTACGCGCGGCGGGTTTCACATCGCATGCCAGAGGTGTGCTCACCTGGGTGAACCCCAGATCGAAATTTGCTCTCCAACTCCTCAGGGCAGATGTGGCAGGTAGATTTGTTATCTCCAAGTGCAAGGGGCAGGGGATAGACTTTGTCATAATCAATGTATTTGGCCCGAATTACGATTCCCCAGCCTTTTACCAATCCCCGGCAGCGATAGCTAGAGAATACGACTCAGAGCATCAGTTGTGGGGTGGTGACTTAAATCTAGTACTTGACCCCTCCCTGGACAGATCTGCGGTTCCCACCCGTAGGCCGACGGCTGCAGCGTTAACTCTGCAGAGCATGATCACCAGCCTGAACCTTGATGATGTATGGAGGACGCGACATCCCGGACAGGGTGGGTACACACACTACTCGGCTTACTATGATATTCATACCAGAATAGACTACTGGCTGGTCCCCTCCTCTGTGCTGGCTCGAGTTAGAGACTGTGTGGTTCTTCCGCGGTCACTGTCGGACCACTCGCCTGTGCTGTTACAGTTAGCCGCCCCCAGGAGAACTATACCACCGTTCACGTGGCGATTCCCCCCCCTACTCCCTACTGGTCCCACTGTTCCATGGGGAACTAGCGAGGCTATAGACACCTTTTTGAGACAAATTTGGGCTCCGTTGACAGCTTCCCCGTGGTGTGGGAGGCCTTCAAAGGCTATATAAGAGGCATAGCAATGCCAAAACACTCAGGGGTACTCAAAGCCATCAGGCAGAGATTGACAGAGTTAGAGTGCCATTTAGGTCTTTTGGAGGAGCGACAGAGGAGACACTCAGACACTGCAGTAGAAGCCGAGATAAAGTCACAACTGACCAAATACCATGAGGAAGCAGATAGAGAAGTGAAACACATGGGGAAGTATGCTACTGCACGGACATATGGCGAGCGTGAGGGCGCTCCCCTGGCTCGAATACTACGAGGGAAGAAGGGTAGACAACTAGTGACGGAAATAAAATCTAGAGATGGCACGGTACTCACGGACGAGACGGACATTGCCCAGACCTTTAAAGACTACTATGAAGAGTTGTACACGTCCAAAAGTGGTGATCTGGACGACGATATACTCGATTACCTATAACACATCAACTTACCATCCCTCACTAACACGCACAGGGAATTCCTGATGCTCCCAATAGAAAAAGATGAAATAGTTGAAGCCCTTGCGGGGATGCGTGCGGGTAGCGCGCCGGGAGCCGACGGCCTCACAGTAGGCTTTTATAAGGCTTTCCAGGAGCAACTCTTTCCGCACCTCTCCAGTCTGTTTGATGACATCTGCGTAGAGGGTTAGGGTAGCATGCCGCAAACAATGAAGGAGGCTCTCCTTGGGATGATACTGATGCCAGGCAAGGCTCCGGATGACTGCAGTTCGTACAGACCAGTCTCACAGCTTAATGATGACACAAAAATTTTCGCCAAGGTTCCTGCTAACCGCCTGGTGCTTTTAGCCCCTCGACTGGTCGCACCAGAACAAGCAGGCTTCATCCCCAGTAGGAATCTAACATACAACATACGCACTGTTCTGGGCACCATGCAACATGTAAAGCAAGATCGGAAGGCACTCGCAGTCTTCTTAGACATGGAAAAAGCCTTCGACTCCATGGAGTGGTCGTTTATGCATCTGGTGCTACAGAAGATGGGCCTCGAGGAGCCGTTCCTGCAAATGGTGAGGGCATTGTACCACAACCCAAAAGCCAGAGTTCGCCTTGGCGACTTGGTAACGGACCCTTTCTCGATTAGCAGAGGGACACAGCAATGCTGCCCGCTTTCGCCGCTCCTATATGCCTTAGTGGCTGAGCCATTGGCGTGTGCATTAAGAGAGTACCATGGTAATGAGGGCATTGAGTTCCCCACTTACAGAATACTAGTCTTGATGTACGTGGACGATACATTGCTATACGTCCGAGACCCGGAAACCAACCTGTCCTCGGTTTTGGGAGAGGTTGTGCTTTTAGCGCCCTCTCAAGCCTCAAGGTTAACTAGACGAAGTCCCTGGCATTCCCACTCTCCCCAGTAACTCATAACATGGACATGGAGTACCCACTGAAGTGGACCACAGATTCCGTTCGATACTTAGGTGTCAGACTCCATACGGACTCGGAGATCCTATTCAGGGAGTATTATGGCACTGCCTATAGCAAACTGGAGGATGATGTGGAGTCCTGGTGCAGGCTTACCCTCATGCTACTCGGAAGAATATCAATTATGAAAATGGTTGTGCTGCCTAGACTTTTGTTCCTATTTGTCACCCTACCGATAGTGTTGCCAAAAACGTTTTTTCAGAGACTCACACAGCTCATGATCAAATTGGCATGGGCCGGTAAGCAGCCCAGAGCAAAGTGGTCGCTCCTCATGCTTCCTTATAGTATGGGAGGCTTAGGCGCCCCGGACTTGGCACTTTATTATAGAGTTGCGCAAGCGTCACATCTCAACACCTGGCTACACGGTGATAGCCGCATGCCTCATGTCCTTATGGAAAAATTATTCGCCAGGCTGCTTTCGCTCCCGGCAACTATTTTTACTCTGGTAGATCACAGGTCAGCCTTCTACAACAGCAAGGGGGTGCATTACTTTACTCACTATTGATGCCGGTTGAATGGGCCCAATGGCTATCCCCTATTCAAGAGAGGGGTGTGGTTCATGCACTGCACAAGCTTAACATCAAGACTACCGGAGACCTGTTTGTGGACGGCACAGCGAAAACCTTGGAACAGATCCTTGACTGCGTGGGGGATCCCCCACTGCTGCCTAGAATCCATTTCCATAGAGTGCGCAGTGCCCTAGTAGAGCTTCTACGAGATGACTTGGCAGAACCGTCGGACGTTCCAGAGCTCGCATATGTCATAAAGACTGACTCTCCCCGGAAGTTAGTGTCCTCCCTTTACAGACTGGCAATGACACACAGAGAACACCAGTACACGAAGGCCCGACTGGCCTGGCAGAGAGATTTGCAGGTAGTCATTGATGACAACATGTGGCGGTACTGCTGCATAAACACTAGGAGGATATCTCGGAACGGCAGGCACAGATTGGTACACTTTAAGTTCCTCAACAGAGTGTATTACAACCCAGAAAGGCTACACAGGTATGGCCTCCGTACCACCACAGAATGTGAGAGGTGTCATGCACCCGACGCAGGCTTCCTACATCTAGCGTGGCAATGCCAGGTGTGCAGGCTTTTTGGGTGAATGTCTTTGCTGATGTCAGCCCTATTGTAAAGACAGAGTAAGTACTGGACCCTGCGATGGCTCTGCTGGGACATTCCAGATGGCTGCTGTATGCAATTTGACATCTGGTGGACATGGATATGCTAGTGGCGGGGCGGGTGGTGGCACACTGTTGGATGAGGGGTCCGACACCCACACCTAAACGATGGGCACATGATATGCTTTACTGCTGCACGCAGTCTGAGAATTACAGCGAATTGCTCCCACCCAGCAGTCGCCCTAAGAATTTTTGGGGGCTATATCACACTTATCTTAGAGGCAGAAATGAGGCAGATGCTCCCGGGGATGGTTAGCGACAGAGGAAGTATCCTAGATCAATTCCCACACTAATACAATGGGGGGTGCCAAAGTCATGGTTTAGAGTGTTCTTTTAAAGTATGCTTCAATTATTGCTGTAAATCCGCCGCCTGCCCTCTATAGGGTTGTTGGCTGAATGGCTGTGTATAGGCTAATGACCGGGTTCCTTATGTGTTGGCCTGTAATGCTTCACCACATGTATCTGTTTGGTGGGAGGGGGATGTAACTGATTGTCATGTTCTTGATTGCCAAACTCAATAAAAAGTGTCAATAAAAAATAAATAAAAAAGTGCTATTAAAAGAGTACCTCCCACGATTCGGTTTGCCCCGCTTTGTCTGGAGTAACGACGGGACCCACTTTACGGCTCAAATTATGGAATATGTCTGTACAGCATTGGGTATAAAACATGCCGCTAACCACCCCCAGTCAGCAGGTCTAGTGGAGGTGTACAATGGCATCCTAAAAACTAAAATGACCAAAATTGTAGCCGAGACAGGTGTCACTTGGGTTGACTCTCTGCCCTCAGCCCTACTGTCCACAAGAACATTGTCCCACACCAGAATAGGGCTATCCCCCCATAATATTGTGTTTGGGAGGCCTCCCAATGTATGGGGTGTCCCGCGGCCTAAGAAACTGTCTGACGTTGATTACCCTGTATTAACTGATTATCTGTACAGTCTGACTAATACCTTTCATACTCTTTATCACCAGGTGCATGAAGCCATACCTGACAAAAGCGAGGGCCCAGGACACGCCATCCAACCTGGGGATTGGGACTTGGTGAAAAATTTTCAACGGGCTAAGAGACTCGAGCCCCGCTGTACACAGCCCCAGCAGGTGTTACTGGCCACCCGCACCGCAGTGAAAGTAGAAGGTCGGAAGAATGGATGCACTGCCCCACCCCTATGATCAGTGGGTGAGGGAAGGACAATGAGACTCAGACGTTTGTCCCATTCAAGGATGCCAGACTGCATTCTACATCCACAGAAGCAGAGAGTGACAGCATACTGAAAGGAAGGGTGGAACCCTCCCTTAACTCTGCTCAACACCAAGAACCGACCATACTGTCCCTACTTCTGACTGATACAACTTGCGCCCCCAAGGCAAGGCTTGCCCTTGACTTCGCCAAGTACCTATAGGCTGTAGGGCTGTGATCTTTCCCAGCTGAGAGTAGTGCTGGTGTGTCAGACTAAGGTACACCATAGGGCCTTTGGCACCTGCACCCAGTGAAGCAACCACCAATCACAGACAGCCACTGGAGGTCCCTGGTTTAGCACAATGGTAGCCGTCCAAAACATCCAACTCCGACATAGTAAATGCTTCATGGTCACCGTGGTGACGTTTTCTGTCTCCCTCATCCTGTCTATCCTTGGTTGGCTGTTGCTAATCTACCATCCTGTTACCTCACCAACTCCTACCCCGACTCCTGCAGAACACCAGTATTTCACGCTACCAGCCCACGAATTACCCCGCCGTGCAGAATTCTTCAACAACACCTTCATTCAAATGTTGCATCATCACCAGCTGATCATGAACACTTCCAACTGCTGGGTTTGTGGACTGATGCCGCATTCCATGATACACTCTGTCCCATTCTTTCTCTACCCCTTTTCCATTTCTGGGTCTTGTCTTGCATGGTGGATGTTGATACAGGAGGCCTACACTGTCAATGGTACTGCCAATTCTGCCCTTGGAACATTTTGGGATGACTTCTGGCGGAACAGGTCTGGCCAAGTCAATGCTCCTTTTTGCCCGACCAGCTCATCCACAACGCTACTATCACCAGCTGAACTCGGTGACATGGTAGTATTCAACTCAACTAATCGATGAACATTTTCCAGATTCCGCACAAGAAAGATACTGCCTGATGAACGAGACACTGTGAATGTCATAAATATGCTAGGCCGTGTCTGCATTCATGGCCTAGGGACTAAGAAAGTTGGTACCAGTACATGTGATATCACAAAAGCTTTAAACTCCACATCTCCTCCGAAGCTTGTGGCATCCCCCAACACCTATTTCATCTGTGGCACTGCCGCCTACACTTGGCTCCCCCGTAACTGGTCTGGTACCTGCTATCAGTTAACAGTTAACACAATCCAAAATCCAGAGGCCAGCGATTGAACTTGACTCAAAAAGACCCGCTTTTGCACTTTAAGAAAACTCTCTTCTGATTAACAAAGACTCAGTAAATGTTGACCAGGGTCCTTGAAGCCACCATCACAGTAACAGCTGGTGCCCTCTCCAACATCACTGCAGAGCTGCAGGCGGACCGCCTTATAAGGCTCCAGAACAGAATGGTCCTATATGTCATCCTTGCTGATCGTGGTGGTGTGTGTAAATTGATCGGCTCCAGCGGCTGCGTGTACATCCCAGACAACGCACCTACAGTGTACAATGCCATCCAACGTCTGCACCGCCTTTCTTCCGAAATTCATCTGGATGAAGGCAACTGGCTCTCACAAGCTGGATCTGGGGCCTCCTTTCCCAGTGGGGGTGTAGGATCCTCATCTTCCTTGCCTTGTGAGTAATTGTAATGGTCTCCTGCTGTATGTGCTTTCAGTGTCTACCAGTGCTCTGTATAATGTGTGTGCAGACCGTCAAGCCTCCACCCTCTAACATTCACAACACCTATATGATGATGATGCTCCAACAAGAAACCGATGGCCTTATGAACATTGACATTTCTTAAAGTATTTGCCACTCAATGGCAAAAGGATGGTCTGAGGAAAAATGTTCTTCTGATCAGCATCATTTGTACCGAGACTCCATTGCTTTTTCATTGCCATCTCGTGTCAAACACTTCCACACGACCCACCTGGTCGTTTCTGCTGATACCTGAGGAAAATCGAACTAACACATCAACAGCCATCTTGCAGCCTGCATTTCTGCCCAGGAACTGTTGCACATCCAACCCCCCAAGTTCTTGCAGTTCAACAGAAAGTCATGAGACACTCAGACCATGTGTAAATGGTTTGTTTTCCATCTCCTGCTCCCAGCCTGGTAAACATCCTTGACACTGTGATCAGGTTATCTGGACAATGGTCTGACTGCTGGACCTTGATCAGGATGTTTAGACAATGACCTGAAAGTCTGAGCCTTGATCAAGCCGAGTGAACAATGATTTGTGTACAAAGCCTTGACCAGGTAACCATCTACAAACGTCGTCTGGATCTGGTTATCAACTGCAAACACTGCCTTGATTGAACAATGAACTAACAGCCAAAACACTGAGATGAAAAAGTATAAAAGGCTTGTAAGCTGTGGAGTAAAGCAGCAGCCTCCTTTTTTCTTGTTTCTGACGAGCTTGGGACTCAGTTCCATAGCCCGGGCTATTTGAATAAATCTGGGTTCCTCCTGCAAACGAAGGCTCCTGTGTCTCCTTTTACTACGATGAAGGGTATGGAAGGCTTGGACGGTTCCCCCAACGCCGAGACCCAGTGAGTGGCTTAATCCAGTTCTTCACAACCACTGAACAATGCAACCCTCAGGGATTGTGGAAACAGTACTGTACCTTTCGCTCAGTCACTCATGCCTACTTATTCTCAGAAAAATATACAGAGAATATACAGGGGGACTTTTTCAAACATATATTTATTGAACAAACATTATTCTTGCATGAAATACATGTGCTTCAATGATTAGTACACAGAAAAAAAGAAACGTGATCACAAGCACCAAAAGCTTGAATAGTAGATATAGTTCTACCATGGTGCTAAACAACGGTATATATGCGGGTATATATATATAAGCAAGGTAGTAATCTAGCATACTCTTAATATGCAAACCCTACTTTAAGTGTACCTAGAGTGTGTGTAGGTATAGAGCCAAGAATCCTACCAAGAGAGCATCCAACCCCATTACCTGATGGTAAAGAGTGAAGGACCCCGTCTTGGTCATGAACTGGATACCCTTCACAAGATGCCAGACTGCTGCATGGTGATTTCTCAGCATGCAAGGACCCTTGATGTCAGCAGAAGTTCCTCCTCTACTAATCTATCGGGTTGCTCATATTTTATAGTAAAAAGCAGCTTTGCAATGTACGCATAGATTAGTGATGTTGTGGATATGTATATAGCCCTGTCGCCCCATGGATGAAGATAGTTATGAAATTTGTACGTAGTAAGTTTCAAGACCTTGTAAAAAGGTGCTGTAATAATGTTGTGCAAAGCTAGATGTAAAACAAGTTACGTTTCAGAGAAACCAATCCAACATTGTCATGCGTGCAAATGTAAGCAAACGTTCACAGCTTAATAATGTTATTTGTGAGGACAATGTAAGAAATAAGCTGCTTCGCTGCATGGGCCTAACCCAGGAATATAACACTGCCAGGTCGGGCCCTCCCTGAACCGAAACACAAGCAATCCTGAACCGATTTTGTCCTAGTTAGGACTCATTAGCCAGGTATACCTTAATTCCAGTGGTATCTGTTGACAAGCAGGCGTCAGTGTAAATATGATTGTCATTAGTACAGTTTTCATCATTTTTGCATATGTGAATAATATATAAATTTGAGACAAAATGATGTGCAATGTTCCCATATGTATTATGTAATTGATTCTGTTAAATAAGAGATTATGTATGTGTGACTCTTGGCAGACATCTTTCCTCATACAAAATCTACTCCTCTCAATTCCATTTGCAAAGAATTTGTTCACTGCACATTTGTTCTCAACTCAATTAATGATATCATACAGTCACACCATGGGTCATGCTCAATATAGTGTATCACAAAATAGCAGCCATTCTTGTCACTACTGCAATTACACTGGAAATTTAAAAGGAAAACCATGCACCGCTCCGGCAAGCATTGTGTCAGAAGAAAGAGATTTCACAGGTTTATGTGACATTTATTGGCTGAAATCACAATGGGTAAAGTGAGCATTAACTGTAGTTTGACAGAGAATGTTGTGCGTGAAATCATTGTTTACCACTGTGAAAGCAGCAAGCTTGCAAAGAGTTAGTGGCATATTTACAAGCCCCTATTGCCACAGGAACGTTGCTGTTAAAGACGCTCCTGTGGCGATATGGGCTTTGCCTTATTTACAAGGCAGTGGTAAGCCATTTAACGTGACTTAACGCTGCCTTGTAAATAAAGCACTTTTTCATGCTATACTTAGCATGAAAGGGGTGGGCAGTTGGTGTTGTGCTGGGCTTTGTGTCCTGCAACAACCATTGATTTTGACGCTGTCCTCTATTTACAAGGGTGGCAAAAACAGGAGGCAGCACCAAAATTAAGACAAAAAAAACTAGTCTTACTATGACAAAACAAGGATAAATGCTTTATATCTCCTCGTTTTTGCTGCTTCTATGTGTGCTTCATTTTGCTGCACACGTAGAAACAGCAAAACCCGATGCATGAGATTTTATGTACAGAACAATCATTTTAAAAATGAAGAGTTGCAACTTCTATGTGTGCTGCAGCACACATAGAAGTTACAAATCGCCATTTAAGATTGTTTATGTGTAGGAAAGGACACTTTCCTGCACTTAAAACAATCATTCCCCCCAACGCAGGTACCCTTGCACTAATGTGCAAGGGTGCCTGCTTTGGAGCTCTGCAGCTAAAATTAGCTCCAGGGCAGGGGGAAACACAGGGCTGCACTGTATTGTCGTAAATACGGTGCAGCCTTGCATTTCAGAAGTGGCGGAGCATGGCATTAAGCCAAGAAGGCTAACGCAGTGCTCTGTCACTTCTTTGTAAAAATACCCCCTAGTGCTATCATGTCTGAAGTGTAGAGTGATGTGCAAAAAAAGTTTTCAAGATAAACATATCAGACTTTCATCTCTTCTTAATCCGGTTGTAAAAGTAGATATATCTAACCTCGTATGACAAATAACATATACAAACTTAACTTTGTCAATATTTAGTCAACATAAAAATCAGCCATTATTTAATGTAGTCATGAGGCAGACTTCACAATGTTTCAGTCTGAGTGTAGTGTCTCGTAGTGACCACAGCAATGTGAAGATATCTCACTAAAGGAAAAGTACTGGAAACAACGAAGGCCATTAATTTCACTAGTGCAAAGAGTCCGCTGGTTTGCTGACGCCAGGGCGAAATCTAGCATCTAACTGCCAAAGTGCTGGAGTTAGAACCTCGTACCTGCACGAGCACGAGCTGACCACGAGGATAGCACAAAAAGTATCCTGCCACAGTCCAAATGTATATAAACACTCATTTCATTTCATAATCTTTATTTCGATACATTAGTACCATAAAAAATACATAAAAAAACATATTCCAATACATAAAACATTAAATGGCATACTACAAAGTGTCTATAAGGGTAAAGTGCAGTCCAGTGGCTGGTTTCATGGAAACATTGTCGGTGGCATTTATCATTATATTAAAAAAACTATTTATATGAATAATTAAAAAAGTATTTGCAACAATAAAAAGATGTAATATTCGAGGTTGGGTCCCTGATTGTTAATAACACCAATAACATTGTCATTCCATGTAGCGGCTCTTTCATCTTCAACAACACTTCACTACAATTTGAGGCCGAATTTTACTCTTATTAAATTTGTGGCTCAGAGAAACCTACTAATACCAAAGATAATGACCTGACTAGTATCGATCTTAAAAATCCTTTCCGAGTCTTTGTAAGATCTCACACCTATATTTAAGCACAATGGTCTAATCCATCTTTTCCTATGGACTGCATAAGCAGAACAAAAGAACAAGATGTGCAAATCGTCATCTTTAGATTTGCATGTGCATAAAGTACATTGATCATTACCATCATTTGACCACTTTGCTATACTTGTGTTAGTCATCAAGACTCCATATCTATACTTCAAATACAATGTTGTAGCAAGTGGTGGACGTACTTCATCTAAAACATATTCAAAGCAGGCAGTATCTTTAAACAAGAGAAACTTACTTGTTAAAGATCCATTCTCTATTTCATTTAACCTGCTATGATACATGTATGCGCAGAATGATAACTTTAACGTCTTTTTTTAATTTTGGGTTAATAGTGATGGATCATCCCAAAAGTGTGACAGACCAATCTTTTTTAACCAATTGCAAACATGATTGCGCCATACAATGCTATTATTATTGTCCAGTTCCATAATTTCTTTTAATCCAACCGTATAATCTGATAGCTCGGTGTCGACCAAAGTCTGACCCAGAGCATTAGTGGTCTCAAAATGGCATGGTGGTCAGTACGCTTCATATTCAAGTCAAAATAACAGGTTTAATGGTGTACAGACAGGTAGTCTTAGTAGGGCTCTATAAAATTTATTTTCATCAACCTCAAATACCTTTTTACACGAGGGTCCCCATAGTTCAGCTCCGTACAAAGCTGCTGATTGGGCTTTAAATTTAAATACCTCTAGTGCTGGTGATATTGCTTTACTAAGACTATTTCCATGCCTTTTCATAATCGGTAACATGTTTTGTGATAATATCATTTTGCTTTTTTCAATTTGGGTTTTCCAGGCTAGTTTAGAATCCAAGGAGACACCCAAGTAACAAAAATTCTTAACATATTCCAATTTGTGTCCGTTTAAAACCACATTTTCTCTAAAAGTTTTACGAGGGTTTAAACCAATGTACTTCGTCTTGTTTGTGTTGATCTCAAGGCCATTTTCACTACAATATGTTTGGAATGTATTCAATAAACATTGCAATCCCTTGGGTGTTTGCGATATCAGTATAGTGTCGTCAGCGAAAAGGAGGGCTGGTATTCTTTCTCCCCCTCATTTTGGAGCATAATTTTTACAGCCCTTCAAAAAGGATGGGATATCGTTGACGAATAAAGAAAATAATGTAGGCACCACTCAATGCAGAAAATGAACAATACGATGAAAGAAAGGAGATGGCAAAATAATGGTGAGTTTTCAATGATTCAATGTAAATACATAACAAATGTCACTCTAAAGAGTTCAATGTAGGTACTGTAAATGTAATTGGATTTATAAAGAGCTTACTACCACTGATAAGACATTGAAGCGCTTTATGCCGAGAAGCACGCTACTCAGGAATCCAATGTTAGATGTTCATCAAGTGGTTATTTTGGTTATAGCAATTAGTCATATGCTCTCAAGAAAAAATGTAATGCATTTAATATAGTACCTTTGTGATACATTAATACATATCAGGTAGGTGTGATCATTAGTAGGGGCTATGTGGTTTTAGGTGAATGGTTGGTGAGATAGATAGGCTGGCGGGGATTAGGTAATGCTAGATTACAGAGATAGGGTTACAAAGAGGAGAGATTGTGATAAACGAAATGAGGTATCAGTTTACAGCAGAATTTCAACAAGAATATTTGAGGCAGGCAGGCATGAGACTGAGAGGATGCTATTCTCAGACACAAAAGGTATGCTGAGGATGGAAGGTATAAAAAGAGGGTCACTCGTAGAAATAAAAGAGCGAAAACAAGTCAAGTAAGTTAAGGTTAATGTTTCATGCAGGGTTTTAGGAGTGCAATGGGACAGTAGGGGCCCGTGGCGGGAGTGCTTCAGGGCAGTGGGGCGGGGTGGAGCAGGGTGGGAGGTAGTAAACTATGGAATACAGCCCAACGGAGGTAAGTAAACAAATAAATGATTAAAATGAATTTTGTTGCACGTGCTGCATCGCATTTGGCAATGCAGCCCGCGCAATGAAATTTATTTTTTTTATTTATTTATTTACTTTCCTCCATTGGGCTGTATTCCATAGTTTACTACCCCCCACCCTGCTCCTCCCCCACCCCGCTCCACATCACCGCCCCCAGCACTCCCACCACCGGCCGCTACTGCAGTGGGAGAAGGCTTTTTTAGATAGCAATCAATCAGAGAATGTAAGCTATAGACAGAAACAACATTATACAGAGGGCTCCATATCTAAGGCGGCAGCTTAAACATGTGATTTCGGTTGTACACATCATTTAACCATTAAAATCCCTAACCTGCTGTTTTCCAAGCCCGGGGCAGCCCCATTAAACATTGTCTGGAGTATCCCAACCTGGGTTCTGAGTCTGTACGCTGCAAAAGGGGAGTTGGGACTGAAAACATGAATTCTAATTTAAATATATTCCCTCACATTTGTGTAAATTAAAGGTTTTGTCATTCACCCCCTATAAATTATTTATTTGTCACTGGCTGTGGGTGTTTTGCCAATGTACAATCAGATTTATACACTGCTTTGCCACCTAATCCCATCCAAGTGTATGTTGTTCATGTTCGTTCATGGGACAAATATCGTATATGCATTGTATGTAAAAGCAAAGCAGAGTGATGAACACCTGTGGGTTCCATTTTTGAAGTTTCCGGCATCTTCCTGTGCACAAGTTGGCTGTGATGTTGTTTTCCATTTACAGAAAAACTGTATCAGGATGCAGGAGGGAGGAGACCAGGCCAGTGAATTGAGGACACCGGAGACAAGGCTCCTATGGAAATTTGATTAGGTTGTTCCTGTAGCAGTGTCACTTGGTAGATGGTGGTGGTGAAGGGGGCTGCAGTCTGATGTTCAGAGTGAGAAGGGTCTTGTAGGAAAAAGTACCTTTTTTATGTTTACTGATCACTGTGTTTATGGCTGTTCAGGTGTGGGTAGTTGACACCTCTTTGTGCCTCTGTTGCGTATGCTCCAGGCCGGAGACTACTCTGCTGTGAGGAGTATCACCCCACTCAAAGGCTGTGGCTACAGAACTGCATAGAGAGGTTCTTGAAAAGGAAACCACCCCAAACCATTTCTCCTTCTTGCTCCTCTTTATTTTGATCCCAATAAAATATTTGTTTCACTTCACACTTTAGAATAACAAAAAGTGTACAAAAAAGTACATTGTTGCTTTCCTGACTCCTGCATGTGTACAGTTCATCTACAGGTATATACATTTTGTGGTATGCTACAGAAAAATGACACCCTATAGCCTTTCCTTCTACACTCTCTGTACTGCAGCAAGATTGTCACATCATTAACTTAACTTTTCTTTCTCTGACTGCAAAGTGAGAATAACCTCAACTTAAAAAAATAAGCAGCAATTTGTCAGAAAACATAGCCTGACATTTTACCATTGTCTTTGAAGCACAGCAAATGTTACAAGATAAATACACAATTTAAAGTCATCTTTATCTATTGCTTGGTCTTCGCGATCCACCAAAAATTGTCTCATACACCTGTGTGGTTTAAACTAGATATGGACAGCCATCTTAGTGGTTCATTGTGGACAAGCAACTGGCTTCTTAAAGGTTCATTGTATATATTGGAAAAGCTTGAAAATGGTTACATGTACATATGAAACAGACTTTGAAACAGTTCCCTGTTGATATACAACAGTTTTGAGGTTGCAACTGACCAGACAGCTGCGGTTGTAAAGACATATTGGGGACATGCTGGAAGCTGACCTAGAAATTCATTCCGCCCATTGCTTACCATTAGCTCTCCGTTTGCCACTCACATTTGCATGTTTTATGTTTGCTCGCTTTATTTGTTTTAGGCTGTCCAGCTTGAGATAGTTCCTCCCATGGAGCATAGCCTTTTTACTAACACACTAATCTTCCATTCTTCCATGGCTGTTCGCTTTTTGGAAACTCTTTTGTTTTCTTTTTTTGTGAAGCACTTTTACAGCTGTCTCTCCTTTCAGATCTCTACCCTCCACTACTCTCTGTATGGCTTCTGTAAGGCTTATTGTGGATTCTGCAGTCACTTTCCCCAGAAAACATTGTCGTTTTTGCATCAGTTTTTGAGGCACATGTTTATGCATGAAAGTGTGTGGTTTATTTAGAGATCACTTGTATATGGTGTGCTTCACTAACTGCCACAGCATGACTTCCACTGGGATGCCAGAAGCTGCCATTTTGCTTTTACAACTGCTAAGATTTGTAGGACAATTAGCCTATGAAGAGAGTGTGGTGTTATCTTAATAGTATTCCAATAAACACCCGCCCATTTGCTGTTTGACCAGGGGCCTGAAAAGACAGAAACATATATAAATTGTCCAAATGTTTTCTGTTTCTACCTCTGTGTGCTTTGAAAGTTTTTAACACTGGTAATGATGTTTGTTCCTCTAACACACAGGTCTTCAAACTGTGGGGTGCCCGTGGCTGCACTCCCAGGGAGGCGCAAATGTATCAGCAAGTACTTGTAAAGGAAGATGGCCTGGAAACGCAACTTTGTGCATTTCCAGACTGACTTCATTTACATGCAGCCTGGGTGTGTCAGTGTCTGTATCAGTGTGTGCCTGGGTATATCAGCGGTCGTGTCAGTGTGTGCCTTGGCGTGTTACTGTATGCATTAGTGTGTGCCTCGGCATGCTACTCTATAGATCAGTATGTGCCCTGGGTGTGTTAGTATATGCATCAGTGTGAGTCTGGATATGCCAGTGTCTGTATCAGTGTGTGCCTAAGTGTTGTATTGGATGCATTGCTGTTTGGCTGGGTGTGTCTTTGTCTGTGTCTGCATTGGTGTATGCCTGGGTGTGTCAGTGTCTGCATTGGTGTGTCCCTGGGTGTGTCAGTGTATGTGTCAGTGCATGCCTGGCTGTCTTACTGGATTCATTGGTGTTTGGATGGGTGTCAGTGTCTGCATTGCTGTATGGCTGGGTATGTCAGTGTCTGCATTGCTAAGTCTCCTTGTGTCTCATTGTGTATGTCATGGGTGTTTTATTGGATTAATTAATGTTGGCTTGCTGTGTCAGTGCCTGCATTGCTGTGTGGCTGGGTGTGTCGATGTCTGCATTGATAGGTCTCTGGGTGTCTGTTTGGGTGTGTTATTGAATGCATAAGTGTTTGGATGGGTGTGTGAGTGTCTGTATTGCTGTATGCCTGGGTGTGTGAGTGGTGCATTGGTAAGACCCTAGGCGTGTCAGTATTTGCCTGGGTGTGTCATTGGGTGCATTAGTGTTTGGCTGGATGTGTCACTGCCTGTATTGTTGTGTAGTTGGGTGTGTCAGTAACTGTATCGAAGTGTGTCTAGATGTGTCAGAGGCTGTATCAGTGTAAGCCTGTGTGTGAGTACCTCTATCTGTGTGTAGCTGGGTGTGTGAGTTGCTGTAATGATGCGTGACTAGATGTGTTAGTAACAGTAGCCATCTGTCCTTGTGTGTACATACTCAAAATCTAAAGTTATGGAACAACACTACAAGAGCTAATTATTTTTTCTATTTTTTTTTTTTAGGAGTTTTATATAGCACTAGCTGGACCCAAGGGTATCAGAGCACTTTACAGCTTTACAGTTATGTGCAGATATACAGTACAAAAAATTGGAAGATCACTTCTGTAAGGGGACATAAGCCTGAGCAAAGGGGCAGAGGGCAGTGGGGAGCAAGACAACCCAACGATTAACTAAGTGTAGGCATTGTTCAATTAGTTCGTACACATAGAATCATCTTAATCTGATTCAGTGTAGTTGCTCGCAGATAAAGGTCAGGCGGGGCGCTGGATTGGAACTTCTTTTGTTCTATTGGATCGTTTGTGAGCAGTCGAGGAAGAGGGCTTTGAGTTATGCCTTGAATTTAGGAAACAATTGGGTTGTTCTGATGTGGGGGGGATGGAGTTCCAGATTTTTGGTGCGGTTTTTTGTTTGCGAGTTTTTAGAGGGATGAGCTCCTGAGGTTTCTGGACTGGCCGGCCCTTTTGAGTTTGTCAGCCAGGTATTCCGGTTTGCCTGTGTGCAGGGCTTTTTGAGTGAGGCAGGCTGTTCTAAAGCTGGCTCGCAACCCGACTTGGAGCCATTTAAGTTCTCTAAGAGCAGGAGAAATGTGATCGAATTTCTTAGTTCCTGTAACCATTCTGGGAGCAGCATTGAAGGTTGTCTTCAGAGGGGCGAGGTGGGATTTTGCTGTCCCTGTCAGGGCAGCAATCCCGTAGTCTATTCTGGAGAGTACCAGTGCTTGGGTGGCTTGTTGAAGGTCCTTGGGTGGGAGGAAGGGTTTTATTTTGTATAATAGTTTCAGGTTGAGGAAGGCGTTTTTGGCGGATTTTGTGATATGTTTCTTCATGTCCAATTTTGGGTCGAGGGTGATCCCTAGAGATTTTACCAACTCCGCTAAGGTGAGGTTGCCGTTGAGTGTGTCAATGGCTTTGAGCCATTCTTCAATTTGGGGGTTTTCATCTTTATTGGAGATGAGGAGTATTTCCGTTTTCTCTTGATTAAGTTTCAGGTGATGACTTGCGAGCCAGTGTTGGACCTCCTTCAGCGTTGTCTTAAGTCTTTGGATGTCGTCGATTGAAGTGGTTTCCAGATAGAGCTGCGTGTCGTCAGCATATAAATGAAAAGGGATGTTGGATTTCCTGAGTAGAGAGGTGAGGGGTTCGATGTAAATGTTGAAAAGCTGAGGGGAGAGCACTGACCTTTGAGAAAGACCCCTGGTGACCGAGTGGAGGTCAGATTCAAAGTTTTTAATTTTTATTCTTTGGGAACGGTTGTGGAGAAAGGAAGAGAACCAATGGAGGACCGTCTCCTGAAGACCGTCCCTTTCTTGTAAAACCTTGATGAGCAAATTGTGCTCAACTGTATGGAATGCGGTCGATAAGTCTAGGAGGATAAGGGGGCAGCATTGATCCGAGTCAAGTGACTTGAGTAGATTGTCAATGACATTGAGGATTGCAGATTCGGTACTGCAGCCTTTTCTAAAGCCTGATTGATGGGGGTCTAAGAGATTGATGTTATCAAGGTGTAGGGTTAATTGAGGGAGTACATATCTTTCTAGTATTTTAGACAAAAGAGGTAGGTTCGATACAGGTCTGAAGTTGTTCAGTTCCTCCGTGTCTAGCCCTGGTTTTTTCAGCAGTGGTGTGACTTGACCTACTTTGAGGCATTCGGGAACGGTTCCAGAGCTCAATGAGCTGTTAATGATCCTGCACCAAAGTGGGGCTAGGGCGTGCTTCAGGTCTTTGGCCAGGTGAGGGGGAAGTTGATCCAGGGCGTGTGATGATGGTTTAGCGGTAGAGATAGTTTGAATATCTCTGCTTCTTGGATGGGAATGAAGGCGGGCCAAGGTTTTGGAGGGTTCGGCGCGGTGCTGACAAGAAATTCAGTTGATTCGATCTCCGTGGAGGGGGTAGGGTTTGAGCCAAGTGAGAGATCAAACTTAGCAATTTTGTCATTGAAAAATATGGCAAATTTGTCGCAGCGTTCTTTGGATGCCTGTGTTGCGGAGGGTATAGCTTTAGAGGTTTGGTTCCTGATGATGTTGAAAAGCTCTTTGGGACGGTTTGTTGCAGTTTCAAGCGCAGAGCAGAAGAAAAGCGGTCTTTGTGGTCTTGATGTGCCTTTTGTACATCCTACGGGCTACTTGGAGTTGATCGCGATGTAGGACGGAGGGATTGCTCCTCCAGATTCTGTCCGCGGCTCTTCGTTGTCTTCTTTCCTCATTGATGTCGGAGGAGAACCATGATCTAGAGGGAATGATCCTGGATTTTTTTAGTTTCAGGGGGCAAGGTGATCCAGGGTGTGTGTCAGATTGGAGTTGTAGAGGGAGGTGAGTTCGGTAGTTGAGAGATGGGCAGAGGTGTTGGGGAGGAGCGAACTAATTCTTTCTTCTAGGTCAGCTCAAGGGATCTGGGCTGTGTTCCTGACCCATTTGGGAGAGTCGAGCTTGGGGCTTAGATTGGACAAGATCGCATGATTGATGTGAAAAAGAACTATGTGGTGATCTAACCAGTCGACGGGGAGGATGTGGTTGATGGAGATTGTATTACTTTCCGCTATAATTGCGTCTAGGATTGCTCCTCGATGGTGTGTTTCTTCCAAGTAATGTTGAGTCAGGTTGTATTCTAGCAGTAAGTTGTTTAGGGTTTGAATAAGCAGATTTTTTGTTTTGTTCCATCTTAGATTAAGGTCACCCTGAATTATATTGTTGGAGTTGCCGAGTGCACAATGGGCAATCAGGTTGGCAAGGTGAACTCCAAATTCTGAGAAGTTACCTGGAGGATGATATAGAAGGTGGCAGAGTGTTGGCCTTGTGTTGTGTGTTTTGATGACAACTGAGAGACATTCAAAGGAGCTGTACAAGCAGGAGGAGGTTTTGGTAATGGAGATATTGTTATTGTGGATAATTGCTATGCCCCCTCCTCTTTTTACTTGTCTGTCTTTGTTAATCATTGTGAATCCGGGGGGCACCAGCATGTCCATGCTGGGATAAGAGAGATTATTGAGCCAGGTCTCTGTTATGAAAGCGATGTTTATATCATGGGAGAGGATGGCTTCAGCTAGCTCGATTGCATGTAAGGAGGCTGATCTGCAGTTAAGGAGCATGCAGTTGATGGGGGGGCCTTCTTTTATGTGGAGTGGTGTGGCTCACTGGTTAGAGGCGGCAGACCCAGAAGCAGAGGACGGCCCGGGACCAGGGTTCAATTCCCGATGCGGCAGGGTCGTGAACCAGGGTCAGCGGACTCGATAATTCTCGCCTCGGTGCCCACTCTAACCAGGGATCACACTCAGCAACTCAGGGCATTAGCTTGCCTCATCTCCACAACGGCCCCCCAAAAACGCAGGGGATGCCTGGTTTCACCTTGGAGATACCCAGGAGGGAACATCTCACAGGGAAAGCCAGGACGGGTTCCCCAGCGGTCTATAGCGCCAGGACACCTCCAGGTAGCAGTGCGCTTTACAAGACACATTTACATTTACATTACATTTACATTTGTCCCTGTTGTCAGTGGCTTGGGCACTAGGTAGGGGAGCTAGATGGGATGGGGTTCTAGGGACTCTTAAAGGGGGTGTTCACATCTAAATCCCGTTATTACTTGGGTCGAGGACTTGGGGGGGATTACGTTGGAGGATTGTAGGATGAGGTGAGTAGGACTGGATAGCTCGATGGGTGGCTGTGTGTGTTTTCGGAGCAGGGTCAGGTTGGAAAGGGTTTCGTTCAGGCCTCGGATCAGGATTTCGAGCTGAAATTCTAGGGTGGTGAAGCGTTGCATCAAGATATCCAAGGAGGGACGGGTGGTGTCTGGAGTAACAATACCTTTGGGTGATGGGGGCGGTCCGAGGAGGGAGGGTGTCTAGGGAAGAATTGCCCTCTCGGTGGAGGGACGGATCCCAGTCTAGGTGGATGTTGGCAAAGATGTGTGTGTCCCTAACCTGGAGGTTGATGGGAGAGGGGCATCCTGGTGGGATTAAGGGAGGGTTCATGTGCAGAGGGAGTGAGACTAGTGTCGGTTCTCGTGTGGCATGAGGATAGGTAAGAGCTGTGGAGGGTTGAGCCAGAGGATAAATCTCATTCCTGGCAGATCCTGGTGGTATGGGAAGCGAGGGGGGGCAGGGGTGGGTGTATCATCTGTCAAAGGGGGAAAGATTGTTGATCGGGGGTCCATTGATACAGTAGGAGTCTCTAGATGGTGGGGAGGGTGATCTCAAAGTGGAAGAGAGAGGGGTCTTGTGTCTCCCTTGTCTTGAGAGGCTCCCAGGGGGAGGAAAGAGGTCGGTGTTGATCGTGAGGTATACCCAGAGGCCTCTTTTAAAGAAGGGAATAGGGAGTCGAAGACTTCAAAGTGAGCGCTCTCAGCCTGTATCAGGACTGTGCCATTAGCAAAGATGGTTAAGGAGATTTTGCCACTCAACGACTGGTGATTCGAGAGAGAGGTCATCAATTTGCGGCTGTGGGATGTAGTGGTGGTTTTGGAGACGATGAGGTGTGTGTTAAAAATGCCGGACCAGATGTCGGGTCTATCGGTGTAAAAAATGAGGTCCATTTTTATCTGCCCTCTAAAGGAGCAGTGATAAGTGTCTACAAATAGTGTCTCAGGATGTTGTTTGAGCAATCTATGTTTGAAGAGTTTCTTCACTAGAAACTTCTCTACTGTACTAGAGAGCTTGGAGGAAAGGTGATAATGGCAGAGTTCGGCCCATGGGGACTCACATAATTTAGTGTTTGCGGGGCGGAAGACAGTTGCATGACCGGTGGCATTTTTCTGTGTTGGTAACAGAGTAAGTTCTCAGAAACGAAAAATGGGATGAAGAGTCTTGTCGAGGAGAAGGTGTGGTCTGGTCGAGAGGTAGGAGTGGGGGTTGAGGAGACAAGGGGGCTAGTTTCGTGGCAGGAGGGGGGCAGGGAGAAGGAGGCGAGCTGATAGGTGAATCTGTGGGCCCGGGTATGAGGGTTGGCATTGGCCTGATCCTCTGGTAGGGGGCCTGTATCAACAGAGGAGTTCTCTGGGTGACATGGGTTTTACTGTCCAGATGTGTTGCAGGGTGAGAGATTTGGGTCTCGAGTAGGGATAGAGAGGGCGCAATCGCTGCGACTACTTTGGAGTGGCGTTGGATCAAGTTTTTCTAATGGTCGATCCAGTGTAGGTCCCAGGTGGCCTGAATAAGGCCTACTTTTCCTGACTACTCTTACCTAGATAATTAATTGCGGAAGTCAGAAGTGTCGAGGGTGAAGACGGTCATGTTGTGGACTTCGCAGTCGTCGTTTTCTGTATTGGATCTAGGCATGTTGGCCTTTCCAGGGTCAGGCCTTTGAGGCTGCTGACCTAATGAGGTCTGGGGGTCCTATCCCATCTCAGGGGGATTGTATCCTTCTAGTGACCCAGGTGACCCGCATCTTAAGTTATGCGTCAGGGGATTCTTGTGTGTTGTAGGTGGGGCTTCACTCCCGCCTGAGGAGGGCTTTGTGCCATCACGGGTCTCAGATACCCCTTCAGTCTTTATCATAAGGATGCCTTATCGCAGTATTCTAGCTAGCCGCTTTCAGTTTTGCTTCTGCCATCCTATAATGGATTGGGATTCAGGGGCTTAGCTCCTAATGTCGGTTTCCTAGTCTGAATATCGTGGCAAGTGTCTTACTCTCATTGGAGGGTACTTGCATGTTGGAAACATTAAATTTAGTTTGGTAGTGATTTACTATGGTCTCATGCGAATGGTCGTGAAGTTCATCTAATTTTATTTGCAGAGTACTTGCTGTGCATGCTTATTGAGCATAGAGGGAAATTTGAGATTTGTGGGAGTTAGAGCCCTGAGCCGATTTTGCTACCGCTTTTCAAAGCGAGTTGAGAAGCCATTACAGGGTCAGGCAAAAGGGGTCCAGTCAAGATAGAGTTCCAGGGCTCCACTACTATCATATAGTGCCCCCTTCTCCTGTTAGGGTCGCCACTAACCTGATTCCTTCAGATAGGAGAAGACCCAGTTATTCTGGGTCCTTCTGTGTACTTTGTGCGGGATAACTTGCTCCGGTGCTTCGAGTGTTGCAGCCATTACCGGGTCAGGCACTGCGTCTCTCTCTTGCTGTTTAGTTTAGTGCTGCACTTAAAGTTGAGTGATTATGCATAACAGAGCATCACTTCTGGACTCCTTGGCTTCCGTGGGACCCGCTCTTCACCAGTCCTGGGTGGCAATCTCCTTTGCTCTCCTCGCTTGCGCTGGGGGCTCTGAGGACCTCCAAATGGCTCCCCCCGGGTGCGTTGTCAGGCGTGAGAGAGGCTGTGTTATTGAGCGGTACCACTGTGATGAGGAGCGGACCGGAGCAACGCTTGAGAAGTCTTTTCTTCTTACATTTTTGCCGCGCTTCTTTCGTTTGCACAACGATGTCCCTCAGGGGCTCTGAGGATCTCCAGAAATGGCTTCTCTCGATTATCCTCCAACACTGCATCCTGGGTCCTTTTCGTCGCAAGGTCTTCGCCGGCGGTCTTTGTTGTCGTCAGATGTCAGCCCGGTGAGTACTTCGTTGTGATTTTCGGCCGTCAGGGGGGGGGGCTGCTGTGGTCGATTCAGTCGGGATTTCCACTTTAGTGATCCCAGACCGGAGCTCAGCCCTGCAGCTCATTAGTAAAGTACATTATCCCAATTGATGTTGCCATTGATCTGCATAAAAAGAAAAGCACAGAAATATTTATTTGTTTTACAATTAATAGATTTACAAAAGTAACTTACATTTTCAACAATGCATACATACATAATTCAAAGAAATAACTAGACATTTTTCATACTGTAAAGGTATGTATTAATATAAATAAGCTTTTCATTTTCACTTTTTTACTGTTCTCAGTTTCTTTACCCACCTCACTATAAATGATGTACTTTTGAATCAGTCACCATTGAACAATAGGAAAAAGCAATCATAAATATTAACAACAAACAACAAATAAACAAGCAAAAATAATATAACTTATTTAACTATTTACAAATTCAATTTTGTGAACAACCACTTTATACACATGCAGTTACATCTTCACACCAGCAAGCACAAAGTGCAGTGTAATATTTGAAGCATACAGTTACCCAGCAGTACTGCCACAAAGTATGCACATGGAGCAAGTTGCAAATGAAAGCACTTAAAAACAATTCATGAAAGGGTGTACAAATGACTGATGCAGGAGATACTTGGTACAACAGAACATTTCACCTCTACAACTTGTTTGGGAGAACATTCACCAGCTGCAGTCATCATATTACTAGCAGTTTGTGAATATTTGAGTGAGATGGTTACTCACTGTGCAAAATGCCACATGTTTATCGCTGTAAAAATGTGTTCCTTGGGTCCATTTTCCCTTCTTCTGTTCTTGGGTTGTATACTCATACACCACAAATGAGGTAATGTTGAAATAATAATTAGGCTTGAGCGGAGTTCACAGCTTTTTACTTCGCAGAACTCTGCTAAATAGTGGAAAAACTCTGCAGAGCCTGTTAAGTAGCACAGATTTTTAGGTCTGCGAGTTTGTCCCGTGCTGTAAAATAAACAGTATAGCACTACGCGTTGTGCCAGAGGGCGCTTCTGCTTTCTGCCACTCAAGTAGACATTCTACTCCAGCTGCAGTATCCTCAACACGAGCAGCAGATTTCTCAACGTGAGTGGTCGCGACCTGCCGCAACAGCTCGCTTAGAGAAATCCCATTAGGAGGAGGTCTAGCGCGTAATTATTTTTTCGCGAGCGGTCATTAATTTAACGCCTCTAGAGAAAAAAACTCTGCTCCTCGTCAGTTTTTCGGAACAAAATCTTTCCAAACTATGCCGGTGGAGCGGAATTCTTCATCCACTCCTAATAATGATCATTGATCAGTAAAAAACATAACCTTGAAGATTATAGTAAAACATGTATGAAGATGTTTGCATTTGTCGGTAGGTCTATCAGCGACTGTATAGGTTTTTGAGTGGGTATATGACAGTGTGTGTGTGTGTCAGTACCCCTTGTGAATGTATGTATAGTTATGTGAGTAAATGTATACGTGTGTGGGTCAGCCAGTGGGTGTGAGAGGATCTGAATGGGTCTCAGAGAGGGTGCACAAGTGTCTCAGTGGGTCTGTAATTGGGTGTGTGAATGTCTGTGTGGGTCTGGGAATGGGTGTGCCAGTGTCTGACTAGATCTGTGAGTGGGTGCATAGGTGTCTGAGTGGGTGTGTGAGTGGGTGCATGGGTGTTCAATTGGGTCTGTGAGTGTGTGCATGAGGGTCTGGGTTGGTCTGTCAGTGGGTGTGAGATTGTCTGAGTGGTTTTGAGAGTGGTGCATCAGTGTCTCAGTGGGTGTGTGAGTGGGTGCATCAATGTCTGATTGAGTGAATGGGTATGTGAGTGTTTAAGTGGGTCTGTCAGTGCATGCCTGAGTGTTTGAGTGGGTATATGGGTGGATGCAAGAGTGTCTGAGTGGGTCTGTGAGTGGGTGCAAAAGTGTCTGAGTGGGTTAATGTGTGAGTGTGTGAGTCTCTGAGTGGGTCTATGAGTGGGTGCATGAGCATCTGAGTTGATCTCTGACTAAATGCAAGAATGTCTGAGTGGGTGCATGAGTGGGTGCATGAGTCTCTGAGTGGATCTGTGAGTGGGTCCATGAGTATCTAAGTGGGTCTGTGAATGGGTGTGAATGCATTTTTATCAATGTTTGCAACTATTATCGCATATTCACCGTGGCGATACACAGGGGTTGAACTGGGCATCGTGACACATTTGCGAATATCCCAGGTTGGGAAAGAAACATCTTTTGACATATTTTGCACCTAAGAGTTCACTGAAACATCCCCTATATTGCAGATATGGGGGGTCACCCTGACCACTTATACCACTTTTCATGTTCAGTGTCAGCCCCAGAAACCATGTCCCATTACTTAAAATGGCAGCCGTAACTTTCTGCACAGGTTGAATCCAGCCAATCACAGCCTTCCTGTTGATGCAACCGTTCGCAATTCATTGCAAAATAGTCGTGAATTATTCGTGCAACTAGACATAAAATTAGTTTTCACAATAATATCTCAAAAACGATTGTACTGAAACCACCCAGTACTAGAAACGCCCCTAGACAGGTCAGAAAATGGAACAACATTAAAGGGGATACGCTGGTTGACGTATTAAAAAATTCCCTGACATCCCTCTCTGACAATGTGGAGGAAGCAGCCACGGCCTATACAACCAGGCTAGATCATGCCTGCCTACTCCTGGCTCCTCCTAAAATCACCTACTCCACTTGGGCAACTCCCGCCACTCCCTGGTTTTCAGAACAAATCAGGGAGCATAAAGTACGGTGTAAAAAACTGGAGAGAATCTGGCGAATGAATTACTGTGAAACAGACAAGCAAATTCTTAACTCGGAGCAAAGAGTCTATAAAGAAAGAATCTTGCAGGCAAAAAGGGCTTTCCTCACATAACAGATCAAAGAAGCCAGCAATACCCCAAAAGAACTATTCCAAACAGTTTCATCCCTGGCAAACCCTAAAACTATAGAAATTCCCCCCAGTCTTCCACTCTGTGAAAATCTCGCCACCTTCTTTCGAGAAAAAGTAGAAAACATCTTTTCCCTAGACAGTCTGGTCAGGACACCTCCCTCGAGGGAGAGTCCGGAATCAGACAGCACTCTGGAAAAACTTCTACATTTCCAGCCCATCACTGAAAAGGAAGTGGTGAGCCGTCTATTGAAGATAAAATCGGGCTCCCCACACGATCCATGTCCTACGGCAATAGCTAAATTAGCCCCTGACATCATTGCAACCGGACTCACCCCCCTCTTCAATCAGATGTTGGAGAAAGGGGAATATCTCGCCAGATGGAAGCGAGCCTCCATCCTGCCCCTGCTAAAAAAAAACAACCTAGACATCACCGAGATAAATAACTATCGGCCGATTGCTCGACTTCCCCTCCCCGCTAAAATCATGGAAGGCAACTTAAATGCACAACTAAGTTCCTTTTTAAAGACAGGGGAACACCTCGACCCTTCCCAACACGGCTTTCGTGCGGAACATAGCACGGAATCCGTTCTGATCAAATCAGTGGAAGACATCAGACTGGTGATGGATGCAGGAGGCAAAGCGGCCCTAATTCTGTTGGATCTTTCCGTGGCCTTCGACACGGTCCACCACAAGCTGTTGGTGGACCGGTTGAGGGCCTGTGGAATTCAGGGAAAGGCACTAAAGATCTTACAGGCCTTCCTCTCCAACAGAACTCAGTCGGTGGCCCTGGGAGACTTTGAATCGCGTCCGTTTGTGTTGCCCTGTGGAGTTCCCCAGGGGTCCTCACTTAGTCCCACCCTTTTTAATGTTTATGTTGCGACCCTTGCCCCGGTGATTTGATCGTTCGGTTTTCACCTTACAGCATATGCGGATGACACACAGATAGTGGTGTCACTACTACCCGGCAACACAGACAGTACAGCAGACAGATTTAAAGGTTGCATGCATGAGGTGGGCTGTTGGATGGCTCAAAACTGTCTAAAACTAAATTCCACTAAGACAGAAGTGCTGCTCTTTGGTGCCAGGGACAACTTCTGGTCTCCGAAATGGTGGGCAGATGAAATGGGACCTCTCCCCTCCCCGGTGAAAAAAGTTAAAATTCTGGGCATACTGGTGGACGACTCTCTGTCCTTCAAACCCCAGATGAATGCACTATCCTCCCCCATGCACTACACCCTCAAAACTATCAGGAAAGTTCTTCCGTATTTGGAGAAAGAGCACAGGAAAACTGTTGTTACTGGTCTAGTCCTTTCACGCTTGGACTATGGTAACAGCCTGATGTTAAACGCCCAGCAGAGCGGTCTTAATAAACTCCAGTTACTGCAAAATGCAGCTGCCGGTCTGATCACCGACACTCCCAAATTTGCATCAGTAGCTCAGGACTTGGTGAACCTTCATTGGTTGCCAATTTGCAGAGAATTGCTTTCAAAGCGCTATGCATGGTCTTCAAGGCCCTACATGACATGGGTCCTGGATACATGAAACTGCTCTTCCGTTGGCATAAACCAGCAAGAACCCTGAGATCTGGGGAACTGGCACTGGTTACGGTCCCCAGAGTTAAAAGTGCATGCTGGGGAGGCAGGAGCTTCTCCCTCGGGGCGGCAGAGGCTTGGAACAAACTGCCACTCTACCTGAGACAATCCTCGGACCTGATGGCCTTTAGGAAAGAGCTCAAGACCTGGCTCTTTACCCATTAATCCCTTAGCTACCCACTTACACTGGTTCAATTATGCTAGCGCCAGGACACCTCCAGGTAACAGAGCGCTCTACAAATGTAAAAAATAAACAAATAAAATAAATAAATAAATTTACAACAAATAATAAAATGTCAATTTCTGGACCAAAAGCTACTTTTCTGCCAAATTTTTGAAATTCCGTCCAGTGGTTTGGGCTGTAGTTGTGTTTAAAATCTCTATTGAAATTAACATAGGAAACACACTATATTTGACACCGCCTTCTTCTCAGCCCCCCACTTCAATTGTTGCCTCAAAACCTTCCATACAAAACAAGAATCACAGGCACACGTTTTTGGGGAAATTTTGTAAAGATTTGTTAAACGCAGCAAAGACATAGGCAAGTCAAAAAATGCTTCTCCTGTGGAAACTAGATCCTAGCTATAGCTACCTACTGGCAATTGCCAGTTGGCAATATATTTTTATATATATATCAACACACAATGCCAGAAATCCCTCGGCCACTTGAAAAGCGGTCCTGGCATGCGTGCATAACATCACAAAAACTTCCTTAAAAAGACACAGCCGGGATTTAGAGGAAGACCGCTTTAATGGAAACAGCATGGAATGATGCATTTCAGCATAGTAGCCTTCTCTGGATGCTTTTGAGACCGGAGTCAGAATCCTATCCTCATTTGTACCTCCTTAGGCTCCTTCCATTGATGAGAGTGCAGCTGACCCAGATTAGAATTTGAAGTCTTTTAGTTGTAGTCTGATTTGGGAAACTACGACTCCCAGAAGTTTATATGCTGTTGAATGACTTCAGTGGAGCCCAAGTTATCCCATGATGGTGCTGCTAATGCCTTATATGAGTTCCGGGTTGCTCCTAGCAAAAACCACTTGCTGGGCTGGTTCTTGAGGCGGTCCGATGGAAACCAAAACCTTGGATATCAACACATGATGCCAGAAATCTCTCGCCCACTTGAAGAGCGGGTCCTTTTCGCACA
The DNA here is from genome assembly GCF_964263255.1 of Lissotriton vulgaris. Classification (NCBI taxonomy): domain Eukaryota; kingdom Metazoa; phylum Chordata; class Amphibia; order Caudata; family Salamandridae; genus Lissotriton; species Lissotriton vulgaris. The sequence goes on along the minus strand of NC_141687.1, from coordinate 1,613,114,234 downwards.
CTACTGGCATGCATGCATAACATCACAAAAACTGTAACTTCTTTAAAAGGAACCAAAAGGACACAGTGGGGATTTGGAGGAAGACCGCTTCATTGGGAACAGCACGGCATGATGCATTTCGACATAGCAGTCTTTTTTGGATGCCTTTGACACCAGAGTTAGAATCCCACCCTCATTTGTACCTCCTTAGGCTCCTCCCATTGATGGAAGTGCAGCTGGCCCTGATTGGAATTTGGAGTCTTTTACTTGTAGTCTGATTTGGGAGAATACAACTCCCAGAAGTCTATATGCTGCTGAATGACTTCAGTGGGGCCCAAGTTATCCCATGATGGTGCTGCTAATGCCTTATAGAGGTAGGTGATATGTAGCTGACTCGAGCCGATGCAATGGTCCCCCAGTCTTTCTCGGGTCCCCAACGCTTTGCCTCCATTATCACAGCCAACCGGGTCACGGAACAGCAGTACAGTGACTGCATTCTCCCGTGAGTTCCGGGTTGCTCCTGGCAAAAACCACTTGCTGGGCTGGTTCTTGAGGCAGCCTCTTTCTGAAGTTCTCTTACCTGTTTCAGCACCCCTTTTGCCTCCTTCTGCACCCGTCTACCCTCTCTCTTGCCTCAGTCTGCCCACCTGTTCCCTCTTTCTGGACCTCTGTTGTCTGTTTCTCCAACTCTCTTGCCTCTTTCTGCAGTTGTCTTGCCTCCTTCTGTACCTCACGTGCCTCTTTTTGCCCCTCTGTTGGTTCTTTTGCACTGCTCTTGTTCTTTTTGCACCTTTCTTGTAAATTTCTGCATTCCTCTTGCCTCGTTCTGCACCCCTTTTACCTGTTTCTGCACCCCTGTTGCTTCTGTCTGCACCTCTGTTACCTCTTTCTGTACCTCTTTTGCCTGTTTCTGCAACTCTCTTGCCTCTTTCTGGAGTTTTCTTGCCTCTTTTTGCATCCCTGTTCCTTCATTCTGCACTTTCCATGCTACTTTTTGTACCTGTCTTGCTTCTTTCTGCACCCCTGTTGTCTCTTTCTGCACTTGTCTTCCATCTTTCTGTACCTTTCTTGCCTTTTCTGTATCTCAATTGTCTGTTTCTGCACTTTTCTTGCTTCTTTCTTCACCTCTTTTGCTTTTTTCTACACCCCTCTTGCCTCTTTCTATACCCCTCTTCCCGGTTTGTAGAACTCTCTATCCTCTTTCTACACCTCTCTTCACTTGGTTGATTCTTTCTGCACTTCTTTTTACTCTTTCTCTCTTTCTGCACCCCTTGTTCCTCTTTCAGCAACTCTGTTTCTTCATTCTGCACTCCTCCTCCTTCTTTCTGCACCCACTGTGACTCCTTCTATACTTCTGTTGCCTCTTTCAGCACATCTGTTGGTTCTTTCTGCACTGCTCCTGCTTCTTTCTGCACCTAACTTGCCTCTTTCTGCACATCTCTTGCTTCTTTCTAAACATCTGTTGCTTCTTTTGGCAATTCTCTTGCCTCTTTCTGCACTTCTCTTGCTTGTTTCTGCACCTCTCTTGTTTCTTTCTGCACTCCCTGCCTCTTTCTGCACCCCTCTTCCTGATTTGTGCAACACTCATGCCTCTTTCTACACCTCTATTTCCGCTTTCTGTACCTCTGTTGCTTCTTTCTGCACTTCTCTTGCCTCTTTCTGTACCCTTTGTGCCTCTTTCAGCACCTCTGTTGCTTCTTTCTTCACTTCTCTTCCTTGTTTCTGCACCCCTCGTGCCCCTTTCAGCACTTCTCTTGCTTCTTTCTGCACTCTTCTTCTATCTTTCTCCACCCCTCTTGCCTCATCCTACCCCTCTGTTTCCTCTTTCAGCACCTCTTGTCTTTTTCTGCACTGCTCTTGCTTCTTTCAGCAATTTTCTTGCTTCTTTCTGCACTTCTCTTTCTTCTTTTTGTTCCTCCTCTAGCTGTACCTCTCTTGCCTCTTTGTGCACCTCTCCTACCTCTTTCTTTACCCCTCTTGCCTCTTTTTGCACCTATGTTGGTTCTTTCTGCACTGCTCTTGTTTCTTTCTGCACCTCACTTGCCTCTTTCTACACTTATCTTGCTTCTTTGTAAACCTCTGTTGCTTCTTTCAGCATTTCTTGTCCTTCTTTGGGCATCCCTCATGCCTCTTTTTGCACCTCTGTTGGTTCCTTCTACACTCCTTTTGTTTCTTTCTGCACCTCACTTGCCTCTTTCTGCACCCATGTTCCCTGTTTCTGCACATTTCCTGCCTGTTTATGCACTTCTGTGCTCCTCTGAGTTTGAGGTAGTGTTAATCCCCCTGCCCTATTATGTACTAGGGCCTTACAGGGGAGGACATACCAATCACAGGGGTACCCCAACCCATAGTGTACCCTAGCGTATATAAGTGTTTTCACTGTATTCTAAGTGTCTTTCAGCATAGCACTGACTCCAGGTCTGGTTAGGCAGAGTCAGTTACCACCAGTAGCTGTAAGTCAAAGGTTGGGGGCCCAGGATGGCTTTTCAACAATCAATCAATCAGCATATTTGTAAAGCGCGCGGGGGGAAGCTGCTACTGCTCGATGAGCCAGGTCTTGAGGAGTCTTCTGAAGGCGAGAAGGTCTTTGGTCTGCCGTATGTGGGTAGGGAGGGTGTTCCAGGTCTTGGCGGCGAGGCAGAAGAAGGATCTGCCACCGGACGTCGTTCGTTGATTGCAGGAGACAACTTAGAGGGCGAGGCTGGTGGAGCGGAGCTGGTGGATGGGGGTGTGGAAGCTGAGTCTGCTGGCCAGGTAGGCTGGTCCGTGTTGTGGAGTGCTTTGTGTACGTGGATGAGGAGCTTGAAGGTGATCCTCTTGTCGACAGGAAGCCAGTGTATGTCTCTGAGGTGGGGGGTGATGTGGCTGCAGCAGGGGACGTTGACTATCAGTCGGGCAGAGGCATTTTGGATGCGTTGTAGTCATCGTAGGTGTTTGGTTGGGATTCCTGCTTACAGTGCGTTGCCGTAGACCAGTCTGCTGCTGACGAGGGCCTGTGTCACTGTTCTTCTTGTATCGGTGGGGATCCACTTGTAGATCCTGCGGAGCATGCAGAGGGTGTTGTAGCAGGAGGAGGAGACGGCGTTGACTTGCTTCGACATGGAGAGGGAGGAGTCGAGGATGATCCTAGGTTGCGTGCATGGTCGGTGGGTGTTGGTGCTGTTACCAGTGTGGTCGCCCACCAGGAGTTGTCCCAGGCTGAGGGGGTGGGACCGAGGATGACTACCTCCGTCTTGTCTGAGTTCAGCTGCAGACAGGTGCTCCTCATCCAGTCGGCGACGGCCTTCATTCCCTCGTGGAGGTTGGTTTTGGCGGTGCGTGGGTCCTTGGTGAGGGATTAGATGATCTGGGTGTCGTCGGCATAGATGATGTTGAGGTCGTGATGGCGGGCCACTTGTGCGAGGGGGGCCATGTAGACATTGAACATCTTCGAGCTGAGGAATGAGCCCTGGGGGGCCCCGCAGATGATGTTGGTGGCTTCGGATCAGAAGGGTGGGAGGCGGGCGCTCTGGGTTCTTCCTGAGAAGAAGGTCATGGTCCAGTCAAGGGCCTTCTCTTGGATTCCGGCTTCTAGGAGGCGTGTCTTTAGAGTGCGATGGCAGACTGTGTCGAAGGCGGCTGACAGGTCCAGGAGGATGAGGGTTGATGTTTCACTGTTGTCTAGTTGGCACCTGATGTCGTCTGTGGCGGCGATGAGGGCTGTCTCTGTGCTGTGGTTTCGTCTGAATCCGGACTGGGACAGGTCCAGGATGTTGTTGTCTTCCAGGTGCCGGGCCAGTTGCATGTTGATAATTTTTTCGATGAACTTTGCCAGGAGCAGGAGCAGGGAGATGGGTCGGAAGTTCTTCAGGTCCTTGGGGTCCGCTTAGGGTCCGCTTTGGGCTTCTTGAGGAGGGTGTTGATTTCGGCGTGCTTCCAGCTTTCTGGGAATGTCGCTGTTTCGAAGGAGATGTTGATGACCTTCCATAGTTGGGTTGCGATTGCAGCGTCTGCTTCGTTGAATACGTGGTGTGGGCATCGGTCAGACGGAGATCCTGAGTGGATGGACTTCATGACCTTGCGTGTCTCATCGTCGTTGACGTTGGATCAGGAGTTCAGGCGGTTGGCGCTGGTGGTGTTCACAGGGGAGGGTGGACTCTGGGGTAGTCGGGGTGGTCGTGGTGTTGAAGCTGTCGTAGATGTCAGCGATCTTGCGGTGGAAGAAGATGGCTAGAGAGTCGCACAGTTCTTTTGAGGGCGGGATGTCGTTGGTGTTGGCACTGGGGTTGGAGAGTTCCTTTACGATGCTGAAGAGCACATTGCTGTCATGTGCATTGTTATCCAGGCGGTCTCTGAAGGAGGATCTTTTGGCTAATCTGATGAGGTGGTGGTGTCTGCAAGTGGCGTCCTTGTGGGCTGCGTGGTTGTCCGGTGTGCATTCGTGGAACCATGTCTTCTCCAATTTCTGGCATGCACGTTTGGAGGCCTGGAGCTCGTTGGTTAACCAGGTGGCTCTCTTGTTGGCATGGCTGTTGGAGGGTTTTTTCAGCAGGACGAGGGTGTTGGCACAGTCGTTGATCCACTGTTTGAGTTTACGGGCTGCGGCGTCTGGGTTGGTGGGGTCGGGGGGTCCTTGGCGAGGAAGGTGATCAGCTGGTCTTCGGTGACTTTGCTCCAGCAGCGGCGAGGCAGCTGTTGGGTGCGGTGGTATGTGGTTGGTTTCTTGAAGGTAAGATGGATGCAGCGGTGGTTGGTCCAGTGGAGTTCGGTGATGTGGTTGAAGATGACGTGAGAGCCTGTGGAGAAGATGGGGGCTAGCGTGTGGCCGATGGCGTGGGTGGGTGCAGTGATGAGTTGTCTGAGGCCAATGTTGGCAAGGTTGTCGATAAGGATGGCGGAATTGGCATTGTTGTTGTTCTCAAGGTGGAAGTTCAGGTCCCCGAGGAGGAAGTAGTCCGTGGAGGCGAGTGCGTGGGTGCTAGCGAGGTCGGCGATGGAGTCGCTAAACTGAGCCCAGGGTCCGGGGGGTCTGTAGATGAGTGTTCCTCTGAGGGTGGTGTTGGGGTCGGTGTGGATCTGGAAGTGTAGGTGTTCGGCGGTGTTGAGGGTGTTGTCCGCGTGGGTGACGATCTTGAGGGGTGGACTTGTGGACAATGGCTATTCCTCCTCTGATTCCGTTGGCACGGTCCCTGCGGGTAATCTTGTAGCCGTCCGGGATGCCTATGGCAATGTTGGGCACCAAAGGAGATGTTCCACCAGGTCTCGGTCAGGAAGGCCAAGTCTGAGGAGGAGGTGTCGAGCAGATCCCAGAGCTCGATGGCGTGTTTGCGTGCGAGCGGGTGTTGAGGAGTATGCAGCGGAAAGTGGTTGGGTCCAGTCTTTGGAGGTTTGGTGGTTTTGTCACTGGTGAAGCTGCAGGTGTGGCAGGAGAAGGGTCAGTGGGTCTGTTTCAGGGTGGCTTGGAAGCAGGTGTGGTTTCGGCCGGTGTTGGGTTCGCGGAGGGTGCTGGCGTCATAGTGGATTCTGGTGTTGTGGCGTTCGTGGGGTCCAGGTGTTCTGGCACTGGGCCTGGTCCAGGCGTGGACGGGCGCAGACGGGCTTGACTTTGGCACACCTTTGGCACACCAGTGGCCGCTGTACGTCCGCTTCTCGGCCTGCATAAGGAGGCTTTGGGAGGGAGGAGCAGCTGGGAGGCGGGAGCGGGGAGGCCAATGGGTGTATAGGGGCAGGGCCGCAGGGAAGCAGCGGTGAGAAGGGCCTGAGATGGGAGTGGAGGGGTGCGGGGGGGAGCTGGCACATGGGGAGGGAGAAAAGGCGAGCAAACAGGATCAGAACACGGGGCAGAGGTTGCCTTTTTTTGCACATCTATTGGTTTTTTCTGCATATCTCCTGCTTCTTCCTGTACTTTTCTTCGTCTTTCTCTTGCTTTTTTCTGTGCCTTTCTTCATCTTTCTGCACATGTCCTACCTCTGTAGGCATAGTTAGAAATTAACATTTAAAAAACCTTTAACCCCTTCAGTGCTGATGACGAGCCCAGGCTCGTCATGCAGCACGGTGCTCGTGTGCTCATGACGAGCCTGGGCTCGTCATCAGCCGTGGAACGCTCACACGCGGGGCTAATTCCCCCGCTGTGCTGAGCGTTCCATTGCGCGGGCGGGTTCACACAAGCACCGTGCTGCATGACGAGCCTGGGCTCGTCATCAGCACAGCGGCGCCGTGCGCTGCCCCCCTCCCCCCCGCACCGCGGGGAAATTAGCCCCGCAGCTAAGGGGTTAAAATTCACTGAAAAAACACAGGTTTCAGGGACATTATAGTTAGGAATTAGCATTTAAAAAACCTTTGAAATTCACAAAAAAGCCAGAGGTTTCAGGGACGTAATAGTTAGTTGGACATTTCACTCGTACAAAAAAAGAGACATTCGGCCGTTATAGTTAGTTCAGCTTACTGTAACTCATGCCCCCGCAATGCACTGCTGATGACGTCACATATTACATCATTCATGATATGGTCTGTTACACTCACTGACGACATCAATTATGACATCTCAAATGACATCACTGATGACATCATTAACACGATAATCTGATGCACCTCCTCATACCCTAATATAACCTTTGATACACTCCCTCTAAAATACAGACTACTATTTCCGAAACCATCGACACACTAATACCAGTTAGTACATACCCACTCACTGATTGTTAGGTCTACAAACTTATCCACTCATTCACCCATACAGTCATTCATACATGCAGTAAACCATCAATACGGTGCAATCATATGCACTCACATACACATACAGACACTCACGCACTGCCACTCATCCATAGAGTTACTCACACACCTAGTAAGTCATGCAAAGAATCAATCACATTCCTATTTAGTCACCTATACAGTTATACACATACTACTTCACTTATTCAAACATATACTAGCACATGCGTACATTCTTATACAATAAATAATACAAGCACACACTTATCCATACAGCCACTCTCACAATCACTCACTCTCACATATAGCCATTTATATACTCCAACACTCACATATACTGCCTTTCACATATGTAGTTACTCACACATGTACCACTGAGACATTTAAATGCTCACCAGCACACCTATACATACACTCACCCACCCATACATCCCTTCATAGATGTACTCTTGAACCCATGGGCCCAGTGAATCACCAACTCACACATCTATGCACAGTCACAAGCCCCCCACCCACCGGCACAGACACTCAGGCACCCATACAGATACTCAGACAACCAATCAAAAAGCAATATTGGCACTCATTTAGCTACTCACCAACCCATGCAACCGCTTACACACTAACTGACAAACAAAACTGTGTGAATGTCTGTATCAGTCACTAACCCATGCACTCAGTAAGACAAATTTAATCACTCACTTATACAGTCAGTCACACACCTACTAATTCATCCATTCAGACACTTATGCACCAACTCATTCTTGAATACACCTTGGCATATATATATATAATTTAAGATGTCATCAGTGATGTCACTGGCCATATCATGAATGATGTAATATGTGACGTCATCAGCTGCGCATTGCCGGGGCGCGAGTCATAGTTAGCTGAATTAACTATAACGGCCGAATTTCTCTGGTTTTAAATGAGTGAAATGTCCAACTAACTATAACATCCCTGAAACCTGTGTTTTTTAAAGTGAATATATATATATATATATATATATATATATATATATATATATATATATATATATATATCAATGCTCGAAGGTGTGCGCAACCGCCGACCCACTTCCCCATTTTAGCGCACACCGCTTCCGTTAAAGCCCCTGAAGAGAAGCAGATGAAGCTTCGAAATGCGTCGGGCAGATCCCGTACGGAGCGGCTTCTACGAGTGGATCCCCATCCTCACCTATACATAAACCAAGCTGCTGTTCGCGTGCTACTCAAAGGTGGACACCTTCGAGCATTGATTTATACGTGGACGTCCAGCCGCGGAGTATGCACCACCCCGGTACCCTGGGGGTCACTAATGTGAAGCAGCAGTCGTACTTGGAATCGAGGACGGGCCCACTTGTGGAATCCATACAGGACTTGATTGTGTGCTTCCCGGACCACACTTCCCAGAATGTACAGTCTCATTTGAGCCTCCCATTGGTGGGTGTGTTATACAAAAAATGGGGAAGTGGGTCGGCGGTTGCGCACACCGCTTCCGTTAAAGCCCTTGAAGAGAAGCAGATGGAGCTTCGAAACGCGTCGGGCAGATCCCGTACGGAGCGGCGTCTACGAGTGGATCCCCGTCCTCACCTATACATAAACCAAGCTGCTGTTCGCGTGCTACTCAAAGGTGGAAACCTTCGAGCATTGATTTATACGCGCCGTCCAGCTGCGGAGTATGCACCACCCCGGTACCCTGGGGGTCACTAATGTGAAGCAGCAGTCGTACTTGGAATCGAGGACGGGCCCACTTGTGGAGTCCATACAGGACTTGATTGTGTGCTTACCGGACCACACTTCCCAGAATGCACAGTCTCATTTGAGCCTCCCATTGGTGGGTGTCTTATACATAAAATGGGGAAGTGGGTCGGCGGCTGCGCACACCGCTTCCGTTAAAGTCCCTGAAGAGAAGCAGATGGAGCTTCGAAACGCGTCGGGCAGATCCCGTACGGAGCGGTGTCTACGAGTGGAACCCCGTCCTCACCTATACATAAACCAAGCTGCTGCTCGCGTGCTACTCAAAGGTGGACACCTTCGAGCATTGATGTATATATATAATATACATTGCGCTACCCGATAGGACAAAGACACAGGTGGTGACGGAACAACACTTTCCTGGCTACACTGCGAGGATGTATGAAACGGTGCCAAGGGAAGGGGACATTTTAGAATGTTTGGAACTCCGCTATTAAGCAGGGAATCCACACTGAACTACACATCCCAGGATGCAGTCTGCCAGGCGCTACAAGCACAAACACCTGCAGAGGGGAGGTGGAGTCGTGAGACCGCCCTGGAGGGAGGGGTCCCCCCAATGAGGTGCAGGACTGTCCTAAAAGGAGTGGCCAGCGATCCAAAGCCCACACAAATTGCCAGCAGCCTGTGACATCGGCACTGAAGACGGCCAAGACGGCCAGAAACGCGTCTGCCCATAGAACCAAAACGCATCACGGACTGCAAGGAAATGTGCTGTAAAGTTCAATAAAAATCCTACCTGGTCTGAATCCGGAGCTGTGTCCCGCTTACTTTCGACGGAGGGTGAGCAGTGGAAGTTTATGTTTACGGTTGGCTGAAACCGGTGGGGCACGCACTCTCGGTCAGGAGCACCGCATCATACAGCAAAAAACCTTGGACAGTACGAGGAGTACAAGGTGCGGCGCCCCCCCAGCGAGGACATTGCCTGCAAAGGTGACTGAATTTCGCGATGGGGAGAGAGGAGGTAGCATTGCGCTACCCGATAGGACAAAGACACAGGTGGTGACGGAACAACACTTTCCTGGCTACACTGCGAGGATGTATGAAACGGTGCCAAGGGAAGGGGACATTTTAGAATGTTTGGAACTCCGCTATTAAGCAGGGAATCCACACTGAACTACACATCCCAGGATGCAGTCTGCCAGGCGCTACAAGCACAAACACCTGCAGAGGGGAGGTGGAGTCGTGAGACCGCCCTGGAGGGAGGGGTCCCCCCAATGAGGTGCAGGACTGTCCTAAAAGGAGTGGCCAGCGATCCAAAGCCCACACAAATTGCCAGCAGCCTGTGACATCGGCACTGAAGACGGCCAAGACGGCCAGAAACGCGTCTGCCCATAGAATCAAAACGCATCACGGACTGCAAGGAAATGTGCTGTAAAGTTCAATAAAAATCCTACCTGGTCTGAATCCGGAGCTGTGTCCCGCTTACTTTCGACGGAGGGTGAGCAGTGGAAGTTTATATATATATATATATATATATATATATATATTCAACATGTGCTAGAAATACATTACATGTATTTAGTCTTAGGAGATGTTCAAATTGCAACATGTTTTTCATGGTGGTTGCCCTCTAGGTTGGGGGCTAATGAGCGTTATTACAGTGGAATTCTACTGATTAACTCAAATTAAGTCACAGTGTACAGTTATTTAACTATGACTTTCCGACCTTGCAATATCTATGACAGGAGTGTTTTTGGACACCAACACACATATTTTTCTTATACAGTGTATCTCTTATTTATGCACTGTGATATGGTATGTTTACTGATGGCTTGCGATTTGTTGCACAACCCTCTGCACTTCTATAGCGTATTTTGCACATGCATATAGGACTAAATTACAATTCCAAGAGAAAGTATTTGGATGATACATGTATTTAACTTTTATACAGTAATTTTAGCCTAATATGTTTTAACTAAATTATTTATGAGTTGTAACAACAAGGCAATCTGTTTTCCATGTCTATGCCATGTGACCCTTATTATTCCAAGCATTTGCACTTTAAAAGTAGGTGGTTCATCACATCACGTTGTCATGTTATCAAGGCTCTCTGGAGCCGAAACGTTATGACGACAACACTAATAAAATAATCGGCATCTCATTACCGTGGTCCGTGTCCGTTCCTGCATGCTGAGTACGCAAGCTGTTACAGTGTGAACGACGGATTCTTGTATATATATAATGACTAACTTGTTGTACTTCAGCAATTTCATCAAATTTGATTTTAAAAAATTCAATGCCAGCTGTGTTTACATAATTAACAAAATCAACAATTTTACCCATTGCTCGATTTACGAAACCTTTTTGCACATTCAAATTACGTCGCAAAATTACCCTACAATTTACACATGCATACAAATTCTTTTCTAAACCAACAGTTTTACTTATCGATTTCTCTAAAGAATCCAATTTCCTCTTCACGCTTTCACTCAAAATAATACTGATTCCTTCATGTTCTATTTTATCAATTGCTTCCAATTTTATAATTTCTTAATTTTCCAACTTTAACATTTCTTCATTGAATATAGAACATTCACGCAGTGTTGGCATCAAGCAGATTACAGATTTGTTTTCTGCAATTCTCATGTATATTTTCTCTGGGACAATATTTGCATTTGGAAACAAATTGAAAAGTAATCGTGTCTGTAAAGCTTGTTTGCCATGTTCGATCAATTTTCCAATTCTTATATCTTGAAGAATAGTTCCATAATCAACATCATTTGCTTGTTGCATATTTGTAGTAAGTTCCTTATACTGAAAATATGACCAAATGTTTACATTGCCAATACTCCCCAAAGACTTTCTAGTATCTTCATGCACCAGTGTTTTAAAGACTGGCTGTCCTTTTACAGGAGTAAGTTGTAGAAGATCTCCAAAAACTATGACGTGTTTTTCTACGAATAATACGTCATACTCTGTTTTAAGAATTTGCTGCATTCTTAAATGCACAAAGGTAAGCATTAAGTTTGAGACCATGCTTACCTCATCAATAATGAGTAGCTTCATTTTCTTCAACACTCTTGAAACTTCATAAGAAGCTTTTCCAGATAGCTTGTGGCATTGTAATTTGTTGTCATGCTCTACTGGTAGCATTAATAAATGATGTAAAGTAATTCCTTTAATATTGTGTGCCGCAACCCAGTTGGAGCAGTGACAACCAAGACAAATGCGAGTCAGTTCTTTTCTGTAGAAAACTTGTGATTACTTTAATTAAAAACTTTTTCCTGTTCCAGCTTGTCCACTCACTACATATGGATAGGTTCAAATGATTATTATTATTATTAAATTTATAGAGCGCCTGGTTACACTAACTAGTGTGTCCCCGCGCTATAACTGGCCCCAATTAACTCGTCCCGCCAAGATCTTTGTCAGCTAGTCCGGTGTCACCTTAGTCCTAGTCTTTTGGGAACAGGAGGGTCTTTAGCTGTTTGCAAAATGCCTGCTCTGATGTTTCCAAACGAAGCTTCTGTGGGAGTTTATTCCATTGTTGGGCAGCTATGACTCTGAAGGAGTGACCACCCATTCTCACTCTGCTGAACTTTGGAACAGATACTCGTCCCGTATGATCTCAGCTGACGGGTTGGACGGAAAGGGCTTAGCAGATTATGGAGATAGGTAGGTCCTTTCCCTTGTAATATGCTGTGTCCTACACAGAGAGCTTTGAATGTCACTCGCTCCCTAATGGGTAACCATTTCAGGGATTAGAGTGCCCTCTTAGAAGAGGCCCTCCTTGGCAGCAAGAGAATCAGGCGAGCCGCCGCATTCTGCACCCGCTGCAGCCTTTGAATACATTTTGCACTGGCCCCCAGATACAATACATTACCGTGATCCAGTCTGGACACAATGAAGGCATGGACCATGGTTTTCCTGGCAGGTAGAGGGAGTATATCCAAAGTCTTCCTCAGGACCCTCAGGATGCCAAAGCAGGTCCCTGCCAACTGTTTGGTCTGTTGCTCGAATGAGATCTTATTATCGAGCCATACCCCCAGATTTCTCACTGGGTTACTGGGGGTCGGTAAGGAGCCCAGCTTAGAGGGCCACTATGCTGAGGTCTGACGGAGCCTTCCCTACAATCAGAACCTCTGTCTTATTGCCGTTAAATTTAAGGCAGTTACTTGCCATCCATGCAGCAAGCTGCTGCATACATAAGATAAAGTTAGCAGCCGCCAGTTCATTCGATTGTGTCAGGGTTACGACCAATTGTGTATCGTCAGCATAGGTCACAGCCTTTACTCCAAAGGAGTCCGTTATTTTTGCCACGGGGGCCATGTACAGATTAAAAACGGTTGGGCTCAGGCTAGATCCTTGTGGCACTCCCTGCTTTAAGCTGATGCTCTTGGAGCGAAATGACCCCTGTGCAACTTGGAAGCTCAGGTCAGACAAAAAGGACTTCATCCAGTCCCATGCCTTGCCCAGCACCCCTCCACTCTTCAGACACTGTAGCAGTGTGTGGTGAGCTACAGTGTCAAAGGCGGCACTGAGATCAAGCAAAATCAGTGCCGCCGTTTGACCCTCGTCAGCATATTTCCGAAGAATCTCGGTAGATGCCAAAAGTGCTGACTCTGTCGAGTGGAGGGCGCAGAAGCCTGATTGTGTGGGGTGGAGCAGTTCGTTAGTCTCAATATGGGCCGACAGCTGGTTATTCACAACCTTTTCCGCAATCTTAGCAAAATACGGCAGGAGTGAGATCGGTCGTAGATTATCGAGGTGTTCCATGCTCAGGTTGGGCTTCTTCCTCAAGGGGAGGACCACTGCCTCCTTCCATGTTTTTGGCACCTGCCCGGTGTCAAAAGAGAGCTTCAATAGCTCTCTAATAGAGGGCTCGAGGATGTCCAAACTACCTTTCAGTGCCTTAGGCATGGCCGGGACCTTCGGGAAACTTGATTTGATGTTATTAGCAATATCACACAGGACTTCCTTAGAAGGAACCTTAAAACTTTTGAGACCCTCTCCCACAAAGGTGGTAGAGATTGCTTCATTGGGACAATCTTCCCTAGCTGTCTCCGGGAAGGAGGAGTAGATTTTTTCCACCTTTTGAGCAAAGAACTCTGCCACCTGATTACAGACCCCCTCTGACCCACTTATTGGGGCTGCCGTACTTGAGAGGTCAGATATCTCTTTATAAACTGTAAACAGTTCCTTCACTGAGTTATCTGCTTCCTCGATCCTGCTACAGTAATATATTTTCCGGGCTTTTCTGATTAGGGCATGGTAGTCCTTAAGTCCCGCCTTATAATCTTTTTTTCTTTCCTCAGAATACCTTTTCCTGCAGTACCTTTCTAGCCGCTTACATTCAGTTTTTTCCCACGTAGTTCAGCGGTGAACCAAGGGGCAGATTTAGTGCTCATGGGAGCATTGTGCAACCAAGGTGCCGTACTATTGAGTGCCTCCTCTATTCATCTGTCTAATGCCTCACAGGCTGAATCTATTTCTGTTTCCTTACCTTCCTGAATTCCACTTTGGACGAGGGCAATATTGAATGCTTCCGTAGAGAAGTTGGCCCATTTCCTACGTCTAGTTTTAGCTTTTGTCTTACCCAGTATGATCGTCTCAGGTACCACCGCCTTAAATGAGACCATATAATGATCTGACCAGATCACCGGTGTCGGGGCTTCAACTGACAGCATGTCCCAATTTGCAAAAATGGGATCTAGCAGGTGCCCATGGCAGTGGGTGGGGGCTTTGGATTTCAGCTTCAATTGTATAGCTCCTAATTCCTGGCATAATTCCTGCGCTACCTCACTTGTAGGGTCCTCAAAATGGAGGTTCAAGTCTCCTAGAAGTAGGAGTCTCTCATACCTTAGGGCTGGTTGCATTAGGCTGTCTAACAGACTTGCAGCAAAACGTGCCCAATCCTTTTAAGATATGGTTGTGGGCTGCAGAGATGGAAAAGAAACCTGATTCACTATCCATAATATTCACGTTGTCCAGACTGCACTGCAATTCGTGTTTATGGATTATGGCGATCCCCCCTCCCCTACCAACTGACTTATCAATCCTACTAATTCCATATCCTGAGGGGAGAGCTTCAAGCACTTCTGGCGCCGAGGTATTCTTTAGCCACGTCTCAGTAAGAAAAAGCACGTCTACTTGTCCATCAGCCAGATGATCATGAATCTCCACCTTGTGTTTACCTAGAGAGCGACAGTTAATCAGGGTGAGAGTAAGTATCTGGCCCCTAACTCTTTTCTTCAACTGGCGATTCAAGGCAAAAGAGCATTGCTTTTTGTAATTTCCAACCTTCATAGTATGCGTACAACTTTCCCTGAGGGTAGGGCGAAGCGCATACAGCTCCTGTAGGCCAAAGCACCTTCTAGAGTCAGAGCTAGCATAGGTCGTGGCCCCTGGTCCCGGCCGGGAGCGGACGGGCGCAGACGGGCTTGCACGAGGCCGCTGCGTGGCCGGTTGGAGGCAGTCATTTATCCCTGACGCGCAACAACTAGCTCGCTACCTGTTTCCTACCCCCAAAATGGCGGCAGTCTTAGCTTGCTTGCTTGCCTCCGGGCTCTGCCGTTCAGCTCCTATCTTGGCTGAGCGGTGGGTGAGGCTGCGTGCAGAAGGTGAGTGCAATTTTAAAAAAGAATTTCCGTGCAATTTTAAAAAAAGAGTCTTTGGTCCACAACTCAATAGATAGCTTATTTCACACACACAAACAAGACAACCTCCCGGCTTCCGCCTCAGGAGTCAATCGGGCATGAGCAAGAGCACTCTTTCTTCTCATGAAGAAATCCATGGTCAATCTGTTCTCTCACTTGCTCATATATTTCTTTCCGCTCAAGATTTAGGGCCCGATGTAGGTGCCCTAATACCGGTCGGAAACGGCCGAATTCGGCCGTTTCCGACCGGTATTAGGGTTTTTAGATGTAGGGCATGCATTTACAGAATCGGTATTTTACCGATTCTGTATTTACCGATTCGGTAAAATTACCGAATCGGTAAATACAGACTCGGTAAAATACCGATTCTGTAAATGCAGATGTAGCTGGCACATGTCAGAGTGCCACAGGGCTTTAAGATTCGGTATTTTACCACCCAATCCAATTGGGTGGTAAAATACCGAATACAGGTGTGCATGCACATCTGTGCATGCACACCTGTGCAATGTGACACACAGACATGCCCTTAGAGCATGTCTGTGTGCCACATGGCACACAAGTCCGGAATTGGGGTGCTAGAGGGTGTCAAAGTGACACCCCCTGCACCCTTGCAAAAATCGGTAATTACCGAATCGGTAAATACCGATTCGGTAATGACCATTGATTCCTATGGGCTTCAATGCCCATAGGAATCAATGGGCTTTACTGATTCGGTATTTACAGAATCGGTAAATACCGAATCTTAACGATTCGGTATTTACCGAATCTGAAATACCTACATCCCCCACCCTCCATTTTACCACTTCTTAAATACCGAATCGGTATGATTCGGTATTTAAGAAGTGGTAAAATGAACTTACCTACATCGGGCCCTTAGTTGTTGTTCCAAGTTTCCTAAGTTTGTTAGATGTTCTTGACCTTGATACATTACTGTTTCCACCTCTTCCATAGCAGTTGCTGCTTCATTTAGAACAATTGGTTCTCCCAGTGGGTCCTGACTCAACGGAGCAGAAGTTTGACTGTCTTGAGAACTGTCTATAGCAATCTCAGCTGCAATTGTAGCTTCTTGCTCAAATTCGTCATTCAACATTTTGACATAATTAGCAAAAACAGGACATTCTATAGTATCTTTAGTTGCATTGAAGGAATCTTCATAGCTGTCAAAATGAACGAATGAATGAATGAATGAATGAATGAATGAATGAATGAATGAATGAATGAAATTATATTTGTATAGCACATTGTACTCTAAGGCCAAAAGCACTTGTGGACTGCATGAGGATGACAGAATAATTATGGCACATTGCGGAAAAGGTCGGTCTTGAAAGAGCTTGCAGAAGGCCAATATGTTAGGTCCGCAGCGCAGAAGGAGGGCAGGGAATTCCATAGATTTGAGGCGTTCAGAGAGAAAGAACGGCCACCCCACTTGGCACGGCGGACTTTCCTGGTGGTAGCGAGAAAGGTTGAGCTAGACCGGAGGTTTCTTAAGGGTTGATAGGGCCTGATAAGGGACCGTGAGATGGCTGGACCGGTTTTCCACATGGCTCTATGAGCCAGACACAAGGATTTAAACTGGATTCTGGTTCAGATGGGCAGCCAGTGCAGCTTCTTTAGGGCAGGTTTAGCCGATTGTCTCTGGGGAATTTGGAGCAGAAGGCGGGCTGCGCTGTCCTGTGACATCTGGAGTTTTTGTAGGGTTGCCTGTAGGGCGCCCAGGTACAGTGCGTTCCCATAATCAAGGCGTGATTAAATTAGGTACTATGATCCTTCTGGCCTTGAAGGGAAGCAGGGGAAAAACTTTCCTGAGCATCCGAAGCAGGCAAAAGCAGGCAGCTGCTAGCTTAGTGGGCTGGTGGCCAAAGCCCAGAGAGCTGTCAAGCCATATGCCGAGGCTCTTGATCTGCTGTTTTGTAGTGGGCATTGGATTAAGACAGGTTGGCCATAGCTGTGATGACAGGGGGGATGGCAGTTTTCCCAAAAACATGAGCTCGGTCTTATTGCTGTTTAGTTTTAGATGGGAGAGTTTCATCCAGTCAGCTACAGCCTCTAGGCAACTGCCGAGGGAGCACGATGAGCCCTCTGGGTGGTTCAAGGATACCACCAACTGGGTGTCATCAGCGTATGTTATGATTTGTATGCGGAAAGGTAGAACTACTTCTGCTAAGGGTGCCATATAAGTATTAAAAAGTTTGGGGCTCAGGGAGGAGCCTTGGGGGACCCCACAACCGAGCGGCCAGCAGTCAGAGAAGGCATTACCTTTGAACTCCTGAAAGACCCAGTCTTTGAGGAATGATTGTAGCCAGGAGAGAGCTGAGTGGGTCACTCCTAGACTTTTTAGCCGGCTCAGCAGGATATGGTGGTCTACAGTGTCAAAGAGGGCACTGAGGTCGAAAAGGATAATAGCTGCTGAGCTACCCTGGTCCATGAGTCTTTGGGCCTCTTCAGTTACTGCCAAGAGGGCCGTCTCCGTCCATAGTCAGGGTCAGAAATCTGTTTGGGATATGTGAAGCAAATTTTGAAGTTCTAGGTATTGTACTAGAACGGAGTTTATGTGTCTCTGGGTTATCTTACTTAACCAGGGGAGGAGGGATATGGGTCGGTAGTTGGACAGGTTGGAGGGGTCCAGGCTAGGTTTTTTCAGCAGGGCCTTTACCTGGGCACGCTTCCATGCGTGGGGGACCGTGTTTGCTGAAATGGAGGCATTTATAATAGCCAGGATGACTGGGCTTATAATATTGGTTACTAAGGGAAGGTATCAGGGAGGGGCAGGGTCTAGTGGAGAACCCAAGGTCACTCTGGGCATGATTGCTTTTAGGGAGTTTTCATCTAATAAGGGGACTCTACAAGGGAACAGCGGGGAATGGGGGGAGGGCTCCCTGTGTCGGTCTCACCAGAGTTGTCTTGGGATGGAGGGAAGGAGCGGGCAATGAGTTCGATTTTTTGGTGGAAAAATTCTGCGAGATTGTTGCACCGGGGGAGTGCATCTTCCTGATTGTTTTTATTTTGAGGTATGGTGATCAGAGATTTGGCTATAAGGAAAATCTCCTATGGGGAGTTTGCTGTCGCACAGATCTTCTCCTCATAGAAGGAGGATTGTGCAGTTTTTATTTCTACCTTATATTTCCTTATTGCCTCTCTGTAGATTGATTTCCCTTCTTCTGTAGTGCTCAGTCTCCAGCGCCTTTCTAACTTCCTACAAGCTTGTTTGAGATCTTTTAGTTTTGTGGAGAACTATAGTGCAGGCCTACGGTTAGATATTTTATGAATAGATCTTGTGGGGGCTAGCGTGTCTAAAGAGCTTTGGATCCAAAGGTTGAAGTTGTTGTTCACCCTCTCTGGGTCTGGGCTAGGGGGTGGCAGGGTGTTCTCTAAGAGGTTGGACCACTGGCTAGCAGAGATCTACGACCGTTTCTTGTCGTATGTCTTAGTGTTGCTCTTAGGGGAAGTGCTGGCTGGGATTGTCCAGATGAAAGGGATTAATGCTTGGTCGGTCCAAGGGAGTGGGATGGGAGTATCACTCTGGAGATGCCATGAATTACTGGACACGGCGTCCAGAAGATGACCTTTTATGTGAGTTGGCGCGGAGCCTTTCTGGGTGATTTGTAAGGCTGATAGACTGGATACAAGTTCATTAGCCATGTTATCAGTGGGGTCATCGAGGTGAATATTGAGATCCCCTAGTAATTCCAATTCTGAACGCCATGGCTTGAAAAGTTGCAAAAGAGCTAAAGAGTAAAATTCCCTTTTGTCAGGTGTTTCGCAACTTTACGGTGATGAATCAAATGTCCTTTTCTTTGTTTCACCAGACATCCTTCAGAACTAATAACAGCATATATACCATTATTAATGTTTTCGGTAATATTCCGGTTAAAAATATAGTTTTGCAGCATTTGATAGAGACAAATGTTCTCAAGATGATGACTTCTTTTTGGATAATATGCATCCAATATATTTGTTTTCACAATATCAGTACTTTCTGGCTCTTTTTCAGCTAAATATTCAATTTCTTGTACAGATTTAAGAACTCGGTTTCGTGTTGCAGCAAGACCTAGACTCACCCAAATGATTCTTCTAGATTTGGAGTATAGACTTGCAGATGATAAGCGATCCGAGCATTCATACGCTCCAATTTCTCGATGAGATAACATCTTTAAACTGTAACTGTATAATTTCTTACTTAGACTCTTCTCATGGGAAATCTCTTCCCACATTTCCTTCAATTCCATCTTTTCTGACTTTGTTATGTACGATGTCACATATCGAGCAACAGCAATGTAATTGTCTGCAACATATTGAATATCTATGTTAGCATTCATCATGGACAAATGACTGGGTTGTAGTCATTTATAAGTTGTAGGTATTTTTTGTAGACTTTCTTGTGATATTATGTCGCAAAGATGACATAAAACTGTTCACTCTTCCTTTCGATATTACAGGTTGAGGAAATGCAAAACGGCATTTGCTGTAGAATTTGTCCTTAGATTTGTACTTTCGACGACAGTATTTGCCGCAACGATGGCTTTGGAATGATAAGACTTGTTGTCTTAAGTCCTTATCTTGTGTACTTTTGGGTACTTCAAATGTAGCATATTCTTAAAAAGACAACACAGTATCATCTGAGTCTGTTCCAAATTTGGGAGCATCTTTGATCCATAATAGCATATGTATGTGAGGAGCACCTCTCGCTTGATACTCCTTTCTCCAAAAGAAATCCAGAACTTCTCCAAGAGGAAGATTTTTTTATTGGTGATAAAAGACATCATAGCTTCGAATCTATGATTGAAATACCTGCCTACATTAATAGGATCCAAAGAGCACAATTCTCCAGGTGTCTTGTATTCGATATTTGGTATATTTGGATTTGCCTCTCGAAGAAATTGAAGTAAATCATCCCAGGCATATTCAGCACAGCTTAGAGTAAGGAACCATGTAGGAGTTCCTAAATTCCTTAGCATGCATTTAAGTTCTCCATGACGACGGTACTAGTACTCATTAGTACCACGCTGAGATGCCATCAGATTAATCAGCTGAGTTTCCAAAACATTATCTTTCTGCTGTACTTTAACCATGAATTCCGTTGCCGAAATATTTTGCAGATGTACACCTGTTTTCAATATGTGGTTTACTGCATAAGAAAGTTCAGACAAATCACTCTCAAACAAAAGATGAAACAAATATGGAATACATTGTCGAAATCTTGCATCTTCTGCATATAATCTTGATGTCCGGTATTCAGATGCAGGAATCTGCACAGGTCGTTCATCATATCGTCCTCCTTTTCCTGTAGGAAACAACTGAGGAAAACAACGAGCTTCCAAGTTTTTTTCTCATACACTAATGGGACTTCCTTTTGCTTCTTTCATTTGAAATAACTCTATAGCATTCCCCATCATTTCTTTGGAATGCAATGGATGAACACTGTAATGTTCGTAGATTTCTTCAGTTCTGGACACATCCACTTTTTCAATTTGTCCAGATGGCAAGTCAGTATCTTCTTGCACAGTTATTTCTTCTTCTCCCACATACACATTTTTGTAATATTGATTATTTTTTTACCAGATATAACGTTGCCTTTTTCACTTTCCTAACATCCACAAATTCTTGCCAGATTTTCTTACTCTTAGTAGGAACGCCATTAACAAGAATAACCAAAGGTTCATCCTCTACATTTTCTGCACCAATAGTTTCAATATTTTTCTTAAAATCTATAGGCAAATATACAACTCTTCCCTTTAATCCTCTTTGTAAATCAGAATACAAACAATAGCCTGAAATGGATGCACACATTGAATAAGAATAGACTCATAGGTATTTAAATCCATCAGTTCAGAAGGACAATTTACCAACTCAAGATTATTATAAAGAGCTCTAGCAGGCATTTTGTTCTCTTCTAATTTGTTATAACAATATTTACAAATACGCTGATCAGAACCCAAATCAAAACAATTCTCTACCAACAAATAAGTTGCAAAATCCTCTCAATCATTATTATTTTCCTTTTCACTTTTTAAATACAGATCAACAGCCCTGGTCTGATTTTTATAATGAATTCGTCGACAACAGATGCTAAAAACTTATCTCTTCCCTACCCCCACGTAGATTCTGTTACCTCTACCTCCTCCTCACTCTGTTCTGTCTACCAGCGCCAGGAAGCTTCGGTGTCAGTGCGCTTTACAAGCTACACTTAACATAACATAACATAACAGATACAAGAATAATTTGGCCTTTCACCTGAAATCACCTTAAACTGTATAATTTCTTGCTCAAAACTTTCTACACTGCACTGTCCTACATTCTCTTCCACATTTTCTTCTATTAATCTCTCATTTTCTGCACTATCTTCCTGAGGACCAAAGTAACTAATCTCAATTTCATCACAAACATTTGTTACATCTGATACAGATCCACGCAAAAGAGCACTGTTCAACTTTTTTAACATTAGTGCTGGACTTTTCGCGTAATACAATGTTCTGACTAATTTCCTCATCTGAGTATGATGAACTGCTAACATCCTGAAATGGTGAAAAATACTTTGACATACTTTTTTAGAAACACAAGGCAGAGAATGACCTTGCAAACTAGTATTTTCTCTCACTCTGCAAGGGTCTAGTCCTTGTAACATCTTAATCTTTTGTTTAACACTGTTCTTGGTATAATTAAGTAAGAAATTGCGTAAAAAATCAATAGATTCTTGCCGCCCACTGCAAATACTACTACAATTCCAAGTATACACTGGAGCTTTAGGACGTCTCCCTAAAAGTTCATCAGCTAACACCTCTTCTGCATTTCTAGGAACAATTTTCTCTTTCTCAATAGAACAACCATTTCTAACCTCATAAGCACGACCACTGGTGTCAACTGCATGCAACAAATCATTACTCTCAAGATAACTTTCTTCATTAAAAAAAGGCTCAGAACTTGAACTATGTTTCCATTCACCCCAAAAAAACTCACAAAAATAACTTCTGTTAATTAGTCTTCTCCACTTACTTTTGGACTTCATTAAATGGATTCGCTTATCTAGTGATCTAACTCTATTGATTACTAAAATAAAGAGTTTTATTTTTAATTCCAAAGCGTTCTCAATTACATTTTTTATAGCTTTCTTCTTCTTATAAAATACTGGTTTTTTCTTATATACCTTAATTTCTTTCAATAAATTTGATACCAATCTATTATAAAACATTTTTTTCCTAATTTCCATGACTTGCTTTTTTCTCCTTGTACTATACACAGTTTCGTCTGCACTTGATTTTCCATTATTCTTTTCTTTATTAGTAGTTTTTTTCCGTTGCTGATACACCAAAGACATTTTTCTGTTTCTGAACACTGCTCTTAGTCTTTAGTATTTTCCTCAAAAAAGTGCTCCTGCTCTTACCAGATCTTTCTTTCTGTTTGTTAAGACATCTCTCTTCATGTAAATCTTCTTGGTGAGTTCAAATACACACTTTTCTTTCGTTGCTTTCTCTTTTGGTCCTTTGTTGGCATGATGCAGTATTTTTAGTATAGATAAACATAACCTATAATAAAAAAATATATATAATATTAAAAAAAAAATATATCAAATATTCTATTATATTACTTACAAGAACAGAGGGAGGAGTATGAGGAAAAACCTCAGAGTATAAAAATAAGAGGACTTACATCAAAAGAACAAGGAGTATGAAGCAAGGAAACTTTAATAAAAAATGAGAGTATAAATAGACGGTGCAATATAACGGAATATAGAAACAGCCGTGGCCCGTGGAGGGAGTTGCAATGGGGCAGGCCGGTTTGGGGGAGGAGGGCAAGGGTGAGGAGTGATAAACAACGGAATCTGGGGGCATTTTACCAACAAGTTGAGATATCTATCGCTAAATCGGGTTAGCGACGATTTTTTCATTGCTGCCTATCGCTGGATATGTTAGCGGAGAAAATATGCTATTAGTAACGTATTTCTCCATTGTGCTAAAATATTCAGCGATAGTGGCGAAATGCGTGAATATCATTGAGAATACAGCGATATTCACGCATTAGAGATGAAATGGTCTTAGCCATGTTATCCACCTCCCATTGGATAACATGGCTAAGAACTGGTCTGGGCAGGTGTTAGTATTTGGAGATATTTGCGCTTAGCGCAAATATTTCCAAACACTACGCCTGCCTTGCTAATAGCCGATAGCGACATTAGCGACTGATTTCAGTCGCTAACTGGTTGGGTATGACCACTTTGCACGTTATTAGCGATAAACATCGCTGACATGCAAAGTGGGTCCCAAACTGCTCGCTATCGTCTAAAAGCTGTCGCTAACATCAGTTAGCGACAGGTTGCTAATAGGGCGATAGTATTATCGCCGCTTAGAGGCCGAAAATGGACGCTAAATTGGTGATAATTGACTAACGCCCCCCATGGTAATATGCCCCCTGGATCATTGCAGGTAAGTAAACAATTTAATTAATAAAATTAATTTCGGGACATATTATCTACAAAAGTCGATAGATTATTGTTGTTTTTCTCTGCAGGATAAAGCGACGATAATGAGCTTGATAATATGCTCTTGAGAATTCCCATACCAGCCCAGGTTAACACTAGAACTTGGGCTTCTATAGCAATTTACAAGAAGCTATTATTAAGCCCATTTTCGCAGTTTTATCTGCAGTTTCCTGTCCATAAAACGTTGATAATTTTAACACTGGTCCTTAATAATAAGCCCGTCAGTGCCATATTATCAGTAAAGGGCGATACATGATCGCCGCTTTTACCGGTAGGAAACTGCCACTAAAGCGGCGATAATGGTCTCGATAATATATCCTTGTGAATTTCCATAGAGCCTCAGGTTAACATCATAACCTGGGTTTCTATGGGAATTCACAAGGATATATTATCGAGAGAATTATCACTGGTTTACCGGCAGTTTCCTGTCGATAAAAGCAGCGATAATGTATCATCCTTTATTGATAATATGGCCCATAACCCCCTTAATGTACAGAGGCACAAAATTATATTAAAGAAAAAAAATAACAGCATGCATTATAGCAAAACACATTTACAACTATAAAACGTTTAACAACGGATGAATATAGGAGCATATTATCAATACAGGCGATAACATTATCGACACTTTATCGGCAGTTTCCTGCCGATAAAGTGGCGATAATTGTATCGCCGAGTCTTGATAATATACCCCATAATTCGTTAATGTACAAAGATACACCACACAGATGCACTCCCATACAACTTTTCAACTCACCTTTCAAATTGAATTCTAGATTAACAAAAATACCACTCACACAGTGGATATTCTTCTACAAAATCTCTAGAGTACAGTGTTTGCATCACAACCGTCAAATTGAACATTTTCCCTCTCATTTTACGCATACATACATATAAATAACCAATTAAAATCCTGTTCACATTAATTCAAAAGAAAACACACATTTCCATTGGTTTAACATTCCAGAGCTTTCAAACTAATAGAACTTTCAACCCTTCCCCTGTTCCAGAATCTGCCAGTTACCATAGAAACACTTCAGGGAACACCTAACTCAGCACACAGGTGAAAGTTCATCATACATTGTTGCAAATTAAAACAGCAAGTGTGCTTGACTGGAGTGTATACCAAATTATCTTATGTAACGTTCTTTTTTATCACTTTTTCTTAACCAATAAAAATAAGGCTTTTAAAAAACAGAAACATGGAACCTAGTTTTTGGTAAAATGTTGTTAAACGACCAATGATTTCTTTTCTTTTTTTGAAAACTGCATGTTGTCCACCATTTTAGAAAAATCTTATTTTTGAAACCAGGATTTCATTTACAGACACCATCAGAGTGCACCCAGACCTCTCTTCAAAATGCTTACAGTGTGGATTGTGGGACACAGCTATATTTTCTGGAGTCAAAGGTACGCACAACAGAAAAGAATTCACAAGGACCTAGGTTTACCAAATATAGACATTAAATGGATTGGACAGAGAGGATTAAAGTTGTACCAATTGATGCCATTGGTGAAATCCTTTATGCATCTCCAACACCCTGAGCTCATAATTGTGCACTGTGGTGGCAATGACCTAGGCACTTTGACTGGGGTAGCTCTGGAAATGCTCATGAAGGACACCTTTGCCCAACTGATGACACTGTTCCCGAAAACTGTCTTTGTATATTCTAATATATGCCAAAGGCAGAGATGGAAGCGGTCCAACCACTATTGTCCACAGTTTGAAAAAGCTAGGAAACATGTGAATAAATCTGTTTCTGCCTTTGTCAGAGACTACCGAATGGGGTCCATTTACAACAATAATCTGCGTTTCAATATGCATGGCATCTATAGGAGAGATGGTGTACATTTTACAGATGAGGGGAACAGAGTGTTCCTCATAAACGTAAGACTCTGCATCGGTTCTTACTTGTAGGTACTAAAATCTCGCAATAAACACAACGGCTCTTTTTAGAGCCACACAACACATAAACAAATACACTTCATAAATATAAAAAATTATTTTTAGTTTTCTTGCTTTCATACGCTTACGTGACGACTTTCAACATTACAGCTGTACGTCGTCCATACGTGGTTGGTACGGGTACAATAAATCTACCACCCCCTGAGCAACACTATAGGTTCAGAATGTTTCTATCGTGCTCCTTTCCTTATTTGTCAACTTTGTTTTACTGTTTTCTTGTGACTTGGCTGCCGTGACAAATAAGATGGCTAGCAACACTTCCTGGTTTGGAGTATTGACAGCCAATCAGCATGCAGCTCCTGCTCGTAATTGTACATATTTCTGTACGCGTACGCTGCGATTTTTCTTAAAAAGAAAATAGAGCCTAAACATGCATGTACGGCCCCCTAACCACGCGTGATCGTCACCACAAAGCCATTAGCATGCATTTCGGGTCATATTATCAACAAAACAAGATGGATTATTGTGCTTTATCCGCACTTTCCTGCTCATTAAAGCAGGGATAATGTGTCGCCTTTTGTTGATATCGCATTTTGTTGAATATATGGCCCGATATTCGTTTTATTAATGTAATTGTTTAGCTACCTGCAATTATGCAGATTCTGTTGTTTTTCACCCCTCACCCTGCCCCTCCCATGCCCGTCCTGCCTGCCCCAAAGCAAGTCCCTGCACGGGCCACGGCTGAAAGACGCGGTTGCTATCTAGTCATTTACCACAGAGTTGTGGGGAATCGTTGGTGAGGCGCGCGCTCACTAATGTGTGCGCACTTCACCGAAGACGTTTCGGAGTTCAGACCCGTTTTCAGTTGCTCTTTAGACATTCATGAAGAGAAAGTTGAAATATTTCTGTGAGACTTAAAGAACGTTGTTTAACAAGTTAGTGAGTAAGTAAACTTACCTGATATTATAGACAATATTGAATGTACTCAGTTGATGTATTTTCTCTAACTTAAAAGAAGAAACGATAACATTCGTGTTGAGCAAGGTCTTAAGGGAAAAGAACACATTGAGTTAGGAAGAGTAGAAAGACTTTTGAATTAAGAAGGAACATTAATGAAAAACACAAGATATTGAAGGATTGACAGAATAGATAGCTAGCAATTGCATAAAGAAAAGTCAGTAGAAGAACACAAGGAAATTAATAATATGAAAATTAGACAATAAACTGAGAGGCTTAGATTAATGAATGTTACGTAATTATAGGTTAAAAGCAGTGAGAAAAATAAAAAAAAATTGTAAATTGATACTTGTATAGCGCACTACTCACCCGCAAGGGTCTCAAGGCACTTGTACGAATACCGCTGTGAAACCCATCCTGGCTTTCCCTGGGCACCCCCAAGGTGGAGGCCAGGCATTCTTAGCGTTGTGGGGGCCGTTGTGGAGATTAAGCAAGCTATTGCCCAGAGTTGCAGAGTGGGACTCCATGATTGGAATAGGCACCGAGGCTAGAATTATCAGGTCCGTGGAATTTTGAACCCAAGACCCTCTGAGGCGGGGAATTGAACCCTGGTCCCGGGCTAGACCTCGGCATCAGGGTCTGCCGCTCTAATCAGTGAGCCACACTTAAAGAACCGTAAGCTACAAGGTTGCAGATAAATACTAGAGGAGAGGCTAGTTCGAAATTGGAAGGGGTAGGTAATTAGTAGGGTTAGACTAAGTTAAAGATGAGGAATAGATATAGAGTAAACACATGAAGTATTTAAAAAGTAGTGTGATAATGATGTCTAAATGTATACAGATACACAGAGTTGTTCAGGACAATGAATAGTATCTTTTCCATTATAGTAAAACACATTTACTGTTTTGGAAAGGGTAAGGTGAATAGACATAGTCTACATTTTTTAGTAGTGCATTTTACTATAACAGCCTGAGTCTTTTCCTATAGTCATAAGGAGTGACTGCTTTCAACATTTAAGAAAAGCTAAAAACAGGATATCCTTAAAAGTAATTACAGTTGTATAATTTTGCAAAGGTCTAAAACTCTACTAATGGAATGGTATTAGATAATGGTATTTATATAGTATTTTTTGTAGGCCAAAATAGGTGAAAACTGTAGTTTTGTATTATATATTATGAAAAGTGATAAAATTATCTGTTTACATTTTTATACAAGGAGCAAGAACATAAAGGAAAAATTATGGAAAGAGAACAGCCTCATACTCAGGAGATTTTGTATATTACCTTGAGTGTAATTGAAGAACTAATCGTATCTGTCACAGGCAATGAGAGTGAAGAAAGGGAAATTAGTGCTGCAGACATGAATTGTAATTTTGAAGATGAAAGCTTTGATGCAGATTTTGTTGAAGTTTTAAATTATGTTGAAATTTTAGAACATATTAAATCAGAACCTGCTGATGAGGAAATTGATCTGAATGACATATCTGATGAAGTTCCATTGGAGTGTCTGTTAAATTATGAGATGTTACAAGAATAAATGTATTGTTGAAAAATAATAAAGGTTTGAGCACTATCTACTAATGTATTTATTGTACTAAAAGTGAAGCAGTTATGGATTCAGTTATATATTCTTTAAATGTTTGCATTGATTTGAAATATGCAAAGTGGGTTTGAGAGTATCGATTTCTTTAAAATCCGTATGGAGTATACATGCTGTCTTGTATGCAGGTCCAAACTTGTGTTTTATGCCTTCAATTCCCCAGTCTGTATCCTTAGACTTCCACCAAACACCCTGCCACTGCTATTTTAGTATTGTAGTGAGCCACTCAGCAGTATGTTCTATTTAATTGTATGGTGGTAAAACTGAAGCTGTAATAAATTTAGTGACAAACTTTCTTTGCAGAAGTGTAATGATCCAGTCAGTATCTAGATAGTCATGGATTAAAAGAGGACTTAGTGCATAGGTTGTTTCAAACCTCTATGGACTGTGGATGCATTTTTCTATGCACCAGCAAACTTATGTTTTATTTGTTCAATTCCTCAATGTGTATCCTAATACTTCCAGCAAACATTCTCACACTACTGTTTCAATATTGTAGTGAGCCATTCTGCAGTAAGTGTTTATCTGTGCACTGTGGTACAAGTGAGGCTGTTATAAATTCAATCAAGTTCTTCCCTTGTAGTCTTGTAATAATCCACTCACTATCTAAGTACTCATGCATTAAAATAGGCCTTAGGGCATAGTGTGTTTTAAAATCCTTATAGACGATGTATGCAGTCTTCTATGTACTTGCAAGTTTGTGTTTTATACGTTCAATTTACTAGTTTGTATTGTTACACTTCCAGCAAACACTCTGTCACTGTTGTTTTAGTTTTGTAGTGACTCATTCATTGGTATGTAGTAATCCTATCACTACATTAAAACACTAATGGGCACATATACAATAACTGGCATATCCCCAGGAATATGTCAGTTATTGTGGTATGTGACACCATCACCATGGATGCGCCGTATTTACAATGCGGTGTACCATGGGATAAAAATGGCACATATATGTAAAGTATCTGTGCTGTAAAGGTGGTGCATTGTTTGAGTTATGTTGGAAGTGCAACGTATCTCCAGCAATGGTCTGGGGGCTCTATGCTCAGACTGCTGTGTCATCCTTACACCTGCTCCAAGGTAGTGCAGGGTTTTGAAACAGCATGAGCCCAAAAGTGACAAAGTGAAATCTTGTAGATTGTAGTCAGCCACTTTTAGGAGGGGTTTCTGTGCAGGAACGCCCACCCATGTAAAAATGTGTCCTTCTGGAACAGGGATTTACAATGTGACATACGTCCCCGATACGTCACATTCTAAATAGCACATATCGTGGTGCATCTTTTGCACCACTGCTTCATCAGAAAAGTGATGCAACAGTGGTATAAAGGAGGCACAAGGGTGTTGTAAATCTGCCTCTAATAAATGCACTGAGGCAGTTTCACTAGCACTGCATTCTTTTTGAATTTACTTTTGTTATTATTTTAGATAAAAAATATGAAATGTAACTTTAAAAATAAAATTAATATAAGTATTTATAACAAAAATGTAGGAAATTACTATAAAAAGAAAGAAATATAATTAGTATATTTCAAAATTATCATTTACAAATCCTTTGAAATTCACTGAAAAAACCATAGGTTTCACCCATGTTATAGTTAGCTGGACATTTCTCTCATACAAAACCATTGAAATTCCACCGCTATAGTTAGTTCAGCTAACTATAACTATGTACTGCTGATGACGTCACATATTACATCACTCATCGCATGGTCAGTGACATCACTAATGACATCACTGATGACATCTCAAATGACATTACTGATGACATCACTGATGATATCTCAAATGACATCATTGATGACATCACTGATGACATCATCCATGTGAAAGAGTGGCAGACCTCCTCTCGCCCTAATATAACCTATAATACACACATTCAAAAATAGATACTAATATTTTCAAAATAATAAAGATACCAATACCAGTTACAACAACCTATTCAGTAATTCCAACATTTACATACACATCCACTCATCCACCAACAGTTCTATATAGTCACTTAAACATGTACTCACTCGTTCGTTTCAAAACTTTATTTCGATTTCATGTAGAAACCATAAAAGTAAACAGACAATTTTTAAATAGACATTGGAATTAATCAACCATAAAATCACAATAAAAATAAATAATAAAAACGGCATTTTTTAAAAAAGAGAAAAGGGATCAAGGAAATCAAAAACTTTTCATAGCTAGAGAAGAACATATTGGGCTTTTTCCATTTTACATGCCTGTGTATAAGGGTAATAAACACGTGGTAACCAGAGTCCCCTTTCACCAAGTGTTATTGTTCATTACTCTGGGGCCCGGGTAAAAATCAAACAAGTCCCATGTAGAAATGGGGCCATCTCCGGGATTTGGTTGAGAAAGTCTTAAATGGGGGACAATGTTCTTGTGTTTAAATCTGATTAATATCAGATCTCCCGGAATGTCTTTAGGCAATCTGCCTAACCACCCCACCCTCCTGACGCTCAAAATTCCGCCATCTAGGGCGGGCGGCAGCGGTCTGTTGTTATTAAGCCAAAAGATGGTCTTATTTAGCAGATCCTCGCTTGTTTCGTGATTGCCCTGACCAAGTTCAGGCACCCCGGAAAGAACGGACACGTAGGGGGCAGCTTCAGGGGGTAAGTTAATTCTATGCCTTCTTGCCTGAGGATATCTAGAAGCGTTATAAGGGGCACTAGTAGGCTTAAGAGTGTTATTACGTCCCTTTGGGAAGGGTATGCTCAGGGCAGGATCAATTGTTCGTGCTTTCCTGTGTTCAATCGAAATAGGCTTGTCAGGGTTAGTACAGAGCGTGGAACGTGGGGAAACAGTAGAATTTACAGTTGGTGGGTAAGTCCTTTTTACTATTTGTTCAACACTGGTCAACCTGTCTCCCAACTCCTTAATTTTATTGACCAGGGGTGATAGAGCAGCATTCAACAATTGCTCAAATTGGGCCAATAGGGTCGATTGAAGGGGGGAAATAGGATTATATAATGTAGTCCCTGCTT
Source organism: Lissotriton vulgaris (assembly GCF_964263255.1). NCBI lineage: Eukaryota > Metazoa > Chordata > Amphibia > Caudata > Salamandridae > Lissotriton > Lissotriton vulgaris. Next base: position 1,613,083,284 of record NC_141687.1, on the reverse strand, counting down.
TATGTGGCGTTAAAACAATTGGATTGGCCGGGAAGGATGAGGGGCTACAACACATTAGATCGGCATTTAGTGGAGTTTCCTCGTTGTTAAACAGGATTAAATCAGGGGATACATGTACAGCCTGGGTGGTACAGTTTATGGGATCAGTGTCTTTACCCACTCTGGGGGGGGTTAATATATCAGGGACATAGTTAGTGCCGCACATGGCATTAAGCTCTTCCCAAATAGACATCATGGGAGTACTACGTAGGGCCCGATTGCGACACTGGACAATTTAACATAGATATGTATGGGGTATAATGTCTCTGTACCTCTAAAGTTAGGACCAAGTGGGGAGGCCCGCCCCGTCCTCCTCAGGTCCTCTGAGGGCCACAGAGGGCCCGCCCTTTGCCCGGGCTTAGCCCCGGGCGCCGACCTGCACGCGGTCCCGCGACGCGGGGGCTCGCGCTGTCCTTAAGCGCACCTCCGGGGGGCGGGACAGGAAACACGCCTCCTTGGCGCTAGGGTTGCTGGGGGATGTAGTCCCCGATGTGCTGCCTCGCCGCGATTTCCCCGAAGCGGCAGGCAGCAGGGAGCCTGGTGTGTCTTGCTGCGGAGCAGCGCTGTGGCTGCGGTGGTGGACAGGAGCCAAAAGGAAAGGACGACCTCCCAGGTGAGTTGTGGCCAAAATTCCCCCGCTCCCCCGGGGCTCGCGCTGTCCTTAAGCGCACCTCCGGGGGGCGGGACAGGAAACACGCCTCCTTGGCGCTAGGGTTGCTGGGGGATGTAGTCCCCGATGTGCTGCCTCGCCGCGATTTCCCCGAAGCGGCAAGCAGCAGGGAGCCTGGTGTGTCTTGCTGCGGAGCAGCGCTGTGGCTGCGGTGGTGGACAGGAGCCAAAAGGAAAGGACGACCTCCCAGGTGAGTTGTGGCCAAAATTCCCCCGCTCCCCCGGGGCTCGCGCTGTCCTTAAGCGCACCTCCGGGGGGCGGGACAGGAAACACGCCTCCTTGGCGCGAGGGTTGCTGGGGGATGTAGTCCCCGATGTGCTGCCTCGCTGCGATTTCCCCAAAGCGGCAGGCAGCAGGGAGCCTGGTGTGTCTTGCTGCGGAGCAGCGCTGTGGCTGCGGTGGTGGACAGGAGCCAAAAGGAAAGGACGACCTCCCAGGTGAGTTGTGGCCAAAATTCCCCCGCTCCCCCGGGGCTCGCGCTGTCCTTAAGCGCACCTCCGGGGGGCGGGACAGGAAACACGCCTCCTTGGCGCTAGGGTTGCTGGGGGATGTAGTCCCCGATGTGCTGCCTCGCCGCGATTTCCCCGAAGCGGCAGGCAGCAGGGAGCCTGGTGTGTCTTGCTGCGGAGCAGCGCTGTGGCTGCGGTGGTGGACAGGAGCCAAAAGGAAAGGACGACCTCCCAGGTGAGTTGTGGCCAAAATTCACTCATCATATGTATTCATACATCTATACATCCTGTTACACACCAATACTCATCCATAGAGTTACTCACACACATACTCACACATGCAAATAAACTATCAAACATCCAATTGTTTGCATATACAGCTATACACACACCACTCCCCTTAGTTTTACAGAAACGTACACATACTTACTCTCTAAACAATCAGTTATAGAATCACATACTTATTTATACAGGAACTTTTTCAATCTGTCACTGTCATATATCCTTACTTATATACATCAATACTCACATATACTAGTTTAAAACATATGTACTTTCTCATAAAGACACTTTTTAGGCAGCCATTCAGTTAGTAACACACCCATACAGACATTCATCCATCTTTACAGTCCTGCACACATGCTGTCTTCAACACCTATACAAACACTGAGTCAGTCATTCATGCATCTGTGCCCTAAGTAATACCCGCCACCACACCATACAGACACTCATTCTGATGCTCAAAAAACCAACCAGTAACCCATATAGACACTCGTGTAGCTACTCACCAACCCATGCAGCCACATATACAGAAAGTGAGACACTGATACAGATATTTACATATTTAAACATTACTCGCTAATACATGTATTCACTAAGATACACTTAATAAGTCAGTTATACAATGAAATTTACCAAAAAAAACCAATCCATTTAGATACTTATTTACCCATTTATTCTTCAATTGACCTTTAGATATACATATATAAAAATATTTATTTTTCAGAAAGACACACATTCACTGGATGATGTCATCAGTGATGTCATTTGAGATGTCATCAGTGATGTTATTTGAGATGTCATCAGTGATGTTATCAGTGATGTCACTGACAATGTGATGAGTGATGTAATATGTTACATCATCAGCAGTGCATTGCGGGTGCGCGAGTTATAGTTAGCTGAACTAATTATAACTGTGGAATTTGAATGGTTTTGTATGAGAGAAATGTCCAGCTAACTATAACATGGGTGAAATCTATGGTTTTTCAGTGAATTTCTAAGGTTTTTTAAATGCTAATTCCTAACTATAACGTGTGTGAAACCTATGTTTTTTTCTGTGAATATATATATGAGTGTCTATATAGGTTTTTGATTGGGTGTCTGAGTACCAGAATGGGTACCTGAGTGTCTGTGTGGGTGGGTGGTGTGTGTGACTCCCTGCTTGGATGTGCGAGTGGGTGATTCACTGGTCATATGGGTACAAGAGTGCATCTGTGAGGGGCTGTATGGATGGATATGTGTGTGTATGGCTGTGTTGGTTTGTGAATGGATGACTCAATAATACATGTTTGAGCAACTACATATGTGAAAGGCAGTATATGTGAGTGTTGGATTATATTAGTGACTATATGTGAGAGTGAGTGATTGTAAGAGTGACTGTATGGATGAGTGTGTGCCTCTGTCAGTGATTGTATAAGAGAGTAAGTACATCTTAGTATCTGTATGAATAAGTGAGGTGGTGTGTGTATAACTGTATAATGAGTAAATGGCAGTGTGATTGATTCTTTGGCTGACTGACTAGGTGTGTAAGTAACTCTATGGGTGAGTGGCAGTGTGTGAGTGTCTGTATTCGTGTATGATTGCATATATCGGTGGCTATGTTGATCAGTGACTGCGTTTATGAGTGACTGTATGGGTGAGTGGATGTGTGTATAGACCTATGAATCAGTGAGTGAGTATGTAAAAACTGAAATTTGTGTGTCTATGGTTTCTAGAATGTTAATCTGTATTTTTGAGTAGGTGTATAAAACATTATATTAGGGTGTGAGGAGGTGCATCAGATAAAAAGTGAATGATGTCATCAGTGATGTCATCAGTGATGTAATTTGAGATGTCATCAGTGATGTCATCAGTGATGTCACTGACCATGTCATGAGTGATGCAATATGTGATGTGCTTAGCAGTGCATTGCGGGGGCGTGATTTATAGTTAGATCAACTAACTATAACGGCCACATTTCTCTGGTTTTGTAAGAGTGAAATGTCCAACTAACTGTAATGTCCCTGAAACCTGTGGTTTTTTCAGTGAATTTCTAAGGTTTTTTAAATGCTAATTTCTAACTATAACGTCCCTGAAACCTTTGTTTTTTTTCTGTGAATTTCAAAGGTTTTTTAAATTCTAATTTGTAACTATAACATCCCTGAAACCTATGTTTTTTTCAGTGAATTTAAAAGGTTTTTTAAATGCTAATTCCTAACTATAATGTCCCTGAAACCTATAGTTGTTTCAGTGATTTTCTAAAGGAGTTTTCAATGCTAATGTCTAACTATGCCTACAGAGGTAGGACATGTGCAGAAAGAGGAAAAAAGTGCATAAATTAGTAAGAGAAATGGAGAAAAAGGCAGCAGAAGTCCAGGAATACAACGAAAGGTACATAAAGAAGCAAGAGATCTGCAGAAAGAACCAACAGAGGTGCAGAAAGAGGCCTTTTTGCAAAGTCATCTCTGCCCCCACTTTTTTGCCGACTGGTACTGGTGGTAACTGACTCTGACTAACCAGGCCCGGATCCAGTGCTATGCTGAAATACACTAAGAATACAGTGAAAACACCACCATACACTAGGGCTTACTATGGGTTCGGGCACCACTGTGATACGCATGACCTCCCCTGTAAGGCTGTAGTACATAATAGGGATGGGGGATTAAAATTACCTCTAAGTCAGAGGTGCAGAAAGAGACAAGAGAAGTGCAGAAAGATGCAACAGAGGTGATGAAATAGACAAGAAAGATGCAGAAAGAAGCAAGTGAATTGCAGAAAGGGGCAAGAGAGGTGCCCAAAGAGGCAACAGAGGTGCAGAAAGAGGCAGGAAGGGTGCAGAAGGAAAGATGATGCATGTAGAAAGAGGCAACAGAATTGCTGAAAGAGGCAACAGAGGTGTAGAAAGAAGCAAGAGAAGTACAGAAAGAGGCAAGTGAGGTGCATAAAGAAGCAAGAGCAGTACAGAAAGAACCAACAGAGGTGCAGAAAGAGGCCTATTTGCAAAGTCATCCTGTGCCCCCAACTTTTTGCTGACTGGTACTGGTGGTAACTTATTCTGACTAACCAGGCCCGGAGCCAGTGCTAGGCTGAAAGACACTTGAAATACAGTGAAAACACCACCATACACTAGGGTACACTATGGGTTCGGGCACCACTGTGATTGGCATGACCTCCCCTGTAAGGCCGTAGTACATAATAGGGCTGGGGGATTTAAACTACCTCTATGTCAGAGAGGAAGAAAGAGACAAAAGAAGTGCAGAAAGAAGCAACAGAGGTGCTGAAATAGACAAGAAAGATGCAGAAAGAAGCAAGTGAAGTGCAGAAAGAGGCAAGAGAGGTACCCAAAGAGGCAACAGAGGTGCAGAAAGAAGCAGGAGGGGTGCAGAAGGAAGGAAGAAAAGTGCAGAAAGAGGCAACAGAATCGCTGAACGAAGCAACAGAGGTGTAGAAAGAAGCAAGAGAAGTACTGAAAGAGGCAAGTGAGGTACAGAAAGAAGCAAGAGCAGTGCAGAAAGAAGCAACGAGGAATAGAAAGAAGCCAGAGAAGTACAGAAGGAGGCAAGTGAGGTACAGAAAGAAGCAAGAGCAGTGCAGAAATAAGAAATAGAGGTGGAGAAAGAGGCACGAGGGGTACAGACAAAGGTAGGAGAGGTACATAAAGTGGCAAGAGAGTTGCAGAGGGGTGCAGAAAGAAGGAAGAGAAGTGCAGAATAAGGTATGAAGGGTGGAGAAAGAGTAAGAGGAGTACAGAATAAACCAATAGAGGTACAGAAAGAGAAAAGAGGAGTGCAGAAACAGGCAGGAAAGGTGCAGAAAGAGGGAACAGTATGCAGAAAGAGGCAAGAGAGTTGCAGAAAGAAGCAAGAGCAATGCAGAATGAACCAACAGAGGTGCAAAAAGAGGCAAACGAAGTACAGAAAGAGGTAGGAGAGGTGCACAACAAGGCAAGAGAGATACAAAAAGAGGCAGGAGGGGTGCAGAAAGAACGAAGAAAAGTGCAGAAAGAGGCAAGAGAATTGCTGAGAGAAGCAACATAGATATAGAAAGAAATAAGAGTGCATAAAGAGGCAAGTAAGGTGCAGAAAGAAGCAAGAGCAGTGTAGAAAGATCCAACAGAGGTGGAAAAAGAGGCAAGTGGGGTGCAAAAAAGGTAGGAGAGGTGCACAAAGAGGCAAGAGAGGTACGGAAAGAGGCAGAAGGAGTGCAAAACGAAGGATGAAAAGTACAGACAGAAGCAACAGAGGTGCTGAAAAAGGAACAAAAGGTACAGAAAGAGCAAAAGTAGTGCAGAAAGAACCAAAAGAGGTACATAAAGAGGCAAGAAAGGTGCAGAAACAGGCAGGAAAGGTGCAGAAAGAGGGAACAGGAGTACAAAAGGAGGCAAGAGAGGTGCAGAAAGAAAAAAGAAGAGTGCAGAAAGAGGCAAGAGGGATGCTGAAAGAAGCAAGAGCAGTGCAGAATGAACCAACAGAGGTGCAAAAAGAGGAGTTCAGAAAGAGGTAGTCGAACTGCACAAGGAGGCAAGAGAGGTATAGAAAGAGGCAGGAGGAATGCAGAAGAAAGGAATAGAAGTGCAGAAGGAAGTAACAAAGGTGCTGGAAGAGGGCAGAAAGGTGCAGAAAGAGGTAGGAGAGGTACACAAAGAGGCAACAGAGGTACAGAAGGAGACAGGAGGGGTGCAGAAAGGAGGAGAGGTGCAGAAAGAGGCAAAGGAATTGTTGAAAGAAGAAACAGAGTTGTAGAAAGAAGCAAGAGCAGTGCAGAAAGAAACAACAGAGGTGGAAAAAAGCAAGAGCAGTACAGAAAAAGGTAGAAGAGGTGTACAAAGAGGCAAGAGATGTACAGAAAGAGGCAGGAGGGGTGCAGAAAGAAGGAAGAGAAGTACAGAAAGGAGCAGAAAGAAGCAACAGAGGTGCTGAAAGAGGCATGAAGGGTGTAGAAAGAGTAAGAGAAGTACAGAAAGAACCAACAGAGATACAGAAAGAGGCAAGAGAGGTGTAGAAACAGACAGGAAAGGGTCAGAAAGAAGGAATAGGGGTACTGAAAGAGGGAAGAGATGTGCATAAAAAGAAAAGAGGGGTGCAGAAAGAGGCAAGAGGGGTGTTGAAAGAAGCAAGTGATGTGTAGAAAGAGGTAACAGAGGTGCATACTTAAGAAAGAGGGGTGCAGAAACAAGCAAAAGAAGATCAGAAAGAGGCAAGAGAATTGCCGAAAGAAGTAAAAGAGGTGTGGAAAGAAGCAAGAGAAGGGCAGAAAGAGGCAAGTGAGGTGCAGAAAGAGGCAAGAGAGGTGCAGAAAATGGCACGAGAACAGCAGAAAGAGGCAAGAGCAATGCAAAAACAGGAAGAAGGGTGCTTAAAGAAGCAATAAAGGTGTAGAAAGAAGCAAGAGAAGTGCAGAAAGAGGCAATAGAGGTATAAAAAGAGGCAAGAGAGGTACAGAAAGAGGCAAGGGAAGTACAGAAACAGGCAAGAGAAATGCACAGAGAGGCAAGAGAGGAGCAGAAAGATGCAAGCGATTTGTGGAAAGAAGCAAGAGAAGTGGAGAAAGAGGCAGGAGGGGTGCAAAAAGAAGCAAGTGAGGTGCAGCAAGAGGCAACGGAGGTACAGAAAACATGCAAGAGAGGTACAGAAACAAGCAACAGAAGTGTAGAATGAGACAAGAGAGGAGCAGAAAGAGGCAAGAGAAGTAGAGAAAGAAGCAGGAGAAGTGTAGAAAAAAGAAAGTGAGGTGTAGAAAGAAGCAACAGCGGTGCATAAATACACAAGAGGGGTGTGGAAACAAACAAAAGAAGTGCAGAAAGAGGCAAGAGAATTGCTGAAAGAAGTAACAGAGGTGTGAACAAAAGCAAGAGAAGTACAGAAAGAGGCAAGTGGGGTGCAGAAATGGGCAAGAGAGGTGCAGAAAATGGCAAGGGACCAGCATAAAGAGGCAAGAGGGGTGCAGAAAAGGGAAAATGGGTGCTTACAGAGGCAAGAGAGGTGCAGAAAGAAGCAAGAGAAGTACAGAAAGAGGCAAGAGAGGTACAGAAAGAGGCAAGAAAGGTACTGAAAGAGGCAAGGGAAGTGCAGAAACAGGCAAGAGAAGTGCACAAAGAGGCAAGAGAGGAGTAGACGATGCAAAAGATGTGTAGACAGAAGCAAGAGAAAGGGCAGGAGGGGTGCAGCAAGAGGCAATAGAGGTACAGAAACAATCAAGAAAAGTGCAGAAAGAGAGGAACAGAAAGAGCAAGAGAGGTATAGAAAGAAGCAAGAGAAGTGCAGAAAGAGGCAAGTGAGGTGCTGAAAGAGGCAAGAGAGGTGCAGAAAGAGGCAAGGGAGGTACAAAAGGAGGCAAGAGATCTGCAGAAAAAATAAATCAACAGAGGTGCTTAAAGAGGCAAGTGAGGTGCAGAAATAGGCAAGAGAAGTGCAGAACACGGCAAGTGAGGTACTGAAAGAAGCAAGAGCAGTGCCGAAAGAACCAACAGAGGTGTAAAAATAAGCAAGAGGGATACAGAAATAGTTAGGGGAGGTGCACAAAGAGGCAAGAGAGGTACAGAAAGAGGCAGTAGGGTGCAGAAAGAAGCAATAGAAGTGCAGAAAGAGGAAAGAGAGGTACAGAAAGAGGCAAGAGAAGTGTAGAAAAAAGCAAGTGAGGTGTAGAAAGAAGCAACAGAGGTGCATAAATACACAAGAGGGGTGCAGAACAAGCAAGAGAAGTACAGAAAGAGGCAAGTGAGGTGCCGAAAGAGACAAGAGAGGTGCAGAAAATGGGAAGAGAACAGCAGAAAGAGGCAAGAGGGATGTAAAAAAGGCAAAACGGGTTCTTACAGAGGCAAGAGAGGTACAAAAAGAAGCAAGAGAAGTACAGAAAGAGGCAAGAGAGGTACTGAAAGAGGCAAGGGAAGTGCAGAAAAAGGCAAGAGAAATGCACATAGAGGCAAGAGAGGAGCAGACAATGCAAGAGATGTGTAGACAGAAGCAAGAGAAGTGCAGAAGAGGCAGGTGGGTTGCAGAAAGAAGCAAGTGAGGTGCAGCAAGAGTCAACAGAGGAACAGAAACAAGCAAGAGAAGTGCAGAAAGAGGCAAGAGAGGAGCAGAAAAAGGCAAGAGAGGTATAGAAAGAAGCAAGAGAAGTGCAGAAAGAGGCATGTGAGGAACAGAAAGAGGCAAGAGAGGTGCAGAAAGAAGCAAGGGAGGTGCAAATGGAGGCAAGAGATCTGCAGAAAAAAGCACAGAGGTGCTGAAAGAGGCAAGTGAGGTGCAGAAATGGGCAAGAGAAATACAGAACACGGAAAGTGAGGTTCAGAAAGGAGCAGGAGCAGTGCAGAAAGAAGCAACAGAGGTGCAAAAAGAGGCACGAGGGGGATGCAGAAAGAGTTAGCAGAGGTGCACAAAGAGGCAAGAGAGGTACAGAAAGAGGCAGGAGGGGTGCAAAAAGAAGCAATAGAAGTACAGAAAGAGGCAAGAGAGGTACAGAAAGAGGCAAAAGAGGTACAGACAGAGGCAAGGGAAGTACAGAAACAGGCAAGAAAAATACACATAGAGGCAAGAGAGGAGCGGAAAGATGAAAGAGATGTGTAGAAAGAAGCAAGAGATGTGCAGAAAGAGGCAGGGGTACAGAAAGAAGCAAGTGAGGTGCAGCAAGAGGCAACAGAGATGCAGAAAGAGGCAAGAGAGGTACAGAAACAAGCAAGAGGAGTGCAGGAAGAGGTAGGAGAGGAGCAGAAATAGGCAAGAGAGGTATAGAAAGAAGCAAGAGAAGTATAGAAAGAAGCAACAGAGGTGCGTAAATATGCAAGAGGGGTGCAGAAACAAGCAAAAGAAGTGCAGAAAGAGGCAAAAGAATTGCTGAAAGAAGTAACAGAGGTGTGGAAAGAAGCAAGAGAAGTGCAGAATGAGGTAAGTGAGGTGCAGAAAGAGGCAAGAGAGGTGCAGAAAATGGCAGGAGAACAGCAGAAAGAGACAGGAGGGTTAAACAAAGGGTAGAAGGGTGCTTTGTAAAGCAAGAGAGGTGCAGAAAGAAGCAAGAGAAGTGCAGAAAGAGGAAAGAGAGGTAAAGAAAGAGTAAAGAGAGGTACACAAAGAAGCAACAGAGGTGCATAAATACAAAAGAGGGGTGCAGAAACAAGCAAAAGAAGTTCAGAAAGAGGCAAGAGAATTGCTGAAAGGGGTAACAGAGGTTTGGAAAGAAGCAAGAGAAGCACAGAAAGAGGAAAGTGAGGTGCAGAAAGAGGCAAGAGCAGTGCAGAAAATGGCAAGAGAACAGCAGAAAGAGGCAGGAGGGATGCAAACAAGGGAAAATGGGTGCTTACAGAGGCAAGAGAGGTGCAGAAAGAAGGAAGAGAAGTGCAGAAAAAGGCAAGAGAGGTACAGAATGAGTCAAGAGAGGTACACAAAGAAGCAACAGAGGTGCATAAATACAAAAGTGAGGTGCAGAAAGAGGCAAGAGAGGTGCAGAAAATGGCAAGAGAACAGCAGAAAGAGAAAAGAGGGATGCAAAAAAGGGAAGAAGGGTGCTTTGAAAAGCAAGAGAGGTGTAGAAAGAAGCAAGAGAAGTGCAGAAAGAGGCAAGAGAGGTACAGAAAGAGTCGAGAGGTACACAAAGAAGCAACAGAGGTGCATAAATACAAAAGAGGGGTGCATAAACAAGCAAAAGAAGTTCAGAAAGAGGCAAGCGAATTGCTGAAAGAAGTAACAGAGGTGTTGAAAGAAGCAAGAGAAGTACAGAAAGAGGCAAGTGAGGTGCAGAAAGAGGCAAGAGCGGTGAAGAAAATGGCAACAGAACAGCAGAAAGAGGCAAGAGGGGTGCAAAAAAGGGAAAACGGGTGCTTACAGAGGCACGAAAGGTGCAGAAAGAAGCAAGATAAGTACAGAAAGAGGCAACATATGTACAGAAGGAGACATATGTACAGAAGAGAGGTACAGAAAGAGGCAAGGGAAGTGCAGAAACAGGCAAGAGAAATGCACAAAGAGGCAAGAGAGGAGCAGGCGATGCAAGAGATGTGTAGAAAGAAGCATGAGAAGTGCATAAAGAGGCAACAGAGGTACAGAAAGAGGCAAGAGAGGTACAGAAAGAGGCAAGGGAAGTGCAGAAACAGGCAAGAGAAATGCACAAAGAGGCAAGAGAGGAGCAGACGATGCAAGAGATGTGTAGAAAGAAGCATGAGAAGTGCATAAAGAGGCAACAGAGGTACAGAAAGAGGCAAGAGAGGTACAGAAAGATGCAAGGGAAGTGCAGAAACAGGCAAGACAAATGCACAAAGAGGCAAGAGAGGAGCAGATGGAAGAGAGTGAGGTGCCAAAAGAGACACGTGAGATGAAGAAAGAGGCAAGGGAACCACAGAAATAGGCAAGAGAAATGCACAAAGAGGCAAGAGAAGAGCTGAAAGAGACAATACAGTTTTAGAAAGAAGCTAGAGAGGTGCAGAAAGAGGCTAGTGAGGTACACAAAGAGGCAAGAGAGGTGCAGAAAGAGGCAAGAGATCTGTAGAAAAAAGCAACAGAGGTGCAGAAAGAGGCAAGGGAGGTGCAGAACGGGGCAAGAGAACTGCAGAAAGAGGCAAGTGAAATGTAAAAAGAGGGATTTGTGCACCATTAGTACCAGTTTAACTCCCACATTTTGCAATAAGTAACAAGTTTCCATTCCAGCTTTGCAAAGGTCCTTCCACCACGCTGTTACACATGACGCTGCATTTTTTGGAATATTTGAGCCGTTTGAGCTAGAAACAAGGCTTTTTTTGTTCAAATCTCCAGATTAGGGAGCAGATGATGAACTTTGTGGCTAATGATGACAATGTATAATTGTGTGAAAGGTGGTGCAGCCAAACAGTCGCATAATTCCAGTGGCCCTGCTCATACCTCTGATTAGGTCAGCAAGTGCTCCTCAGTGATTCCTTCTTTTTTTGCCTCACTAAGTTCATAGTTGAGCTTCTATGGAAACGAGGACAACTAAACCTGAGGTAGCCCTTAACCATTGTGGACATGAGATTGCTGTAACGATAACAGGCTGCTATTTTATGCAAAGAGGTAAAAGGATGTTATTGGGCCAATTTACATCTTTTAAAGGCACAAATTATTCCATCAAGCTTTAGAAAGAGCACTTAGTTCAAAGAACTGAAGTCTTTCCTCACTGGCCATATCGAATCCTCCAATAACAGGGAGGCAGGAACCTTTTAAATTGGGACATTGAAAAATAAGGCGTGTGAACAAGCATTTAAAAAGGGCAGGTTATGCTGTTGCAACAAAACCTATATTGCCACGTACCCATAGTTGTGCTCTTGGTCTGTTCCGGTGGGAGGGAATCTGCTGTTATTGATATACAAATCTATGTATATATTTATATATTTGCATCTATATTTATAGATGTATATTTATTTATATATTTATTTATGAAAAATCAAAAGCATTACCTGTGTATGAGTAACTTTTCCATCTTGACTTTCCTTGCGTTTACCTTGCACTTGTCACTTTAAGAAAATGGTAAAAAAAATGGCTTATAAAGCAGACCTAGAACTGTGTAAGACGTCATGTGATCAAGGGTCTATTGACCCGAAACGCGTCATTGCTGAGGTTTGATTAAGCTGCAATAAACAACTCATTTGCTTCATACTAAACCATGGTCCGGGCTCCCATCTTTCATCTGTGTGAAACTGCAGTTCTAGAGGATTTGCTGATATATATGTATATATATAAATATATATATATTCCTTTTTGCCCCATCTGAAACCGAATTGAGGGACCCATGGGAGGTGGTGCGCATGCTGGCAGAGCGTATCGGCTAGAAATCCTCTTCAAAGTTAGGTAGGCGCACTCTCAGGATACAGCAAAAGTAGTCACAGTGTCGCAGGAAGCTGTTTATTCACACAACTCGTTTTGACTGTCCAGCAACCTTGGACACATGTCCAGACATCACCACTAGGGTGTCCTTAAAAAAGCATGATAGAAATAAAAAAAGTGACACAAAAAGAGTTTAAATGTGTCAGCCTTGCTTAAACGTTGTTATTTAAAGCCAGTGATAGTAGTACATGCCGTGGACAGTGCATAACTTTAGCGCCGGTTGACGAAAACTAGTGGGGTGCTCGGCTCAGCTCCTGTCTAGTTTCGGGATAATTCAGCAAGCGGGGGTCGAGAAAAAAGGGGGGTCCCAAAACATGATATTTCCCATGGGAAACTTTAGACACGACTACAGCCCGAACGGAATTACACCAAATTTGGCAAAAAGGTAGCCCTTGGTTCAGAAAGAGACCTTTTTGTTAAATGGTGTAAATCCGTTCAGTAGTTCCTGAGAAATTAAAAAAATAGAGGTCAAAAAATCAATTTCCCATAGGAAACTTTAGGCACGGTTACCGACGAAACTGTTGAATGGAATTATACCAAATTTTGCAAAAAGGTAGCCCTTGGTTCAGAAAGAGACCTTTTTTGAAAATGGTGTAAATCTGTTTAATAGTTACTGAGAAAATAAAAAAATAAAAGTTTCGATATCTAGAGGCACGGTGGATCCGCGGACACGAGCTTTATTCTAATTGGCTATCAACACTCCAAACCAGGAAGTGTTGGCAGCCATCTTGTGCCTCAATAGAACCGAGGCACAAGAAAACAGTAAAACAAACATGCAATAAAAGAAAATGGGGCAGAGTAGAAACACCCTGAACCCCTAGGCCTGCTCATGGGGTCCCACAAGGACCCCGAAGGCCCAAAAAAGCATTAGAAGAAATAATCAGCTGAATTTGTGCTGGATGCGGGAATCCGGGCGAGTAAATAAAAAAAACTAAGCATGGGCTTTGCACTTCGTTTAATTGAAGCACCCGGGTGGGCCAGGTTCCGGGGGCAGTAAAACAATGTGTGGGGGGCCCCAATTCCCTCCCAGGGACTGCCACCCCCGGGGCTTCTTTAAAAAATATATATATACCTGTGGGGGGGGCTCGAGCCACCACATGCCCTGGGTCCGCCACCACCCTGGGGCACTAATATTTAAATTTGGGGGTCCGTGACGGACCCCCGAGCCACGGGGACCACCACCTCCCCGGGACTGTTGAGATGTTGGGAGGGGGGCACAGCCAGTGATGGCCCTGCAGTGTACCGGCCTGCAATAGCAAACTGTGGTTTGGGTTTTGGAAGAGGGAGCAGGAAACCTGGCCAACTAGCCCACCATCTACCTCCGGTATGCGCTACAGTGCTGCATTACAGAGTGGTGGTCCAGGCCATGCCACTTTTTACACCTCTCTGCAACGCAGCTCTGTGGTGCTTACTGGAGGTATGTGGTGGGCTAATTGGACCACAGGGACTCTCAGGTTTGAAGGTGACTTAATCCCCCACCTTAAAATGCACCACAGGGTGCACAGGGGTGAAGGGAGGGGGCAGGGCCTGAGGTGACATGTATGCAAACACGCCCTGCGCCTTTCAAATTGCGCAATATTTGTAACAAACACTGGCATCTGGTGAAAAATTATCCGATTCTAGGTAAAAAAGTGTCAAAACGTTCACAGATCACGTTTAGAAGAACAAAATCATTTAAGCAGATGTTGTTTGTAATGTTCTGAAAAACCCCGGGTTGAAAACCACCTGGCTAAATAAACGGAAGGAGTTTTTTAAGTGCACAAATTGGCTTACAGAGGGGCATGAGATAAATAATAGGGAAATATTCTTGCAAAACAGATATTGCTGTCTACGTGCTTCAGTGCCCTTGTGGCCTGAGGTACGTAGGCAGCACAATCTTAGAAGTACATAAGCGAATCCTCCAGCATCTGAGGGCAATAAAAAATGGCGATCGTGCCTACCCTGTGGCTAGGCATTTTCATGGTAAAGATGTAAGAGGCTTAACGTACTATGTAATTGATGCCGTAGAAAAGAATGTGAGAGGTGGAAATCGTGAGAGAGAACTTAGAAAACTGGAATCACGTTATATAGTTGAATTGAACTCAAAACAACCTGAAGGTCTAAATATGTAAGAAGATTTGTATACTCACTTGGGATGATCAAATGCAGTTTAAAATATGAAGTAGAAAAACTCAACTGACAGACTTGGGGAATAACTTGATTGTTTTTATTGACTGTTTGCCCACTAGGGCGGCATTGAAATGCGCGAATAACTATTTGCCCATTTGGGCTATATTGTGTAACATAACCGATTTGCTTGATGAATTATATGCCGACTAGGGCAGTATTAATGCAAATTCATAAATTGATTAGAATTGTAAACTATTTGTTTATAAATGCCATATGCACCATTGCCTATCATAGCGTGTTGTTGAAAAATAGGTCCGCAATTTAATATTGGTTCATTAAAGAACAATGCAGCTATTTGTAATCCTTGCTAGAAAACAGTCATGGAGAAAATTTTGGATAGGAACTACAAGTCTGTCCTTGAAGGCACTGCTTTTGCAGTTTTAAGTATACCACATGTGAAATGGCCGCGTGCCAAAAAACAAATTATCAGTGAACAAGAGCGTGTGAGCACTTGAAACGCGTATGAATTTTGATGGCTGAATAAAGATTTGGAAAACTGCACAAGGCTTTGTAGTTCCTCGTAAATATTGTGAGAAGTTGTTTATATATATATATATATATATATATATATATATATATATATATATATATATATATATATATATATATATATATATATATATATATTACCTACTGGCAATAGCCAGTAGGTATATATAGTTAGGATTAGCTACCATAGAAAATCCGCAACATTCTATTGGGAATAACTTTGGCGCTGGTTAAGGAATTTGCGTGTAATTTTCCAAAAATGTGGCCAGCTCCGCTCCGTCCCTTCCCTGGAAGTTTCGGGGGGATTCGTGAAGTGGGGGCTGAGAAAAAAAGGGGGTCCCAAAACGTGTTTTCCCCAAGTTAATTTCCATAGGACGGTCTGACAAGTCTACAGCCCGAACCGCTGAACGGAATCACGCCAAACTTTGCAAAATTGTAGGGACTGGTGCGCAGATGTGCCTTTGCTATGTTTGGTGAAAATTGCTCCAGTGGTTTATATGAAAATTAACTTCAAAAACACATATATATCTGGGCGAGCCTAACTACACATCTCATCGTGAGATCTGATTGGCTGTCAGCACTTCATCCAAGAAGTGTTGGCAGCCATCTTGGGACCAATATACATGATAGCACCTCATTAAAAAGCATTGTAGTTAATGGAGGGTTTTAGGACTTTAGTTACATTATAAATCATTTGTTGATGGTACCATACTCATTTTAGGATTTGTGGTGTGTTCCAAGGTGATTTTACCAAGTGAAAAGGCCTTCTGCTGGGATATCATGAATCATGTTTGAAAGAAAACTATTATCTCATGCTTTTCCCACAGTGGTTTAGAAGGGGATCTATAAGCTAAACTGAAAGCATATTTTCTGTAAATTCACAATATCTTTCTCAGTCATGTGAGAATGAAGTCTGACATTCTCAGTAAAACATGTACATCCAACAAGGACAGAGACTGTCAGTTGATTCCTTTGTGTTCTACTGCAGCCTCCTAGAGTGTTCTAAAGAACAACTAGAGTGCTAACAGTCCTACTTATTACAAAGGTATGGCACACCTGAAGCCATCTTGATTGGAATAAAGTGGTAACTCTTAAAACATTTAATTTAAAAAGGAACAAAATGAGGGGGTATATTTTGCCATAGAAAGTATGATTAGTGCTGCAGAAAGAAAAATTAGGGCACATTTTGAGTGATTTCTCAAATCCTCTTCTATTTCATTAAAAAAAATCCTGACATGCAGTCTCCCAAGATGGCCACCAGAGACAAAAGAGCCCAAATGTAGCCCAAATATCACCCAGATGTAGCCCAAGTATAGCCCAATGACAGAATGTCCCAGAGTGTTCTCAAGAACAACTAGAGCGCTAACAGTCCTACTTATTACAAAGGTATGGCACACCTGAAGCCATCTTGATTGGAATAAAGTGGCAACTCTTAAAAAATTTAATTTAAAAAGGAACAAAATGAGGGGTATATTTTGCCATAGAAAGTATGATTAGTGCTTCAGAAAGAAAAATTAGGGCACATTTTGAGTGACTTCTCAAATCCTCTTCAATTTCATTAAAAAATTCTGACATGCAGACTGAAACTTGCACTTTGAATACCAGCAGCAGACTTCCCCGGTGAGCAGTAGCTTTACTACAGAGATCTAATGAGCAACTAGAGTGCTAACATTCAGAATTTATGGCAAATGTGTGACACATCTGAATGGAACCAAAGTAAACAAGCATTGAAAATGCAATAGATCTCGCCCTCGTTTAAGTTAAAGCCATTCTGTTTGTAATGAGGTGGCTTTTTAGCTTTGCTTTTATTAGTGTTTTTAAAACTTTCATGCAAATAACATGCATATGTATAAATATATGTATATGTATGCATGCATGTATATTTGTATTTATATAGATATGCAGATTATATATGTTTATATATGTATGTATATATATATATATATATATATACACATACATATATAAATGCATATGCATATATATGTGTATATGTGTGCGTGTAGAGAGAGGTAGAGAGGTAGAGGTAGAGAGGTAGTGAGGTAGAGGTAGAGAGGTAGAGGTAGAGTGGTGGAGACTAGTAGAGAGAGAAGTAGAGAGAGGCAGAGAGGTAGAGAGTAGAGAGTGAGTAATAGAGAGTTGAGAGTGAGTAGTAGAGACTAGTAGAGAGCAATAGAGAGAGTAGCAGAGAGTGAGTAGTAGAGAGTAGTAGAGTGAATAGTAGAGTACTAGAGAGTAGTAGAGAGTGAGTAGTAGAGAGTGAGTAGTAGAGAGTAGTAGAGAGTAAGCAGTAGAGTGAGTAGTAGAGAGCAGTAGAGAGTGAGTAGTAGAGAGTAGTAAAGAGTGAGTAGTAGAGAGTGGTAGAGAGTGAGTAGTAGAGAGTGAGTAGCAGAGAGAGAAAATAGTAGAGAGTAGTAGAGAGTGAGTAGTAGAGAGTAGTAGAGAGAGAGTAGTAGAGAGTGAGTAGTAGAGAGTAGTAGAGAGTGAGAAGTAGAGTGAGTAGTAGAGAGTAGTAGAGAGTGAGTAGTAGAGAGTAGTAGAGAGTGAGAGGTAGAGAGTGAGTAGTAGAGAGTGGTAGAGAGTGAGTAGTAACGAGTGAGTAGTAGAGAGAGAGTAGTAAAGAGTGAGTAGTAGAGAGTAGAGAGTAGTAGAGAGTGAGTAGTAGAGAGTAGTGGATAGTGAGCAATGTTCCCTCTAATTTTTTTCCTCTGTGTGCGGCAGTGTAAAGTCTATGTGCGCTGCAACTTAGGCTATGTGCGCCAGTAACCAGACCACGCATGTGGGTGCAGCGCCAAATATCACTCCAAACGTTTGCTTAAAAAAGTGAAAAGACGGTGCATTTGCTCACATACAGATCCACGCAAACGGTGTTAAAGGCAGGTTTGAAACCATCCCACATAGCAATTTGAAACCTTAGCAGCTACTTTTCTGCATTTCTTTTCTTAATAGTGCTGGGCTGCGGGGTGATTGCGTGCATTTGTTCAATTTTTCAAGTTAATTTCAGCTCATGATCGGCGATGCGATTAACATGAAAATTTTAACAAATGATCTCTGAGCAGGAAAAATAAAATTATAATAACGTTATTACAATTTTACTTTTCGCAGTTTCAGGGCTGGGTTAGGGTAGGGCCGCATCAGGCTTTCGACTAACACATTTTAATGCATCACCGCATTAAAATGCATCAGTCACGTTTTCTAGCGCCCCTCTGGCAATACTGCAATTGAGGCACACTGCCAATGAGGCAGCCCAGCATGCTAAAATTGTCTAACATATGAGAGCATGCAACTGTGCCTTTAAATTTAAAATGCTATGTATCAGAGATATAATATTCATGAACAGGGCTGAGCAGGCAGGCCAGAATTTAACAGATCAATTAGCCGTGCCCCAACCAGTCTTCCTGTGAGTCTACTCTGGGGGTACCAGCCATCACGAGGGTGATCCATGGAGCGGGTCTTGCCTGCTGTTTTCCCACAATCACACCACCCTTTTGGTGACCAGAAGCACACACATGCTTCAAAGATTGGACACACCAGCGGGTGATAGCTTTGTTTTTCCTTTTCGCACCCCCCAGCTGAAAAGTCACATTACCTGAGCTTCTTGCGTGGGATGTTATAGTTTTACAGCCTGCTGGGCCCATTCCTTCCTAAGTCCCCGCATCAGCCTGGACAGAGATTGTTGACAAAACAGACAACTTCTCAGCCCCTGCCATGCCCTCTGACCATGTGTACTTTCCTAAACCGAGGCACAGTATTGATCTTGTCACTTGATCATGGGACTTGATTGTCGACAGAGCGACACAAGTATTTTTGTAGGCGGCGTTTTTTAAAAAAAAAGCTTATAATCCATATTTTCAGACATTCTGTTTGTGTGATCTGGGTTAAAAGCAATAATCGTTTATATACTTCAAAACACTTTGTTTTGGAAATAATCTGCTTTGCCACACTTTTCGAATCATCGTCGTTTAACTAGTCTCACCATCAATAAACTTTACTTTACCTCTCAAAAAGACAAAACAGACTCACTGTACTGTTTAATGAAAATGGATAGCTAGCTATACGTTGATAACTAGGATATTTTTGTATATCTGATTTAAATGTTTTCTGTTGTCAATGTTTGTTGAGTCTTCTCACTGTCATTTCTGTACCCTCATGTTTCCTATTGATGATATTTCAAATATACTTTTCTAGTCCGACCCACCCAGTTGTAATTAATTTACCAATCTATTTTGTTTAATTAGTTATGAGTTATTCCACTGATTGTTATTTTATTTATATATATATATATATATATATATATATATATATATATATATATATATATATATATATATATATATATATATATATATATATATATATATATATATATATATATATATATCTCTATCTATCTCTCTCTCTCTCTCTATCTATCTATATCTATCTCTCTATATCTCTCTATCTCTCTATCTCTCTATCTCTCTCTCTCTTCTCTCTCTCTCTCTCTCTCTCTCTCTCTCTCTCTCTCTATCTATCTTTTTCTCTATCTCTCTATCTATCTATCTATATATATATATATACACACCGTAAATCCTTCTTCTAGGTAACAGCAAGTCGCGGACAACAAATGCTTTAAAGCAGTGATTTATTTCAAAAGCAGCAAACCAACTCGACGCATTTCAGGAAAACACTTGTTCACAAGTACTGTGGTAATTACTTCCTGGTGTTTAAATAAACATATGATGTCAAAAACAATAGAAGTTGAAAACAGACTTTACGATTCAATGTTCAGCTAACGTGAATTTGCTTAAAAGTCTGAATTACATTGTGTCACAAAAGTCACATCGTTTCCAAAACAATAATTTATATAATTGTCATGAATGAATATCATAGCGATTTCACATTTTTAACACTACATGTCTATTAGCCTGTGTTGCTGCGCCTACACAATCAGAAAACAACGTTGTCACGGCAATGCCTGCGATCCTATATGGATTATATATCTGTAAATCGTACGATCATATCCTGGATCGTATTGCCTAATTCGTGCTCGCGGAGCATAAATCGCCTGCTACTTGTTCGGTACACATTGAGTGCAGGACAGTACCATCATAAATTTAATTACACAATATTTCGGATGAAACAACATAATTTTGCCAAAAGCAGCCATTTAGATTAGTCACGTGGTCAACCAATAAAGCTACATTCCTATATGCCTATTGTACAAAGTCACTAACGTCACTGTGTGACAAAGAATTTATAACGACTTTCCATTGCTATTAAGGTAGATACATACTATGATACTAGATTATACACAAGGCGACAAACGTAAATATTAAAAAATGAGCAAACTAGCACTTCCAAAACAATTGTTTTTAATATTCATGTGTGTCACCTATGGCGTCCAGCACCACATCACCTTGTGTATAATCTGGCATCATAGTATGTATCTACCTTAATAGCAATGGAAAGTCGTTATAAATTCTTTGTCACAAAGTGACGGAAAAGTCTGATGTAGTTGTTATCGTGCCCACTGGGGCTTAATACTTACCGACATGATTTATTCATTGGTGCAACAAGCTTGTAGCGAGAGCTGGATTTAATATTACAATATGAGGAACAGCAACAGTTTCGCAGGAATCCCCTCTGTGCCCCCCCCCCACCCCCAGCAAAGAGGAGGCGACGGACCGTGTCTGCAGGAGCGAGGTGCCATTTCATGAAATCCTCTTCTGGCCAGTAATTGCAACAACCCTCGGGAGCGCCCCCCTGCGCGGCCACACTCCATGAAAGGAGAGAGGCAGAGAGCTTTGCACCGAAGGGCAGTGCTGTTTGACCCAGCTGGGCCCTGATGGGTTCAGACTAATCCGAATGTAGGATGTCATTCTACTGTTGGCGGCAGCTGCACTGCACGCTCGTGGGAAGCTGCGTTGGGGCACCAAGGGGATGGGGGGGTCCCAGCGAGGTCTCTCCCAGATCGGTGCCGTTCCCCCAGGAGTTCAGAGGCTGGACCTGGGGGCCCTGTTGTTATGAGCTCCTACCTTGGGGCCATTTGTTTGCCCGTGATAACAATGCCAGGGATAGTCCTTGATGGAGGTCGCCGTGTCAGAAAATAGTGAAGTTGACAAATTACCATATAATAGGTAATAGGAGCACCGGAGAACTGGGTACTACACTTTATGGTGATTCATGAGTTAGTGTGCTTTACCTAACTGCTCTCTGACGATTGTGATGTAAGCTTACAAACACAGCGTGTGCTTTTAAGTGATTCTAAAAGCACACGCTGTGTTTGGTGCAGCATTTCTTTTGTTTTGTGAAGCGTGACTGCGGGCAGAGTTGTGCTTTTGTTTAAAGCATTAGTGTTAATCGCTGCTCATGACGGCCTCTGCGATTAACACAAATATTTAAACAAAAGCATGCAATGGACCCGCACTCTAGAAAACAAAAGACATTTGGAGCACTTGCTAAATGCAGCGGCGGCGCTGAATGCTCTTGGGGATGTGTGCGAGCCACAGAGACAGCAGTGCGCGCTCCGGGGCACGGATGTGCGCGGTGGCGCAGGCGCGCGGCTTGGAGGGAACGGTGATAGTGAGTAGTAGGGAGTGAGTAGTAGAGAGAGAGTAGTAGAGAGTAGTAGAGTAGTAGAGAGTGAGTATTAGAGAGTAGTGGAGTAGTAGAGAGTAAGTAGTAGAGAGTAGTGGAGAATATTCCAAAGTGTGGCACAGCACCACTTGCACAATAAGTCCAATAAAATCATATCACTTAGAGTCCTTATTGAAGTGCTGAATCTTGGTTTATATTCAAATGCTTTAATTTTTCTTAAGTTTATGTACCACAGCCAGCCGACGCGTTTCGTTCTGTACAACAGGACTTCTTCAGGGCGTTCTTATTTCCTTCAAGTTATGTTGGTATCCTGTTGTCATATAACTAGATATTTCTTCCAAATGTTAGACGAGACGTAAGTACATTCTTATTCAAAGTGACTAGGTATCAATTTTACCCACACAATTCGGGCAGACTTGAGTAATTTATAGCATCCTCAAAGTCAGTCTATCAAAAATTCCAAAGTATAGGACATGATAATCCAAATCCAAATGTTTCTCAAGAAAAGTCATTTTCATTCGTTCGGAATATCGGCGTTTGGGCAGATATGACCCAGGGACCCCCAGTATGCAAGAGGAATTAGTCCCCCTCTGCAAATGCGCCAGAGGCCTGCGTTGCAGAGAGGTGTAAAAAGGGGCATACCCTCATTACACCTCTGTGCAATGCAGCCCCTGGTGCACACTGAAGGTTCCAGATTGGCTAATCGGCCCCCAGGGACCCCTAGTATGCAAGGGGAATTAGTTCCCCCTCTTCAAACATGCACAGGGGCTGCGTTGCATAGAGGTGTAAAAAAGGGTGTGACCTCATTACACCTCTCTGCAATGCAGCCCCCTGGCGCATACTGGCGGCTCCTGGTGGGCTAGTTGTCCCCCAGGGACCCCCAGTATGTAAGGGGAATTAGTTCCCCCTCTGCAAACGCGCCAGGGGGCTGCATTGCAGAGAGGTGTAACAAGGGGCATAGCCTCATTACACCTCTGCAATGTAGCCCCCTGGCGCATACTGGAGGTTCCAGGTGGGCTAGTTGGCTCCCAGGGGCCCCCAGTATGCAAGGGGAATTAGTTCCCCCTCTTCAAACATGCACGGGGCTGCGTTGCAGAGAGGTGTAAAAAGGGGCGTGGCTTCATTACACCTCTCTGCAATGCAGTCCCCTGACGCATACTGGAGATTCCTGGTGGGCTTTCAGGTCTTATATAGTTAGGAATTAGCATTAAAAAAACCTTTGAAATTCACTGAAAAAAACATAGGTTTCAGGCCTTATATAGTTAGGAATTAGCATTTTAAAAACATTGCAAATTCACTGAAAAAACATAGGTTTCAGGCCTTATATAGTTAGGAATTAGCATTTAAAAAACCTTTGAAATTCACTGAAAAAAACATAGGTTTCAGGCCTTATATAGTTAGGAATTTCCATTTAAAAAAACTTTAAAATTCACTCAAAAAACTATAAGTTTTAGGGGTATTAGATTTAGCTGGACATTTCACTCATACAAAACCATTGAAATTGCTCCTATATAGTTAGTTGTACTAACTATATTTCGCGCACCCGCAATCCACTGCTTATGATCTCACATATTACATCATTAATGACATGGTCAGTGACATCACTGATGACAGCTAACTCTAATACCCCTCAAACTAATAGATAATTGAGTGAATTCAGGTTTTTTAAATGCTAATTCCTAATTATATAAGGCCTGAAACCTATGTTTTTTTCAGTGAATATATATATGATATATATATGTGATCAAGCGCTCTGTGAAGCGCGAAACGCGTCATGGCGATTTTTTGAAACCCAGCACAAAATAAAGATTTAACTTTTGCACCGATTTTGGGCCCGTATCTGTTTCTGCAAGTTGGGAAAATTTTGCGCAAGGGATTCAGATATCCTTGGAATATATATATATATATGCACTCTCCTTGACAGAAAAAAGATCACTCCCAATCTTTTTTGCGCATTCCAATGTTCTTTAATTCATCAAATGCAGCAACGTGATGATAATAACCCCAACGCGTTTCGGCGATACCTTCGCCTTGGTCACGGGTAATTACATTGCCAGTGTTCAAAACATTAAATAAAGTTTCACGTGATGAGTGCTCAAAAATAAACAAAGGACTCAAGACCCCATTATCGCGGCCATCTTGGAGTGGAGTATTACCACCTTGTATCTCTAAAGCCCACTTCCAAACATTTCATCAAATATATCTAGACAATCCTGTCATACAAATAAGGCATGGAAATTGACCAGAACATGATTATAATATGTTCGTTCATATATTCGTCGAATACAATTGAATCATTGTTTAATCGAAGACGCGGAGCATCTGGATAATAACATAAACATGATTGCCACAACCAGTGTACACCAATTCAGAGGTAAATTTCAAATCGCTCAAGTGAGCAGCATTGTATTCATAATAAGTATGTAGATTGTCGCGCAAACAGTCTTATCAATTGCCAACTCCCAAGTGAGAAATATTGTCTTGTCCACATGATCTCCAATAATCAATACCCAAGTGAGGTTTCTTTCTGTGCATCAAAGTACTCCCATTACCTAAGAAATGAAAAAGAATGGGCCAATCAGAACTCCTATATTCCAAGTACCAAGTTATAAGCCCTCTCTGGGTTATGAGTCTTAACAAAGAAGTGAAAAAAGTGTGAAACAACAGTTAAGACTAGTTAAAATCAGCAGAAAAGCACGTAGTCGACTACAGGCTACATCGAATTCACAAGGTACTGAGTTCAGGCACTGAGCCTGAATTTAACACAGGGTTACCTTTGTCCCTGGATTGCACCATTGTCTTGGTGTCCCGGCACTTTTGCGAAGGAAGTGGAACTGCATTAATGAGTGTTGCCGGTGGACCGCGTTGGATTTTGCCACAGTTTGGTGAGCGGATAAAGATCTCTGGGAAGCTTCTCACTGTACTAGTGTCGGAAACGTGACTCTCTCCACTGATAGCCGACGACTCGTGAAGGAATGTTTACATTCTCGAAGCGGACTGTGCAATGTGGAGGGTGAGTTCTACTTTAATCGTTTTTCGACACGGATATGTGAGAGCGTTGACAAAACCTTGAGGACCATCACACACGCTTGCGAAGAATATTAGCGTAGTCGTTTTGGCTCACCATTACTGATCGGAACTTTCTGTTTGGCAATTTAATTTCAAACGCGACTCTCCCGCGCCCGATTTTCAGTAGAGTTACACGCTGAATCTAGGTGGTGTGGGTCCTTGACATATATCACTAACTAAACCAGTACGTTGTGCTATTTCCAAATATCTGGTTATTACTGCATGCAGAAGGGGGAAGCCCCACGTGATTATAAACAATGGATGATGACGCAGAAGCACGAAGAAGACTAGGGGCACAATCTATGTTTGTGCAAACCACCAATGAATCTGCCAGCACGGATCCTGTTTCAGCTGGAAAAGTGACTTTGAATAAATACCAAAAATTTGGAGAAATTGATACGGAAAGAAATATCGCGGTGGTAGGAGGCAATTACCCTGGAGAAATATCAGGAGGAAAAGAGAATCCCGAGAGGTTTGAGAATTTAAATTGCCCCTTCACATGAGGAACCCGATCTAGAGCTGGCGGAGGAGTGGGCGGAGAATCTAATGGATTGCTCAAACCGCATGCTGTCTATTCTAATCAAACACGCATGAAAAGACAGAATGGCTTTGCTGAAAATGATCTCTGAGCTTAAGGAAGACACCAATGAGAACTTTACAAAGAAAATGGAGGAAATCAACAAAAAAATAACCAAACATGAGGATGAGATCATGGCTAAAAAAGAAAGAAAATTTCTCAGAGATAAAATCGACTATCAGGGAGGTCGAATTTTCACTTTCAGCCGCAAGTATGATAACATAAAAAGAAAAGGTGTGCAAGCGAACATTGACACAGTGAGTGCGGCAGCAGTAACATCGGAGGAGGAAGTAGTAGAAAGTGATGTATCTGAGGATGGCCAGGTTCTAGCAACTAAAAATGTAACCAAGAGCACAAGTAAGGCCTCACATTTTTGGGAGAAGTTCAAGATGATGAATCAGACAGTTCAACAACAAAATTGGCAAATAGACAGAGGTCGGGGCAAGGAAGAGGATACAGAGGAAAAGGCAGAGGAAGAGGAAATCCTGGAGGAAGTACACCAAAGACCAACAGCCAGCCAGGAGGGGCGGCTGGAACAAGTGGAAACACAACAACCCCAGTGGGAGTGGAAACACGGGGTCAGAAAAAAACAAGAGGAAAATGAATCGACGAAATGTGGTAAACTTATCCTCTCATATACTTTCTGATATAGAAAATGATGTACTGCAATTTGGCCTTTCCTTTTGCCCCTCGGCTAATTTTAATTACTCCCAGGAACGAATAGACCTTTTTAAATTTACTAGAAAATTAAGGCTGCATAAATGGAACAAACTCAAAGTTAAAAATACAGCCTTAAATGTTGCAAACATTGAGCCAGCCCAAGAGACCATTGAGGAAGTTGTAACCCTAATGGCAATGCAGGACTTGGAGTTGGGTACACAAGTGAATACTCCAAATGATGCAATATCTATGGGTTATAAAATTGATTTGAACTGCCCAAATCCATTTAAGCCAAAATCCACATTTAATCCTACTTTACCAGCATGTAACATTGATACATTTGAAACTTTGGTCATCAATGATTTTAAGAACTTGGCAAAGAAAAAACATTGGTCTAATGACAATTTAAGTAAACAAGAAAGACTAGCTGTTAAGTCACTGGAATGTGATTCTTCAATTGTCATTCGCCAATCCGATAAGGGGGGCAATGTAGTTTCAATGAATGTGGAAGACTATATCAAAGAGGGTATGAGACAACTGAATATGAAAGATTGCTATGAATTCTCTTCCGAACAGATAATTGAAAAGAGCAATAGTACTTACCATGAGATGCTGAACAGCTGTTGTTCAAGTGGTATCATTGAATGGGATGAGTACTCATTTTTATTGAATCGTCATCCTAAAATAGCAGTGTTGTACTTACTGCCCAAGCTCCACAAGAACTCCAGCAATCCCCCGGGTAGGCCAATAGTATCTTCGATTGGTTCTCTCTTAGAGAACACGTCAAGATATATTGATTTCTTTCTAAGACCCTATGTTGAAAAAGTTCCCTCTTACCTTAAAGACAGCAGAGACTTCATAAAGAAACGCACTGATTTTGTATGGCATGACGGCTACATACTCATTTCTCTTGATGTATGTAGCCTTTATACATCAATCAGGCATGAAGATGGTATCAGGGCATGTCGCAAATGTTTGAACTCGAGATCAATATCATATTTCAGCCATACGGAAATGATTGTCCAGATGATGAGATTTTGTTTGGAAAATAATTTCGTTGTCTTTAATGAGAAGCATTACAGACAACGACAAGGGACGGCGATGGGAACTTGTTTTGCTCCCAGCTTTGCCAATCTATTCATGGCAAGCTGGGAGCAGCAAGTAGAGAGGACCCACCAGATGTATCGCAGCCATGTGAAACTATGGCTGCGCTACATCGATGACCTGTTCATCATCTGGGAAGGCTCACAACAGGAGGCAGTGGGTTTCATTGATGATTTAAACAGGAATGACTTGAACATCATCTTGGAGGGTCAAATGAATACTGAGACTATGGTGTTTCTAGACCTACGTGTTAAGGTATGTGATGGTAGACTATCGACCAAATTATTCCGCAAAGAAACTGCGGGGAATACCTTATTGCACGCGGATAGTGGACACCCGAAAGCCTTGATA
This sequence comes from Lissotriton vulgaris, assembly GCF_964263255.1. Lineage (NCBI taxonomy): Eukaryota > Metazoa > Chordata > Amphibia > Caudata > Salamandridae > Lissotriton > Lissotriton vulgaris. The sequence goes on along the minus strand of NC_141687.1, from coordinate 1,613,056,050 downwards.
AAAAGCATTCCTTTCGGTGAGTTCCTCCGGGCTCGGAGGAACTGTAGTACTGAACAGGATTTTCAGATTGAAAGTGAGTGCATGAGGGAACATTTCTTTGAAAGGGGATACCAATCCTCTGTTATAGAGGCAGCACTGAAAAAAGCGAGTGCGATTAGCCACTCTTCTTTACTGGTTGCTAAGGATGATCTGAAACCCACGGCAACCAGTGATGTGATAAGATTTATATCTACCTATCACTCAAGATCCTGGCAAGTACAAAGATGTTTCAAACGTCATTGGAACATCCTTAAAATGGAGCGTACTCTGACTGATGTTCCGGGTGGCAACCCTAACATGACTTACAGGAAGGCTCATTCTTTGAAGGACAAACTGAGTAGGAATGATGTTAGTACCAACACAACTAAAGGTAATGATGTTCAAGGCTTTTACACCTGCATGAAATGCAAGGCGTGCAGATACAGTAACAATGTTAAGAAAGTCTTTTTCCCAATAGAAGCTGTAGAAAAAACCATCAACAAACATCTCACATGCTTATCTGAGTATTGTGTATACGTGCTGATTTGCCCGTGCTCCAGGAAATACCTGGGGAGCACCATGTTCCCAGCAAAAAAACGTGTCCTGGAGCACATGAGATCAATTGACAATAGAGACCAAACCTCTCCAATTGCTCGCCACTTCGAGGAACTGCACAAGAGCAATAGAAACTTGTTAAAGTTCTTCGTAATCGACAAGCTACCTATTATGAAAAGAGGAGGTGATAAAATCCGCAAACTCAGACAGATGGAGAATAGATACATTCTCGAATTAGACACCCTGATGCCGAGAGGGCTTAACTCTGAAGAAGAAATGAAATGGCATCTGGGGGAATAAGAGCCTAAAACGGAGAACTGTATGATATAATATGTACTGTTTGTCTATATAAGATCTTGTCATGATGTAAGCACATCAGTACCTTGTGAATTCGATGTAGCCTGTAGTCGACTACGTATTTTTCTGCTGATTTTAACAAGTCTTAACTGTTGTTTCACACTTTTTTCACTTCTTTTTTAAGACTCATATTCCAGAGAGGGCTTATAACTTGGTACTTGGAATATAGGAGTTCTGATTGGCCCATTCTTTTTCATTTTTTAGGTAATGGGAGTACTTTGATGCACAGAAAGAAACCTCACTTGGGAATTGACTATTGGAGATCATGTGGACAAGACAATATTTCTCACTTGGGAGTTGGCAATTGATAAGACTGTTTGCGGGACAATCTACATACTTATTATGAATACAATGCTGCTCACTTGAGCGATTTGACATTTACCTATGAATTGGTGTACACTGGTTGTGGCAATCATGTTTATGTTATTATCCAGATGCTCCGCGTCTTCGTTTAAACAATGATTCAATTGTATTAGACGAATATATGAACGAACATATTATAAACATGTTCTGGTCAATTTCCATGCCTTATTTGTATGACAGGATTGTCTAGATATATTTGATGAAATGTATGGAAGTGGGCTTTAGAGATACAAGGTGGTAATACTCCACTCCAAGATGACCGCGATAATGGGGTCTTGAGTCCTTTGTTTATTTTTGAGCACTCATCACGTGAAACTTTATTTAATGTTTTGAACACTGGCAATGTAATTACCTGTGACCAAGGCGAAGGTATCGCCGAAACGCGTTGTGGTTATTATCATCACGTTGCTGCATTTGATGAATTAAAGAACATTGGAATGCGCAAAAAGGATTGGGAGTGATCTTTTTTCTGTCAAGGAGAGTGCATTTGCGTGGCTGTTGCTGCTACGCACTGTGAGCCTGAATTTAACACAGGGTTACCTTTGCCCCTGGATTGCACCGTTGTCTTGGTGTCCCGGCACTTTTGCGAAGGAAGTGGATCTGCATTAATGAGTGTTGCCGGTTGACCGTGTTGGATTTTGCCACAGTTTGGTGAGCGGATAAAGATCTCTGGGAACCTTCTCGCTGTACTAGTGTCGGAAACGTGACTCTCTCCACTGATAGCCGATGACTCGTGAAGGAATGTTTACATTCTCGAAGCGGACTGTGCAATGTGGAGGGTGAGTTCTCCTTTAATCGTTTTTCGACACGGATATGTGAGAGCGTTGACAAAACCTTGAGGACCATCACACACGTTTGCGAAGAATATTAGCGTAGTCGTTTTGGCTCACCATTACTGATCGGAACTTTCTGTTTGGCAATTTAATTTCAAACGCGACTCTCCCGCGCCCGATTTTCAGTAGAGTTACACGCTGAATCTAGGTGGTGTGGGTCCTTGACACATATCACTAACTAAACCAGTACGTTGTGCTATTTCCAAATATCTGGTTATTACTGCATGCAGGAGGGGGAAGCCCCACGTGATTATAAACAATGGATGATGACGCAGAAGCACGAAGAAGACTAAGGGCACAATCTTTGTTTGTGCAAACCACCAATGAATCTGCCAGCACGGATCCTGTTTCAGCTGGAAAAGTGACTTTGAATAAATACCAAAAATTAGAGAAATTGATACGGAAAGAAATATCGCGGTGGTAGGAGGCAATTACCCTGGAGAAATATCAGGAGGAAAAGAGAATCCCGAGAGGTTTGAGAATTTTAATTGCCCCTTCACATGAGGAACCCGATATAGAGCTGGCGGAGGAGTGGGCGGAGAATCTAATGGATTGCTCAAACCGCATGCTGTCTATTCTAATCAAACACGCATGGAAAGACAGAATGGCTTTGCTGAATATGATCTCTGAGCTTAAGGAAGAATTGATAAAGGAAGACACCAATGAGAACTCTACAAAGAAAATGGAGGAAATCAACAAAAAAATGACCAAACATGAGGATGAGATCATGGCTAAAAAAGAAAGAAAATTTCTCAGAGATAAAATCGACTATCAGGGAGGTCGAATTTTCACTTTCAGCCGCAAGTATGATAGCATAAAAAGAAAAGGTGTGCAAGCGAACATTGACACAGTGAGTGCGGCAGCAGTAACATCGGAGGAGGAAGTAGTAGAAAGTGATGTATCTGAGGATGGCCAGGTTCTAGCAACTAAAAATGTAACCAAGAGCACAAGTAAGGCCTCACATTTTTGGGAGGAGTTCAAGATGATGAATCAGACAGTTCAACAACAAAATTGGCAAATAGACAGAGGTCGGGGGCAAGGAAGAGGATACAGAGGAAAAGGCAGAGGAAGAGGAAATCCTGGAGGAAGTACACCAAAGACCAACAGCCAGCCAGGAGGGGCGGCTGGAACAAGTGGAAACACAACAACCCCAGTGGGAGTGGAAACACGGGGTCAGAAAAAAACAAGAGGAAAATGCATCGACGAAATGTGGTAAACTTATCCTCTCATATACTTTCTGATATAGAAAATGATGTACTGCAATTTGGCCTTTCCTTTTGCCCCTCGGCTAATTTTAATTACTCCCAGGAACGAATAGACCTTTTTAAATTTACTAGAAAATTAAGGCTGCATAAATGGAACAAACTCAAAGTTAAAAATACAGCCTTAAATTTTGCAAACATTGAGCCAGCCCAAGAGACCATTGAGGAAGTTGTAACCCTAATGGCAATGCAGGACTTGGAGTTGGGTACACCAGTGAATACTCCAAATGATGCAATATCTATGGGTTATAAAATTGATTTGAACTGCCCAAATCCATTTAAGCCAAAATCCACATTTAATCCTACTTTACCAGCATGTAACATTGATACATTTGAAACTTTGGTCATCAATGATTTTAAGAACTTGGCAAAGAAAAAACATTGGTCTAATGACAATTTAAGTAAACAAGAAAGACTAGCTGTTAAGTCACTGGAATGTGATTCTTCAATTGTCATTCGCCAATCCGATAAGGGGGGCAATGTAGTTTCAATGAATGTGGAAGACTATATCAAAGAGGGTATGAGACAACTGAATATGAAAGATTGCTATGAATTCTCTTCCCTACAGATAATTGAAAAGAGCAATAGTACTTACCATGAGATGCTGAACAGCTGTTGTTCAAGTGGTATCATTGAATGGGATGACTACTCATTTTTATTGAATCGTCATCCTAAAATAGCAGTGTTGTACTTACTGCCCAAGCTCCACAAGAACTCCAGCAATCCCCCGGGTAGGCCAATAGTATCTTCGATTGGTTCTCTCTTAGAGAACACGTCAAGATATATTGATTTCTTTCTAAGACCCTTTGTTGAAAAAGTTCCCTCTTACCTTAAAGACAGCAGAGACTTCATAAAGAAACGCACTGATTTTGTATGGCATGACGGCTACATACTCATTTCTCTTGATGTATGTAGCCTTTATACATCAATCAGGCATGAAGATGGTATCAGGGCATGTCGCAAATTTTTGAACTCGAGATCAATATCATATTTCAGCCATACGGAAATGATTGTCCAGATGATGAGATTTTGTTTGGAAAATAATTTCGTTGTCTTTAATGAGAAGCATTACAGACAACGACAAGGGGCGGCGATGGGAACGTGTTTTGCTCCCAGCTTTGCCAATCTATTCATGGCAAGCTGGGAGCAGCAAGTAGAGAGGACCCACCAGATGTATCGCAGCCATGTGAAACTATGGCTGCGCTACATCGATGACCTGTTCATCATCTGGGAAGGCTCACAACAGGAGGCAGTGGGTTTCATTGATGATTTAAACAGGAATGACTTGAACATCATCTTGGAGGGTCAAATGAATACTGAGACTATGGTGTTTCTAGACCTACGTTTTAAGGTACGTGATGGTAGACTATCGACCAAATTATTCCGCAAAGAAACTGCGGGGAATACCTTATTGCACGCGGATAGTGGACACCCGAAAGCCTTGATAAAAAGCATTCCTTTCGGTGAGTTCCTCCGGGCTCGGAGGAACTGTAGTACTGAACAGGATTTTCAGATTGAAAGTGAGTGCATGAGGGAACATTTCTTTGAAAGGGGATACCAATCCTCTGTTATAGAGGCAGCACTGAAAAAAGCGAGTGCGATTAGCCACTCTTCTTTACTGGTTGCTAAGGATGATCTGAAACCCACGGCAACCAGTGATGTGATAAGATTTATATCTACCTATCACTCAAGATCCTGGCAAGTACAAAGATGTTTCAAACGTCATTGGAACATCCTTAAAATGGAGCGTACTCTGACTGATGTTCCGGGTGGCAACCCTAACATGACTTACAGGAAGGCTCATTCTTTGAAGGACAAACTGAGTAGGAATGATGTTAGTACCAACACAACTAAAGGTAATGATGTTCAAGGCTTTTACACCTGCATGAAATGCAAGGCGTGCAGATACAGTAACAATGTTAAGAAAGTCTTTTTCCCAATAGAAGCTGTAGAAAAAACCATCAACAAACATCTCACATGCTTATCTGAGTATTGTGTATACGTGCTGATTTGCCCGTGCTCCAGGAAATACCTGGGGAGCACCATGTTCCCAGCAAAAAAACGTGTCCTGGAGCACATGAGATCAATTGACAATAGAGACCAAACCTCTCCAATTGCTCGCCACTTCGAGGAACTGCACAAGAGCAATAGAAACTTGTTAAAGTTCTTCGTAATCGACAAGCTACCTATTATGAAAAGAGGAGGTGATAAAATCCACAAACTCAGACAGATGGAGAATAGATACATTCTCGAATTAGACACCCTGATGCCGAGAGGGCTTAACTCTGAAGAAGAAATGAAATGGCATCTGGGGGAATAAGAGCCTAAAACGGAGAACTGTATGATATAATATGTACTGTTTGTCTATATAAGATCTTGTCATGATGTAAGCACATCAGTACCTTGTGAATTCGATGTAGCCTGTAGTCGACTACGTATTTTTCTGCTGATTTTAACAAGTCTTAACTGTTGTTTCACACTTTTTTCACTTCTTTTTTAAGACTCATAACCCAGAGAGGGCTTATAACTTGGTACTTGGAATATAGGAGTTCTGATTGGCCCATTCCTTTTAATTTTTTAGGTAATGGGAGTACTTTGATGCACAGAAAGAAACCTCACTTGAGAATTGACTATTGGAGATCATGTGGACAAGACAATATTTCTCACTTGGGAGTTGGCAATTGATAAGACTGTTTGCGCGACAATCTACATACTTATTATGAATACAATGCTGCTCACTTGAGCGATTTGACATTTACCTATGAATTGGTGTACACTGGTTGTGGCAATCATGTTTATGTTATTATCCAGATGCTCCGCGTCTTCGTTTAAACAATGATTCAATTGTATTAGACGAATATATGAACGAACATATTATAAACATGTTCTGGTCAATTTCCATGCCTTATTTGTATGACAGGATTGTCTAGATATATTTGATGAAATGTATGGAAGTGGGCTTTAGAGATACAAGGTGGTAATACTCCACTCCAAGATGGCCGCGATAATGGGGTCTTGAGTCCTTTGTTTATTTTTGAGCACTCATCACGTGAAACTTTATTTAATGTTTTGAACACTGGCAATGTAATTACCTGTGACCAAGGCGAAGGTATCGCCGAAACGCGTTGGGGTTATTATCATCACGTTGCTGCATTTGATGAATTAAAGAACATTGGAATGCGCAAAAAGGATTGGGAGTGATCTTTTTTCTGTCAAGGAGAGTGCATTTGCGTGGCTGTTGCTGCTACGCACTGTGAGCCTGAATTTAACACAGGGTTACCTTTGCCCCTGGATTGCACCGTTGTCTTGGTGTCCCGGCACTTTTGCGAAGGAAGTGGATCTGCATTAATGAGTGTTGCCGGTTGACCGTGTTGGATTTTGCCACAGTTTGGTGAGCGGATAAAGATCTCTGGGAAGCTTCTCGCTGTACTAGTGTCGGAAACGTGACTTTCTCCACTGATAGCCGACGACTCGTGAAGGAATGTTTACATTCTCGAAGCGGACTGTGCAATGTGGAGGGTGAGTTCTACTTTAATCGTTTTTCGACACGGATATGTGAGAGCGTTGACAAAACCTTGAGGACCATCACACACGTTTGCGAAGAATATTAGCGTAGTCGTTTTGGCTCACCATTACTGATCGGAACTTTCTGTTTGGCAATTTAATTTCAAACGCGACTCTCCCGCGCCCGATTTTCAGTAGAGTTACACGCTGAATCTAGGTGGTGTGGGTCCTTGACACATATCACTAACTAAACCAGTACGTTGTGCTATTTCCAAATATCTGGTTATTACTGCATGCAGGAGGGGGAAGCCCCACGTGATTATAAACAATGGATGATGACGCAGAAGCACGAAGAAGACTAAGGGCACAATCTTTGTTTGTGCAAACCACCAATGAATCTGCCAGCACGGATCCTGTTTCAGCTGGAAAAGTGACTTTGAATAAATACCAAAAATTAGAGAAATTGATACGGAAAGAAATATCGCGGTGGTAGGAGCCAATTACCCTGGAGAAATATCAGGAGGAAAAGAGAATCCCGAGAGGTTTGAGAATTTTAATTGCCCCTTCACATGAGGAACCCGATCTAGAGCTGGCGGAGGAGTGGGCGGAGAATCTAATGGATTGCTCAAACCATTACCATTACCTAAAAAATGAAAAAGAATGGGCCAATCAGAACTCCTATATTCCAAGTACCAAGTTATAAGCCCTCTCTGGATTATGAGTCTTAAAAAAGAAGTGAAAAAAGTGTGAAACAACAGTTAAGACTTGTTAAAATCAGCAGAAAAATACGTAGTCGACTACAGGCTACATCGAATTCACAAGGTACTGATGTGCTTACATCATGACAAGATCTTATATAGACAAACAGTACATATTATATCATACAGTTCTCCGTTTTAGGCTGCTGTCTATTCTAATCAAACACGCATGGAAAGACCGAATGGCTTTGCTGAAAATGATCTCTGAGCTTAAGGAAGAATTGATAAAGGAAGACACCAATGAGAACTCTACAAAGAAAATGGAGGAAATCAACAAACAAATGACCAAACATGAGGATGAGATCATGGCTAAAAAAGAAAGAAAATTTCTCAGAGATAAAATCGACTATCAGGGAGGTCGAATTTTCACTTTCAGCCGCAAGTATGATAACATAAAAAGAAAAGGTGTGCAAGCGAACATTGACACAGTGAGTGCGGCAGCAGTAACATCGGAGGAGGAAGTAGTAGAAAGTGATGTATCTGAGGATGGCCAGGTTCTAGCAACTAAAAATGTAACCAAGAGCACAAGCAAGGCCTCACATTTTTGGGAGGAGTTCAAGATGATGAATCAGACAGTTCAACAACAAAATTGGCAAATAGACAGAGGTCGGGGGCAAGGAAGAGGATACAGAGGAAAAGGCAGAGGAAGAGGAAATCCTGGAGGAAGTACACCAAAGACCAACAGCCAGCCAGGAGGGGCGGCTGGAACAAGTGGAAACACAACAACCCCAGTGGGAGTGGAAACACGGGGTCAGAAAAAAACAAGAGGAAAATGAATCGACGAAATGTGGTAAACTTATCCTCTCATATACTTTCTGATATAGAAAATGATGTACTGCAATTTGGCCTTTCCTTTTGCCCCTCGGCTAATTTTAATTACTCCCAGGAACGAATAGACCTTTTTAAATTTACTAGAAAATTAAGGCTGCATAAATGGAACAAACTCAAAGTTAAAAATACAGCCTTAAATGTTGCAAACATTGAGCCAGCCCAAGAGACCATTGAGGAAGTTGTAACCCTAATGGCAATGCAGGACTTGGAGTTGGGTACACCAGTGAATACTCCAAATGATGCAATATCTATGGGTTATAAAATTGATTTGAACTGCCCAAATCCATTTAAGCCAAAATCCACATTTAATCCTACTTTACCAGCATGTAACATTGATACATTTGAAACTTTGGTCATCAATGATTTTAAGAACTTGGCAAAGAAAAAACATTGGTCTAATGACAATTTAAGTAAACAAGAAAGACTAGCTGTTAAGTCACTGGAATGTGATTCTTCAATTGTCATTCGCCAATCCGATAAGGGGGGCAATGTAGTTTCAATGAATGTGGAAGACTATATCAAAGAGGGTATGAGACAACTGAATATGAAAGATTGCTATGAAGTCTCTTCCCTACAGATAATTGAAAAGAGCAATAGTACTTACCAAGAGATGCTGAACAGCTGTCGTTCAAGTGGTATCATTGAATGGGATGACTACTCATTTTTATTGAATCGTCATCCAAAAATAGCAGTGTTGTACTTACTGCCCAAGCTCCACAAGAACTCCAGCAATCCCCCGGGTAGGCCAATAGTATCTTCGATTGGTTCTCTCTTAGAGAACACGTCAAGATATATTGATTTCTTTTTAAGACCCTTTGTTGAAAAAGTTCCCTCTTACCTTAAAGACAGCAGAGACTTCATAAAGAAACTCACTGATTTTGTATGGCATGACGGCTACATACTCATTTCTCTTGATGTATGTAGCCTTTATACATCAATCAGGCATGAAGATGGTATCAGGGCATGTCGCAAATTTTTGAACTCGAGATCAATATCATATTTCAGCCATACGGAAATGATTGTCCAGATGATGAGATTTTGTTTGGAAAATAATTTTGTTGTCTTTAATGAGAAGCATTACAGACAACGACAAGGGACGGCGATGGGAACTTGTTTTGCTCCCAGCTTTGCCAATCTATTCATGGCAAGCTGGGAGCAGCAAGTAGAGAGGACCCACCAGATGTATCGCAGCCATGTGAAACTATGGCTGCGCTACATCGATGACCTGTTCATCATCTGGGATGGCTCACAACAGGAGGCAGTGGGTTTCATTGATGATTTAAACAGGAATGACTTGAACATCATCTTGGAGGGTCAAATGAATACTGAGACTATGGTGTTTCCAGACCTACCTGTTAAGGTATGTGATGGTAGACTATCGACCAAATTATTCCACAAAGAAACTGCGGGGAATACCTTATTGCACGCGGATAGTGGACACCCGAAAGCCTTGATAAAAAGCATTCCTTTCGGTGAGTTCCTCCGGGCTCGGAGGAACTGTAGTACTGAACAGGATTTTCAGATTGAAAGTGAGTGTATGAGGGAACGTTTCTTTGAAAGGGGATACCAGTCCTCTGTTATAGAGGTAGCACTGAAAAAAGCGAGTGCGATTAGCCACTCTTCTTTACTGGTTGCTAAGGATGATCTGAAACCCACGGCAACCAGTGATGTGATAAGATTTATATCTACCTATCACTCAAGATCCTGGCAAGTACAAAGATGTTTCAAACGTCATTGGAACATCCTTAAAACGGAGCCTACTCTGACTAATGTTCTGGATGACAACCCTAACATGACTTACAGGAAGGCTCATTCTTTGAAGGACAAACTGAGTAGGAATGATGTTAGTACCAACATAACTAAAGGTAACGATGTTCAAGGCTTTTACACCTGCATGAAATGCAAGGCATGCAGATACAGTAACAATGTTAAGAAAGTCTTTTTCCCAATAGAAGCTGTAGAAAAAACCATCAACAAACATCTCACATGCTTATCTGAGTATTGTGTATACGTGCTGATTTGCCCGTGCTCCAGAAAATACGTGGGGAGCACCATGTTCCCAGCAAAAAAACGTGTCCTGGAGCACATGAGATCAATTGACAATAGAGACCAAACCTCTCCAATTGCTCGCCACTTCGAGGAACTGCACAAGAGCAATAGAAACGTGTTAAAGTTTTTCGTAATCGACAAGCTACCTATTATGAAAAGAGGAGGTGATAAAATACGCAAACTCAGACAGATGGAGAATAGATACATTCTCGAATTAGACACCCTGATGCCGAGAGGGCTTAACTCTGAAGAAGAAATGAAATGGCATCTGGGGGAATAAGAGCCTAAAACGGAGAACTGTATGATATAATATGTACTGTTTGTCTATATAAGATCTTGTCATGATGTAAGCACATCAGTACCTTGTGAATTCGATGTAGCCTGTAGTCGACTATGTATTTTTCTGCTGATTTTAACTAGTCTTAACTGTTGTTTCACACTTTTTTCACTTCTTTTTTAAGACTCATAACCCAGAGAGGGCTTATAACTTGGTACTTGGAATATAGGAGTTCTGATTGGCCCATTCTTTTTCATTTTTTAGGTAATGGGAGTACTTTGATGCACAGAAAGAAACCTCACTTGGGTATTGACTATTGGAGATCATGTGGACAAGACAATATTTCTCACTTGGGAGTTGGCAACTGATAAGACTGTTTGCGCGACAATCTACATACTTATTATGAATACAATGCTGCTCACTTGAGCGATTTGAAATTTACCTATGAATTGGTGTACACTGGTTGTGGCAATCATGTTTATGTTATTATCCAGATGCTCCGCGTCTTCGTTTAAACAATGATTCAATTGTATTAGACAAATATATGAACGAACATATTATAAACATGTTCTGGTCAATTTCCATGCCTTATTTGTATGACAGGATTGTCTGGATATATTTGATGAAATGTATGGAAGTGGGCTTTAGAGATACAAGGTGGTAATACTCCACTCCAAGATGGCCGCGATAATGGGGTCTTGAGTCCTTTGTTTATTTTTGAGCACTCATCACGTGAAACTTTATTTAATGTTTTGAACACTGGCAATGTAATTACCTGTGACCAAGGCGAAGGTATCGCCGAAACGCGTTGGGGTTATTATCATCACGTTGCTGCATTTGATGAATTTAAGAACATTGGAATGTGCAAAAAGGATTGGGAGTGAATTTTTTTCTGTCAAGGAGAGTGCATTTGCGTGGCTGTTGCTGCTACGCACTGTGAGCCTGAATTTAACACAGGGTTACCTTTGCCCCTGGATTGCACCGTTGTCTTGGTGTCCCGGCACTTTTGCGAAGGAAGTGGAACTGCATTAATGAGTGTTGCCGGTTGACCGTGTTGGATTTTGCCACAGTTTGGTGAGCGGATAAAGATCTCTGGGAGGCTTCTCGCTGTACTAGTGTCGGAAACGTGACTCTCTCCACTGATAGCCGACGACTCGTGAAGGAATGTTTACATTCTCGAAGCGGACTGTGCAATGTGGAGGGTGAGTTCTACTTTAATCGTTTTTCGACACGGATATGTGAGAGCGTTGACAAAACCTTGAGGACCATCACACACGCTTGCGAAGAATATTAGCGTAGTCGTTTTGGCTCACCATTACTGATCGGAACTTTCTGTTTGGCAATTTAATTTCAAACGCGACTCTCCCGCGCCCGATTTTCAGTAGAGTTACACGCTGAATCTAGGTGGTGTGTGTCCTTGACATATATCACTAACTAAACCAGTACGTTGTGCTATTTCCAAATATCTGGTTATTACTGCATGCAGGAGGGGGAAGCCCCACGTGATTATAAACAATGGATGATGACGCAGAAGCACGAAGAAGACTAAGGGCACAATCTATGTTTGTGCAAACCACCAATGAATCTGCCAGCACGGATCCTGTTTCAGCTGGAAAAGTGACTTTGAATAAATACCAAAAATTAGAGAAATTGATACGGAAAGAAATATCGCGGTGGTAGGAGGCAATTACCCTGGAGAAATATCAGGAGGAAAAGAGAATCTCGAGAGGTTTGAGAATTTTAATTGCCCCTTCACATGAGGAACCCGATATAGAGCTGGCGGAGGAGTGGGCGGAGAATCTAATGGATTGCTCAAACCGCATGCTGTCTATTCTAATCAAACACGCATGGAAAGACAGAATGGCTTTGCTGAAAATGATCTCTGAGCTTAAGGAAGAATTGATAAAGGAAGACACCAATGAGAACTTTACAAAGAAAATGGAGGAAATCAACAAAAAAATGACCAAACATGAGGATGAGATCATGGCTAAAAAAGAAAGAAAATTTCTCAGAGATAAAATCGACTAGCAGGGAGGTCGAATTTTCACTTTCAGCTGCAAGTATGATAACATAAAAAGAAAAGGTGTGCAAGCGAACATTGACACAGTGAGTGCGGCAGCAGTAACATCGGAGGAGGAAGTAGTAGAAAGTGATGTATCTGAGGATGGCCAGGTTCTAGCAACTAAAAATGTAACCAAGAGCACAAGTAAGGCCTCACATTTTTGGGAGGAGTTCAAGATGATGAATCAGACAGTTCAACAACAAAATTGGCAAATAGACAGAGGTCGGGGGCAAGGAAGAGGATACAGAGGAAAAGGCAGAGGAAGAGGAAATCCTGGAGGAAGTACACCAAAGACCAACAGCCAGGCAGGAGGGGCTGCTGGAACAAGTGGAAACACAACAACCCCAGTGGGAGTGGAAACACGGGGTCAGAAAAAAACAAGAGGAAAATGAATTGACGAAATGTGGTAAACTTATCCTCTCATATACTTTCTGATATAGAAAATGATGTACTGCAATTTGGCCTTTCCTTTTGCCCCTCGTCTAATTTTAATTACTCCCAGGAACGAATAGACCTTTTTAAATTTACTAGAAAATTAAGGCTGCATAAATGGAACAAACTCAAAGTTAAAAATACAGCCTTAAATGTTGCAAACATTGAGCCAGCCCAAGAGACCATTGAGGAAGTTGTAACCCTAATGGCAATGCAGGACTTGGAGTTGGGTACACCAGTGAATACTCCAAATGATGCAATATCTATGGGTTATAAAATTGATTTGAACTGCCCAAATCCATTTAAGCCAAAATCCACATTTAATCCTACTTTACCAGCATGTAACATTGATACATTTGAAACTTTGCTCATCAATGATTTTAAGAACTTGGCAAAGAAAAAAACATTGGTCTAATGACAATTTAAGTAAACAAGAAAGACTAGCTGTTAAGTCACTGGAATGTGATTCTTCAATTGTCATTCGCCAATCCGATAAGGGGGGCAATGTAGTTTCAATGAATGTGGAAGACTATATCAAAGAGGGTATGAGACAACTGAATATGAAAGATTGCTATGAAGTCTCTTCCCTACAGATAATTGAAAAGAGCAATAGTACTTACCATGAGATGCTGAACAGCTGTCGTTCAAGTGGTATCATTCAATGGGATGAGTACTCATTTTTATTGAATCGTCATCCTAAAATAGCAGTGTTGTACTTACTGCCCAAGCTCCACAAGAACTCCAGCAATCCCCCGGGTAGGCCAATAGTATCTTCGATTGGTTCTCTTTTAGAGAACACGTCAAGATATATTGATTTTTTTCTAAGACCCTTTGTTGAAAAAGTTCCCTCTTACCTTAAAGACAGCAGAGACTTCATAAAGAAACTCAGTGATTTTGCATGGCATGACGGCTACATACTCATTTCTCTTGATGTATGTAGCCTTTATACATCAATCAGGCATGAAGATGGTACCAGGGCATGTCGCAAATTTTTGAACTCGAGATCAATATAATATTTCAGCCATACGGAAATGATTGTCCAGATGATGAGATTTTGTTTGGAAAATAATTTCGTTGTCTTTAATGAGAAGCATTACAAACAACGACAAGGGACGGTGATGGGAACTTGTTTTGCTCCCACCTTTGCCAATCTATTCATGGCAAGCTGGGAGCAGCAAGTAGAGAGGACCCACCAGATGTATCGCAGCCATGTGAAACTATGGCTGCGCTACATCGATGACCTGTTCATCATCTGGGAAGGCTCACAACAGGAGGCAGTGGGTTTCATTGATGATTTAAACAGGAATGACTTGAACATCATCTTGGAGGGTCAAATGAATACTGAGACTATGGTGTTTCTAGACCTACGTGTTAAGGTATGTGATGGTAGACTATCGACCAAATTATTCCGCAAAGAAACTGCGGGGAATACCTTATTGCATGCGGATAGTGGACACCCGAAAGCCTTGATAAAAAGCATTCCTTTCGGTGAGTTCCTCCGGGCTCGGAGGAACTGTAGTACTGAACAGGATTTTCAGATTGAAAGTGAGTGTATGAGGGAACGTTTCTTTGAAAGGCGATACCAATCCTCTGTTATAGAGGCAGCACTGAAAAAAGCGAGTGCGATTAGCCACTCTTCTTTACTGGTTGCTAAAGATGATCTGAAACCCACGGCAACCAGTGATGTGATAATATTTATATCTACCTATCACTCAAGATCCTGGCAAGTACAAAGATGTTTCAAACGTCATTGGAACATCCTTAAAACGGAGCCTACTCTGACTGATGTTCTGGGTGACAACCCTAACATGACTTACAGGAAGGCTCATTCTTTGAAGGACAAACTGAGTAGGAATGATGTTAGTACCAACATAACTAAAGGTAATGATGTTCAAGGCTTTTACACCTGCATGAAATGCAAGGCGTGCAGATACAGTAACAATGTTAAGAAAGTCTTTTTCCCAATAGAAGCTGTAGAAAAAACCATCAACAAACATCTCACAAGCTTATCTGAGTATTGTGTATACGTGCTGATTTGCCCGTGCTCCAGGAAATACGTGGGGAGCACCATGTTCCCAGCAAAAAAACGTGTCCTGTGTCATGATTCACCCCGACCTCCTGATTAGGTCTATCAGGGGCTTATTTGTTTTCATAAAACCCACCCCTGTCCCGTGCACCAGCACCTCAAGGTCAATGTCAGTGTGATTACAGTGTACTTTCAGGTGTGAATTCAACTGAATGCTTTCCGTGTTTTTTTATGTATGTTTTGTTTTATTGTACACGCTAAATAATCCTTCCTTCCTTAAAACCTGAAAAACGTAAAGCTTGCAGAAGAGTCAGCCAGGTTTCTGAGAGCCGCGTTCAGCCCTCGGAATGCAGCCTCTGCTGTTATCGAGCGCACGCGAGAGAAAGACGCTGTTCCTGAAAGCCGCGTTCGGCTTTCGGAAAGGCAGACACGTGCGTGCGCACGTTATCTTTGGGTGCGGTTGCCTATTTAAACCGCACCCAAGTTTTCTGAAGCGCTTTGCCTCCTGCTCGCCTCCCGGAAGGATCGCGCTGCTGGTTTCCTCGCGTCTTCGGGGATTTCGCTTCCAGCCACGCCCTGAGTCATCGGACTTCAAAGGATTTCCACGGACCAAGCCTGAAAGAAGGACAAAACACAAGTTAAGTGTTATTTTCGATTCTGTTAATTCTGGCGCCCAACGCAAGAAAGGACAAGCAAAGAATTGGGAACTTTATTTCTAGGAAAAGACAGAGACTACTTGCAATTCAGGATTCTATCTGTTTTTTAGTCTGTTCATTTTACAAATGTGTGCAATGTTCTGAGTATTTCCTTGAAGGCCAATGTGTGCATTGTATAAAGTATTTCTTTGAGGGTCAATGTATTTAATACATTTGTGCTCTAGTGTTTGTGGAGTAAATTGGTAGAGTGTAGGTGCATATTTTATGTGTTGCAACAGGTTTGAACACAAAGGAAAGAGAATAGCACCTTCAATTCACATCATTCAAATAAGTCAAGTAAGTTTGAGTTGAGAAAGGGGAATTTAGACTAATGAAGTTATAGACATCTAGTAATTTCACCTCTTGTTCTCTTTAGTTCCTGAGAGCGTGACGTCAACGCCTCTTCAAAGGACTTCCTCTACTCCACTCCACGACTCCTCGACAACCACTCCACCCACGACAAGAAATACTGGACGAAGGACAGTTGGCACTGATCGCAGGTAGGATACTAGAAAGACAGGGTTTAGGGGAAACTAGCGCATTAGGGCAATAGGAGGGTTTTAGGAGGGAACCAGGATAACTAATTGGAAGACCCATAGTAAATGTCATTTACTTGTTATTCCACAGGTCGACAGTGAAAGCCCCTTCACCATCCCATCTCGTCCAGTACCGGCCCTCCTCCCTAAAGTCTAAGTTTAATCTAGCTGTGAGTAATCATAAGACAGCAAGTTTATAGTTAGATTTCTGGGAAGTTGGTCCCTTGCGTCTCTGCGAAAAAACTTCTACGTCGTTCAAGATCTTCAGTCCCAACTCAAGGTAAGGAACGACGTAGATTTGGCTTTTGACAGAAGGCAAAGCCCACGAACACATTTTCGCCCAGACGCAATGGACCAAGTAACTTTGCAGGATATAGCAGCTATTTTGAAGGATCTTAGAGATGAGAACACGTCCTTACGTAGGGATATGTCAGTTTTACAGGAGACCATTCAACGGAAGCCCGTTTTGTCACCCGCAACTTTTCAAAGCCCTGTTTCCGAATCCGGAACATCCACTCAGATCCAGGTGGTAACCCCCGTGCCCACTCCATTGGCACCTCCGGAAAGGTTCACTGGAGATTGTAATAAGTTTTCGATATTTCTTCAACAATGCCATCTACACTTTATGGCTAAGAAGACTGCCTTTCCGGATGATTCTTCCAAGATAGCTTTTATGTTATCTTATTTTGGAGGAGATGCGGCCCTTTGGTCCATTCCCTTTGTAGAGGGTGATGACCCGATTCTCTACAATTTGGCTAATTTTGAACGAGCTCTAAAAAAGATCTTCGCTAAACACGTTTTTGTTCAATCTGCTGATAACGAGTTGTTAGGGTTGAAACAAGGATCTTCAGATTTACTCCATTATATTTCTCAGTTTAATCGTCTAGTTCTTGAGGCAAGATGGCCTTATGACAAGAGGGTTTCTATTTTTTACAGAGGCTTGAGGGACGATTTAAAAGATATGGTCACTCAAATCCTGGAACCCCCCGACGATATTACTGATTTTATAGATTTAGTAGTTAAACTGAATAGCCGAATAATCGAAAGAAAAGGAGAAAAAGGAAAAAGCGACAACAAACTGATATTCGTCAAGGAAAGAGGTTCTGCGCCTCGTGAGGTTTCTTCTAGATTTGAGGCGGCAGAACCTATGCAGATAGGAACAGTGAGGGGTCCCCTTTCTAAGGAAGAAAAAGATAAGAGACGAAAGATGAATCAATGCTTGTACTGTGGGAAATCTGGTCATTTTGTTAAAGATTGTCCTACTCGACCAGTTAAAAGTAAAAGTAAAACCTCTGACATTGCGGCAGTTCAGCAGCCTTCGGAAAACTAGAAAACTCGACTAATGATGAGGTCAGTTTGTCGAGTTCTGTTGTTAATTTGGCCTCTATTGCTCCGCTATTTAGTTGTAAACACTTCTGTATCATAGTAGAATTAAAGAGTTTATTTTCCCCCTCTCTTGGAAAAAGAGTTGAAGCAGTCATTGATTCAGGAGCAACTGGAAATTTTATAGACTCTCATTTCTTCTCCCAGTTAGGTTTCAAATCCGTCCTAAAGGATCATCCTGAGATAGTGAGAGCAGTAGATGGGAAAGAGTTAACATCCGGGCCCATCAGTAAACAATCTGAGGTTTTAGAAATGGATTGTTCTGCAATCCATAGAGAAAGAATAACTTTTGACTTAATCGATGCACCTCAATTCAGACTGATATTGGGAATTCCTTGGTTGGTATCACACAATCCTCAGATAGACTGGGAAGCCAAGACTTTGACTTTCAAATCCTCTCAGTGCCTAGATCAATGCTTTCTTTTAAAGAAAGATGAGGACGTTATTCAAGGACATGACTTTTGCACTGAATCCACTAGTGTTTTAATGTTGGAAGGGGTTCCTTCTGTTTATTCCGACCTTTCCGACGTCTTTGACAAAAAGAAGGCTAACACTCTTCCTCCTCACAGGGATTTTGATTGCAGGATAGACCTAGTACCTGGAGCAACCTTGCCCTGTAGTAGGATTTACGCGTTGACGGAGAAGGAGAATGTACACCTTAGGGAATACCTTGATGAATTCTTGGCTAATGGGTTCATCCGACACTCCAAGTCGCCTGTGTCTTCTGCTCTCTTTTTTATTCCTAAAAAAGGGGGGGAGTTACGCACGTGCATCGATTATAGGGCTCTGAATAATGTGACCATTAAGAACAGGTACCCTTTACCTCTGATTCCTACATTACTAGATCAAGTTAAAAAGGCCACTATTTATACTAAATTGGATCTACGCGGGGCTTATCACCTAGTTAGAGTCAGAAAAGGTGACGAATGGAAAACAGCATTCAGAACCAAATTCGGCCTTTTTGAATACCAGGTGATGCCTTTCGGACTTTGTAATGCCCCTGCTGCTTTCCAATTTTTTATAAATGAAGTCCTACATGAGTTCTTAGACATTTGTTGTGTTGTCTACATAGATGACATCTTGATTTTTTCCAACTCAGAAGAAGAACATGTACAGCAGGTTCGGGCTATTCTTCAAAAATTGCTTTCCAACTCTTTATTCATTAAATTGGAGAAGAGCCTGTTTCACGTTTCTAGAGTGGATTTTCTTGGGTATATCATCAGCCCTAACGGTATAGAAATGGACCCCAAGAAGGTAGAGGCGGTAAATTCTTGGCCTAGCCCTTCTTCAGTGAAACAGGTTCAGAGCTTTTTGGGCTTCGCAAATTTCTACCGCCGTTTCATCCAAGATTTCTCCCAGGTCATTACTCCTATCACCAAATTATTGCGTAAAGGAGCAAAATTCGTCTGGACAGATCAGGCTGAATTGGCCTTCATTGAATTAAAGAAAAGATTCACCTCCGCTCCCATCCTAAGTCACCCAGACCCCAGTCAGCCTTTCATTGTTGAAGCAGATGCCTCGCAGTTGGCGCTTGGGGGAATCTTATCACAAAGACATACTGACACTGGCCAAATGCATCCCATAGCCTTCTACTCCAGGAAGCTCTCCGAAGCTGAATTGAACTATGCCATAGCTGATAAAGAGCTTTTAGCCATAAAAGCAGTTTTTGAAGAATGGCGTCATTACCTGCTCGGTGCTCGACACCCAGTTACAATATACACTGATCATAGGAATCTTCAAGCATTAAGATCAGTAAAAGCCTTATCCGCTAGACAGTTGAGGTGGTCAATGTTTTTCAATGATTATGATTTCGTGATCACATACCGTCCAGGAAAAGAAAATTTGAAGGCAGATGCTTTATCTAGAATAGGGTACAATGTAACTGAATCTTCCCAGGAAAGTCAACCTGTAATTCCCAACTCTCGCTTTCAAGCTAGTATATCTTGTTGTCCAGTGATTTCTGATATCAAAAGGGAACTGACTTCTAAAGGACTAGAAGAGTGGAAAAAGAAGTACCCTCTTCTTCAGCAAAGAGACGATCTGATTTTCATGCAAGATCTCGTTTTTGTTCCCACTGAAAAGATCAGGGAAGAGATATTTCATTTCCACCATGATACTTCCTTGACTGCTCATCCTAGTGCGATGAAAACATACGAATTAATCAAAAGAACCTTTTGGTGGCCTTCCATGTTTAAGGATGTACAAGATTTTGTTGAAACTTGTAGTGTTTGTATTCAAAACAAACCATTACACCAAGCTCCTAGTGGACTGTTAACCCCACTCCCAATTCCACCTCAACCTTGGCACACTATTTCTTTGGATTTTATTGTGGAACTTCCTATTACCAAGAAGGGATTCTCCACAATCTTGACCATAGTTGACCAGTTTTCACGTATGGCCCATTTTGTTCCCTTAAAGAAATTACCTACTGCTTTTGAACTAGCTCAATTGGTAATGACAAACGTGATTCGTTTACATGGAATTCCTTCGGTGGTCATTTCTGACAGAGGATCTCAGTTTGTGTCTCGAGTTTGGCAGAATTTGAGTACTCTTTTAAACATGGAGGTCCGCCTATCTTCAAGTTACCACCCTCAAACGGATGGTTTAACTGAACGCACTAATCAAACCATTGAACAGTTTATTCGCTGTATGTTAACAAGTGCAGAGGAAGAATGGTCAGATTTACTCAGTCAATTGGAATTTGCATACAATAACGTAAATCATTCTTCTCTAGGGATGTCCCCATTCTTTTGTAATTATGGTTACCATCCCAAGAGTTTCCCTGAGGAGATAAAGACACTAGATACAGTACCAGCCATTACCAGTTATGTTTCGAAATTATCCTCAATCCAAGAATTAGCAGGGTTCAAACTTGCACAAGCAAAGGAATCTCAGAAAAGATCCGCAGACAAACACAGAACTGTACAACCAACTTATGCTTCTGGAGATAAAGTTTGGTTAAGCACCAAAAATCTAAGGATAAAGGGGAATCGCAAGTTTAATCCAAAATTTATTGGCCCTTTTGTTATTGAAAAGGTTATAAATCCTGTATGTATCAAACTGATTCTTCCCACAAAATATAGAATCCATCCCGTATTTCATGTGTCTTTAGTCAAGCCCTTTCATCCAAAGACTCGAATAATTCAGCCCCCATCCTCTTTGATAATCGATGGAGACACGGAATTCGAGGTGAAATCAATCTTAGACTCAAAGAGAATTCGGGGAAGATTGTTTTATCTGGTTGATTGGAAGGGATACGGTCCTGAAGAGAGGTCATGGGAACCTTTGGAGAATCTGAAAAACGCCCCTAGGATTGTGAGATCATTCCATGTTCGTCATCCAGATAAACCAAAACCTATCCCACCCATTTTGGGGGGGATCTTGAGGAGGGAGTACTGTCATGATTCACCCCGACCTCCTGATTAGGTCTATCAGGGGCTTATTTGTTTTCATAAAACCCACCCCTGTCCCGTGCACCAGCACCTCAAGGTCAATGTCAGTGTGATTACAGTGTACTTTCAGGTGTGAATTCAACTGAATGCTTTCCGTGTTTTTTTATGTATGTTTTGTTTTATTGTACACGCTAAATAATCCTTCCTTCCTTAAAACCTGAAAAACGTAAAGCTTGCAGAAGAGTCAGCCAGGTTTCTGAGAGCCGCGTTCAGCCCTCGGAATGCAGCCTCTGCTGTTATCGAGCGCACGCGAGAGAAAGACGCTGTTCCTGAAAGCCGCGTTCGGCTTTCGGAAAGGCAGACACGTGCGTGCGCACGTTATCTTTGGGTGCGGTTGCCTATTTAAACCGCACCCAAGTTTTCTGAAGCGCTTTGCCTCCTGCTCGCCTCCCGGAAGGATCGCGCTGCTGGTTTCCTCGCGTCTTCGGGGATTTCGCTTCCAGCCACGCCCTGAGTCATCGGACTTCAAAGGATTTCCACGGACCAAGCCTGAAAGAAGGACAAAACACAAGTTAAGTGTTATTTTCGATTCTGTTAATTCTGGCGCCCAACGCAAGAAAGGACAAGCAAAGAATTGGGAACTTTATTTCTAGGAAAAGACAGAGACTACTTGCAATTCAGGATTCTATCTGTTTTTTAGTCTGTTCATTTTACAAATGTGTGCAATGTTCTGA
Source organism: Lissotriton vulgaris (assembly GCF_964263255.1). Taxonomy (NCBI): domain Eukaryota; kingdom Metazoa; phylum Chordata; class Amphibia; order Caudata; family Salamandridae; genus Lissotriton; species Lissotriton vulgaris. Next base: position 1,613,033,983 of record NC_141687.1, on the reverse strand, counting down.
GTATTTCCTTGAAGGCCAATGTGTGCATTGTATAAAGTATTTCTTTGAGGGTCAATGTATTTAATACATTTGTGCTCTAGTGTTTGTGGAGTAAATTGGTAGAGTGTAGGTGCATATTTTATGTGTTGCAACAGGTTTGAACACAAAGGAAAGAGAATAGCACCTTCAATTCACATCATTCAAATAAGTCAAGTAAGTTTGAGTTGAGAAAGGGGAATTTAGACTAATGAAGTTATAGACATCTAGTAATTTCACCTCTTGTTCTCTTTAGTTCCTGAGAGCGTGACGTCAACGCCTCTTCAAAGGACTTCCTCTACTCCACTCCACGACTCCTCGACAACCACTCCACCCACGACAAGAAATACTGGACGAAGGACAGTTGGCACTGATCGCAGGTAGGATACTAGAAAGACAGGGTTTAGGGGAAACTAGCGCATTAGGGCAATAGGAGGGTTTTAGGAGGGAACCAGGATAACTAATTGGAAGACCCATAGTAAATGTCATTTACTTGTTATTCCACAGGTCGACAGTGAAAGCCCCTTCACCATCCCATCTCGTCCAGTACCGGCCCTCCTCCCTAAAGTCTAAGTTTAATCTAGCTGTGAGTAATCATAAGACAGCAAGTTTATAGTTAGATTTCTGGGAAGTTGGTCCCTTGCGTCTCTGCGAAAAAACTTCTACGTCGTTCAAGATCTTCAGTCCCAACTCAAGGTAAGGAACGACGTAGATTTGGCTTTTGACATCCTGGAGCACATGAGATCAATTGACAATAGAGACCAAACCTCTCCAATTGCTCGCCACTTCGAGGAACTGCACAAGAGCAATAGAAACTTGTTAAAGTTCTTCGTAATCGACAAGCTACCTATTATGAAAAGAGGAGGTGATAAAATCCACAAACTCAGACAGATGGAGAATAGATACATTCTCGAATTAGACACCCTGATGCCGAGAGGGCTTAACTCTGAAGAAGAAATGAAATGGCATCTGGGGGAATAAGAGCCTAAAACGGAGAACTGTATGATATAATATTTACTGTTTGTCTATATAAGATCTTGTCATGATGTAAGCACATCAGTACCTTGTGAATTCGATGTAGCCTGTAGTCGACTACGTATTTTTCTGCTGATTTTAACTAGTCTTAACTGTTGTTTCACACTTTTTTCACTTCTTTTTCAAGACTCATAACCCAGAGAGGGCTTTTAACTTGGTACTTGGAATATAGGAGTTCTGATTGGCCCATTCTTTTTCATTTTTTAGGTAATGGGAGTACTTTGATGCACAGAAAGAAACCTCACTTGGGTATTGACTATTGGAGATCATGTGGACAAGACAATATTTCTCACTTGGGAGCTGGCAATTGATAAGACTGTTTGCGCGACAATCTACATACTTATTATGAATACAATGCTGCTCACTTGAGCGATTTGAAATTTACCTATGAATTGGTGTACACTGGTTGTGGCAATCATGTTTATGTTATTATCCAGATGCTCCGCTTCTTCGTTTAAACAATGATTCAATTGTATTAGACGAATATATGAATGAACATATTATAAACATGTTCTGGTCAATTTCCATGCCTTATTTGTATGACAGGATTGTCTAGATCTATTTGATGAAATGTATGGAAGTGGGCTTTAGAGATACAAGGTGGTAATACTCCACTCCAAGATGGCCGTGATAATGGGGTCTTGAGTCCTTTGTTTATTTTTGAGCACTCATCACGTGAAACTTTATTTAATGTTTTGAACACTAGCAATGTAATTACCTGTGACCAAGGCGAAGGTATCGCCGAAACGCGTTGGGGTTATTATCATCACGTTGCTGCATTTGATGAATTAAAGAGCATTGGAATGCGCAAAAAGGATTTGGAGTGATCTTTTTTCTGTCAAGGAGAGTGCATTTGCGTGGCTGTTGTTGCTACGCACTGTGAGCCTGAATTTAACACAGGGTTACCTTTGCCCCTGGATTGCACCGTTGTCTTGGTGTCCCAGCACTTTTGCGAAGGAAGTGGAACTGCATTAATGAGTGTTGCCGGTTGACCGTGTTGGATTTTGCCACAGTTTGGCGAGCGGATAAAGATCTCTGGGAAACTTCTCGCGGTACTAGTGTCGGAAACGTGACTCTCTCCACTGATAGCCGACGACTCGTGAAGGAATGTTTACATTCTCGAAGCGGACTGTGCAATGTGGAGGGTGAGTTCTACTTTAATCGTTTTTCGACGCGGATATGTGAGAGCGTTGACAAAACCTTGAGGACCATCACACACGCTTGCGAAGAATATTAGCGTAGTCGTTTTGGCTCACCATTACTGATCGGAACTTTCTGTTTGGCAATTTATTTTCAAACGCGACTCTCCCGCGCCCGATTTTCAGTAGAGTTACACGCTGAATCTAGGTGGTGTGGGTCCTTGCCACATATCACTAACTAAACCAGTACGTTGTGCTATTTCCAAATATCTGGTTATTACTGCATGCAGGAGGGGGAAGCCCCATGTGATTATAAACAATGGATGATGACGCAGAAGCACAAAGAAGACTAAGGGCACAATCTATGTTTGTGCAAACCACCAATGAATCTGCCAGCACGGATCCTGTTTCAGCTGGAAAAGTGACTTTGAATAAATACCAAAAATTAGAGAAATTGATACGGAAAGAAATATCGCGGTGGTAGGAGGCAATTACCCTGGATAAATATCAGGAGGAAAAAAGAATCCCGAGAGGTTTGAGAATTTTAATTGCCCCTTCACATGAGGAACCCGATATAGAGCTGGCGGAGGAGTGGGCGGAGAATCCATTGGATTGCTCAAACCGCATGCTGTCTATTCTAATGAAACACGCATGGAAAGACAGAATGGCTTTGCTGAAAATGATCTCTGAGCTTAAGGAACAATTGATAAAGGAAGACACCAATGAGAACTTTTCAAAGAAAATGGAGGAAATTAACAAAAAAATGACCAAACATGAGGATGAGATCATGGCTAAAAAAGAAAGAATATTTCTCAGAGATAAAATCGACTATCAGGGAGGTCGAATTTTCACTTTCATCCGCAAGTATGATAACATAAAAAGAAAAGGTGTGCAAGCGAACATTGACACAGTGAGTGCGGCAGCAGTAACATCGGAGGAGGAAGTAGTAGAAAGTGATGTATCTGAGGATGGCCAGGTTCTAGCAACTAAAAATGTAACCAAGAGCACACGTAAGGCCTCACATTTTTGGGAGGAGTTCAAGATGATGAATCAGACAGTTCAACAACAAAATTGGCAAATAGACAGAGGTCGGGGGCAAGGAAGAGGATACAGAGGAAAAGGCAGAGGAAGAGGAAATCCTGGAGAAAGTACACCAAAGACCAACAGCCAGCCAGGAGGGGCGGCTGGAACAAGTGGAAACACAACAACCCCAGTGGGAGTGGAAACACGGGGTCAGAAAAAAACAAGAGGAAAATGAATCGACGAAATGTGGTAAACCTATCCTCTCATATACTTTCTGATATAGAAAATGATGTACTGCAATTTGGCCTTTCCTTTTGCCCCTGGGCTAATTTTAATTACTCCCAGGAATGAATAGACCTTTTTAAATTTACTAGAAAATTAAGGCTGCATAAATGGAACAAACTCAAAGTTAAAAATACAGCCTTAAATGTTGCAAACATTGAGCCAGCCCAAGAGACCATTGAGGAAGTTGTAACCCTAATGGCAATGCAGGACTTGGAGTTGGGTACACCAGTGAATACTCCAAATGATGCAATATCTATGGGTTATAAAATTGATTTGAACTGCCCAAATCCATTTAAGCCAAAATCCACATTTAATCCTACTTTACCAGCATGTAACATTGATACATTTGAAACTTTGGTCATCAATGATTTTAAGAACTTGGCAAAGAAAAAACATTGGTCTAATGACAATTTAAGTAAACAAGAAAGACTAGCTGTTAAGTCACTGGAATGTGATTCTTCAATTGTCATTCGCCAATCCGATAAGGGGGGCAATGTAGTTTCAATGAATGTGGAAGACTATATCAAAGAGGGTATGAGACAACTGAATATGAAAGATTGCTATGAAGTCTCTTGACTACAGATAATTGAAAAGAGCAATAGTACTTACCATGAGATGCTGAACAGCTGTCGTTCAAGTGGTATCATTGAATGGGATGAGCACTCATTTTTATTGAATCGTCATCCTAAAATAGCAGTGTTGTACTTACTGCCCAAGCTCCACAAGAACTCCAGCAATCCCCTGGGTAGGCCAATAGTATCTTCGATTGGTTCTCTCTTAGAGAACACGTCAAGATATATTGATTTCTTTCTAAGACCCTTTGTTGAAAAAGTTCCCTCTTACCTTAAAGACAGCAGAGACTTCATAAAGAAACTCAGTGATTTTGTATGGCATGACGGCTACATACTCATTCCTCTTGATGTATGTAGCCTTTATACATCAATCAGGCATGAAGATGGTATCAGGGCATGTCGCAAATTTTTGAACTCGAGATCAATATCATATTTCAGCCATACGGAAATGATTGTCCAGATGATGAGATTTTGTTTGGAAAATAATTTTGTTGTCTTTAGAGAAGCATTACAGACAACGACAAGGGACGGCGATGGGAACTTGTTTTGCTCCCAGCTTTGCCAATCTATTCATGGCAAGCTGGGAGCAGCAAGTAGAGAGGACCCACCAGATGTATCGCAGCCATGTGAAACTATGGCTGCGCTACATCGATGACCTGTTCATCATCTGGGAAGGCTCACAACAGGAGGCAGTAGGTTTCATTGATGATTAAACAGGAATGACTTGAACATCATCTTGGAGGGTCAAATGAATACTGAGACTATGGTGTTTCTAGACCTACGTGTTAAGGTATGTGATGGTAGACTATCGACCAAATTATTCCGCAAAGAAACTGCGGGGAATACCTTATTGCACGCGGATAGTGGACACCCGAAAGCCTTGATAAAAAGCATTCCTTTCGGTGAGTTCCTCCGGGCTCGGAGGAACTGTAGTACTGAACAGGATTTTCAGATTGAAAGTGAGTGTATGAGGGAACGATTCTTTGAAAGGGGATACCAATCCTCTGTTATAGAGGCAGCACTGAAAAAAGCGAGTGCGATTAGCCACTCTTCTTTACTGGTTGCTAAGGATGATCTGAAACCCACGGCAACCAGTGATGTGATAAGATTTATATCTACCTATCACTCAAGATCCTGGCAAGTACAAAGATGTTTCAAACATCATTGGAACATCCTTAAAACGGAGCCTACTCTGACTGATGTTCTGGGTGACAACCCTAACATGACTTACAGGAAGGCTCATTCTTTGAAGGACAAACTGAGTAGGAATGATGTTAGTACCAACATAACTAAAGGTAATGATGTTCAAGGCTTTTACACCTGCATGAAATGCAAGGCGTGCAGATACAGTAACAATGTTAAGAAAGTCTTTTTCCCAATAGAAGCTGTAGAAAAAACCATCAACAAACATCTCACATGCTTATCTGAGTATTGTGTATACGTGCTGATTTGCCCGTGCTCCAGGAAATACGTGGGGAGCACCATGTTCCCAGCAAAAAAACGTGTCCTGGAGCACATGAGATCAATTGACAATAGAGACCAAACCTCTCCAATTGCTCGCCACTTCGAGGAACTGCACAAGAGCAATAGAAACTTGTTAAAGTTCTTCGTAATCGACAAGCTACCTATTATGAAAAGAGGAGGTGATAAAATCCGCAAACTCAGACAGATGGAGAATAGATACATTCTCGAATTAGACACCCTGATGCCGAGAGGGCTTAACTCTGAAGAAGAAATGAAATGGCATCTGGGGGAATAAGAGCCTAAAACGGAGAACTGTATGATATAATATGTACTGTTTGTCTATATAAGATCTTGTCATGATGTAAGCACATCAGTACCTTGTGAATTCGATGTAGCCTGTAGTCGACTACGTATTTTTCTGCTGATTTTAACTAGTCTTAACTGTTGTTTCACACTTTTTTCACTTCTTTTTTAAGACTCATAACCCGGAGAGGGCTTATAACTTGGTACTTGGAATATAGGAGTTCTGATTGGCCCATTCTTTTTCATTTTTTAGGTAATGGGAGTACTTTGATGCACAGAAAGAAACCTCACTTGGGTATTGACTATTGGAGATCATGTGGACAAGACAATATTTCTCACTTGGGAGTTGGCAATTGATAAGACTGTTTGCGCGACAATCTACATACTTATTATGAATACAATGCTGCTCACTTGAGCGATTTGAAATTTACCTATGAATTGGTGTACACTGGTTGTGGCAATCATGTTTATGTTATTATCCAGATGCTCCGCGTCTTCGTTTAAACAATGATTCAATTGTATTAGACGAATATATGAACAAACATATTATAAACATGTTCTGGTCAATTTCCATGCCTTATTTGTATGACAGGATTGTCTAGATATATTTGATGAAATGTATGGAAGTGGGCTTTAGAGATACAAGGTGGTAATACTCCACTCCAAGATGGCCGCGATAATGGGGTCTTGAGTCCTTTGTTTATTTTTGAGCACTCATCACGTGAAACTTTATTTAATGTTTTGAACACTGGCAATGTAATTACCTGTGACCAAGGCGAAGGTATCGCCGAAACGCGTTGGGGTTATTATCATCACGTTGCTGCATTTGATGAATTAAAGAACATTGGAATGTGCAAAAAAGATTGGGAGTGATCTTTTTTCTGTCAAGGAGAGTGCATTTGCGTGGCTGTTGCTGCTACGCACTGTGAGCCTGAATTTAACACAGGGTTACCTTTGCCCCTGGATTGCACCGTTGTCTTGGTGTCCCGGCACTTTTGCGAAGGAAGTGGAACTGCATTAATGAGTGTTGCCGGTTGACCGCGTTGGATTTTGCCACAGTTTGGTGAGCGGCTAAAGATCTCTGGGAAGCTTCTCGCTGTACTAGTGTCGGAAACGTGACTCTCTCCACTGATAGCCGACGACTCGTGAAGGAATGTTTACATTCTCGAAGCGGACTGTGCAATGTGGAGGGTGAGTTCTACTTTAATCGTTTTTCGACACGGATATGTGAGAGCGTTGACAAAACCTTGAGGACCATCACACATGCTTGCGAAGAATATTAGCGTAGTCGTTTTGGCTCACCATTACTGATCGGAACTTTCTGTTTGGCAATTTAATTTCAAACTCGACTCTCCCGCGCCCGATTTTCAGTAGAGTTACACGCTGAATCTAGGTGGTGTGGGTCCTTGACATATATCAATAACTAAACCAGTACGTTGTGCTATTTCCAAATATCTGGTTATTACTGCATGCAGGAGGGGGAAGCCACACGTGATTATAAACAATGGATGATGACGCAGAAGCACGAAGAAGACTAAGGGCACAATCTATGTTTGTGCAAACCACCAATGAATCTGCCAGCACGGATCCTGTTTCAGCTGGAAAAGTGACTTTGAATAAATACCAAAAATTGGAGAAATTTATACGGAAAGAAATATCGCGGTGGTAGGAGGCAATTACCCTGGAGAAATATCAGGAGGAAAAGAGAATCCCGAGAGGTTTGAGAATTTTAATTGCCCCTTCACATGAGGAACCCGATATAGAACTGGCGGAGGAGTGGGCGGAGAATCTAATGGATTGCTCAAACCGCATGCTGTCTATTCTAATCAAACACGCATGGAAAGACAGAATGGCTTTGCTGAAAATGATCTCTGAGCTTAAGGAAGAATTGATAAAGGAAGACACCAATGAGAACTTTACAAGGAAAATGGAGGAAATCAACAAACAAATGACCAAACACGAGGATGAGATCATGGCTAAAAAAGAAAGAAAATTTCTCAGAGATAAAATCGACTATCAGGGAGGTCGAATTTTCACTTTCAGCTGCAAGTATGATAACATAAAAAGAAAAGGTGTGCAAGGGAACATTGACACAGTGAGTGCAGCAGCAGTAACATCGGAGGAGGAAGTAGTAGAAAGTGATGTATCTGAGGATGGCCAGGTTCTAGCAACTAAAAATGTAACCAAGAGCACAAGTAAGGCCTCACATTTTTGGGAGGAGTTCAAGATGATGAATCAGACAGTTCAACAACAAAATTGGCAAATAGACAGAGGTCGGGGGCAAGGAAGAGGATACAGAGGAAAAGGCAGAGGAAGAGGAAATCCTGGAGGAAGTACACCAAAGACCAACAGCCAGCCAGGAGGGGCAGCTGGAACAAGTGGAAACACAACAACCCCAGTGGGAGTGGAAACACTGGATCAGAAAAAAACAAGAGGAAAATGAATCGACGAAATGTGGTAAACTTATCCTCTCATATACTTTCTGATATAGAAAATGATGTACTGCAATTTGGCCTTTCCTTTTGCCCCTCGGCTAATTTTAATTACTCCCAGGAACGAATAGACCTTTTTAAATTTACTAGAAAATTAAGGCTGCATAAATGGAACAAACTCAAAGTTAAAAATACAGCCTTAAATGTTGCAAACATTGAGACCATTGAGGAAGTTGTAACCCTAATGGCAATGCAGGACTTGGAGTTGGGTACACCAGTGAATACTCCAAATGATGCAATATCTATGGGTTATAAAATTGATTTGAACTGCCCAAATCCATTTAAGCCAAAATCCACATTTAATTTTACTTTACCAGCATGTAACATTGATACATTTGAAACTTTGGTCATCAATGATTTTAAGAACTTGGCAAAGAAAAAACATTGGTCTAATGACAATTTAAGTAAACAAGAAAGACTAGCTGTTAAGTCACTGGAATGTGATTCTTCAATTGTCATTCGCCAATCCGATAAGGGGGGCAATGTAGTTTCAATGAATGTGGAAGACTATATCAAAGAGGGTATGAGACAACTGAATATGAAAGATTGCTATGAAGTCTCTTCCCTACAGATAATTGAAAAGAACAATAGTACTTACCATGAGATGCTGAACAGCTGGCGTTCAAGTGGTATCATTGAATGGGATGAGTACTCATTTTTATTGAATCGTCATCCTAAAATAGCAGTGTTGTACTTACTGCCCAAGCTCCACAAGAACTCCAGCAATCCCCCGGGTAGGCCAATAGTATCTTCGAATGGTTCTCTCTTAGAGAACACGTCAAGATATATTGATTTCTTTCTAAGACCCTTTGTTGAAAAAGTTCCCTCTTACCTTAAAGACAGCAGAGACTTCATAAAGAAACCCAGTGATTTTGTATGGCATGACGGCTACATACTCATTTCTCTTGATGTATGTAGCCTTCATACATCAATCAGGCATGAAGATGGTATCAGGGCATGTCGCAAATTTTTGAACTCGAGATCAATATCATATTTCAGCCATACAGAAATGATTGTCCAGATGATGAGATTTTGTTTGGAAAATAATTTCGTTGTCTTTAATGAGGAGCATTACAGACAACGACAAGGGACGGCGATGGGAACTTGTTTTGCTCCCAGCTTTGCCAATCTATTCATGGCAAGCTGGGAGCAGCAAGTAGAGAGGACCCACCAGATGTATCGCAGCCATGTGAAACTATGGCTGCGCTACATCGATGACCTGTTCATCATCTGGGAAGGCTCACAACAGGAGGCAGTGGGTTTCATTGATGATTTAAACAGGAATGACTTGAACATCATCTTGGAGGGTCAAATGAATACTGAGACTATGGTGTTTCTAGACCTACGTGTTAAGGTATGTGATGGTAGACTATCGACCAAATTATTCCGCAAAGAAACTGCGGGGAATACCTTATTGCACGCGGATAGTGGACACCCAAAAACATTGATAAAAAGCATTCCTTTCGGTGAGTTCCTCCGGGCTCGAGGAACTGTAGTACTGAACAGAATTTTCAGATTGAAAGTGAGTGGATGAGGGAACGTTTCTTTGAAAGGGGATACCAATCCTCTGTTATAGAGGCAGCACTGGAAAAAGCGAGTGCGATTAGTCGATTGGTTCTCTCTTAGAGAACACGTCAAGATATATTGATTTCTTTCTAAGACCCTTTGTTGAAAAAGTTCCCTCTTACCTTAAAGACAGCAGAGACTTCATAAAGAAACTCAGTGATTTTGTATGGCATGACGGCTACATACTCATTTCTCTTGATGTATGTAGCCTTTATACATCAATCAGGCATGAAGATGGTATCAGGGCATGTCGCAAATTTTTGAACTCGAGATCAATATCATATTTCAGCCATACAGAAATGATTGTCCAGATGATGAGATTTTGTTTGGAAAATAATTTTGTTGTCTTTAATGAGGAGCATTACAGACAACGACAAGGGACGGCGATGGGAACTTGTTTTGCTCCCAGCTTTGCCAATCTATTCATGGCAAGCTGGGAGCAGCAAGTAGAGAGGACCCACCAGATGTATCGCAGCCATGTGAAACTATGGCTACGCTACATCGATGACCTGTTCATCATCTGGGAAGGCTCACAACAGGAGGCAGTGGGTTTCATTGATGATTTAAACAGGAATGACTTGAACATCATCTTGGAGGGTCAAATGAATACTGAGACTATGGTGTTTCTAGACCTACGTGTTAAGGTATGTGATGGTAGACTATCGACCAAATTATTCCGCAAAGAAACTGCGGGGAATACCTTATTGCACGCGGATAGTGGACACCCGAAAACATTGATAAAAAGCATTCCTTTCGGTGAGTTCCTCCGGGCTCGAGGAACTGTAGTACTGAACAGAATTTTCAGATTGAAAGTGAGTGTATGAGGGAACGTTTCTTTGAAAGGGGATACCCATCCTCTGTTATAGAGGCAGCACTGAAAAAAGCGAGTGCGATTAGTCGATTGGTTCTCTCTTAGAGAACACGTCAAGATATATTGATTTCTTTCTAAGACCCTTTGTTGAAAAAGTTCCCTCTTACCTTAAAGACAGCAGAGACTTCATAAAGAAACTCAGTGATTTTGTATGGCATGACGGCTACATACTCATTTCTCTTGATGTATGTAGCCTTTATACATCAATCAGGCATGAAGATGGTATCAGGGCATGTCGCAAATTTTTGAACTCGAGATCAATATCATATTTCAGCCATACAGAAATGATTGTCCAGATGATGAGATTTTGTTTGGAAAATAATTTTGTTGTCTTTAATGAGGAGCATTACAGACAACGACTAGGGACGGCGATGGGAACTTGTTTTGCTCCCAGCTTTGCCAATCTATTCATGGCAAGCTGGGAGCAGCAAGTAGAGAGGACCCACCAGATGTATCGCAGCCATGTGAAACTATGGCTGCGCTACATCGATGACCTGTTCATCATCTGGGAAGGCTCACAACAGGAGGCAGTGGGTTTCATTGATGATTTAAACAGGAATGACTTGAACATCATCTTGGAGGGTCAAATGAATACTGAGACTATGGTGTTTCTAGACCTACGTGTTAAGGTATGTGATGGTAGACTATCGACCAAATTATTCCGCAAAGAAACTGCGGGGAATACCTTATTGCACGCGGATAGTGGACACCCGAAAACATTGATAAAAAGCATTCCTTTCGGTGAGTTCCTCCGGGCTCGAGGAACTGTAGTACTGAACAGGATTTTCAGATTGAAAGTGAGTGTATGAGGGAACGTTTCTTTGAAAGGGGATACCAATCCTCTGTTATAGAGGCAGCACTGAAAAAAGCAAGTGCGATTAGCCACTCTTCTTTACTGGTTGCTAAGGATGATCTGAAACCCACGGCAACCAGTGATGTGATAAGATTCATATCTACCTATCACTCAAGATCCTGGCAAGTACAAAGATGTTTCAAACGTCATTGGAACATCCTTAAAACGGAGCCTACTCTGACTGATGTTCTGGGTGACAACCCTAACATGACTTACAGGAAGGCTCATTTTTTGAAGGACAAACTGAGTAGGAATGATGTTAGTACCAACAAAACTAAAGGTAATGATGTTCAAGGCTTTTACACCTGCATGAAATGCAAGGCGTGCAGATACAGTAACAATGTTAAGAAAGTCTTTTTCCCAATAGAAGCTGTAGAAAAAAACATCAACAAACATCTCACATGCTTATCTGAGTATTGTGTATACGTGCTGATTTGCCCGTGCTCCAGGAAATACGTGGGGAGCACCATGTTCCCAGCAAAAAAACGTGTCCTGGAGCACATGAGATCAATTGACAATAGAGTCCAAACCTCTCCAATTGCTCGCCACTTCGAGGAACTGCACAAGAGCAATAGAAACTTGTTAAAGTTCTTCGTAATCGACAAGCTACCTATTATAAAAGAGGAGGTGATAAAATCCGCAAACTCAGACAGATGGAGAATAGATACATTCTCGAATTAGACACCCTGATGCCGAGAGGGCTTAACTCTGAAGAAGAAATGAAATGGCATCTGGGGGAATAAGAGCCTAAAACGGAGAACTGTATGATATAATATGTACTGTTTGTCTATATAAGATCTTGTCATGATGTAAGCACATCAGTACCTTGTGAATTCGATGTAGCCTGAAGTCGACTACGTGCTTTTCTGCTGATTTCAACTAGTCTTAACTGTTGTTTCACACTTTTTTCACTTCTTTTTTAAGACTCATAACCCAGAGAGGGCTTATAACTTGGTACTTGGAATATAGGAATTCTGATTGGCCCATTCGTTTTCATTTTTGAGGTAATGGGAGTACTTTGATGCACAGAAAGAAACCTCACTTGGGTATTGACTATTGGAGATCATGTGGACAAGACAATATTTCTCACTTGGGAGTTGGCAATTGATAAGACTGTTTGCGCGACAATCTACATACTTATTATGAATACAATGCTGCTCACTTGAGCGATTTGAAATTTACCTATGAATTGGTGTACACTGGTTGTGGCAATCATGTTTATGTTATTATCCAGATGCTCCACTTCTTCGTTTAAACAATGATTCAATTGTATTAGACGAATATATGAACAAACATATTATAATCATGTTCTGGTCAATTTCCATGCCTTATTTGTATGACAGGATTTTCTAGATATATTTGATGAAATGTATGGAAGTGGGCTTTAGAGATACAAGGTGGTAATACTCCACTCCAAGATGGCCGCGATAATGGGGTCTTGAGTGCTTTGTTTATTTTTGAGCACTCATCACGTGAAACTTTATTTAATGTTTTGAACACTGGCAATGTAATTACCCGTGACCAAGGCGAAGGTATCGCCGAAACGCGTTGGGGTTATTATCATCACGTTGCTGCATTTGATGAATTAAAGAACATTGGAATGCGGAAAAAGGATTGGGAGTGATCTTTTTTCTGTCAAGGAGAGTGCATTTGTGTGGCTGTTGCTGCTACGCACTGTGAGCCTGAATATATATATATATATATATATATATATATATATATTTGATGCTCCACTGCCAAACAAAGTCAACACACCAGCACTCCCAGGAGGTTAAACCTAATTTGGTTTATTGCACAAAAGGAAAATAATAGAACAGACGCGTTTCAGCACTTGCCTTCGTCAGTGTCATCTGGCGATGGCGAGGCGGAGATTAATAACGGCATTTAAAATAAACATAAAAAATGGACTGATGTTCAAATCATAAGCGCCATCTTGTAATGGCAAAACCAAAACCAAATCATAATTAACTACATTCAGGGATATCCGTACGAGTTACATGCCGGTCAAATTAAATTCATGTCTATTGATGCTTTGTACAGGAAAAATAATTACAACCTTATTTGAAGCCCTGGATGGGCAATCATGATAAGACAATTGATTCGATGTCATTTGCATTGCTAGATTTACACAGTCCAACATTTACGGTTTTAAGCTGAATTGTTACTACATTTCATGCTGTGTTAAAGGGAAAGATGATTATGTTAGGATACACAGTAGACATGAGGCCCTGGATGGGCATGTATTGAAAAAAATCATCATTACTTTCTAGGTATATATATCCCAAACAAACAGTTGCCTGGATCGAGGAGGCTCACACAAGTGATTTCAAATATGCCAGTATTTATTCGAAGACAGCAAAGTACAAACAGCAGCAGTGCCCAGCAAAAAATAAAGAGTCCTGCCCAACGCGTTTCGTGCTGGAAAACACTTCCTCATGGGCTACGGGCATCTAACTGAGTGATGCTAACAGCTACGGCATCAATTTTGAAGAACATTGAATGGCCCCTGTGGGCGTGGTCACTCCCGTGGCCCTCTGGTTCATGTAGTCTCTTTGTATTGCTCCAGTGAGCAGCTGTGCACACACTCGATTTCAGTGATTAATTAAAATCCCAAGTGGGTTGCGGTACACATATCGCCGTCTGTCAAGCTTAGTGGCATCTTCGAATGGGCATCACTCGTCCCTGTAGCTGCAGCGTCATGTGGCGTCGCAGCGGAGCTACACCGAAGCACAGCAGGTCCTCTCTAGCAGCTCAGGCCGCGCCGCAAAACATCCCAAACAAACAGTTGCCTGGATCGGGGAGGCCCACACAAGTGATTTCAAATATGCCATTATTTATTCGAAGACAGCAAAGTCCAAACCGCAGCAGTGCCCAGCAAAAAATAAAGTGCCCTGCCCACCGCGTTTCGTGCTGGAAAGCACTTCCTCATGGGCTACGGGCATCTAACTGAGTGATGCTAACAGCTACGCCATCAATTTTGAAGAACATTGAATCACCCCTGTGGGTGTGGTCACTCCCGTGGCCCTCTGGTTCATGTAGTCTCTTTGTATTGCTCCAGTGAACAGCTGTGCACACACTCGATTTCAGTGATTAATTAAAATCCCAAGTGGGTTGCTGTACACATACCGCCATCTGTCAAGCTTAGTGACATCTTCGAATGGGCATCACTCGTCCCTGTAGCTGCAGCGTCATGTGGCGTCGCAGCGGAGCTACACCGAAGCACAGCAGGTCCTCTCTCGCAGCTCAGGCTGCGCCGCAAAACATCCCAAACAAACAGTTGCCTGGATCGAGGAGGCCCACACAAGTCATTTCAAATATGCCAGTATTTATTCAAAGACAGCAAAGTCCAAACTAAAGCAGTGCCCAGCAAAAAATAAAGTGTCCTGCCCAATGCGTTTCGTGCTGGATTGCACTTCCTAATGGGCTACGGGCATCTAACTGAGTGATGCTAACAGCTACGCCATCAATTTTGAAGAAAATTGAACCGCCCCTGGGGGCGTGGTCACTCCCGTCGCCCTCTGGTTCATGTAGACTCTTTGTATTGCTCCAGAGAGCAGCTGTGCACACACTCGATTTCAGTGATTAATTAAAATCCCAAGTGGGTTGCGGTACACATACCGCCATCGGTCAGACTAAGTTAGATGCCCGTTGCCCATATATATATATATATATGAAAGCTCAAGAATCAAGTAAAATCAGATTCTTACAACGTGGGTACTCTAGATCATGCATTGAAACAGCAATAAAGAAAAGCAACGAGGTAGACAGAACTTCACATTTTTAAAAACAGCCCTAGCAAAAACAAAGGAAAACACTGAAGTACCAGAAAAATCCACACAAATAGAAGAAGATTTTAGAATGATTGTAAGGTACAACAAACAACACAGGTAAAATCAGACGTATCATCCAAAAGAACTGGCCATTGGTAAAAAACGACCCAGTATTGGGTCCCACATTTACCAAATAAACCAACGGTTACTCATAGAAGAGCACCAAATATGAGGGATCGTCTGGTAGTAAATAACCCTATAGAAATCCCTAAAAAGAACTGGTTTAACCAGAGGAAAGGATTCTATAAGTGCCAAACTTGCAAGGCAGGTCTAAATCGAGTGAATACAAAAAGTTTTGCCTTAGCATTTGGAAAGGGAGAACAACAGATCAAACAAATGCTAACATGCAAAACCGAATATGTAATCTATATCCTCGAATGCCCCTGTAAGTTAAAATATGTGGGAAGTACAAAACTGCAGGGGCACAAAAGAATATTGCAACACATACGTGCGATCAAGAATAAAGACCCAACCTACCCGGTGGCCCGGCATTTTAACGAGAAACACCAAGGAGATGTCAGACTACTCAAATATTACCTAATTGACACTATACCCCCAAGTAAGAGAGGAGGGGATAAGGATGAAAAACTTAGAAAATTGGAGACCAGCTATATATTGAAGCTAGATTCCAAACATCCCTATGGGCTAAATTTACCGGAAGACCTATATACCGGCCTATGAAAACGGTTAAATACCATATGGCTGGATAAAACCGTGAAATTTGGACAAACTGGAGTGACAGATGAGAGATACTGACATACTCATACTATACAAGCAAAAAGTATTGGTGTAGTCTAGCTAAACTAAAGTGTAAGAATTCAGAAATGGCCTCAATAAAAATGGAAAAATAACATAAAGTTTTTTAACAAAACGCAACCTTCTAATATATGAGTGCAATCATGGTGCATGACACTTTGGTTGTTGGTTGTATTATTGTAAAATAAGTTTCCTCTTTTTCACCAATTAGGTTTTGCACAATAACACTTTAATTTCACTTTTCTTTACCTCACCAAACACATATCCTTACCAGAGGCTTCTGAGTAGGATTATGAATTTCGCTACAAATTGTTAGAGACAAAATATCCAGGCTTAAAAATACAGGGGTACCGAAAGTGTGTAACCAGGCAAATACAGTACTGCTTAATTTGGCACATGCAACTTTGCACTTTTTGGTATTTATACCAATAAAAAATATATGTAAAATAGAGCTTGAGAGTAAAAATGGTTTTTAGATAAATTTGTATTTATTTATTTATTTATTTATAACATTTGAATCTAGGAGATGTATACAATAAAAATAATCTTGTAGATGCTCTATTGTATTCATACCGAGACAAAATGCACTGTTTTGCGTAATTTGCACATCGATATATGTAAATTTGCACAGAACTGTACATATTTGCTTATTAGCAAAACGCACAAACATATGAATTCTATTATGATGGTATCTCTATGGTATTTATTCCGAAACAAAATGTACTGTATTGCGTAATTTGCACATCAATATTTGCAGTTTTGCACGTAATTGTATGTACTTGCATATTAGAAAAATGTACAAACAAATGAATTTAAATCTGAGATTGATGAAGTTTAAGACAAACATGTCATAATTGTAGCGTTATTTGCACAGTTTAAAACAAGCACTGTCACTTTAAATTGCATCCCAGAAAAAAGAAAAAAATGTGAAATGTTGGTACTTAAGAAACCAGGTGACCATTTACTGTGTCATGTGATCAAGGTACGTCAGTACCGAAAAGCGTAATGGCCGACTGCACAGCAGCTTAATAAACCAGCAAATTTTAAACTTACTTGGGTCTGTGCTCCACGTTTCTGTTCGAAAGGAGAGAGCGCTTGCATCCTGCTCGTGGAGTGGAGTGGCGAAGATATATATATATATATATATATATATATATATATATATATATATATATATATAATTATATATTTATATATCCAACAAAACCCCATTCCAAATGGAAGAGAGCGCGCACACGAGGAGTGCTTTGTTAAAAGGCATCTTTTATTCCATAGGGCCTCCTCCAACCCAGCAATTCAGAGAGTCCTGTTTCAGCTGTCACAGCAGCCTACCTCAATCTGATGAGCACCATCAATCTAAAATATTTCATACATGTCATCATCATAGACATAGAAAGAAGCATCATCACGTTTCCATTTAAAAAGATACATACACAGAGCAACCTGTGCTCAAATGCATTCACTATTGATGCCTTGATAACATAAGTGGTCCTAATTGTGATCAAACAAATGCTGATAGTGATCACACATGAATGCTGCATGGTGCATCTAAATATACACTTTCACCTCATAATGCAACATCGGACCACAAAAATATACACACAATATGTACATATAACTATCACACCAAACATGAATGGATTAAAACCTCTATTAAATTGTAATATTATCAACAGCTTTTATGTGGCGCTGTAAAGTATCAAACGTTTGCTGCGTGAATGTAATGCAACTGGGAGATAGAATTACGCCCACCTGATCCCTTGAATAGCATGGAGACCGCCTGAATCAATATCTAAGCTCTTAGGTATTTTCAATATGGAGCATAGCCAGTAAATGTTTAGGTGATTGACAGCCATATCTATAGTGGGAGCTTAATCTCATTAGGGCAAACTAACTTACTGTTGAAATGTAACACCTGTGTGTGTTTAAAATCTTTAATGTCATTCCGTAAGCAGCTGAATAAACAAACAGGACTACTAGTCCTGTAATGCCTCATCAAGCCCCATCTAAAACATTTATGGGTTGCTGAACAGGCCTCTACAAACTTCAGGCATTGAATACATAATTAGCGTTTGAATGGACAATTGAAATGGGGCCTGCACAGATCAACAGGCAATCGGACAAGTTCAATGCCTTCCACAAAAGTAACAGTGCAAGCACCGCTTCGTCATTGTGCTCCAAATGCCGGCTCCACACTGGATTCCATAATAGAATAGAATGTTCATTGGTGTACAAAATATATATATTAATATATATATATATATATATATATATATATATATATATATATATTCACTGAAAAAACCATAGGTTTGACACATGTTATAGTTAGCTGGAAATTTTACTGACATAAAACCAATGAAATTCCACGTTATAGTTAGTTGGACTCACTATAACTTGCGCGTGCAATGCACTGCTGATGACGTCACATATTACATCACTCATGACATGGTCAGTGACATCACTCATGACATCACTGATGACACCATCCAGTGAATGTGTATCTTACTGAAAAATAAATATTAGTGAATAATGTTTAAATATTTAAATATATATATTAGTGTTTCACTTTGTGTATAAGTGGCTACATGTGTTGGTAAGTAGCTACATGCGTATGTATATGGGTTATTAGATGTTTCTCTTAGTATCAGTATGAGTGTCTATATGGTTTGGTGGGGGTATTACTTAGCACATAGATGCATGAGTGACTGACTCTCTGTTTGTATGTGTTTTGAAGACAGCATATGTGCAGGAGTGTATGGGTGGATGAGTGTGTATATGTGTTTGTTAGTGAGTGAATGACTGTCTCACTAGTGTCTTTATCAGTAACGACATATGTTTTAATCTAGTATATGTGAATATTGATGTATATAAGTGACTATATGTGAGAGTAAGAGATTGAAAGAGTTCCTGTTTAAATAAGTATGTGTTTCTATAAGTGATTGTTTAAGAGAATAAATATGTGTAATTTTCAATAGAAGTAAGGTGGAAGTGTGTGTATAACTCTATATTCAAATAAATGGATGTTCAATAGTTTATTTCCACGTGTGAGTATGTGTGTGAGTAACTTTTCGATGATTGTCGGTGTGTAACAGGATGTATAGGTGTATCACTTCATATGATGAGTGAGTATATGTATGAGTAGATGTGTATATAGATGGTGGAATTACTGAATTACTTGTTGTAACTGATATGGGTATCTGCATTTTTTTTTAAATTTCAGTTTCTATTTTTGAATATGTGTTTCAAGGGTTACATTACAGTGAAAGGAGGTCTGTCACTATGTCACAAGGATGGTGTCATCAGTGATGTCACTGACCATGTCATGAGTGATGTAATATGTGACGTCATCAGCAGTGCATTGCACGCGCAATTTATAGTGAGTCCAACTAACTATAACGTGGAATTTCATTGGTTTTATGTCAGTAAAATTTCCAGCTAACTATAACATGTGTCAAACCTATGGTTTTTTCAGTGAATTTCATAGGTTTTTTAAATGCTACTTCCTAACTATAACGCGTGTAAAACCTATGGTTTTTTCTGTGAATTTCATTGGTTTTTAAAATGCTAATTCAGAAAAATGTTGTGTATGCAACCTATACTTTTGGCAATAAAGTTCTGGCAATATTTTTTTCGAAAACAAGCCGTTTTCTTCACTGTTGAAGTTGCATAGAGACTCCTTGTAAAGCAATACAGAATTCGAAAGTCTGTACCTTGCCTTTTTTTAAACACATTAAAATTTGTCTGTAAATAAAAATAGCCTTACTAAACTTTCGTGCGCGACCCGGTGTGCGCACTCTCGGCAACAGTTGTCAATAAAATGGATATCGCATTTCCAGGCTTTCGTGCGCGACCGAGTGCGCGCACAGGCCTATATATTTCGTAAAAACCTTGCAATTTGAACTTATTGAATTTCTTCATACACCCCTCAAAGAACTTATAGTACGTCAAAGAGACTGTACCTAGACTTCTTTTTTATTCTTATGAAACTTTTCAGTAAATGAAGCCGAATGTCTTTTTAAACTTTCGTGCGTTACCGGATGTACACACCTTGGTATTTTTTTTAGAAATATAAAACGTTTCATACTTTAACAATTGTGTGCTTAAATCCAGCTCAGAAGATATACAAAATCATGATGGTAGTTGGTTCAACCCGGACCGTTTAGTAGAGATAGATCGTCCAACTCCACCGGAAGACACCCCTAATAAAAAGGACATATATATAAAATGCGGACTAGCCGCTGTATCGTGCTAGCAAACTATAACATATAAATCGTTAGAAAAAACAAAAGGAACCGAGCAAAATCAGTAGGCCACTGATGGGATCTTTTTTTGACCTCGCTAAAATAGAAAAATTAGGAACAACCCCTCATGAGAAATATGAAACTAGTGAGAGAAACCGAGCTCGACGCCATGATGGCTGCAAGACAGCTCGGCTCCGCCGCCCACCCCACCCAAAATAACGACAAATATTATAAAGATACACAACACACCAGCAAAGTAACAGGGTAAAATGTTTTATTAAATAACTATTTACATGGCAGCCTACTGCAACATGAAAACAACAGTTTCAATTGGTTCTTAATAGTTTAAATTCTGGAATTTACACGCAGCACTCCACCCACTTCCCTCACTATCTTTTCTACTCTCAAGAGACAACAACGTCCTACATCTTTCGGAAGACTTTGGTGAAATGGCTACCGTATCTCATTCATCTTCCGAATCTGACCAAAATGATCGACTACCTTTAATAAGAAAAAATAAATCTTTCATCTGGCAATTTTTCACTTATCCTGAAGATCAAAAGAAAGTGAATGCACCAAAAGTAACCTGCACGATATGTGACTTGGTTCTCTCAAGAAGAAATCCAGCAAAAAAATATTCCTTTTCCATACATACCATGGTGCGGCATGTCAAACAAGTGCACCCTCTGCAATTTGCAGAGGCAACGACAAGAGCCCTGGCCACGCTATTACCATTAGAGGTGGCCAGCACATCTTCTGATCGACGACCTGTATCTCCATGGAGTGCAGAGATGGACTTCAGATATTTAACTATATATGGTCTATAACCTATGGTTTTTTCAGTGATTTTCTTTGGTTTTTTAATAGCAAATATCAAAAGCTTTTTTGTGGAAAATGACTAAAATTAGGTATACATAAGCGGCGTTCATTTATGTTCACCACAGCCATTTTTAAAAGTAAAGTGAAAGTCGCGAAACAGTGGCCACGCCATCTAGTCCCTTTTAGGCCCCATCATGCACGTAAGTAACAGCCATTTTCTGTGTCATGGCCTCTCTGCCCACTGCCAATAGCCTATGATTGTTCGAAATTGGTTCTCTTTGAGTCATTCTCTGTTCACAAATAAGCATAAAGTCGCAATACTCTATTTAGTTTTTGCAGATAGTGAAGGATAGGTAGTGCACACTTTTGTCCCCTTTGTAACCCGTCATGCCTATCTCTGCCCCGTTTGTTGGTAGTTGGTTTAACCCGGACCGTTTATTAGAGGTAGATCGTCCGACTCCACCGGAGGACCCCCCTAATAAAAAGGACATATATATAAAATGCGGACTATCCGCTGTATCGTGCTAGCAAACTATAACATATAAATCGTTAGAAAAAACATGAAACTAGAGAGACGAACCGAGCTCGACGCCATGATGGCTGCAAGACAGCTCGGCTCCGCCACCCACCCCGCCCAAAATAACGACAAACACTATGCAAATATTATAAATATATACAACACACCAGCAAAGTAACAGGATAAAACGTTTTATTAAATAACTATTTACATGGCAGCCTACTGCAACATCAAAAAACAACACTTCTAATTGCTTCTTAGTAGTTTCAATTCTGAAATTGAACACCCAGTACATCCAGAGGTCATGTCCGACAATTGTGTGGGGGGATGCCTTGCTAATGCCGCCACCCCCACCACCTTCTGTAGGAAGGACTCTGGATATCCTTGGTCCCTGAGAAGCTTCGATGTCCCTGCCTTGCACAAATGTCATAAGTTCTGGATGTTGAGAGCCATACTTCAGGGTCCGACAAGTTGTGTGGGGGGATGCCTTGCTAATGCCGCCACCCCCACCACCTTCTGTAGGAAGGACTCTGGATATACTTGGTCCCTGAGAGGCTTCGATGTCCCTGCCTTGCACAAATGTCATAAGTTCTGAATGTTGAGTGCCATACTTCAGGGTCCAAGAAACGCGGACTCGGAGGGGGCGCTTGGCTCCTGCCCCCTCCCCAAGTCTTGTTCCCCTGGTATGGTCTGAGATCGCCCCCGACATAGGCGGCCGGCTCCCGGGGTCAGGCGGAACTTCTTGCCTTTTGATGCCTCTTCCATTCTGGACCTTGTCCCACAATCCGTTTGCCTGAAGACACGTCCTGCGGTGCCCTGGTCCGACCATCACATTTACACCGTCTCACCCGCCATCCGGCTGAATTGCACCCACTCTTCCGATACAGCGACAGGCGGCTGCCACGGAGCTCAGGAAATGGCGGTCGGCTCCACAGACTTGGGCCTGGCCTGCAAGGATGGCTCTGGCCAACCCTGGAACTCGGACGCTTGACTGCTAGGGCATGAGCCCCATTCCCAAAAGCGTCCCCTCAGCCTTGAAGATTCTACAAGAGTCACCGAGGCCCCCGACTCCTGCAGACTTCCGGTGGGGAGCGACTGCCATGATTGCTCGCGGAATGGCCACGACGTAGCCACGGGGTGCTCTCATGCTGATGCCAGCTTCAGTCTGAAACATCCAGAAACACTGTAGACTACCAATTCGATCAGTTCCGGTGGAGCCCCAACGAAGTATCGCGTTCTTGCGTAATCCGTCATATGACGCGCCGCGTTAGCGCACCCGGAAGTGCTCCGGTGCACGAGGCGCGAAGCGCAGCTTCCCGGAAGCAATGCGGAGCGCGTAACATAAGCATTTACATTTCAGTTGGTTCTCCCTCACAATATTTTCAATGTCACATAAAAGTCACCCATCACCCACTGCCATCTCTGTATGTTTCCATGGTAACACCTCATTCTGCACCTGGCTGAAGGCACAGGTCAAAAGTTCATATCTCAACGTTCTACAGCAAAGTAACAACACTGTTTTCCCTCCAGAAACACCTGCCAATCCACAGCTCTGTTACATGTCTTTTTTTTCACACCCAATAGTACTTTTCGTTTAACATAAACATTAACATGCAACGTACTGTTCAATCTCCACTTCTTACAATCAACCAATCATTTTTATTTTTTAAACCACACCCAGCCTCTTCCTTTTTCTTTATTTAGAATTTCAACTTCTAACTACCATTTCACTTCCAGAACCGATCGGAGGACGACTACAAATCCCTTGAAAATGAAGGTCTGGCTAATAGGACACAGTTATATTCACTGGAGTGAAAAATATGCAGTAAGCAGACAAATTTGCAACCTCAGCTTACCAAATGTACACATAACATGGATTTCCAAAAGAGGATTGAAATGTCACCAATTGATTCCATTGGTGAAAACTTTTATGCATCTCCCAGAACCAGACCTTATAATTGTGCACTGTGGTGGGAACGATCTAGGCACAATCACTGGGGTAGGTCTGGAAATGCTTCTAAAAGACACCTTTCAACAATTGATGACACTTTTTCCTCGATCTGCCTTGGTATATTCCAATATATGCCAAAGACAGAAATGGAATTGGTCCAATCACCATTGTGCACAATTTGAGAAAGCAAGGAGACATGTAAATAAATCTGTTTCTGCGTTCCTCAGAGATTATAGCATGGGTTCTATTTACCACAACAACTTGCGATACCACATGCAAGACGTCTATAGGAGAGACGGTGTTCATTTCACAAATGAGGGAAACAGAATCTTCCTCTGCAACATCAGGCTCTGCATTGGTACTTACTTATAAATGCAGAAAACACTCAATTAACACAATGGCTCTTTTCAGAGCCACCTTATATCTAAGCACTCAAACTTCTGATTTATCTCCATTTTCACACTCTTGTAAAAAGGTGTGCGCGACCGAGTGCGCGCACCACGCAACTTTAAAAAAAAAAATATATATATATTTTCGCCTTTAAGGTCCTTACTGCACACCCTGAGAAAACCTACGCAGCAAAACAATCTCTACCTTCTCCCCTTTCCATGTTCCAACGCTTTGAAATCAACAATATATTTACTCGCAATGACAAAATGGCGGTCAACACTTCCTGATTTCCTTCGAATCGAACGTTAACAGACGTCACGCAGCAAAATTCCGCTCGCGCGCGCAGCCGTTTGGGTGCGCGCACGTGTGCGCGCGTATAGATATATAATTGACTTTAACTTTAATTTCCTCAGCAACTACTGAACGGATTCACACCATTCCAAAAAAAGCGTAATCTGCGAGCTGGACTGTACAGTTTTGCCAAATTTCTTATAAATCCATTCACCCGTTCGACCTGTAGCCGAGTCTAAAGGTCCTATTGAAAATAACATGGAGAAAACACGTTTTGGGACCCCCCTTTTATCTCAGCCCCCACTTGACCAATCCCCCCCAAACTTTTAGGGAAGGAGCGCAGCGGACCGAGCCATCTTCTTTGAGAAATTCGCTAAGATTCTTCAACCAGGGCCAAAGTTATTCCAAATAGAATGTTGAGGATTTCCTATGGAAACTAGGTCCTAACTATAACTACCTACTGGCGACCGCCAGTAGGTAATATATATATATATATATATATATATATATATATATACATATTTTTTTTTTTGCACACTGACGAAGCTAGATTAGCGAAACGTGTCTGTCAGGGGTGAAGGGGGGTTTGCATTAAAATCTTTTGATAACGGATTCAAGTGTGCTTTCCATTATTCCGGCTGGATAGTTGGATGTGTTGCAATATATATATATATATATATATATATATATATATATATATATATATATATATATATATATATATATATATATATATATATATATATATACACAAAAGCGGTTCCTTTTTCCCGGCTGATCGGCGCTGCCTTGGAAGGTGCGCCGCTTACGCGGTTGAACCAAACTGCCAACAATCCTCTCAAGCGTCTCCAAAGAAACAGCCCACTGGAGGGCAAAAAGTCACCCCCTTTTAGAAATGAATTATTGGTAAAACAACCAAATTTAGAGTTCAAACAAATTCTGCAATAAATGATGAAATTGTGAAAATTAGGAATGTATTACAACAGAGAAATTGTTTTGCGAAAGAAACAAGAATATTTGTTTAAAAAGAATAATGACACTAATTAAATATCATGTTCCATTATGATAAGGTTTAAACTATGTGTAAAAGGATTGCCATGCAAAAGGTCATCCGCTGAGAATAAGTCCTTCTCAAAAATAGAAGAAATCTATCTGGTATATAGTTTTGTAAATAGCATTGTGAAAAACTACCATGACCATGATTCAATGGGGCGGCAGGATTCAAAGAGAGGAAGTGTTGAATGGTAGAACTTCCTGTTAAAGTTTAAATAAAAAAATGCAAAAAAATGTAACAAGTGAACCGTGAACAAGGCATACGAGGATGCCGGAACACGTGGGTTGTAACCTGTGCAGTTTTATCAAAATGGATTGAAGAATAAATTAAATTTTGAAACAGAGACAGCTGGAGTGCGGCTTAATTGTTTCTTTGGAAATGTTTTAGAAGGTATATATAAATATATATATATATATATATATATATATATATATATATATATATATATATATATATATATATATATATATTTACATATACATATGTTAAAATATACATATGTTAAGAAAACATAGTTTAAAGTGATGCTATATTTAGGTAAAAATGTCAGATAAAGCGTAATGTTGTGAACAAAAAATACACTGAAATTCACCACTTATATTTTACTGACATACCTATGAAGCGTGCCAACTCCATGCACAGTGTTGTCATCAATGATCTCATTTCAGTTGTCCACTATAATCAATCGCAGAGAGCAACTCCTCAAGTACAAGGGGTTCTTGTTATGAATACAAATACGGCAGTTATTTTCCCTTAGTACCCTGTTACCATTAATGCCAACACTCCTCACACATTCAACAAATAATACAAATGTCACCTTTCATATGAACAATGAGACGGGTCTGATACAAAAAAGCAGGATTTTCCAGCAACCAGACAGTGGATACACAAGAATTTTTTAGACATATTGTTCTAACCCTTTGAAGTGTTCCCTAAGTGTTATATGCAAAACATCATCAGACCTGTCAAGGACGATTAATAGACTGTAATGTCAAAATGAAGCCCACTGTGCTATGAGTCCATCTGGCTTCTGGCTGAGCGGGCAAAAGAAGGGCCTGCCCGGCTCTTGGCTAACATTAACTTGGGATGGTGAGTCACTTTGAAATTAATACAGCTCCTGGGCTCAGCCCCAACGGTCATCCAGTCAAGGGAAGCACAACACCTCCTTCGACCTTGGCCTTCGTTCTCTGCTGTAACAGCAGTTTTTGTAACTCTTCAAATGCTAATTACTGGCTGACGGAATTGGGAGAACAAATTCAAATGAACCCCCAAAGGCACTAGCAGGTAAAAGTAACTTTCTAAAAGTATATATTTTTTATTATTTATCAAAAATCCCACATTACCACTGAATTAGATTTTTGAAAACTATTCAAAATATTTGTTTATTAATTAAATTTTTCTAGCTGGTTACAGTCCAAAATTAGCATTATTAAATGCAATAATGTAGCCCAATGTTTTGCTATGGAATGACCAGCCTTGTGACGGTGAAAATAATTGTTGGGGCTATTTCACTGTAAGGAAATGTTTAACATTAAATTCTTTCATATCGTACTTTTAAATACAAAGCACCTTGTCTTATGGCCAATAAGGCCTACATGGGGTGACCTTAAATATTATATTTAAAAGAAAGGTTGTGACCTGTCAAATATGTAGTTTAAAGCTGCAGGCTTGAAATGATAGGCTTGCAGTCAGGTTTGCACTATCACTGCAGTGGATGGCACAATGGATGCTGAAGTCCACTACTGCCATTTAACTTACAGACCCTGGGTACTCTTTGTACCATATACAAGGGACTTAGAGTTAAGCTAAATATTCCAATTAGCCGTATGCTAATTTCACTATGTTGAAAGGGGGAGCACAGACATAGTATCAATGGTTATCAGAGGTACAGTGCACAACCAGCAAACAATATAGGTTCCATCAAAAGACAATCTGGAGTGACCTTGCAGAAAGAGCAGGCTTCCTACAATCAATTTTACAGCAAACAAATGATGGATGGAATGCTGACAATGCAAACATTCTCCCCCAGTCAAAAGATATGGGTTAAATACATTGTTCTTTTGTCCACTACACCACAATTAACAGAAAAAGAAAAGCAAAGGACTCCCCTACACAGCTGTATATATTCTTATACCCGGAACCTTAAAAAAGCACACAAAATGATTTTTGCTTTACATCAATGAGCATGCAGACAAAAAGAGTATAAATATTTTCAAAAACAAAAAAATCTCAATCTTGAACAGAGTCATATTTGGATGATGTGTGGTACAGTTGAAGCTTATCCACCATCCCCCTCCCAAATTTGCACTATACATGGTAATGTAATAGACAATACATACCATTAATGTATGTTTTGCTCCCAGAGAAAAGTGCTCAAACATAGAAGAATTTATAAATTGGGTAGACACTAAAGCAACCAAAATTCAATGAAGCAATTTTATATTTAATTTAATAAATGCCCAACTACTAGTCCTCGACTTCATTATAAAAACAATTATCCAGAAAGCACAGGTACATGGCTTCTTTTTTTCATTTCAAACTAGAGATATGGTGAAAAAAGTAAAACAAAAGAATAGCCATGTTGAGGAGTACATAACTGACAGCAGACCACAACATGAAATATAAAAATGTATTCAGCATTGGCTTTGTCCCACCCAAACTAATAGAAGAACATTGAAATAGCTTGTGCCAAAGTGAATATTATGCAGAAAATTAGAAAAGGTTGGCCTGCTTCCTAAACTACTGTGCAGCTCATGGATAGATCATATAAAGTGACCGGGTACCAGAAGACCATTAAGGTTCCAAATACCCTGCTTAAAGTGTTACTTCACTAGTTTAGGATGAGAGGCAAAAACCAATAATGCATCAACAAGGCACATAACTCCTTTGCCTCAAGTGTGGTATACCACCATCCATTTCTTTTTAATTTCTTGGAAAATCGAAAAAAATCTGAGTTTCAAGAAAAGTGGCACATGCAAATATTTGCAGGAAATCTAAACTCAAAATGTCTAAAACTAGCATGGAAAATCGGTGACTGTTATTAACCAAAAGTATACATTTTGGAACATCACATTCGAATCCTTAAACAACCCCAAATTACACTACATTTAAATACATTTGATAAGTTAAGTTTGATGATGAAAAAAATGGAAAAAATAATGTACTCACTTTCTTTTCTTGGTGTACTCCTGATAGTCGATCAAGCCATTTGCCACGAACAGAAAGGTGCCAATGACAGACTACAGTCCATTACATTCCAGAGCAAAACAACTCTCAAAGAAACACCATAAACAAAATTGAAGAATAAGAAAGCTCTATGAAGCGGAGTCATGCGTCAAAATGAAATCCTTAAAAGCCTGAAAACTGCAGAAACCTCTAAAATCTCTCCAGGGAATTTCCAAAAATATTTAAAATTGAGGCAGTAAAATGACCCACAAACTTCACAAAGTTACACATTCCAAGTTAAAGATTTGTTCTTATTCCTGTTGCGGTAAATGTGAACCACTATCTTCTGTTCCATGCTCAACACCTGGAAAAGGAACGGCAAACTGTCAAATCTACCTTCATATATGAAGATTAAACCCCTCTCTACAAAATAAGATATTTAAAACATTTTAAAGTGAGATTTAGCAGAGAAATAATTAATCCTTTGTTTTTAGTCTATGTGGGTAGGGTTGTAAACCTCTCATCCTAAATAAATGATTTTTTTATTATTTTTACATTTTTGAGGCATTCCAGCTCGTCATGAGCATCGAAGGGGTTAATTTAGACATGAAAATGTCTTTGTGTGCATGCAAATAGGATTTTGCACACTTTAAATAAAGATAACATTGAAAACAGAGGTGAATACCACCATCTTGGCCAGAAAATCCCATTGAGCTCAAATGCAAATATTTTCTAAGGGAAAACGTTTGGCTGCACTAGTCCCTGCTCAGAAGTACTTAGGCTCAAAATACTTATAGGCCTTTTTACAGGCTCATTCAAAAGCCAAAACTAATGGTGATGCAGTTATCTATATATTGTTTTTGTTTGGCTTCAGACACTAATGCAAATGCTTCTGCTATCCAACATGTCCAAACATTCCCATAAAACCCAACACCCACAAAAATGATGTGACCACCTTTCTGCAAAGCAAAACCATTTATTGTTTTGTTTGCACTTTTGTTACCAGAGAAGGAGGGTTGGGAGAGAACTGGAGCCGTATTACACAAAGTGCCACTTTGGTGTTACAGAAGGTGCCGCAGACGCTTGTGCGGCCCCAGAAGCCTACACGGAGTTCTTCAATCCCCTTTAAAAGTGAAGATGGGATGCACTGCGAAAACACGGAACCGCTATGCTTTTCACATGAATGCGCTGCCCTGGGGGCAGCACATTCATGGTACTATGGTACATTCTCATTGTTTGCGCTGGGCGCACCTTTTAAAAGGTGCACCCGACACAAACAATGAAAATGCGCCTGTAATGTAATACATTAACAACGACAGAGGTTGTCCAATACCCCTGAACCAGGGACAATTAATAATAACACCTAACAAAAGGTTCAGGTACACAAATTCAATAACAAGTACAAGTTCATACAAGAAAATTCGCTACAGCAAAAGAAAAAAGAAAAGAAAGAAGCCTATATTTCCAAAATAGTTTCGAAACATACTCATAATTTATTAAACATGCAAATTCAGGTAAAACACACTTCAAGTAAAACAAAGGCTCAAAGAAAAGTGTTGGCAGAACAAAAACAAACAATTCATATTACCAGACACGTGGCTAACATACAGACATTACATGTGCAAAAAGAACAACAAAAACAAATATAATGTGTCCTTCACAAATTATGGCCACAGAATGCGTCAACGGCGTTTCGACCGCTGGTTGACTATGCGATCATCATCAGGACAAACAGTAATTTGAGCGTTTTTGTAACTGAAGAAAATTGCAATGAATAATTACATACGGGGCAGTAGGCTTCTTTAGGGAAAAAAACAAAAGGAGAAAATAAGAAAGACACCAATTGTGACGAGGGAAAAGGAAATAAAGAGTCAATAGGAAACTGACACCACACCAAGGGTGATAATATCTACCCAAGAGTAATAAATTAATAATCACCAGCATAAAAGCAGCCAATTCAGAGTTTGAACGGCAGGTACAGTACGTTAAAATCTGCAATTCAAAAAATATATATTGGTCATGAGGGTAAATAGGTCCGCTCAACTAGCCATACTAAATGACAAAGGGCAGTGCAGCGATCCCGTAGGCAAAACATATACTTACTTAATAAATAAGTCAAATATCCTCATAACAAAAGTCGAGGACTGATATAAAGCTTGCATTCGAGTATATCTTCAGCAAGAAAAGAAAGTCCTTGGAAAGCATTTAATTAAGGCCCAGCATTAGCCCAATCAATCAGCACTGAAAATATAAAGAAAAATAGACTGAGAGTGTCATTCTGTACTAATCGTGTGCCAAAAATCATCTAGCATAGTGGCTACAAGATTATTTACTTCCCCCAGGGTTTTCGTAAATTATAATCCCGATAATAATTCAAACGACAAGCCATGAGAATATAAGGGGCCTTCCTCCCCAATAACAGCTCAAAGAGGGAGGGACCTGACTCTCAGTTTGATCTTCAGATGGTAGGGGGTCCGGTTGAATTAGTATGTTCATCTGTGTAAGGAGGCATACCAAATGATATAATCTGAGGTTCGGCATAGCCAGACCTCCCCTGTCCCAAGGTAGTGACATATAATTAATTGAGCGTCTAACTTTGCCATACTGCCAAACAAACCTAACAAATGTGGATTCGATTTTCCTCAACACACTTTCCTCTAACAACAGTGGGATAGCCCTAAACAAAAATAAAACCTTCGGGGAACATCGTCATTTTTAAGACATTCACTCTACCAATCAAAGATAGATGTAACACGTCAATTCTTTTCAAATCCTTTTCGATTTCATTAATAAGGGGAAGATAATTCTCTCCAACCATCTTCTCAACTGCTGCATTAATTCTAACCCCAAGATTTACGGCTGAATTTACAAATCTATAATCAGTCTTCACAATATTTTTAGTGCATATTATCTGCGTTTTCCCCTCATTTAACCAATATCCTGAATGAAGCCCAAATTCGTTGGCCAGTTGGACCAAAGCTGGCATTGCTTGATGCGGGTCAGATGTAGTTATCGCCAGGTCATCAGCATAGGCAAGCAATTTTGTAGTGAAGCCATTAAACACTATAGGACTGATTTGGCGAGAGACAAAAAATTTTTGAATAAAAGGATCTATATATAGGAAAATAGGATCGGGGAGCAAGGGCAACCCTGGCGTGTCCCTCTCTTAATCACTTTTTTATCAGACCTTTCCCCTATTACCATGACACGAGCCACCTGATCAAGGTACATAGCCTTAATTGCCCTCAGAAAGTTATTACCAAAGCCTCTACCGACCAAAATCCCCCAGAGAAAGTCCCATACCACTCGGTCGAAGGCTTTCTCAGCGTCGAGGAGGATCATGGCCATCTCCCCCCCGTGGCATCATGGGCATCAAATAGCGCAATTGCTCTTCTAGTGTGTTCTGTAGTACCTCTCCCAGGTATAAACCCATGCTGCCACGGGGAAACGAGACGTCCAATGATCCCCCCCCAACCTGCCAGCCCAGATCTTAGCATATAGTTTGGTGTCAGCATTAATTAGCGATATTGGTCGGTAGGACCCCGGCAATTCCTTGGGTTTCCCCTTCTTGTGGAAGATAACGATGCTAGTCTCCTTCCAGGACTCTGGTATTATACCTGACCACAAAATACCATTGAAGAGATCTAATAAAATTGGGGCGATCTCCTTTTCTAAACATTCATAAACCTCGAGGGGGATTCCGTCAGGTCCTGCGCCTTACCTGAGGCTAATTCCTGTAAGGCCTTAGTTAATTCTGGCATATCAAGATCTCTATCAAGATCTTCTCTAGTTTGAGTGTCTAGACACGGCCCACCATCTACATAGCCAGAATCTAAACCATGCTCACCCATGGCACCCTCTTCATTATACAGATTTTGATAAAAATTCTGAAAGACTCTTAAAATATCTTTGGGCTCCGTATACTCCTTATCTTCGTCCTGTATACGGGAGAATAAATTCTTGTAAATTGTAAATTGATACTTGTATAGCGCACTACTCACCCGCAAGGGTCTCAAGGCGCTTGTACGAATACCGCTGTGGAACCCATCATGGCTTTCCCTGTGAGGCGTCCACTCCTGGGCACCCCCAAGGAGGAGGCCAGGCATCCTTAGCGTTGTGGGGGCCGTTGTGGAGATTAAGCAAGCTATTGCCCTGAGTTGCAGAGTGGGACTCCATGATTGGAATAGGCACCGAGGCGAGAATTATCAGGTCCGTGGAATTTTGAGCCCAAGACCCGCCAAGGCGGGGAATTGAACCCTGGTCCCGGGCCAGACCTCTGCATCAGGGTCTGCCACTCTAACCATTGAGCCACACTTCTCCACTAGTCCTCTTCTTAGTCCTCTTTTGCCTTATCTGCAGAGCAAGTGCCTTACCCGCCTGTTCTCCTGTTTCATAGCGTCTTGCCTTGGAGACCTGATACTCACTAGTTTATTTCTGAGGGACTATTTTCTGCAGGTCCGCTTTAATAACAGTTATTCTTTTTACACTCTCCCGTCCCCCCGTCCCTGACCTATGTCCTTAATATGCTGTTCTTCCGCTACCCCTAGCATATCTATAAGCTTCTTGATCTCCCTCTTATTGTCTTTTCTAATCCTAGCGGAGCAGCTTATCGTCTCTCCTCGTAGAGCGGCCTTAAAGGCAACCCACACGCTACTCCGAGACGCACTATACCTATTAATATCATAAAACTCCACAGCCCATTTTTTAAGATGTTCAACAAATCTGGTATCAAATAATACTTTTCTCTCAAAAGACCAGCTGGTTCGTTTCCTTTCCATTTTAGGCATATCATAGTACAACACTAGAGGATTGTGGTCTGATATTGATTTTGGGAGTTTCTTGATTCGCACCTTATTCAACTCCGTGGAGGAAATCAAAAAGTAGTCTAGTTTAGTGTATTTCAGATTGAGGCAAGAAAAATAAGTATAGCCTGGATCTAAGGGTTCCCTTACCGCCCACACATCTTTAAGACCATTTGACTTCATGAGGGAATCGAGAGCTCGGAACACTTTGGGATTCCGCCCAGAGTAATCATCTGCTTTGTTCCAGTCTATTGAAATATTTAAATCCCCATAAACCATTATGGGTGTTGGCCAATTAGCTAGTTCCCCTTCCAAACAATCAAAGATTTCAGGATTGTCCTGATTTGAGCCATATATCACACATATTGTACAGCCTAGATTAAGTTCAACTATCACCCATCTCCCTGCGCTGTCAGCCTTGTAACGTTTTGCTCCTCCTACCATAGGTTTAGCTAAAATGGCCACTCCTCTGATTGTTGACGTTTGAGATGAACAAGCTAAGATTTCAAGCCCCCTGAATTTCATCAAATTTCTTTTTGCCCAGGGAAGGTGGGTCTCCTGTATGCAAAAAATATCAACATTATTAAACTTAGAAAAATGCTCCACCCTTTGACGTTTTCTCGCATCATTGAAGCCACCTACATTAGCTGTACAAATTTTAATGCTTGACATGATTTTGTATTAAGCTTCCCTGCTGAATTTTAATGTTAACAATGTTTACCTTGGTACACCTTATTTTCTCTTTTTTTGATTTTTCACCCAACCCCTTGCACTCCCTGCCCCCTGGCTGCCCAGCATCCCCCACCACCGACTCACCCTCCTCCCCCCCCACCCTCTCCCTACACCCCTGCTCCCTAGCTAGTGAGGCGCTCAGACCAAGTCTGTGCGTGTGATGGTCACAGTGAGAGCAGTGAAGCTCTTGATATTATACTATAATCTAACTCAACGTTCTGTTACCCCCTTGACACATTTTTTTTTAAATAGACACCCTGACTACAAATTCACCTGAACCTTCACCAATATTTCCATAATGCTAGAAACAGAGACGTACACCACATACATCCAGAGCTGTTCTGTTTCCCATAAGAGTCCAGATATTCTCTGGCTTTAATCTCGGAAGTAAAGTACATACTTCTGCCCTCGTTTATGACTTTCAGTTGGGCTGGATTAATTAGATAGGCCTGCGTTTTCTTCTGCTGAAATGGGTTAATCAGTTGCCTGAGTCTCCAGCGTCTCTCTACTGTTATACGGCAAAAATCCGGGCGAACGAAGAACGAGATCCCATCCACATTCCTCTTGGCATCCGGTCTAGCCTTCTCCGCAATTGCCTGCCTCAGCACAACATTACCCAAGAAGATTAGGATAGCTGAAGGTTTGTCCCCTTCTTTGGTGCATTTTTTGATCTTAAACGGAGTGCTGTGAGCTCTCTGGATCTCTGCTGCCCAAGTCCAGTTAGAAAGCTCTGGAAATGCTTGTTCAAATATTTTGATGACGTAAGCTCTAGCATCAGATCCTTCCACCCCTTCAGGAACCCCGAGAACCCGGAGTTTGTTCCGTCTCATCCTGTTTTCAATGTCTTCCAGTTTTCACTGAATAGCTATAACTTGTGCATTTTGGGCTTCGACCTTGTTGACTGCGGCTGCTGCCTCCGCAGAGACAACTCTATCTCCAGATTAGTTACCCGATCTCCCAGATTAATACAGGCCTTAGACAGCTTCCTAACAGCCCCCTGGATTTTCTTCACGGCTGCTTGGGATTTTCGACTGTCCTTCCTCTCTGTGAGCCAGGATCTCGCTGTGGATAGTCTCTAATAGCGACATATGTGCGGCACCTCCCCCGGGCTCCCCTGCAGGGGCAACGCTGAGGAATGGTCCCAACTGAGCTCACTCTGAGAGAACTCACACTTTTTTGGTGGTTTAACTGCTGTTACGGGGGAGCCGGGCTCGAGATCACTTTCTGCATCTGGATCTGAGACCACATTGGAGCCAAGATCCTCATCTTCATCGTCCTCTGACCACTCCCCCCCTCCGACACTGAGAAGAAGCATTCACTCTGAACCTTTTCATTTTCTTTCCCCCTCTCAGCTTCCCCACTGGCCGCAAGATTCTCCTTTATAGGTACGCCATCACTCGGTCCCTCTTGATCTTCTGCCGTATTCACGACATCAACCAGATCCGCTGGGCTCCTTTGGGAGTTACATGTAGCTGACCCGGCATTAGAGACGTTAGAGACCCCTGGCTCACCCATTATGATGTTGCTATTAGTCTCTTTCCCTTTCCCCATGGCCTCATTATTGCATTTGCCTGGAATATCAGGCTCAGGGTCAGGTTCAGGCTTAAGCTTTGCTTTGGACTCATTCAAATCATCCCCTTTCATCAGACTTAGTCCTATAGTATTCAGGAGGGGGAGAGGATCAGTCAAATCAGTTACATCTGGGGGAATCACGGAGTCTGTATCATCTGTCACTGGTTCAAGCTCGCCCCCCCTCCCGTGGTGGTATTATAGTTTTTGTCCCCTTCTCTCTGCCAGCCTTTGTAAATATATCAGCGATTGGGGCCTTAGCTGTGGCTGTTGCCTGTCTTGTTCTGCCCACCACCTGTTTTCTTACCGGAGGGGTCTGTAGTTTACCCTCTGTGTCACTCAGCGCCGTTTTGAATCCAGCCTTTTTTTTCTTTTCCTTCTCTGTGGCGGATTTCCCTCCTGTGTTGACCTTTGGGGCCATTGCAAATCGCCTCTTTCCTGCCCAAAACCTCCTTGCATCAAGCTCCTCGTCCCGTCCTGCGAGCCTCGGAAATCTAGCCTCGAACGCCGCTCTGTTCCGCGGCACCCGCGAAGCTTCACCCGAGCCCCGCCCTCTTGCTCTCCGACTGGAGCACAGTGAGAGAGCCGCCCGGGTCAACTCCTGGAGCAGCCGTACTGCCGAGCCGCGACAGGTGAGCGGTAGAATCATCCAAAAAGTTTCCCAAAAGTTCCGCCGGATTTATTTTGGGTTCCGCATCTGAAGATTCATGTGATATAGAAAACCTTCGCCGTAGGTCTCCGTTGGGGCAATTCGTACGAGCTTCACTGCTCTGCTGCTTCGGCTACCACTAAGCAGCACTCACACAGGAAACGTGAAAAGGTAGTTAAGGGTACAATGTGGCACTAATAGGGTCGGGAAGGAGGAGATTCGCCCTTTTCATTGCCTGAAGGTAGTCTGCTTCTTTTAAATTTCGGGGGCTCCTCCAGTCTTGGGTGGCAACATTGAACCTGTCATGATCACAGCATTTTCATGTCACAGCACCCCCATTGTTCCACCTAAGGCAAAACTGGCTGGTGTGAGAAGTTGGCCTGGTATATGATGTCCACTATTCTAGTGGGCACCCTGTATCAGTTCAAACAACCCTTATGGTGATGGTTGTAAAGTCAACCTTATAGACCAGCTATCCTAGTGGTAGCATGGACGAAGCAGTCTTAGGCTAAAACATCAGCGAGCATGTGAAGCCACTTTTTTACCAATAATAATCCCTTGAATATCAAATGAAAGGACACCACAGCAGGTATATATCAAATATATATGCATTTATGACTAACACAACCCCTCTGCACTCTTTATGAGGTCAGAGTTCGAGATACAGCACAAGTTACTCAATAAGCATACTATAAGTTGCACAAATACAATTCTGCCCTAACCATATACTAAGTAAGTGGTATAAGAACCACTTCAGGAACGGTGAATAGGCCTAGGGCCTAGAGAATCGCTGGGGCTACACTGGACAACCAAAGGTTAGGAAGTAGGAGTCCCACAGGATGCGTGTACAGTGTCTAAACACACACACGAGTTACCATAGAGTTATAATGGGAACGTAAAAGTCACAAAGTAGTAGATTTCAGACACTTCCCGATGGACTACAGGAAAGCCCCGTTAAACTAGGACACTTGGATAGTTAATACCCACAGGAGCACTAGAGTTACCTCACCCAGGGAAGCCGGGTGCATAGGTGTTCTTTCGTGTCGGGTTTCGTTGCTGAATCCTATGAAGACCTGCAAGAAAGTGCTGCAGGCGACCAGGAGGAAAGTGTCCGGGTGGATCCAAGGGTGGATCGGAGTCGAGAAGAACCTGAAAGCAGAGGGGACAGAGTCTGGGTCACTAGCCAGGGACCAGGAAGGAGCCAGGAAGGAACCAGGCGATGTCGAGATGCAATCAGGTAAAGAGGTGAAGCTTGTCTCCACAGCCACGAGGTCCATGAGGCATTGACGATGACCAGGAGCTAGAGTCAAACTGTCCTACAACGGATCTAGCTGTTGGCGGTGTTGGTATCTGGATTGGACCCAAAAAACCTTGGTAAATGCAACTCACACAGGATTAGAAGATTGGCTTCTGTTCAGACCAGCAAGGACTGGGGAGCTTTTTCTTTGCAGGGAAGCTGGGGCAAGACTGGAGCAACCAGGCAAGTGGTGTTGATTTAAAGATTTGTCTTCGTAGGGCTCACTAGCCAATGGGTTAGCAACCGGAAGGTGTGTCAAGCTGAAATACAGGAGCAGGCCCCACATAGCACTCGTGGAGTGTGGAGGTCTGACCTTCAGTACAAATGCTGCTCGGGTCTGGGGCTTTTCAAACCCCAATGCACAACTTTGAGGGTACCTCTGAAGCTGCACGGTTATCAAAAAGCAAGTAGTCCAGGATGTCCGGTCCCGTGTCTCTCATGTCTGCCATGGATCTCAGCTTTGCTGTGGATGTGGGTCAGAGTCGGAGAAGTTTAGAAGTCCAGTTTCTGAGTTGCTGAGTCTTCGGGTTCTGGCGGGAGCATCGACAAAGCACACTGGCAAGTTACTGGTGGTGCCTGTTTGCACAGGGTGGTCACTCCTTGACCACAAGGGAGAGGGCTTTAGTCTTACAGTCGATATGGAACATCGAAGGTCTAAGAGTTTCATTTCAGAGTTTCTTTCCACGATAATCTAATGTCTCTAGACACAGCTCCTAACTTTATACCAAACTAAGGGGCTGGATTACCTGCTAGGTCCCTCCTATGGGTGGAACCTGAGAAGGGGGCGGTTACACCCCTTTCTCTTTGTCCAGTTTCATGCCAGAGCTGGGGCTGGAGTGCCCCAGCAAGTGGTTTGAACCGGGCTATGCATGGAGCACCTTGTGTGCCACAGGCAGTGTCTGCAAAAGCATCTTTCCATTGAACCCACCCAGCCCCAATCCACTACAGGCTGTCTGGGGTGGTGCAGCGCCTCCCTTGACAGGAAACCTATTGTCTAGGCCTCTCCTGTCGGAGTTTCATCCAGCAGCATGAGGTCAGACTCGTGTCCATGGCAGCAGCATCCATTTCGTGATGCTGAGGCTCTGTTTAACTTTAACCGGGTAAAGCAGTAACTACATGTCTTCTCCCTTTAGAAGGGTGGAATGCTACCCCGCCACAAGGACTAGTGGGGGGGGGGGTAGTATTCCAAAGTGTTTGACACCTTACACAACATGTTTTGAAAAGCCAAACCAAAGTTAGCATTAACCGCGAGGATTATAATGCACTTAAGAGTATATGGTATGGCTATATCATAGAACAGCTATAAGGACATGGTTCCGAAAGCTGCAGACAGGCTCAGCTCATGCTAGAGCACCATCTCACATGAAACCAAGCACTCTGCCTTCAGGATTGTCAAGGCCTGCCATAGGAGTGACTTATAGGTATATATGTGTCTATATATAAGAGTAGACATAGGAATACCCTATCTAATCAAGGGGTGATTACACCACCTTGCCCAAGCTGAGTGATCAGCCTGTGGTGTCAATTTGGATGGCCAGCCAGGGGTGACATAATTCATGCTGCAGCCCCTGGTAGGCCTTGAATGCACCTATGCCCTGGGTACCTATGGTACACTATACCAGGGTTCACAAAGTGACCCAATATCCAATTAGGTATGTACCTAAAGTACATGAAGTCCATTTTACAGAGAGAGCAGATAGCCTGGGGTCCTGAATAGCAGGATCCCAGGCCAACTAAGTCGCAAACTAGCTAAACACTAGGCAAAAAAGTTGGGGTAACCATATAGTCAGATATCCACCTTCCTACAGCTGGCTCAAGTGAAATGTGGACTGGCTGATGAATATAGTCCATCTCCTGAAGAAATGCAGATCCTGAACAGGTTAGGGGAAGGGATAAGTTTCACTCTGTCAGAGGACCTCAGCCTACACCAAAGGAGCTCTTTTGGGCTACTGCTGCATAGACAATTGGTTTTGAAAAGTGGAACAGGAAATGAGATGGGGCAGATCCCAAATTCCAAGATGGACTTTGGTAGTCCCACGCAAAGATGACCACCATCTTGTGCAGTATATAAACCTAGAGTTTGATGAATTCCATCATTCCCCCACCCTGGCACACGTGTGAAACTACAGACAGACATTCAAGCACCATTTATTCATGTGCCAAATACCATGACGGCAAGGGAGCACAGCTATGGGAGATTTTGAAGACTTTGGGTCTTAATACGACGTTGGTGGTTCTACAGCAGATGGTGAAACATGTCATCCGCTGTAGGACCGCCAAAGCTATGGTGCCAGCAGCCCACCAAATCAGGACTTTAATTCTGGTCTGACGGGTGATCCTGCTGTGGTTTGATAGCAGCGGTCAGTTAGTTTCTTGGAAGAGCCTAATATGCAGACCGCTGCTGTCGAAGCGCCAACTGCACCTTCCTGCATGGTCTGACATACATGCCACAAGGTGTAGGAAATGGTGCTGCAAATCCACGGGGGCACTACATGTGCCCCCCCCACCCGCATGCACCTCCAGTCCCAGGAGAGGCAGGGGGCCCTGTTAGGGGCCCATTTTTAGTTACCTCATCCCCACCCTTTTCATAGCAGGCTCACCGCCCTGGAAAGGGTGGTGGTCTGGCAACTCATAATGTGCTCGGCGGTGACACAGCAGCACCACCAGCATATTACTATGCCTGACCGCCACACCACAGGATCCGGGATCCCGGCGGAGGTGGTGGCCCGGTGAAGGTCTGACCACCACACTCCTAATGCGGTGCACAGTGTCGCAGTTTGGCGGTGGTCAAACCGCCACTGTTAGTATGGTGGTCCTATGGACTGCCATAATCGTAATAAGGCCTTTTATATGGATATACCGTGTAGGCTCGCCATTTGTAGGTGTGCAGGTAAAAAAGACTCTAACACCAACTAGAGATTATGCTGCCATCACTGGCAGCATCTTGTAGACTTTCTTGAGAGTGTGCTCTACCAAGAAGGTTAAACTTTGGATGTCCACTCAACATAAGACCATTTGATGTTTCACATCTCTAACACAGAGGTACCTCCACGTGGATTGCATGATTGCTGAGCTCATTCAGGGACAAATTGCTTAGAGTGTCTAGAAATTGCACAACGGCAGGGAAACATGGCTTTACTCAGTCATGCACTTTCATTCCAATCCTACCATGTGGTTTCAAATCTATCATTTAGCACCTGCTCATCAGCAGAGAAGCCGGTCAATGAGGAACATTCATACCTCATGGAGGTTAATAAAACATCAGGTCAAGCCTCATGTAGATTAATAAAACATCAGGTTCAAAGGGCACATGACCTGTGGGCTCCAAGGAATTTTGGGCTTTAGTAACAACAAAGAGATCTGTCACCAGGCACAGGCAAGTGGCCTACTACCCTCTGTCAACCTGTTGTACAACAGTTTTCCTTTCATTCATTCTCCAAAGAGCCAGTACCTACTTGAAAGTGGGAAAGCTAGGGGAAAACTGGAAAGTCTGACCTGAAAAAAAGTCTCACATAACCAAATACCAGGTTGTGCAAGGCCTTAACCAGTCGAGGAATTTAGTAAATCAGTATCAAAATCAGAATAAAATGTCACTTTCCACAGGAAAACAAAATACAGCACCAGATCACTGTTGCAGTTCTTTTTTAGAACTTCTCACAATCCTAAGCTAGTCAGTTTTTTCTCACCAGCAAGAGAGGCGTGGGTAAAATTAAACAGTGGGCAGTGAAGAGTTGTGTGTGTCGACAAAAAAACTTCCGAATCCGATGGAACTTATGATTTCCCAGCGTGTTTGCTTTAGACTGCAGCCATTTACCTGGATGCTACCATGGCCCAGCTGAACAGTGGGGGTGTAGTGTGATTCGGTGTAGATAATAGTATAATTGAAGAAGCTGCTCTCGAAATGTCAGCACAAGAACTCTTGGGGGCTTATTTATGAGCTCTTTGTGCCGCTGTTGCATCACTTTTTGTGACGCTACAATGTAATAATGTGCCACCTTCCGTCATAATTACAAAGTGATGCATCTAAGCAGATACGTCACTTTGTATGACCCTACGCTACATTATACCTGCATCAAGTATAATATATGCAGGGTGCGCGTTCTCCAGCAAAATAAGGGTCATAGAAGTGGTGGAGGGAAATCTATGAGATTTTACTACGCCACTTCTAGGATGCCACTGCATCAAAATCTTATGCCTGCCTCACAGCAGCCGTAAGACTGACACAGGCGTCTTTAACCCCTTCCATGCTGATGACAGAACGGTTCCGTCATCAGCATCGGTTGAGCTGTGCTGATGACGGAACCGTTCCGTCATGACTCCGCCCGCGCAAGGCGGAGTCAGCACAGGCGGGGAATACGCCCCACACGCAAGGGGTTAACATGAGACTTGCCCATGTGTAATAACCCATTGGTGGAGTAACATCACTCTGGCGACACACTTCAGCAATGCGTTACTACTGTGCCTACAGATAGGTCAGATATACTGACGTATCTGTAAATCCTTGCGACATGGAGCGCGGCACAGTAAATACCCCCCCGGGCTTCACTACTACGGAGAATGCACCTCTGGAAAGGGATGCCACCATTTTTATGAGCAATCACACCTAATGAAGTCTGAAAATTCTTCTGTATGCGTGCTACA
This sequence comes from Lissotriton vulgaris, assembly GCF_964263255.1. NCBI lineage: Eukaryota > Metazoa > Chordata > Amphibia > Caudata > Salamandridae > Lissotriton > Lissotriton vulgaris. The sequence goes on along the minus strand of NC_141687.1, from coordinate 1,612,991,658 downwards.
AGAGCAAGCGAGCATTTGATACTTGAGAAGTTTCCACATGGTCCATTCGTTAATATCGGCTTGTGCTCACTAAAGGGCAAACAGTCCGATGAGCATCAAGAAAAGAGGATAGTTGTGCAATATTGGGCACCCATGTATACATTAAAGAATTCCTTCTTTGGCAATCATGTGCCTTTGGGCAGTAATAAAACATAATGGATAATATATTTTTGGGACAAAATTGTTCTATTAAGCAATTTCCTACATGACCTCTTATCGAATGCTGTAGTCAAAGGTACATAGTGGTAGAGGAGTGGTAACCGACCTAAATTCAGCCATTTTGCCCTTCAACGATTTAGGAGCCGTGTGATAATACTGACAAAGTAAATGCTCTTTGCCATCACATGATTTAAAGAAGGCAAGCCAAATGAACGGGAGGAAGCGTTGGAATTGTTACAGCACGTTATTCCAAATGCATTATCAGAAATCTGTAAATCTAGGGTAAATTATAACTATAATAACTTTTTCATATAACCTGCACTTTTAAACCGACCCTCCATTAGAGTGAGAATTGCCATCCAAGTATTGTATGTCTTTCCCTTGCTTATGTTTGATACTTGGCAAGTAAAAGAGCTTAGATTAATACCACTTTCGAGTTAAAAATTAACTTTTTAGAAGTTCCATTTGGTGAAACTGAGGAAATTGGAGAAAAGCAATTGTCAGAGTGTGGAAAGTGCAATGTTTCTGCTTCACGATGTTTTTCATGAGGTGAATGAGTGTTTTGCTATTTCTATTCATAACAGTTTTCACTCCTGGTGCAGCAACGATAATTAGAAGAGGCTTTTCCAGTAATTGTGCAAGTTTCCGGTTCTTAGTCAGATTTGGATGGCCCAACAACCACCGCTTTCCGGTTGTCTTTAAACTCCGTGCAGTGGTTTCCCTTTTACGGCCTGCTTAGCGTGGGCCTGCTGCCACAATATTTCTCATCTACTTCGTTCATCTTGTTTCTGTAACCGACGCTTGTCTTGCAAAGTGCAAGTGTTAAACCCTGTGTATCTAAATAGTAATGCTAAAAACTAACAACTGTGCCATCGGAATCCCTTCCAGGGCCTTATTTAGAGTTCATTGTTAACGTATCCTTCCCCCCCCCCCCAACCCAAGCCCTACATAAATAGTTCCCCACAGAAAATGCTTTACGGGAAATATATCCTACTTTAACTGCTAAGAAGGAAAAGTTCTGGGAAGACTTTGAAATAAAGCTATGACTTTCTCATTGTACCACTTATACAGTGCATAGGAGAGGCTAAAATTCTAGTCGTGTCAGAGCCGAAGAATACTTTCAATCCCCCATCCCAGAAGCAGATTCTGCAACCAAAAACCTATTCTGTCTACAAGGCGATGGTTACCCCTATCCTTGCCAGAAGCTGCGATATGACGTCAAACGAACTTTGTGATATTCTCCTTTACCTGTTTACTCTCAAACTTTATAAATAAATAAACGTGCTTGCTTTAAGTGAGAACAGCTTGCTGCCCCCAGCATGAGGACCCTAACTTACCTGATCATGGCTGTTCTCCCCTAATACTTGAGTTCACTCAAATCACTGAGGATGACATATAAAACATTCTGAAGGCCTTTATAAACTCGTCCCCTCCCTAGGAGATCTACAATGCTAAAAGTTGTTCATCTGTTCCTCACTGCACTTTTATCTATCCTCACCAGCCAGGATATTCAGTACCTCCCTTGCTAGTGGAATTATCCCTTAAACACTCAAAAGAGGCAATCTTCACTCTATCCTAAAGAAAGCTTTGGTGGCTTTCCTACTACTTCCTATCTCAGGCCTTTCATGTGTTGAAACATTTCCTCTCATTTGTAGTCAAATGGTCTTCTCAGTGCCTTGCAATTAGGTTTCAAACTCCCTAGGGGCACAAAGTGAAGTCTTCTAAATATCAGAAAGGAACTAGTCAACACCCTGGTCTGGCGGATTCCCTGTGCCCTGCTCAAGTTAGACCTCGCAGCTGCATTTGATACCATAGCTGTTCCTCGAAAGAAGGACACACATGGCAGGCTTCAGGGAAAGAGGGGTATCTTGGTTTACATCCTTCATACAAAATCATACCCACCAGGTCAAATTGAGACCATTGAATCCAAAATCTGTAATTATCACGTGTGGAGTACCCCATGGCTCAGTATTTTCACCAGATCTTTTCAACTTAAATTTGGCCTGTCTTGTCAACATTCTTGATTCAAATAAAATCAGCTATAAAATGATGTTCAGCTTCAATTTAGCTTCATGTTAAATATGGATGCAAAACAAAAAATGGCTATGTCTGAGTGGCGTGAAAGTAGAAATCCTGCTCTTATGTCCTGTCAGTTCAGTTCCACTACTTTTATCTTAGCCAGAAGCCACAGTGTCACCCCCACACTCAGTGATCAATGCCTACAAGCTTAGGAGCAAGACAAACATCACTTTTCAAGCCACAACACTTTATGGAGACTAAGCACCATGCACATTTTTAATATATTACAATTCAACATTGCTGTGCTATTACCCACCATTATTAGTGCAACAGCAGATTGAGGATCTATTTTATTGTGGTGAGAATATAGTTGATTGTGGTGAGAAGGTGTGATAAAGCGACAAATACGACAAAGTGTGACAATCTAAGGCACTCTCAGGTTACCGTAGAAAAGTCTGTAGATTTTTACAAAAACCTAACATAAAATCAGTAAAATCGTCCAATTTGTGGAGGAAGTACTAAAGCAAAAGGAAACCCCATTGACAGAATTTCTTCCGTATATGGGTGTTAAATGCTCACCATATTTTTTGCAGTTGTTTCACAGAATACAAAATCACATGCGGTCACTAAATGACCTATCCAATTCACAATCCTTAGGCAGGTCGCAATTTGCCTGCAAGTCACACCAGCATTCCTGTGATTACATCCCATAACAGAAAATATATTGTTATAAAGCAGTATGTGTTTGGTTTTGGAAAATTTCAGAGTGAGTTGGCAGTGGTCCCCTGGATCACTATATATTCACCCCAAATCTGCCACCCCATTCACAACTTTGTAGGCGGTAACTGATCAATGATTTGCAATTGAATAATTACAATGTACCACAATGGCTCCCAAATTGGTATGGATCGCTAACCCAATTTTGAGGTTCAGAAAAACTTTTCAGAATCACAAATTGGGTTCAGTAAATAAGAAAAAGAGATTATTTAATTGCAAAGCCTGTTTATTTAGCGAATAGCCAGGTTTGCTACTGTAAAATCTCTTAGCACATGTGGCCCACTAGTCCTTTCAAAAACGAAAGTTCCTTAGTGGATCAGCCTTGAGACTCAGCAGTTCCTTCTCAAATAGGTTGCCTTTTCATTGCAACCCATCTTTAAATAGGTGCAGAATTTTTAGACAAATGAACATGGGGCAGCTACTGATATCTCCAGTCCTGCTATCGGAGAGAACATCGAGAGCGGTGCCATTTAACACATCACTACTCTGGGGCTCCCGATATGAGGCAGTGGTCTTCGAATTTAAATTGCTAAAAAATAAACATATATTTCATGAACAGCTGAGTGTTAGACTAGTGATGCCTAATGGAAGAAGGGAATCTGTGATTCCCTCCTTGCAAATTCATAAAAAAAGGTAAGACGTAGTGTACCTTGAGGTCACTACAGAGAGGTCTTCTTTGCACATAGAGATTCATAGCTACATAGACAGAGGCAGATTGGCAGCCTTGCTTAGTCTGCCAATTTTCCAGACATCTAAGATTCTTCATGTCAAACTCAGTCCTGTTTTGGGGAGAAAGCCGTGTTCTTCAACAGTGTCCATCATATCCAAATTTGTATTTAAACTCTTTATTTTTTTGCTTTGAGCAAACCACAATCACATGGAAATTCAACGAATTTAGCACCATTACTTTGAAGAATATTCCTATTCATTCCTGAGTCATACATTTATTGATCTTCTACGAAGAATCCTACAGATGCAGGCATCTGTTTGTTCTCAAGAACCTAAATAAACAAATGGGCATGAAGTCTGTGAACAGGCACTATACAAAAGACACTGTAACTGCTGGCATGTTAGCTTCACTAAAATAGGTACGCCTTTAGTCTGGAGGCCTGAATCACAAACTGCAATTTGTAATTCTTATTTTATTACTATAGTAGTACTACTACAAAACTTACTAAAAGTGCTGAACTTTAGTAGTAAACTTACACTTTTGTAGTAGTGAGTGTAGAGGAGTTGGCCTAACGGCTAGGGCGCTCGACCTCGGACCAGGGGGCACTGGGTTCCAGTCTCGGTAATTACGCTAAAATATCCTGTGATTCTGGGCAAATCACTTACAGCCACATGCATCAAGTGATTTAGGAATCACAAACGGTGCGAATCGCAAAATTTGGCCGTTTGCGATTCCTAAATCACTATTTGGGATGCATCAATCAAAAATACAAGAAATTGCAATTTTTTGCGATTTCTAAAAATGCGATTGCATTTAAGGAATCGCAATTTGCGATCCCTTAAATGCAATGCATGACACCTAAAAAAATTGCGAATTCGCAATTAGGAGGAAAAAATTACCATGAGGTTGGACCTCATGGTAATTTGCGAAAATTCTGAAAAATGCAATTTTGTGCATTTTTCAAACTGTCATGTTGTGCACATACATGCCCTTAGGGCTTGTGTGTGCACACCATATGTGCATAGATTGATTTCAGGGGTACAACAGGGTGTCCTTTGGACACCCCTGCACCCTTGAAATCGCAATCTCAATTTGCGATTAGCTAATTGCGAATCGCAAATTGAGATTGTCTTCTCATTCATTCCTAGGGGCCTTTTGGCCCATAGGAATCAATGGGAAGGGATTCCTTAATTGCGATTCGCAAATTGTGAATCGCAATTAAGGAAAAATAAGGAATCGCTAAAAAATCCTTAATTGCGATTCCTTAATTTTCGCAATTAAGGAATCGCAAACGGCACCAATGATGCATGTACCTGTCTATCTCCTGTGCCTAACAATAATGAATGTGTGCCCTCATGTAACGTAAATGGTGCTATGTTAAGCGCTCTGATACTCGATTTGTGTCAAGTTCGCGCTATATAAAACTCTGCAAAAAAATAAGTCCCTTTCTCTGTTATTTTCCAGGGGGAAGGGTTGCAGAAGCAGAAGTTAGCCATCTGCATACAGGAAAAGTGAAGGATACTACAGAATTGTAGTTTGTGAATACTGAAAAGTAGTAAACCTACTCACAAGAGTAAACTTATTCAAACATGTAGGTTACATTTGTGAATCAGGCACTGCATTTGTAGGATTTCTAATGCAAGCGTCACATCATCATGTTAGCTGTCTTCAGGGCTAGCTGCAACATCTATCTGCATCCTTCCAGGGCTCAGATGCCGCCTGTACCTTAGAAAGTGCAGTTTCGAGAATATTTCACATGGATCACGCACCACTTTTAAGAAAGACCTTGTCTCTCCAAAGCCATTGTTGCCGGTTACAGATCTGTTCCCACTGCTAAGATTCTGAATCCTTTCATAAAGTGAATCATGCCGTTGGCCAGTAATCTCTTTGACATCACTTCCTCCCTGCAGACACATGCCAGACTTGAGCTGGCTTTTGGACAAAGGTTTTGTTTATCTGACTCCCAAGTAGCAGTTTTCCGAGCATGTGGTATGCATTTTGGTTAAATGGAATGACTTCCTTTGAACACAAACACAACACTGATGCATGCCGTCACTTGCTGTTGTCTGTAGAAATATGCATTTATTGCGGTGTTTAACAGTCTCCCGATGACTCACTCTGTTAGATATTTGTTTCAAAAGGGCTGTGTAGGATTAGATTTCATGGGCTCGCTGTTTCTGTTGTGACATTAAGATGCACCCCGTTTGCTTGTGTCTTGTTTCAACTTGTGAGGAAGGAACAGGCTTGTGCAACGGCCTAAAACGTTGTCAAGCCACATGTCTGGCTACATATTTTACTGTGGTGGAAGGAAATGTGCAAAACAAATAGATCAGAGGGTGTGTATTTCGCTCCAACTGTGGAAGAGCGGATTGAAGGTACCTGTGTATTATACTGAAAGCATTTAGGATTCGGAAATAGGGAAGACCTGCTACCTTTCTGAATACCTCGCACTTACCAAATGAACTATGTAAAAAAAGGTCTCAATGAAAAATCCTGAATAAACAACAGTTTACAAACCAATCACATGCAATGACTGCTTTTTGCAAACCACGCTCTCCTTTTGTATTTATGTGTGTATTAAATGTCTATAGTAACATCATGAGAGTAATGGCAGAACTACCAGATTGCAAAAATGTGTAGATATTTCAGATTAAATAGTTTTTCCTTAATGATGGCTTACGTGCAGTCAAGCTTGAGGACCTTATTTATGAGGTCTTAAGACACTTTTGCGCAGCTGTTGCATCACTTTTTATGACTCACTGGCAGCATAATAAAAGCGCCATGTTGCGCCTTATTTACAAAGTGACGCATCTAAGCAGATGCATAATTTTGTAAAAGCCCTGCGCTACATTATACCTGCGCCAGGTATAATGTATGCCGGGTGGGTGTTTACCCATAAGCCTCATAGAAGTAGCACAGTGAAATCAATGAGATTTCACTGCACCACTCCTAGGATGTCACTGTTGTGAGAAGTTGGCCTGATATATAATGTTCACTATTCTAGTGAGCACTTTGTATCAGTCCAAACAACCCTTATTGATGATTGGTTGTAAGTCAACCTTATAGACCAGCTATCCTAGTAGCATGGATACGAGCAGTCTTCGGGCTAAACTCTAGAGGGCGTGTTAAGCCAGCTGTTATACCATCACATATACCCCTTGAACACCAAGTGAAAGGACATCACACAAGTGTTATGAAAATAAACAGTGTATTTATTTAGATCACAACAGCCCTGTACTCTTTATGAGGACAGGGTACTAAGCACACAACAAAACTCTTACGAAAATACTTTAAGTTGCACAATTTACACAAATGCCCGAGGGGCACGGAAAACCATATACTACAAAAGTGGAATGCGAAATTACTAGCAGGTAAGTACTGGACTAATAGGCTTTGGAATCGCTAGGACTACGTTACTGAACCTTCAGATTACTAGTAGGAGGCCTAGGGGACTCGGGTGCAGAGTGTGCACTCTCACGCGGGATGCGGGACAAAGTCTATGGAGGCTAGTAAAAGCAAAGTTAGTGTTCTCGGGCGAACCCGACTAGTTAGGCTGAAAACAAAAGTGGATCTGGACCCTTGGATAGTGAGGCTATGCTGGGGCACCGAAATGCCGAAGTTACCTAGCCCAGGGGCTGCGGCTGCATAGGTCTGGAAAGACATCGGGAATCCTCGTTGCAGTCTATGGAGCCTGAAAGAAGAAGTTGCTGGCAGGCGACCAGTGAAGATTGTTCGGTGGATCCAAGCCTGGATCGAAGATGGAAGACACTTGTAAGCAGAGGGGACCAAGTTCTGAATCACTAGCCAGTGATTAGATGGGCACCAGGATGGCACCGGATGGAGTCACCTCGACCAGGTGAGTGGGCGACGCTGGGCTCTGCAGTCTCACGGACCAGGAGGCGTTGTTGGTGACCAGGATGGAGGTGCGAGCTGTCCCATGATGGTTGATGCTGTCAACGTCGCTGGACCTAGGATTGGGGCAACAAGTCTTGGCAAATTCAGGCCCATGCGGTGGACCTAAAATGGCATCTGGAGTGGACCAGGAGGGTCCGGGGTGCTCCTCTTTTGAAGGGGAGCAAGGGCCAGTCTGGCGCAACCAGACCAGCAGTGTTGTCGTCGTTGGTCGTCGTTGGGAAGGCCACCAGCCAGCGGGCTAGTAGCCAGACAACGCGGTGTGCAGCCAAAAAGCAGAAGGGCCCCACGCAGATCTCGTGGATGCTGGGGGGCTGGACTTCGGTGCTGGAGCTGCTCAGGGTCGGGGTTTCTCGGACCCCAAAGCACTCACCAGAGGATCCCTCGGCGGTCGTGCTGGATAGAAGTCGTGCAGTTCTGATGATGGCTGGTCCCTCGAGGTCTCGTCACACCCACGGTTCTCAGCTTAGCTGTAGAGGTAGGTAGAGGTCAGAGGTGCCAGGGAAGCCGGGTCTCGTCGTGCTGGTCGGTCGGATTCCTGAGGAAGGACGTGCAGCAAACCGCAGTGTTCTTGGATGATGCCTGCGGATGCAGGGTGACTACTCCTTAGTCACAAGGGAGAAATCTTGAGAAGAAGTCGAGAGTTCCTTTCATAGAAAGTAGTTTCTTGATTCAAAGATGATCTAATTTGGAAGGGTCCCCGCTCCTGCCTTTATCCTAAAGAAAGGGGTGGGTACGCGACTAGGTCCTGCCCTAGGGGTGGGACCAGGAAGGGGGGTGGTTACACCCCTCTCCCATGCCGGACTTTCCCCAGCTCAGGGGCTGGTGTGCCCCTGGAACTGGTTCTAGCCAGCAGATGCGTAGTGAGCACCGGGGTGCCACTTGCAGTCACCTTCCTGTAAAGCCCTGCCTACCCAGGATACACAAAACCCTGTCTGGGATTATGCTAGCACCGCCCCTGACAGGAAACCCTTTGTCCAAGCTCCCCTCGCTGGAAGGACTCCCAGCTGCAGGGGGTCAGACTTGTGTTTGTGGTGGCAGCATCCATTTTGTGCTGCTGAGGCTTGAGTTAACTTTAACCGGGGTTCACAGTTACATATATGTCATGTCCCTCTAGAAGGGTGGAATGCTAACCCCGTCGCCAGAATTGGTGAGGGGTTAGTATTCCAATTCGTATGACACCTTACTCGACATGTTTTGATAAAGCGATACCAAAGATAGCATTTAACCACGAGGATTATAATGCACTTAAGAGTATATGGTACGCGTTATCATGGAACAGCTATTAGGACTTGGTTCCGCAAGCTGCAAACTGGCTCAGCTCATGCCAGAGCACCATCTCACACGATTCCAAGCACTCTGCCTTCAGGATTGTCAAGGCCTGCCATAGGAGTGACTGATAGGAATCTGTGTGTCCATTTTAGGGTTAGATATAGGTATACTATATCTAAAGCAAGGGGTGATTACACCACCTGGCCCCAGCTGTCGTGCAGCCAGTTGTGTCAGATTTAGATGGCCATCCAGGGGTGGCATAATACATGCTGCAGCCCCTGGTAGGCCCTGGGTACACCTATGCCCTGAGTTACAGGGTCTGATAAGGTGGCCCAGTACCAATTGGAAATGTACCTAAGGTACAGGGAATCCATTTTACAGAGAGAGCAGTAGGCCTGGGGTCCTGATTGGCAGGGTCCCAGGCCAACTAAGTCGGAAAACCAGCAAAACACCAGTCAAAAAGTTGGGGGCAACCATAGTCAGGTATCCACCTTCCTACAACTGTGTCAAAATCTTACGCCTGCCTCATAGCAGGTGTAAGACTGACACAGGCACATTTAACATGGGACTTGCCCATGTGTAATGACACATTGTTTGAGTTGCGTCACTTTTGCAGTACACTCCAGCAATGCGTCATTACTGCGCCTACAGATATGTCAGAAGTACTTACATATCTGTAACTCCTTGAGACATGGAGCACAGTACATTAAATACGGTCTATCCATCGTGTCGCAAGAAAGGCGCAGTGAAAACTGTTGCACCGCTGTTTTCAAGCAGCGATGCAACAGTTTTCATAACTGAGGCCCAGAGAGCCTTATATATGAAGGCCTAGCAACACTTTTGTGCTGCGTTGCGTCACTTTTCGTGATGCAGTAGCAGCATAAACAATGCACCATGTTGCACCATATTTACAAAGTGACGCATCTAGGCAGATGCATCACCTTGTAAAGCCCTGTGCCACATTATACCTGCGTCAGGTATAACGCATGCAGGGTGGGCATTCCTCCACAAGAAAGCCTCATAGAAGGATCACAGTGAAATCTAAGAGATTTCACTGCGTTATTTCAAGGACGCCAATGCGTCAAAACCTTACACCTGCTTCATGGCAGGCATATGGGTAAAGCAGTGCCATAGGTACAGGCCTACTACATGCATTGCTGGAGTTCCGTCATGCTTGCAACACAACTTCAGCAATGTATGACTTTTGCACCAAACCTGACGTATCTGTCTTTCCTTGAGACATGGAGCGCCGCACATGAAATACGGCGCAGCCATCGTGTCACAAGGAGGGCGCATTGCTGTTTTGACGCAACTATGCAACAGTTTTCATCAATGAGGCCCTAATATTTTTCCTTAATTTGTCTTTCCAGTTTATTTGACCTTGAGTATTTGCATCAAGTTGCCCCCCTCTGATTTAAACCATCCATGTTTTAGATACCAATATATTGAACTCAGCTTAGAATTATACCTGGTGTACATTTTGCCCCAAAATTGGGACAGAAAAAACACACGTATTTTGGTGCTTACGGCACCGAAATACATAAAGCTCACAGTAGTTACTAGCCATATTTCTTTCTTTACATTGCACCGGGTTTGACCCAGTGAAATGTAACGATTGGTGTAATTTTTACCTTTAATTACTAAGTGCAATAAACATTCTAACGCTTATAATTGCACACTTTGGGCAAACAGGTATAGGCATGGGGGATCGAAGTTTACAAGGTCACTGACAATGAATGCCTAAGAGAGATTAATACAACTTTCACCTCCGTTACACTACAAGGGCAATCCTGTGCAAAGAAAAAAAGCTTGTCCCCTTACTAAGGGATCCATTAGGATGACGGGTGGACTTAGTCCGCCCGCCATCCCATAGTGTGAAGAGACCGCTCGCCATAAGGGGGAGGGTCCCGTGGGGGGTATTAGGATGTGTGGCGGGCGCATCCCGTATTTTTAGCATTGTGCCGCCACAATGCTAAGAATACATCTTGTGCATTTTAAAGCACAACGTGACAGGCACCGTGCGGTGCCTGCCATGTTGTTCCTTGAAATGCAGGGGGGTACCATAGGTAACCCCCATGTGCACCCCCCACCCTCCCAGAGTCCCTGGGGGCCCACAACGGGCCCCTGCAGGGAGACTCCGCATGCCTTTCCGTGGCGAAAGGCATTGTTGAATGACCATAGTAATGTGGCTGGCGGTGTCTGATAGACACCGCCACCAAATACAGCCTGGCGGGGGTGGTCCGCCCGCCATCCTAATGGTCCCCCTAGTCTTTCATCATCATTAATCACCATCAGTAAGCATTCCAGATCATCACTGTGTTTGATAATGTCTGGTTGGGTTGTAAAACCTATTGTGAGATTGTGCAGGAAATGACTCCTATAACGTAACATTTTAAAGTCAAATTAATTCTACAGATGGTGCAGAGACAGAATAGCAAGTACAAAATATTGAGTTGCACAAATATCGAGTCATTAATATCGTGGGTCAGAAATATCGACAGCAAGAATATCGTGGTCGAGAATATCAATTTAAGGTGCGTAATATTGATTTTAATAATATCGAATAGTTTAATATCGATTGCAAAAACATGGGGGCTGATTAGCATGGCGGGCGGACTTTGGGCCATAGCCCCAGGAAATGGGCTAGCCTGCAATGCATACGGTGGTTCTGCATTTGCCACACTGGCAGTGCACATCCCGCATTTTTAACAATGCGGCGGGCGGTGCTGCCAGAAGCACCCACTGCAAGGTTAAAAATGCAAGTTGTGCCTGCCACGTTGTACATGCAAATGCAGGGGGGTATAATAAGTACCCCCATGTGCACTCCCCACACCCCAAAATACCAGGGGGCCCTCTACGGGCCCCCAATGTCAAGGACTGCATGCCTTTCCGTGCCGGCAATGTCGCCACGGAAAGGCAAATCCCTACATGTACACTAATATGGATGGCGGTGTCTACTAGACACCGCCACCATATTAAAACCTTTTCCGCCCAGTCGACTCTTCGACAGGGCGGAAAACCGGCGGAAGTCTTTCCATCTGCCGGGGTCCCCTCCACCATATAATATGGTGGAAGAATTGTGTGGCGGACGGTGGATTATGGCGGGCGAATCGCCACCTCCAGCCTGGAGGTGGTGATCCGCCCCTGCCATTGTAATCGACCCAATGGTTGTTAAAAATATCGGTTTTTATTATTGTTATGTATGTTAGTATATATTTTATATGTATGTGATGTATTTTTTTAAACAAAAGAATGGCTTGAATTTTTAATATATATGTTACATTTTTAGTAGGTATTCATTTTAGCTTATTTGAATTTTTAGCGCTTTTAGTTCCGTATCAGGTTGTGGGTTGTAGGTCTATAGGGGAATAGGGTGGGAAGAAATGTTATTATATTAAATTTATTTAAAAATAAACACATTTCAATTTTGCATTTTTAGCTCCGTAGGGGGTGGTGGTTTCAATATTAATTATTAATACTTGATTATTAATTAATTTTATGTATTCAATAAGTAATTAATTATGGTAATTGTGTAATTAATTGTAGGTGTGTCTTGTGGTGTTTACAGGTGTAAAGGGTGGGAAGTAATTTATTTTTAATTTATGAATTTATGATTGCTTAATTAATTTCAATTAATTCATTGGTTATTAATGCTGGTAATTTTGTAATTAATGTTAGGTGTGTAATGTGGGGTTTATAACTGTAAAGTGTGGGAAGTAATTTATTTTTAATTGATTAATTAATAGTTGTTGTTAATTAATTTTAATAAATTAATTGGTAATCAATTATGGTAATTGTGTAATTAATTTTAGGTGTGTGCTGTGGTTTTTATAGGAGTAAAGGTTGGGAAGTTATTTGTGTTTAATTAATTATACATAATTGTTAATTAATGTTAAATATTTGATATTTATTTTGGGTAATTGTTTATTTTCTTGTGTGTTGTTTTTACTTTTGAAGGGGTGAACGGTGGGTATTAAATGAATTTGAATTATTTAATTAATATTTGTTAATTGAAATAGTTTTACGTTTAAAATAGGTTTTAATTGTGTTTTATTATTTTATAGTTTATTTAGGTGTGTGTTGTGAATATTATACTGTTAAATGGTGTGTAGTTAATTAATGTTTATTTTTTTATTAGGAATAATATTTTTTTAATTCATTAATAATTATGTTTAATATGTAAATACATTTAATTAAAAATGTTGAAGTGTTTAGTTACTGGTGTGGTGTTATAGGTGTTATACATCTATGTTACAATTAATGTTTTTGTTTGTGAATATTTTCTGCTTTAAAAGAATTATTTCTTTGTAACTGTATTTATTATTTTATTTTACATAATATTTGTAGGTTTTTGTTTTATGTAATTAGAATTATAATATGTGTTCTTTTTATATGTTTAATATTTTTATTTTGTAAATGTTGTTTAATTGTTATTATTTTTTATCATTGATAGTATATATATATTTTTGTAAGTGTTTGAGTGTGAAAAGTATTTTTTCTCCACTATCCCGCACTTTCCCTTCTGTTGAACTCACTTCAGTTGGAATAGTAATTTTTACCCCTCCACTATCCAGTACTTTCCCTACTGTTGCACTCACTGGAGTGGGAATATTACTTTTTATCTCTCTGCTATTGTGCACTTTCCCTACGGTTGCACTCACTAGAGTTGGAATAGTAATTTTTACCTCTCTACTATCCAACACTTTCCCTACTGTTCCACTCTCTGGAGTGGGAATAGTAATCGTTACCCTTCCGCTATCCAACATTTTCCCTACTGTCGCACTCTTTTGGAGTGGGAATAGTAATTTTTGCCCCTCCACTATCCAACACTTTCCCTACTGTTGCTGTCACTGGAGTTGGAATAGTAATTTTTACTCCTCCGCTATCCAACGGTTTCCCTATTGTTGCAATCAGTGGCGTGGGAATAGTAATTTTTACCGATCTGCTATGCAACACTTTCCCTACTGTTGCTCTTACTGGAGTGGGAATAGTAATTTTTACATCTCAGCTAACCAGCACTTTCCCTATTGTTGCACTCAGTGGAGTGGGAATAGTAATGTTTATCCATCTGCTATCCAACACTTTCCCTACTGTTACACTCACTGTAGGGGAAATAGTAATTTTCCCCCTCCACTATCCAACACTTTCCCTACTGTTGCACTCAGTGGTGTGTGAATACATAATTTTACCCCTCCGTTATCCTACACTAATCCTACTGTTGCATTGAGAGGAGTGAGAATGCAAATTGTTACCCCTCCGCTATCCAGCATTTTCCCTACTGTTGCACTCTTTTGGTGTGGGAATAGTATTTGTTGCCCCTCCACTGTCAAACATTTTCCCTACTGTTGCTGTCACTGGAGTAGGAATAGTAAATGTTACCCCTCCTCTATCCTACACTTTCCGTACTGTTGCACTCACTAGAGTTGGAATAGTAATTTTTACCCCTCCACTATCCAGCACTTTCCCTACTGTTGCACTCAGTGGAGTGGGAATAGTAATTTTTACCCATCTGCTATCCAACAATTTCCCTACTGTTGCTCTTACTGGAGTGGGAATAGTAATTTATACCCCTCTGCTATTCAACATTTTTCCTATTCTTGCACTCTTTATAAATGTCTTTATTCGGCATTTTGTGATAGAAATCCATAAACGCATTTTTTGCACACATTATACCATAAAAGTCAAAAAGACAACGATATTTACAATAAAAGCATTTTTCAGTGCAAATTTGAGAAGGGTTGCTTGGAAAAAGATCAAATCTTTTTTCATTAAATTCAGTTCATTATGATTAAAGCAATTTTTCTCACAAATTATTCCTATGTTTAAAAATACATTTTAAAAAGTTAACCATGTGATAGCAGGTAATTTCAGAGTCCAGAAATTGAAGGCGCAGCATAGCAGGGCGACACTGTCTTAAGTCCCATGATTTCAACAGTGGTACTAACCAAATTTTGCGATGAGCATTGTAATATTTACAAAACAGTGCTGTATGTATGGTGGTCTGTACGGATGTATCATCGCAAGGACAGTGGTCTAGCGTTTGTTCCCAGGTGTTTCTCGTTGGGAAGGCTACTAACCGATGGAAAAGATTTAGTCTAAATCTGGTTAGTAGAAAGCGATCAAAAATGCCGATTTCAAACGTTAAGTAAGGCTGAATTGTAGGGACAAGATGGACCATAATTGCGTGGTGGACAGAGGGTTTCCCTATTTCACTTGAGAGTCTTATTCCATCTAAGTGGTTCAGGGCCATTTCATTTAACTCCTTCTTGGATATCTCAATGATCTTTTCCGGTGTTATATAATAATCCTCTAGGCCTAAATCTGTAAGAAAGTTTCTAATGTAGGCGAGCCATTTTATGTCTCCTGAATGATCTAGTGCCATAGAATCCATCATAATTCCTCTAGTTAACATGTTTTTTTCTGAGGTCCAGATGCGCCTCCATAGTAGGAGAGGTTGGATTTTAGCTAGGTCCTCAATATGGGGTATGCCTAGTTCAATATGGGATGCATATATGGAAATTCGCCTCGGTGCAACCAGAAGAAATCTTAAAAAGGAGTTTTCTGCCACCTGTAGAGCGCTGACATCGGCATGCCCCCAGACCCCAGACCCATACAGAGCTACAGCTCGGCTTTTTGCATTATAAATGTTCAGCATTTCCACAGGCGATCGTTTGCCTAGTTTTTGTGAGAAGGAGATCAATGCAGCTATTTCTCGCTTAAGGGAATGTTTTCTAGCCTCAACTACTGCTTTCCAATTTAGTTTATCATCTATTGTTATCCCTAAATAGGGGTACTGGGTCGTCCGTTCGAGGTTTTGGTTGTTGAGGGATATATTTCTAAACCTTTTTTTCCCTTTACCTGCCACCATTATGAAGGTCTTCTTGATATTAATGTGGAGGTCAAGGCTGCCCATGAAATCTGCATACCTAGTTAGTGTTTTTTGCAGCTCGCGTGGGGCATGGGCCAAGATGACAGCGTCGTCCGCATAGAGCAGAGCGGGAATAGGGCGTGACTTTACTTGGGGGAGGTCTTGAGCCCCCCTCAAAAGTTCCATCTCCAGGCTATTTGTATATAAGGAGAATAGGAAGGGGGCCAAGACACAACCCTGCCTTACTCCACGCTCTACTCCAAAAGACGAGGTCAACTCGCCCCTGTCACCATAACGTACTCTTGCTGAGGCCTTGGAGTATAATTCCCTTAAAAAGTCTAAAAGTGGGGGGTCCACACCCATTTGTGATAGGACTAGCCATAGCTTGGTATGGGGCACGCAGTCAAAGGCTGAGGAGAGGTCCACGTACACCATGTAGAGTTTATCTTTTTTTTGCATGGACATATTTTCCTACAATTATTGATAGATTTAAAGCCTGCTCCACTGTACCAAACCCCTCCCGGAAGCCAAATTGTAAATCTGACAGTACCCCCCTATCCTCTGCCCATTGTTGGAGGCGCTCGAGTATAACCCTGCCGGCTACCTTACCCACTGAGTCCAACAGTGAGATTGGACGGTAGCAGGCAGGGTCCTGGCGGTCTCCTTTTTTGAAAATCGGGACCATGACAGACTTGGTCCAAGATTCCAGGAGCCCTTTTTTTGCAGCTGCCGTACACACCCTGGTCAATATAGGGGCCCATAGGTCTGTATTGTATTTAAAAATGTCCACCGGGACTCCGTCAGGGCCCGGAGCTTTTCCATTTTTACTTAAATTTATGGCCGTTAGGACTTCAGAAATATCAAATTCTATTTGAATAGGGTATTCAACAGCTGGTTGAGTTATTTCTTTACTCTCAGAAAGCGTCTGTTTCGTAAAAAATTTCGAGAAGTGAGAAATCCAGGCCCCTTCTTCTATGGCTACTTCTGTTTTTGGGAGGTTGTCGTCAGCTAGAAAAGGGGATTTTACTACTCGCCAAAAAGCCTCACTGTTTTTCAGTAGGGCACTTTTATGTAGTTCATCCCAGAGGGTCTGCTTTAATTCTGCTTTTCTCAGCTTTCGAGCAGAAAGATATTCCTTTCTGAGTCTGGCAATTGTCCGTGGGTCTCTATTTTCGTTATTCAGGGCCAGTTTAAGCTTAGTATGTGCCGAGGTGCAGCTGTGGTTAAACCAACCTCTTTTATTTAAAGTTTCTACCTTTGATGTTTTTGTCAAGAGGCCCTTGATGACAGTTAGAATTTTACAGAAGTTGATTATAACTTCCTCCTCTGTCACAGTTATGTCAAGGCATTTTATAATATGAGGGTATGCTGCTTTGATCACTTCCTCGGTGATTTGCCCAGGGTCTATTTTCCCCCATTTTAGGCTATACCCATTTACCTGTGCCAATTGCAAATTATTCTGATTCAAAGCTTAGGCTATCGTCGTCTCAAGAGATTTTTGATGTAATAAGTTGAGTTCTATCCTTATGGCAAGGTGGTCACTTAATATATTTGATAGAATCTCAACATGTTTAATCTTGTTTGACAGCCCATCTGATGTGAGAACATAATCAACAGTGGACTGGTAACCTCTCCCTACGTATGTCAACTCTGGCTTTCTCGTTTTTGGGTTTAAGTTATTAACTATTATAAGTCCCAAGTCAGACATAAGGTCATTCATGGCTATGCCTGATTTAGTATGACAGAAATGAATAAGGGGAACGTCCTGGTCCTTAATCGTTTCAATGCAATTTTTGTTAAGGCAGGGGTGCAGATTAAAGTCCCCTCCCCATAAGAAGGAGACAGCGCCTTTCCCTCCTTTCGTCTGTCTAAGATAGGAGAGTTTTTCGTTTAGGTTTAATATTAGTCTCATGAATTATCCTTCCTCCAAATTATTGTAGAAATTAATGAGTACGATTGTCTCATTTTTTGGTAGGGAAAGGGAAAGAAGCTGAATATTTGTGTCCAATTCAAGAGTGGTTATTTTTATTTGGACAGTGTTCGCTATATAAATAGTTAAACCCCCCTTTGCTCTGCACATGTTCCCAACCAAAGCTGGCGAAAAGAACGTCCTAAAACCCAGGAGATGCAGTTCCGTTGATGACCAAGTCTCCTGGAGACATACAATTTGGTGCCTGTCTAGGAAACTTATGGCGGTACCGTCCTCAATCTTGGGGCGGAGACCGGCAATGTTTCAAGACACGACACTTAGGGTTTGGGGATCTCTAGTTGGAGTCTTGGTTATTTGTGATCCGCTATTAGCCTCTAGTTCCCTTTGTTTGGTGCTGAGATGTTTTTTATACTTTGAAGGTCAGTCAACTCAAGGCCACTATATCTATTCGACATTGGGATACCGTTCCAGCCCTCCCAGGGTAGTGGTTCTCTATAGGGATCCCTGTGGTAAGGTCCTCCCCAGTCGTCCGTTTCTCTACCCCGATGTCGAGGGCCTACTGTATGCCAGGATCCATCGTGTTGATAACCATCTCGATTTCTCGAGGGGTAGAAGAAGGAAATACGCTTTGTTCCTATAGCCCCAGTTGAGCTCTGGTAGTCCCATGAACAGATGTAATGTAATGTAATGTAAATGCCAATTTGTATCGCGCAACAATCGCTCCAAGGAGCATCTAGGCGCCCGAGAAAGGACCACCAGATGTTAGGAAGTCTCTATGCTTACTTGACCAAAACCAAGATTACACTAGGCTTCTGGCAGTTGTTTCTTGGAGATTAAAGATCCAGGTTTTTAGATGTTTGCGGAAGTCTGTTTCCTTGTCCAATATTCTCAGATGTGGGGGGAGAGTGTTCCATGCTTTTGCACCCAATACCGCCAGAGATTTGCCCCCTCGGGTTTTAAGTCTAAAATCCGGGACGGTAAGCAGTTTGGCAGTTGAGGAACGTAGTGCTCTAGTTGGACAGTATCTGCAAAAATTTTTCCTTAGATATAACGGGCCTAGATTATGAACAGCTCTAAAGGTAATTAGCAGTACTTTAAACAAGATCCTTTTTGTTATGGGCAACCAATGCAGTGCATTGAGGGCTTTGGTTGCTGATGATCTTTTCGGCCATTTCAGAACCAACCTCGCTGCTGCATGTTGCACCATCTGAAGTTTGTGTGTGACAGCTTTATTTGTACCAGCGTAGAGGCTATTACAGTAATCGATGCGCGATGTTACTAGTGCAACCGTAACTGTTTTTCTTGCTTCGAAGGGCAACAAATCAAAGAACTTGCTCAGTCCCTTTATCACCCCAAAGCACATGCCTGCCACTCTAGCCGCTTGTTGTCTGAAAGACAGGTCAGAGTCGAAATACACCCCCAGATTGCGGGCCGAGTTGGTAGTATGAGGTGGTATTTCGGCCTTTTCGGGCCACCATAGTCTTGGGATGAAATCGTTTTTTGGGCCTATTGGCATGATTTCCGTTTTACCTGTGTTGCATTTCAGGTGATTTAGGCGCATCCATTCAAAAGTGGCCGTTAGGCAACCTTTGAGCTTTTCCTCCCAGGCCTGGTTATCCTTATCCATTACCAGGATCAGTTGTGTATCGTCGGCATAGGCTATAGCGTCTATGCCAAATGACGATATCAGCTTTATCAGAGGTGCAGTATAAACATTAAACAGGGTCGGGCTCAAGCTTGAGCCCTGAGGAACTCCCGTCAGCAGCGATTTCTCACTGGAGCAGAATTCCCCCAGGGTCACCACTTGTCTCCTGTCACTTAAAAAGTTTTTTATCCACTCAAGTACTGTCCCTGTAACACCAGATGTTATTAGCCGGTCTAATAGGATGGCGTGTGAGACCGTGTCGAAGGCCGCCGATAGGTCTAATAAAATCAGGACGGCCTTCTTGCCTTGGTCTAGGGCTGAGCGGATAGTTTCTGTAGTGAACAGGAGGGCCGATTCTGTGGAATGTTGGGTCCTGAAACCTGCTTGGTTAGGGTGCCATACTTCACTATCTTCCAAGAAGCGTGTCAGCTGTTTGTTTACAATTGACTCTGTGATTTTGCACAGGGCCGGAAGTAGTGAGATGGGTCGTAGGTTTGACAATGTGGTGGGGTCGGGGAGTTGTTTTTTTTGCAGTGGTTTCACCGCTGCCAGTTTCCACTCTGGGGGGACATTGGCCGTGGACAGTGAGGTGTTGACAATGGCATTTATTACTGGGTTAGCAATATCCACAATGAGGTGTAGGAGTCTAACTGGGCATGGGTCAAAAGGGGATCCAGATTTTGTTGCCAAGATTACTCTTTTAGTATCCTCCAGACTAACTGGTTGGAAAGTTGTCAACTGAGTGGCCCCTTGTCTCACTATGTCACCCTCTTTTCTTGGCTCTAATATGGGGACATCGAAGTCCTTCGTCAGACCCTGTACTTTTCCCTCAAAAAAGTCTGCGATCTTATCACAGAGTATCTGCGAGGGCGGAATAGCCTGCGCTAGTCATTTAGGTTTATTAAAACCGTTTACAATTTTAAATATTTCCTTTTGTTTGCTGTTAGCTGTTTCTATTGCCGACGAGAAATACCTCTTTTTAGCTTGTTTAATTAGCGCATGATAGGCACTTTTTATCCTTTTGTATTTGCTACGTTCTGTACTAGAGTAGTTTTTTCGCCAGCTTCGTTCAGCTCTTCTAAGCTCCCCTTGTTTATTTTTGAGTTCTCGATCGAACCAGGGTGCGGATGTTTTCTTTCTATCACGCCTCGTTCTATTTTTTCCCTGCCCAACCGTACCTTTCAGATCATTCATCCATGTTCTAAAAATAGTGGGATTTGCAGGTTCTGCCAGCTGGGGTCTACAGTTCCTGGCCATGGTTATTAGTTCTGGGTGGGACAGTATCATTTTCCATTCATCCCTTGTGGCCTGGCTGCGTTCTTTTTTATGATCATTCTTTCCGTTAGACGCAAGAGGAAGCATAAAAGGGATCAGCATATGGTCAGTCCAAGTTTGGGGTCTAAGGGGGTCGGTTGTCAAAGTGTCTAAGTTAGTGGCCATGCAGTCAATCGTATGACCCGCCTCATGGGTGGCTTGGGTGTCTCGAATAGTGAGGCCTAAGACCTCCATGGTTTCCCGATAGGAGACAGCAGGTGCATCTGTTGCAGACTCTAGATGGATGTTTATATCACCCATCAAAGTAAAATTAGAATACCTAAGTATCAGTGGGCTGAGCACCTCTCCGATGTTCCCCAGAAAGCCTGTGCAAGGTCCTGGTGGGCGATAGATCAAAGCCCCAGAGAAGGAGAAGTTGTCATTAATTTTGATAATAAAACCCATCCCTTCTGCATCCGTTAGCTCTTGCAGCGGTATCGCCGAGCAGTTGAGGGTTGTTCCTATATATAATGGCCACTCCTCCACCTCGTTGTTCATTCCCTCTATCTACTCTTTGTATACCATATCCAGGAGGCAGGGCGTGTACCACATCAGGGGTGCACCAGGGTTTGAGCCATGTCTCCGTAATGAAGAGACAATCTAAATTGTCGTCTATCAATAGGTCCTGAATATGCTGGGCATGCTTCGGCACAGATCTGGCATTTATTAGGGCTGTAATCAACTATTCTGGGATCATCAAAGGTGATAAGGACACAATCACCTTGTATCATTTGTTTGCCATGTCCTACCCAGGGGGCTCTTCTTACCATTAGGATCTTAGGTGAATAGTAAGGAGGAGGTGGGCGATTTGCATTTAACCAATGTTGGACCTTGTTTTTTAGCGACCAGGTGGCTTCGTTGGTTTGGTCTCCCAGTTCTGGTACGCCAGTCATTACAACTGTGAAAGGACTGGCCTCCGGTGGGCGGTTGACGGAGAATCTTCCATCAAGGGGTCCTCTATCCCACCCCTTATTCGACTGTGTAGCTGGTGTTTTTGAATCTATGTTATTATGTGCCGAGTTAGTGTTAGTGACATTGGTCGGAGTATTACTTAGGGTGTTATCTAATGTCTTTTTTTTGGTCACTAGCGGTTGAACTGGTTTAGCTACTGGTGGAATAGGTTGTTTATTTTGAGCGTTTGGAATTGCAGAGGGGTGCTTGACTCCCTCTGTTTTTTGTCCCAGTTGGTTCATTTTGGTTTTTGCAGGAGTTGTCAGGTCAGCTAGTGCTTTTTCTATTTGTCCCAGTCTCAGTTCTAATGGTTTGAGTAAATGTTTGAGAAGGTCTCCAATTTTGGTTAGTAGGTGGTCATTGGGATCGGTGTTAACGTCTGCTTCCTTATCTAATGGGAGGCCAGTTATAATTTCCCCGGTAATAGGGGCCGGGGTATCAGGTAGTGCCTGATGAACAATCAGATTGGGAATTTCCTGATCTCTTCTCTGTGGTATGGTGGTTCGAGTCTCTCCTGTCTTATTAGGAATCTTATGCGTTTTTTTTACTTTTGATTGCTCGGGGCTATAGATTTTTTCTTACTTATTGCACCCTCCCTCCTCCCTCTTGACTGTCTAGTTTCCTCTGGGGTAGTTTCAATCACTAGATCTGAGTTTTTTTCCAGGTCTAATGATAGTTGTGAGTCGGAGACCTGTGAAACCGATAGATCCACCGCGGTTGATAGGCTAAGCCTTTGGCCACAGGCTTCACTCGGTCCAGGATCACCACGTTGCTCCGGCGTTCGTGCATCCGCCAGATGTCCCATGGAGGACCTTTTTGCGTTAACTAGATCTTGGGACACTCTGCGTTCTATCAAGGAGATACTTTGATCTATAAAGGTGTTTGCTCTAGTGATAAAATTGTCTATTGGACCTGTTATTTGTCCCTCCTTTGCAGCAGTTTTACTTCTACTACCTCGTGTAGACATAATGGACGTTTACAATACAGTCTTACTTACAGAAAAGGGGAATTCAGGTGTATGTATACAAGCAGTACCTCGAATCTGTTATATAACAGTATAAAAGATTTTGGGGTATGAATGTGCAAAACAACAAGTTAGGGGGGTGGCCCAGACCAGTCTATAACGGTCACAAACGGGCCCGCCCTTGGCCCAGGCTTCGCCTGACGCCGCCCCCACGCGTCCCGCGGTTGCGGGATTGATGCTCCTAAACTAGAGCGGGGGGAGGGGCGGGAAGAGGCACCAGGTGCGCGCGACGTCAGGAGCGCTGAGAACCCTGGTCCTCGCAGTCCTGCTTCCCCACAGTCAGCAGCAGTTCTATCAAGGCAACAGAGGGACCGCTCTTCAGGTCAGCAGATTCCCCAGCAAAGGATGCAGGAAAGGATCCGTGTAGCACAGAGACCCAGCAAGCGTTTCAATGCCCAAAGCGACTTTGAGCGGCACTCACTAGAGTGGAAATAGTAATTTTCCCTATCCAACACTTTCCCTACTGTTGCACTCACTGTAGGGGAAATAGTAATTTTTACCCCTCCACTATCCTACACTGTCCCTACTGTTGCACTCAGTGGAGTGGGAATACATGTTTTTTACCCCTCCATTATCCCTCACTTATCCTACTGTTGCATTCAGTGGAGTGGGAATACACATTTTTACCCCTCCGCTATTCAACACTTTCCCTACTGTTGCTCTTACTGGAGTGGGAATAGTCATTTTTACCCCTCTGCTATACAAAACTTTCCCTACAGTTGCACTCACTGGTGTGGGAATAGTAATTCTCACCCCTCCGCTATCCAACACTTTCCCCACTGTTGCACTCACTGGAGTTTGAATATTATTTTGCTATCCAACACTTTTCCTTCTGTTGTACCGATTGTATTGTGTAATTTAAGTTTAAATATTTTTTCATAGATTAATGTTTTAATTTATTCTAGGAGATTTTTATATTTTAAATTATTTATATATATATTATTTTTACATGATTTTAAAGTTTTAAAATAAATTAAAGATAATAGTTTATTAATTATTTTAAAGTAAGTATATATGTATGAATTATGTTTGTGCGTTAATTTTTTTAATTACGTGTATTTGTAATATTTTGTAAAATTGTATAATAAATGTAATTTCTTTAGTTAAAATTATTATTAATATTCAATATATTTATTATATATGCTATTTTATTTTACATATATATTTAAATCAATATTTTTACATCAATATTTTTTAATTGATATTTTTGTTCTTACCTGTGTAGGTATGGGAGAGAAAGCAAAGACACACAATTGATGGACGGATTGCAGAACCAATCAAAACATTCACCCCAGTCAAGAGATCTGGGTTAAATCCATCATTCTGTTGCTCACCATGCCACCCCAGTTTGGAAAATGTATGGGAGTAGATATTTTTGTAGTCTAAAGGAGCCATTAGGATGGCGGGCACATCCTGCATTCCTGACATTGCAGCTGGCGGAGCATTCAGAACCGCCCGCTGCAATGCCAGGAAGGCATGTCGTGCACTTCCATGCACAACAGGACAGGCACCGTGCGGTGCCTGCCATGTTGTGCATAGAACTGCAGGGGGATACCATAGGTACCCACCATGTGCACCCCCACCCACCAGAATTCTGGGGGCCAGTTACAGGCCCCCAATGGCAAACACTGCATGCCTTTCCGTGGCAGCAACGCACAACCCCGCACTAATGCTAATATGGATGGCGGTGTCTGCCAGACACCGCCACCATGTTAGCTGCTTTTCCTCCCGGTTGACTCTGTGACTGGGTGGAAAACTGGCAGACGGTCCTTCCTTCCACCGGAGTCCCCCCTGCCATGGTAATGTGGCGGGGGGAAATGCAGGGCGGGGGGTGGTTTTTAGCGGACAGATCGCCACCGCCATACGGGCAGTGGCGATCCGCCTGCTAACCTAATGAGCCCCTAAATGTTTTGATTGATATTTTTAACATCAATATTCTATCATTGAACCCTACAGAGCATTGGGCTGATAGGCAGTTTTAATAACAAATAGCATAGGCCGCTTAATAAATGACCAAAGATACAATTCCTTTAGCTGAAATTTTAGAAGACCCAAGAAAACTCACATAAAAAGTCAAGCAGTATAATAAAAGAATGAAAATATGATTAAATGTAAAAAGATAAAAGAGATAACAACAGGTTCAGCAGCCAACTTGTAAGCTGATGGTGAATGCCTAGAATATTTGGACATCTTCTGTGATCAACCATGAATATTACAGCAGTCAAGCCATACGCCATGGATTTGCAGTAGGTAGGGATATGATGAAGGACTTGGAAATCATTCGTAAGTGCATTGATGTATCTACAAGAATCAAGATCAAAATTGTAAAAGTCCAGTTGTATTCCCCCTTTTGGCGTAGGAAAGTTGGACAAATCACTAAACAAGAGAGCATAGATGCCTTTGTGCAATAGAGTTAGAGGAGACTTCTAAGACTACCCTGGATAGCCAAGAACATCAATAGATGTTTCCTTAATCAAATAAAGTCTGAACTCGAAGTACAGATGACCAGATTAAAAATTAAAAATAAAAATACTCCATTCCCTAGAAAAGACTATTATACCTGGAAAAGTTTAAAAACAAAAGGATGAAGAGGACGACCTTCATCGGGAAGAGCGACTTAATGATAATAGCAATTAAACTTCCATTGAGATGTAAGAAGACCCAAATAGAAGGCAGAGCATACTGGAGACATCCAAACTATGTGGTCACTGGCATTCATCATCAGCATGATGGTACATAAAAAATAAAGAAATATGGCATAATTTACTATTGCATCAATCGAGCACATGAAAATTGGAATTACTGTTGTAGCATAGGGGATGAAATGGAAGGAAGGGGATGAAATAGAAGCAACCTAAGGAACAACTGGATAAAGAATAATCACTTTCTATGTCCCAAAGACTAAAAGGTGAACGCTGTCTTTATGAAAAAAACATTCTATATAATCTTTTGTAACAAGCAACTAAGGGGTCTATTACGATGGCAGGCGGACATGGCATCGGGACATGGGACCGCCCGCTATGTGTGTGGCGTTTCCACAGATAAAATTAGGATGCGCTCACCACACTGGCGGGCGCATCCCACATTTTTACCATTGCGGCGGGCAGTGCTTTCAGCAGCACCCGCTGCATTGTTAAAAAGACAATTGTGCATTTGCATGCACAACGTGGCAGGCACTGCACGGTGCCTGCTACGCTATGCATGCAAATGCAGGGGGGTACCATAGGTACCCCCCCATGTGAACGCTCCAACCCCCAACCCCTTGGGGCCCGCAACGGGCCCTCACATGCAGACTCTGCATGCCTTTCCATGGCGGCAACATTACAGACAGCAGGCAAAAGTGTCCAGCAGAGCTGGGCTATTGATCTTCATTACTGCATGGTAACATTGAGATTCCTTACTAACAGGGGTTATTGAAGTGCTTTATTGCTGGGGCCTTTGAGACTTGTTGCTGCAAGAGAAAATTGCAAAACCAAAGGGGATGATGGACGGAGTGTTGAACAATGCGAGCACTCACCCCCAGTCAACTGATCTGGGTTTAATCTATCATCATTCTTTAGCTCACTCAGCAGTTCCAATTCAGACATATGCAAATCAGTCTGACCCTGTGCCTCATGGGAACAGTCCAGCCCGAACTGCCAAACCATGTCTTTTCTGGACCAGAAACAAATATCCTGGGACTGGCACCACAAATCAGGATGCGACTGTCACCATGACGGTCGCATCTTGCATATTTAACATTGCGGTGAGTGCTGCTGACAGCAGCACCTGCCGCGATGTCAAAAATGCAGGTTCTGCATTTCAGTGCACTACATAGCAGGCACCGCACAGTGCCTGCCACTTGGTGCACTGAAATATAGGGTGTACCATTGGTACCCAATTGTCCCCCTCAAACAGAACCTCTGTCAGCCTTTTCATAACGGTATCGCCTTCATGGAATGTCTGGCTTAAGGGCTGCATCATGATATGGTGGACGGTGCCTGCTAGGCACTGTCACTATTTTATGCCTTCAGGCCACTTTGCCAGGCAATCTGTCCGATTGCCTGTGGCGGGGCTGTGGCGGACGGTCTTTCCGTCCTCCACGGTAGCAGTGTGGATCCGCCCGCCATCATAATCTGGCTAGCGGTCACGCCATGTTTGGTGACGGATGAATCGCCACAGCACAGCTGGCAGTGGCCTCCATCCATCATCATAATGTCCCCTAAGTTTAAATCAAAAATACACCTCAAAGGCACACCATAGGTTTGAGGGTTTACATCACTCTTTTATCGTCTGTCCCTTTTCGTGTTCATCACAAGTGATATAGCAAAGAAAAAATGACCCTCCAGTTACTTTTCTTATGGAATATAGCTTTTGAATTTATTGAGTGCTACATAAAGTATAAAATTAAATATAAGGTATGATTTTATCCTGGTAAAGGGGAATGATGTCGGTATCCATACTGTGATTAAAGAAACATCAGATAAATTAATAATGCATGAAACAGAAAAGTTCAATTTTGTTTTATAGCTTTGGATATGTGTCGGAAGCTGGCTTTCTATGCAGTGGCCAATGCAAGGGCACACCATACAAAAAGTCCAGACAGCCCTTATTGGTTTAGAAGGCTTTACAGGGCTTACTTTAATAATCCCAAGTGCTCTATTTGTGTTAGTGTGGTCGAGCAGCTTTGGCCTCTCAGAGGGGAGTGTTAAGCATTTGTTGCACACACAGAGTCAATAAGTGGTACACACACTCAAAAAGAAATCCAAGACCAACTTATAAAAACAACACAGATTTTTATATGATTTTAGACACCAAGATCACCGTAATGAGATTTTACAAGAAAACAGTAAAATACACAAATAACGTTTCTTGATGTATGAGCCTCGAAAGCGGTAATGTTATCCTATGGGAGGAAAGATATATTTGGCAAACATATACTTGTAGTCAAACTTCAGGGCTGCTCTCTGGAGCTTAAGGTCCAAAGAACCACCAGCAGTTTTAGTTTTCCTGCCCTGGCGTGTCCAGGTGCATAGGTGGTGGACGAGTTGGTAGCATCAAGCACTACACCATTGAAGTCAATCAGCACCTGAAAAGAAAGGCTGCAAGGGGGTACTTGGGGACAAGTCCGGCAAAACCAAAAAGGGTGATTGGTTCGTGAGGGTCCTTAGAGCAAGGAGGCACAGTCGGTTGACGTAAACCTTGGTGGTGCGGCTCAGGTGCAGAGGTGTTTGGCTAACTGGCCACTTTCGTTGGACGCTCTACCGGTTTCCAGTTTGACCTGTCGAGGGTTGTAAAACAAGAAGGCAGGTC
Source organism: Lissotriton vulgaris (assembly GCF_964263255.1). Classification (NCBI taxonomy): domain Eukaryota; kingdom Metazoa; phylum Chordata; class Amphibia; order Caudata; family Salamandridae; genus Lissotriton; species Lissotriton vulgaris. Next base: position 1,612,963,786 of record NC_141687.1, on the reverse strand, counting down.
CACTCTCAGTGTAATCCTCATTGGTCCTGAAGACCCTCGTTGTGAAGGCCGACTTTGTCGGTGATGGCTTTATACTTAACAAGCATTGGTTACTGCAAGTGCTCCTGTGCTCAGGGTATTGGTGCAGGGGGCTCCTGGAGGGTCTTGTATCTCGGTGGAGAGATAGGGCTGGCCTCCTGGAACCACAACAATTGCTTCCTGGCATGATGCTTCCTCTGTGGGTCTGATGAGCAGCAAAACAATGAACCTGAGAGGTGCAGTCGGTGCCCGCAGATGCAAGGGGTGGCTCCTCCACCCCAAGGGAGATGCTACATGGTTGGTAAAGTCCTAGACAGTCCTTCCATTGCTGAGGAGTATACACAGATTTTGGATGAGTCAGGTCCTTGCAATTGTCATTGTACCAGCAGCCAGGCAGGGTTTTGTATCAAGTTTGGTGTAGGTCCTCAGTTCTCGCAGTGACAGCTTATCTTTGTCCTTCTGTTGTTCCCAGGCTGACAAATCTATTTTTCTGGTGTTGGGAGGACCCCTAAATACTGAATTTAGGTGTATTTATGGGAGTGTTGAGCAGCAGCCAAATGGCTACCCACACTTTTGGTGTCTATACATTCTACATGACCACTTCCTGAGAGGAGTGGGCATAACCCTGACCCAAAGTTCCTACTTTCAACAAAACCAAGATGGTGAAACCCTTCTTCGACTGTCCACTTCAAGTGGCCCACCTTAGGGTTTTTCCTAGCCTGTGTCTTTTGCTTTCTCGCCCTAAGTGCGCTGGGTATGCCCAGACGTGGGTCCCGGGTTCACTGTGCCACTGGATTTAAGCTATCCTGGCTGATGAGGGGTGAAAAGCCGAAACCGGTCATACAATGCTTGTTTCCACTCGAGGGAGGGCCTGGCTTGGCAGTTCGGGCTGGACTTTTCCTATGAGTCACTGGGTCAAGACTGATTTGCATATGGCCAGGTCTAAACTGGGATGGCATGGTGAGCAAAAGAATGATGGATTTAACCCAGATCACTTGATTGGGGTGAATGTTTTGATTTGTTCTGCATTCCATCCATCAATTGTGTGTCTTTTGCTAGCCTGTAAGTGTAGCACACCTTCTGACTTTCTAATTTCTAACCTGATCTGGTACCAAATGAGCCTCAGGGTCGAGGGTGGTATTCCACAGGTCTGAGGGGAATGTGGGGTTGCATTTCAAAGGCAGTAGAGGCGTTGATGCCTCAGGCTTTGAGATGCTAATCTGTTAGACATTCTGCTGGAGGAGGTGTGAACACCTTCCATTGGAGCAGGCATTGTTTCTGACCTCTGAGAACGGGGCTCTCCCTTGCAGGGAGTCAGAAACTCATGTGTGGTAGCAAGCTGGAAGATATCAGTCAGCCAGCACACTAGTTGACTACTATGTTTTCAGGGGGGCACCTCTAAGGTGCCATCTGGGTGCATGTCATAATAAATCGTATACTGGCATCAGTATAGATTTGTTCAAAGAAGGTGTTTCATACCAAACACCATTATTTTCAGGGAAACCATCACGTAGCTGGGTAACTTGTGCCCAATACATGTTCTTGAGATTATTTCATACCAAACACATTATTTTCAGTGAAACCATAATGTAGCTGGGTAACCAGTGCCCAATACATGTTCTTAAGATTGATTCCTAATCACTTGCAATGCCTAGCAATGGAGCTAAGCATTACAGTGACAAATCTGCTCAAGCAGGTGTGTCCTCACAAGTAACAGAAAGTCCATAAAATGTCTAAATGGTACACATAGGTAAAAGCATATAATTCTAATGTTCTTTTTGTGGTACTGTGGGTGCGCAGTTAGGCTTATCAGAGGGTAGTGCAAGCATTTTTTGTATTCCACAGAGGCAATGAATGAGACACATACTCAAAATTAAATTTGGGACCAATTTATAAAAATAATATCAATTTTTATAGATTTTTTAAGATCAAGAACAAAGTTATAAGTTACTACTTTCGGAGAATAGGATTTTTGCAAAGTTTGGAAAATATATCACTTTTATGCGTAATTACGCATCAGACAAAAAATAGGGAAAAAGCAGAACATTGCATAGAAAATCAGGCAATGCTTTCATGAAGTTCACCTTCTTGTTTGAGGTCGATACTGGGACCAGGTCCAAAGTTCCAGCAGAAGAAGTTTGGCAGAATCCCTGATCGGCCAAAAACAGAGTGCTGAAGGTCTTGTAAGCTGCTGCACATAGAGGAAGAGGGCCATTTGAAAACACACGGCACAGTGGGACTCACTGGAAAGTCCAATTGGGCTCCTTCAAGGGAGGAGGTCACAAGGGCTTGGGGACCTTGGGAGCACAGCTGGTTATTTGGTGCTGGGCCAGATAGGGCCGGGTGCAGAGCGAACAGGTCAGCTGAGCATTGTTCATCTTGAGGTCCTCTTGGTCAGGAGCAGGCAACTTGAGAGGCAATCTTGGGACAGCTGGGCCACTCAGTAAGTGGGTCTTGGGTGTCTCAACACCCCGCAATGGGTGCTTGATTCTGGTGCTTTGTTAGTCTGGAGTGGACTCTTCTTCTCAGTGTTTGCCATTGGGGGCCCAGTGCCATGGGTATTGGTATGCCGTGGCTCCGGCTCTAACTTGGTGAAGAGACAGATCTGACCATCCGGAGCTATTGTACTATTTCTTGCTTCAGTGCTGAGCCAAGGTCATCGGGGAGCATCAAGTCAACAAACTGGACTTCACGGGATCAGTGCCTGCGTAGTGTAGGGGGGTGATGCCTTTACTCCAAGGGAGCTATGTAGTAATTTCCTGAAGGCTGGAAGTGCTTTGAGGTTCTTTGAGTCCTCTCAGGTTTCAGAATGACACAGCAGCAGAGATTGTCGAGTCCTGGGAGCAGCAGGCAGGGTTTGGCACATTTTTCTTCTACAGCAGTGCTTCAGTTCTTGTACAGCGGGGCTTCTTTGCCCTGGTCTTCTCTTGTCCATAAAATATCATGTTCAGATCTTGGGGTTCCACCTAAATACTGAATTTAAGGTTGTTCCAAGGGGAGACAGTTAATTTCCAACAGGCTACCTACCTTTATGGTGTCTACACCCTCTAGTGACAGCTTCCTGCAGGAAGAGGCACTACTGTAACCCTGATAGGTTGTATTTCCACCATACCAAAATGGTGAAATTTCAGGAGAAGGGCTGACATTGCCTTCCCCACCCTAGGGGTAATGTAGGCTAAGTGGGGACCCTCCTCCCAATCTAACTAATTTTCCCATCTTTCCTCCTGCCAAAAGTGGAGCAAAAAAGGTGGCTTGGCTTCACCCACTATCTGGTGCTTCCTGGGTTGGATTTCAAAGGTGGCACCACCTTTGAAGCTTCCCGCCCAGGAAAGCATTCCTGTCTTGGAGGAGGTGTGAAGCACCTCCGCCGAGAGCATTCTTTGTCTGTGTCCTTGGAGAGCAATGACTGTCACCCCATGAGGTCTGGTAGTGGCAGGCTGGCAAAAATAAGCCAGGTACCACATCAGTGCTCGGTAGATTTTTAGGGGACCCTCTGAAAGGGCCCCCTGTGTGAAATCCACCACTGGCATCAGTGAGGATTTATTAAGACAAGTTGTTTGGTACCAAACATCTTAGCAATCAGTGAAGCCATCATAGAGCTAGGAAACTCGTGCTGAAAAGTATCTAGCTCATACACTCTTAATGTCTTCCCTGTGCATTTATAACATCTCATAATAGACTGGATATTGTAGGGGCATATCTGCTCATGCGGATATGCCCTCACAAGGGACATAGTGCATCCTGCTTTAGGGCTAAAGGCCTGCAGTAGGGATCACGTACCTATACCTTATGCAGTGTTTGGGAAGTATGGAACACAGGGCTGTGTGCCATGTCGGCTTTCAGTTTTCTCTGCACCAAGACACGTAGCCTGCAATCACAGAGAGCATAGCCTTGGTGAGGGGTCCCTGGGGTGGCACAACCTGTGCTGCAGCCTCCGAGAACCCTCTTCAGTACCCATGCACTAGGTACCAGGGTTACCATTTACTAGGTACATAGAGGGGTATCTGAAGTTGTGCCAAACGTGGTACAGTGTGTAAGAAAGAGCTCTGGCACTTGGAACTTGGTTAGCAGAGATCCAGTTTACTTACAATTAAAAATCACATTAAGCAAAATGTGAGGCTATCCATGCAAAAAGAGGATCAAGAATATCTTATTAAATGAATTATAGGTGCCTCACATGGGTTGACTTGTAATACGAGGTGAATACCATGAGGTGTTTTGAGTTGAATTGTATTGCATTTTGGTGGACTGGTATGTACCAGCTGGTCTTTAAAATGTCTGCGCACTTGAATGCAAAATGGAACGAGGCATTGTCTACAGGCCTGAGCTGGGAAATATTTGCAATGACAGATTAGCAAATAGATTATTTAAAGCATGTTTGAAAACCTGTTCAATGGCTCTGTTAAAATATCTTACAGTAAGTTTGTCACTCGGGGGAAGATTTACTAAGACTTTACACTATGTTTGCGTCACAAAAGTGAGGCAAATCGGCATAAAATGATTTTTTTTTCAATTTACTTTCCAGCGCTAAACTTGTTTAGTGCTAGAAATAATGTGAAAGTAAAGCAAAGTAGCGCATAGTGCTGCTTTTTATGACTTAGCGCCAAGGGGGCATACCATGGGTGGAGCATGGGCATTCCCATGCAGCCCCCTTAGGTTTCTGACGCTAAATCCTACTTACTAAATTAAGTGGACAGGGTTTAGCATCAGAAAACGGTGCCCTTTGGAAGTAAGCACAAAGACGGAGAAATGCTTTAATTTCTCCTTCCTTTTCTGACTTTGTGTGTGTGCTGCACTTTACAGCACTCATGTAAAGAGGTAAAGTGCCAAAAGTTAGTCTAAGCATGGTATTTTGTACTGACAGGGTACAACTCCAGCACAAAACCTACGCTAGACTCAAAGAGACACTCTTGCACCATTGCACAAAGATGTCTTTGTGACGCACGGCAGCTGATTTCAGCACTGGCGCTACGGAAAGGGCAGAAGAGTGGCATATTTTAGTAAATTTAGCACTCTCCTTCTCTAGCAGCGCAGCATTTGCTGCTGCTGCACTGCGCTGCATGAACAAATGGTAAATCTGCACCTCAATGTATTGGCTTGAAGTCAGCCAGTCAGATATTCTTTATTTGGCTTTGAGAGATGAAACCATAAAATATAAATACATTAAAATCTAGTCAAAACAGTTGTAGTGAAAAAAAGGAAAACATCACATATTTACATTACTAAATCAACAATTACCATTACCCACACTGTCGAAGCGTCCCGGTCCCACAGAAATCATAGCCACACATTCTGTTACAGATTATGAATCATATAGTGTCTTGTGCATAAGTACACAAACTTCACAATGTACCACCATAGTTCTCAATCACAGTCTACAATGAAGCCAGTTATTCTTTAAAACCATTTTGAACTATAAACAGTGACTTTTTCATGTGTGAGCTGACATCACAGAATGCTACCAGGATCATCGAGCTGCATTATACATTCTCTCCCCACTCTCTCTCCAAAATTGGTAGGGTAATATAAAATGTGCTATACACTGTACTAACCTAAAAACATAGAGGCAAAGAAGTGACATATCTTGGTGTTGTCTTTCTTGGTTAACACTGCGTTCCGCCACTTCTGAAAAGCAGGGCTGCACCGTATTTACAACAATACGGTGCAGCCCTGCGTTTCACCATGCGCTGATGCTAAATTCAGCTGCCTATCGCCAACGCAGGCACTCTTGCACCATTGTACAAGGTGCCTGCGTTGTAGGGTAAGATTGTTTATGTGCAGAATGCAGCACACAAAGAAGTTGCAACTCGTCATTTTTTAAAAGAATTTTTTATGTGCAGGAAGGGACACCTTCCAGTACATAAACAATAAATGGCATTTTGCTGTATCTATGTGTGCTCCACAACACGGCACACATAGAAACAGCAGAAACGAGGCTAAATAAAACATTTCTCTTCGTTTCGCCATGGTAAAACCAGGCTTTCCCTGGTCTTAATTTTTGTGGTGCTCCATATTTACACCACACTCGTAAATTTGGGGCAGCGTCAACATCAATAGAACGCCCACCACAACACCCATTGCTAACACCTTTCACGCTAAGTATAGCATGGAACGCTGGGATTTTCTTCCACCTCTACGCTGCCGACACTCAAATATAGATTAAATCACTTCCCCTGAAGACCATGCCCTCCTTTCAATCATGCTCCTAAAGAATCAGAACTGGATGTCTAACCTTCACCTAAAACTCAATCCAACTAAAACAGAATTTCTTTTGATCTCACCTCCGAAAGCAAAAACCCCAGTTCAGGAATGGATGGCCAAATTTCCTGTACTGGATGGCTGACCTCCACAACCACATCTTAGCCATTGCCAAAAGTGCACAACACGAACTCAGGCAGCTATGGGGAGTCAGACACCTAATGCAGATCAAGACCTCAAAACAGTGATGCAGATTTTCTCCTCTCCAGAATAGACTTTGGAATTGCCCTTCTCTCAGGCATAGCCAAAGTTAATCTAGGCCCACTGAGGGCAACTCTACATGCAGCAGCGCCCTTCGTACTAGGTTACAGGAAATGTGAACAAATGTTTCTAGCCCTGCTAACCTTCCAATGGCTTCCGTTTAAGCTTGGACCCAATTCAAAACAGCCTGTATTACACACAGAGCGCTGCACTCCTCTTCATACTCCTATTTAAATGATAAACTGAAAATCTCTGGAGCAAATAGGGGTTCCAGAAATGCCCAAACCCTTCTTCTGAAACCCCCCACCTTAAGTCGAGAATGGTACCCCAAGAATTTGGAACTCCTTACCTCCCTTCCTTCACCTAACTACCTGCATAGTCACCTTCAAAAAGGACCTTAAGCTCCTCCAATTTGACAGACACCTGGGTTTATCACCCTCAACCATATCTAAGTACTCTAATCGAAAAGCAAACTACCTTCATTACATGTCCCCGCCATCTTATTCAATGCTTGGACCATGTATGCCTCTATCCAAGAGCTTCTTTTGCCCTGGCCTCTGCTACCAATGCAATATGTCTGAAACATAGGTATTATAACTGTATTTTGCTGTATCCTTGTAACATGCTACTATTGTAAAGCCCTCTGATGCCTTTGAGCCACGTCCGCGCGATATAAAATTGCAAAGTGAATAAATAATTCAAAGGGACAGGGCTCTAAATGGACATCGCTATATAGATTCTGAGGGTATGAAACCAAAAGATGAACTAGGGGAAACCTAAACCTAATACAGTAAAATCTTTGCATGCGAGAGAGTTAAAATGTAAGGTATGGTTCCATAGATTCTGCGGTAACTAGAGGATAGTATTTCCAAACCCTTTTCTTGTCCATCTCTTTCTGCTGTTGTTATTCATCACACACAAGTAAAAGCTCTTTTTTTAATTGTGCTTTAGAAATAGTTCCCTTTTGAGGAAAGTTCCAATAATAATCCTCTCTCCCTAGCAAATCAAAGTGCTACGTAATGTATCTACACCACATAATATTCTGTGTGCTATCTGGAATCAAACAATCATTTATTATAGATTGATTTAAGGATGTTTCTTTTTTACCCAGATTGCTCTCTAGAGTGTCAGAGGTGCACGTTTAATTCAAGCCTCTAAGGGCACTAGCCCCAACTCCTTGTGGTATGGAGGCAAGGAAGACTCATTGGGACTGATAAAAGTGTTTTTTCAGAGATCTGAAGGTTATGCACGTTGCAACATCCCATACACCTACTCTATACGTAGCTGTAGAGGTCCAGCGTGCTGAGTAAACATTTGCCATGGCATCCAGGGGTTTAGACTCCAGCTTCTTGGCGAACATAAAAATGGCCTTAATTGGTTGATCAAGTCTTGATCTTTTAACCATGGTCAGATGTGTCCATGTGCCTTGCTGGTCAAAGGGTATGTCAAGGTACAAGAAAGTTGGTACTTTGAGGAGTTTATCTCCATTAATGTGCTGCGTTTTTAAAATAGAACGTGAATCCCAACTACCATTATATGTGATTTAGCAGTGCTGGTTTTTAGGCCTGGCCCATTCATAAATGAGTGTAGCAGCTTTTGTAGGTCAACTCCAATTTTAGAGATTAAAATGCAATCATCTGCGTAGAGTAAGGCTGGTAATCTCCTGGGTCAAACCCTTGGTGTAGCTGCCTCCCCTGTATTCAGATGTTCCTCCTGATCATTTATATAAAGGCAGCCTGGGTAAAAAACTAAACCATCAATGGTTCAATGCCCATTTTGAGAACTTTTCCACAGAGTTTTCCTCAATCCACCAGATCAAAAACTGAGGATAAATCCATAAAACCACAATTCGCCACTGTATATTTGGATATCATCATGTGGAGATTGACAAATTGTTCCATGGCCCCAAACCTTGCCTAAACCCATACTGTATATCAGACAAGCATCTCCTTTCCATCACCCAGGCCTCCAACCATTCAAGGAGAATCCTACCCACCTGCGGGACATCATCAACACCTCCTTCGACACCTCTACCTTCCCGGAGAGCTGGAAGCACGCCGAACTCAGCGCCCTACTCAAGAAGCCATCGGCCGACCCCACCGACCTCAAGAACTACCGCCCCATCTCGCTGCTCCCGTTTCCTGCTAAAGTCATCGAGAAGACCATCAACAAGCAGCTGGCCGCCTTCCTCGAGACGAACGGATCCCTCGACCCCTCGCAGTCTGGCTTCCGGGCCAACCACAGCACCGAGACCGCCCTGATCGCAGCCACCGATGACATCCGAGCGCTGCTCGACAACGGAGAAACAGCGGCCCTCATCCTCCTCGACCTCTCCGCGGCCTTCGACACTGTCTGCCACCGTACCCTAGTACAACGCCTCAGCAACGTCGGAGTCCAGGAGAAGGCACTGGAGTGGATCATCTCCTTCCTCGCCGGAAGAGCACAGAGAGTCCGCCTCCCTCCGTTCAGATCTGAAGCCACCAAAGTCATCTGCGGCGTTCCTCAAGGCTCCTCGCTCAGTCCAACCCTCTTCAACGTCTACATGAGCCCCCTCGCAGACATCGCATGCCAGCACAACCTCAACATCATCTCCTACGCCGACGACACCCAGCTGATCCTCTCCCTCACCAACGACCCCGACACCGCCAGAGCCAACCTTCACGAAGGGATGAAAGAGGTAGCCGAATGGATGAAGAACAGCCGCCTGAAACTGAACTCGGACAAGACGGAAGTCCTCATCCTGGGATCCTCACCCGCCGCTTGGGACGACTCCTGGTGGCCCCCCGCCCTAGGCAGCGCACCCAAACCAACAGACCACGCACGCAACCTGGGCTTCATCCTGGACTCCTCCCTCTCCATGTCCAGACAAGTCAACCCCGTCTCCTCGTCGTGCTTCAACATCCTGCGCATGCTACGTAAGATCTTCCGGTGGATTCCCACCGAGACCAGGAAGACAGTCACCCAGGCCCTCGTCACCAGCCGTCTGGACTATGGCAACTCCCTCTACACCGGAACCACTGTCAAACTCCAGAAGAGACTCCAGCGGATCCAGAACGCCTCAGCACGACTCATCCTGGACATCCCCCGTCGCAGCCACATCTCCGGACACCTAAGAGACCTGCACTGGCTCCCGGTCAACAAGAGAATCATCTTCCGCCTCCTCACCCACGCACACAAAGCCCTACACAACCAAGGCCCCGGATACCTCAACAGCCGCCTCAACTTCTACGCTCCCAAACGCCATCTTCGATCGACCAGCCACGCCCTCGCCGTCGTCCCCCGCATCCGAAGAGCCACCACAGGGGGACGGTCCTTCTCCTACCTCGCCGCCAAGACATGGAACTCCCTCCCCACTCACCTCCGCCTGACCCAGGACCACCTCACCTTCAGGAAGTAACTCAAGACCTGGCTATTCGAGCAGTAGCGGACCCTCCTCCCCCAGCGCCTTGAGACCCTCTGGGTGAGTAGTGCGCTATATAAATGCGATGATTGATTGATTGATTACCCATGAATTTGTTTGTGGTATCGATCAATGAAGTGGGCCGATAGCAGTGGGGGGCAGATCTATCCCCTTTTTAAAATATTGGTACAATGTTGGCTGTTAACCAAGAGCTTGGGGGACCCTCAATAACTACGCTTCTAAGAAAATTTGTATAAAGTGGTACCCAGAGATCAGGATTATCTAAAAAAAAGGCCCACTGGAACCCCATCAGGGATAGGGGCCTCATTTCTGGCATTGCATTTTAAGGCGGTTTTCCCCTTGATGTAAGTGGTTGGAGCTATCTTTACATGACCAACAGGGTGATTTTAGAGAGGACAAGTCAAAATAATTATCAGGTCATTGTATAGTTTGTAAAAATGTGTAACCTATTCATGTGGGTGGACTATGACATCAATAGCTGTATTGTGGTTTTCTTGGAATTAGGGGTCGTTAATTGTCTTTCAGAAAAGACAAGAATCTTTTCTCACACATTCATCATGCAATATTCCCTATCCTTCTTGCCTAATATCACATTAGCTGCTTTTTAATTATGTCTACATAGGTTTACCAACTGCCTATCCTGAGTCACCTGTGTCAGTGCTCGCATGAGATATCTGGGAGTCTTCGAGCAGCCACTATCAAACCACCTTCATTGCTTATTATATTACATTAAATTCTCCTTTCTTACTATGGTTAGTTAGTAGATCAGTAGTGGTGTGGCATATTTCCTCAAATGCCCTCAACATACCCTTGGGGTTGAGTTCATCATTGAGACAGATTAGGACACCCCCCCCCCACTTGTTTTTATCAAATTCTCTGGATGGTATCAGCGTCCACTGCTGCCCACCTCTGTAATATACCCTTAATTTTTTTATACACTACAAGAGTAGTAAAGGGCATTTCCATCTGCTGACTCTTGGTTCCAGTATCAAAAGATAAAGACAGGGGGGGCATGATCACTTACACCTATTTGCAAAAATGTGAACTCAATGGCCTTGGGTTTGTAGAGGTATGAAAGTGCAATAAAATCAATCAGGCTGCCATCACTTCTACCCATATATGAGATGTTATCTTTATTGAGATGGTTAATGAGGTCAATAGTTAAGTAAAGTGACAGCATATTTAGGATGGAATCGAAGATAAGACCAAGCACAGTGTGTGCAAAATGCAGAAGTCTTCCTTGTCATAACCAATCATACTGCAAAACTTTGAACCTGCCAATAGATACAATCTGCAAATAAAACCACCCCTCAAATTACAATCTCTGTAGTGAGTTCACTCAAAACTTTGTTTAACATTTTTTATAGTGATGTAGCTTTGTCAACCAGAATTTGAAATACCATTTTGATGAACATTTACTAGAACTAAAAATAACTAAGGTTTGTAAGAGATACTAATAACTTGATAGTGGGGTGAATCTAAAATAGTTACAATAACCTTTTTTGCGAAAGGTAGTTGATATTAAAGTGAAAGAAACTACCTTTATTATGCCCTCCTCAAGAGAGGGCTGTAGGAGTGTGGATTGAGAGAAACCCATCTATGTGTACTTATTCTCTAGCCCAAGTTTCCTATAGGCATTTAGGGCCAGATGTAGGTCGCCAAATACCGGTCGGTAACGGCCGATTTCGGCCGTTACCGACCGGTATTTGGGATTTGACATGTAGGGGGCCTCATATTTACAGAATCGGTATATTTACCGATTCGGTAAATTTCCAGAATCGGTAAAATACCGAATCGGTAAATTTACTGATTCTGTAAATCCATATGTAGTTGGCACTGTAATCAGTGCCACAGGCCCTTACCGAATCGTTATTTACCATGGAATACTATTCCATGGTAAATAACGATTTCCAGTGTACATGCACATCTGTGCATGTACACCTGTGCCATGTGGCACACAGACATGCCCTAAGGGCATGTATGTGTGTCACATGGCACACAAGCCAGAAACAGGGGTGCAACAGGGTGTCAAAGTGACACCCTGTCCCCCTTGTTAAATCGGTAAATTTACCGATTCTGTAATTACCGAATCAGTATTTGCTATGGTGTCCTATGGGCTTCAAGGCCCATAGGAATCAATGGCAAATACTGATTCGGTAATTACCGAATCGGTAATTACCGAATCTTACCGATTCGGTATTTTTACCGAATTTTTTACCTACATAGCAATTACCGAATAGTAAATACCGAATCGGTAAAATTCGGTATATACCATTCGGTAATTTGCTATTACCTACATCTGAGCCCATGGGCCAGATGTAGGTGTCAAAATACCGGTCGGAAACGGCCGAAAATACCGATTTTCGACCGTTTCCGACCGGTATTTGGACATTGGTATGTAGGGGCCTTAAAAACATACCGATTCATACCGATTCGGTAAATTTACCGAATCGGAAAAATTACAGAGCGGTAAAATTACCGAATCGGTATTTTCTTATGTTGGTAGCACTGTTTACAGTGCTACAGGCCTTCAGAATTCGGTATTTTACCACCCAATACAATTGGGTGGTAAAATACCGAATTCAGGTGTACATGCACATCTGTGCATGTACACCTGTGCCATGTGACACACAGACATGCTCTTAGGGCATGTATGTGTGCCACATGTCACACAAGCCTGTACTTGGGGTGCTAGAGGGTGTCAAAGTGACACCCCCTGCACCCTTGCAGGATTCGGTATTTACCGATTCGGTAAATACCGAATCGATATTTTCCATTGATTCCTATGGGCTTCAAGGCCCATAGGAATCAATGGGAAATACCGATTTGGTATTTACCGAATCGGTAAATACCGAATCCTACCGATTCGGTAAAAATTACCGAATTTTTACTACATCTCATTTACCGATTCATGAATACCGAATCGGTAAAATTCGGTATTTAAGAATCGGTAAATGAGATTTACCTACATCTGGCCCAAAGTGGGCTCAAGAGCGATTGTGTATTTCCTGGTTGCCAACATTGCATAGACATTTTTCCTGGAATTACTTCTTGCATAAAGAAGTGCCTAGACAGCAAATATAGTATGCACTAGTCAGATCAAATCACAACCTAGTATTGGCAAAACCTGAAAATAAGGGTATTCAGTTAGCTCCCCATCTCCATCTGTCACGGGCGTTGGGCGCAGAGGTACTCCTTCGGGAGTCGATTCAAGCGCGGTACAAACCCACAAATAAATAAATAAAATATAGTGGCAGTTCAGTCAGTGATATGAGTACAAATCTATGTGGACACAGATAATAGAAGTAAAACAAGCATTGGCATACCCAATAGGTCTCGCTTTTTGAACCCTATAAGTATTTAGTTATGCAGCAGAATATCCTTGGTGCAACAACACCAACTGTTGCATGGCTAAACACTTATAAGGTCCCAAATGCGAGACCTATTGGCTATGCCATTGCTTGTTTTGTTAAAGTCTGTAGGTCACAGAGCAGAGATTCATATGTATGTGGAAACCACAGCCATCTTAGTTCCTCCCGGAGGCTAAATACAGTATTAGTCAACCCCAGAAACCTTGGTCATGCGGTGAATGTGGTTTTACAGCATCCACGAAGAGTAAATGTTGCTTTGGTAACTGAAACGAGCAGGCCCCCTCCAGGGCAATGTCATGCAAACGTGGTCTGTGCTGTGCTGGTTTAAAAATCAGACTTGTTGCACCCATGGACTACTGACTAGCCCTCTCCCCCACTCACGAGCATGCAAGAGAGATATTCATGTCCAATAACAAAGAATCAGCAGCATCAGGACTAGTGACGTCATTGAGGGCTGGCAGCTGGGATTCGGTGCCAAGAACACAGGGCCGGCTCGTCCTGGGCTTTAGGGCTCTGCCCTACTTATTTTCTATTCATTTTTATTGCAAAAATAGTGCATAGCTTAACAAAACTGGAGCATCAGAAGCTGGAACGGGACAACCGCTGGAAGCGGGGAGAAGTAAAATACAGTGAATATTGTGTACATACTGGTGGGTGAGAGAACATGTGAATAAGGTTTTTATGTGCGAGAATTTGTGTATAAGAGAATGATCAAGCAGTGATTGAGAATGAGGGACAGTGAGTGTTAGCAAGTTTGAGTGAAAGAGAGGGAAAGAGCGCCTGCACATGTGTGAGTAGGCATAAGAATGATTGTGAGGGAGTGTTACAGAGTGCAAGGTAGTGTTGCTGAGGAACAGTGCGGCACAGTGAGCGTAAGAGTGAGAACATGTGAATATGTGAAAATGAGTGAGTTTAACAGCGGATGTAAGTCACTGTGTGAGAAAGTATAGGGGTCTTAAACTAAGTGAGTGCGAATAATTGAGTGCCAATGCGTGAGTCAGAGTGCATGAGATGGAGACTGAGCATGAGAGGGAGGGGTAGTGAGTGAACATGAGTGAAAAAGTAGGACTGTGTCAGAATAAGACGGAGTCAGAGAGACAATAGGTAAGTGCACGTAAAAGTGAATGAGAATCATAATGAATACATAAGCCCTGCACTTTATGACAAAAACGGAGGGAACTTCTGGACTCATTCCGGATCATTGAATATCAAACGCAACAACTCGAAGTTACTCGTAGCCGACAGCTGGCACCCAGAGCTCACACCAACCCAAGTATGTGCTGATAAAAAAAAGCGAAAATGAAAGTTAATTGTAATTGTGAGCAGGAGGTGAGCCTGAGAGTGGTGCATGGCTGGGGAGAGCAGTCTGCTGCTGCAATAAACAAGCCCGCAAATAGTGCTGCGCGCGAAAGAGTCAGGCTCTGTGGTGGGGGAGGGGCAGAGTGAGGTGCTTGGGAGAGCAAGCGAGACACAGATGGCGCTTGTACCGCGAGGAAAGCCAGAACCAGGTGGCGTCTTTCTGCGTGCACACACGTGTGCACTCAAGCTTCAGGCCATGGTAGCATTTTCTGAAGCCCACTTACTATAAGTCTCGCCAGAGCAGCGCATGCGCTGCCTCAGGCGAGACCTAAAAAGTACTCACTGGGACCAGATGTGCCAGGGATCGGTTTGAGCCACTCTTTGGGCCAGATGTCGGTAAAAGCAGTTTTGCAAGTCCTTAATAGCGATTTTTAGGGAATCGCTATTAAGGACTCGCAAAATGCCATGTAGGTTGGAAACGCAATATTTTTTGCGATTCCTTAATATTCCTTAATTGCACATTGCAATTGGCAATCAAGGAATACCTTCCCATTCATTCCCATGGGCCTAGAGGCCTATAGGAATGAATGGGAATTGTGAACGCAATTTGCGAGTACCTATTAGGTACTCGCAAATTGTGGGCGCAATTTCAAGGATGCAAGGGTTCCAGAGGCACAACCTGTTGCACCCCTGACATGTGCATGTGTGCACATTTGGTGCACATACATGCACTAAGGGCATGAATGTGTGCCACATGGTACTTTTAAAAAATCCAAAAAGTGCTTTTTTAAAGGAAATCTCAAATTACCACCAACTTGCATTTGGTGGTAATTTGCGATTCCTTA
Source organism: Lissotriton vulgaris (assembly GCF_964263255.1). Taxonomy (NCBI): domain Eukaryota; kingdom Metazoa; phylum Chordata; class Amphibia; order Caudata; family Salamandridae; genus Lissotriton; species Lissotriton vulgaris. The sequence continues at coordinate 1,612,948,373 of NC_141687.1, read as the reverse complement.
AGGCCAAATCGCACTTTCTTTTGTGCTTCTTACATTGCATTAAGGAATCGCAATTTGCGATTCCTTAAATGCAATCGCAAAATAGGGAATAGTAAATTTTGCGATTCCTTATTTTGCTAGGGTTATTTTGTGTCCTACATTGCACACTGCTAATTTGCGATCGCAAACTGGCTTCCTACATCTGGCCCCAAGATTTTCCTTTTTCTTGGTGACCTTCCAGGAAGAATAAGCAGTTGATAAGAGTTTTCACCCCAAAGTCAATGGTGAGTAAGCTATTTGCTTATAGTATGCAAAGAGTTTGGTAATTTGTGATAGCTCTTGTATAGGGATAGAGAGACAATTAATGAGTCTGGCTTCGTATTGTAAGGCAAATAATCTAGTTGTGAATATTTAATAAACGTCTTGTAACGGATATGGGTAATGAACAAAAAGAATTGTGTATGGAGAATGGATAGTGCTATACTTTGTAAAATGCAGTTGTATAACTATTTTGACACTAACTTATGGAAATCTTACAGATGTCAGCCTCTATGTTTCTTCTCAAGCATTGGCTAGAGCATGCATAAATACAAGGATGCATCAAATATTGTGTGTCACATATATCTATTTATTACACAATCCAATATTGATCTCATAATACACATTAAAATTCTTCTTGCGATTTTGGTGCAAATAAAAGAGTCATTGCACCTTTACGGTGGAGAACAGGTTTGACACTTTAAGCCTGGGACCTTGAGGCCATAACTTTTAGAAAAGGAAGTAGTGCCATGTTGGAAGTAAGACCGCTGCCTTTTCTGTATGGTCACCCCAAATTTTTCACCTTCTGCTGAACCCTGTATTTTGCCGGCTTTAGAAATCTGTGCACTTTACCCCTGGTAACCACTAGTAAAATGCCTGTGATCCCTCTTTAAAAATGGTGAAATAGGCAGAATCCTGCTTAGTATATTTAATTTACATATCAGTCCCAAGTATATGGTGTAAAATGTATGCAGGGTCTGAAAGATAAATGTAACTAGTGAACTGAAGCACCTATGGTGCCATCCACTAAAGTGACAGTGTAAAACATAGCTTGATCCCTACCATTGTAGTCTGACTGTGGCAGTTTAAACACTGCAATTCGACCACTCAAAATAAACCCTTTTCACAGGTGTCACCCTTCCCTTTCAAATATTAAATATGTGACCCCTATGTTGGCCTTTTAGTCCACAAAGCATGGTATTTAAAATAAGGACATGCAGAAATTCAATGTTGGCATGTTCGTACAGTGAATAGCATTCAAAATCAATTTTTCACTTTGTAGCTATCCTATGTAGAAAACCAGAGTACAGATTAAAAATCCAAATACTGTACATCGAGACTGGGACTAGCTAAGAGAATAATTAAACAACTATTTTTAATAGTTAAATGTAGAATCCAATTAAATTGTGAAGTTGCATTTTTTATGTGTATTTCGGAAAAGTAACTTTTAGAAATCAACCTTTTCCAGGCCTGAGGTTCCTTGAGGCTAAATTTGCATTTGCTCTTTCACTTCTACCAGCCAGTAATTAGTATTTGAATAGGTATGACAGAGGTGTGAAATGCTTCGCAAGAGAAAACAATATGCTGATCTACATAGGCAGAGATGATACCCCTGAGCCTGATAGAATGTACAGTATGGGGATGTGAGCATCCACTTTGATATGACAGTGTCAAATGCTGCTTGAATGGCAAATCCTGCTTGACAGTATTTGAAGTATTTGAAGGTCTTCTGGGTTGTTATATATTAAACTGGGGTGCACTTGGAAGAACATGGATGCAAAAACTATTCTTCTGCATACACCTTCTGACTCTTGAAGAACCTGTTTTGTCTCACCAGACTTTGATCTCTGCATTTTCAAGACAACAAAACATTTTGACCAGCCTGGGTTGACACTGGTAACTTTTATGCTCATTGGGTAGGATGTGCTCAGGAGTTCTTCCCGCCTTCTAGCACATACAGCTTTAGATGTGGCATCTCCAGGCACCAACTTCATAACACTCCTGGACTTGAAAAAGATGAAAGGCGGACCGAACCTGTAGCGGCCCGAGAAGAGCCCTGAAGAACTGGACCTGCCTTCTCTTGTACAGAGGAAAAGGATGTTGGTTTCATGGGTCATAAAGATCACATTATGTTTAAGATACAGGGATACAACAAAATAAAAGAGGACTTTCCTAAAACTGTACAGCTGACCAGTGGCAACTGGGCCTGGACTGGGCCCTACTTTTGGCCTCTGCCTGACACCCTGTGAGTCTCTAAGGACCTCTTTTGAGGATCTGGGAAGCTTTAGAAGTGTACTCTCGTGGTGGACTGAAACTTAAAAAGGACTAAGGTGAAATCTTTGACCAGGATGAACCTGGTTGTTGCATCCGACCCACACCTCATCGCTGTCAGCGTCAAATTTCACCTAGGTCCTACTGCACTGCGACTTTTGATTATCATTGCCACGTTATGCTTCTTGGTGCTATTACTACTTAAATAATTAAAGATCTGTATCTCTAGTAGTTTCATTTGGTTCATTTTGCTCAGTTTTTTTAATTTGGTTTGGAATTTTTATTGTTTTGCATTTCGACTCTATTTCTATTTTGGTACTGTATAAAAACATTACATACTGCCCTACGTTAAAGCTGTCTGCTGTGGGTAATTTAGTCTCTTTAAGGGTTCACCATGGCAAGAATGGTGATTAATACTTGAGGTGGGTATTTATAAGTCAACAATATTGAGCAGAAATTGACTATAAACTTAAGTGTAAACATGACAACTTGTTAAATGTGTCAAACTTATTTCCGCGTGTGGGTATCTTGATGCTAATATGTTTATTGGGGAAAAAGGTGGGTGTGCGGGGTCTGCGCTGGGTGGAAGGTAGCTTCTTTTATCGATTGAATGCAGCCTTGTGGGGTTTTATTTAGTGGTGCACTAATTACTGTGCATTTCCCCCTGTCTGGGGGTCTGCTGATTATCGTGGTTATTTTGCCATCTCTTATATAGTTTTGGGTGTTCTGCCTGGTGTCCCCTTCCTCAGATTTATTATTCTCTAGTATTAGGCTGTCCCAGGATTGCACTAGCTCCCTCCACTGGTCAGCTATGGGCTGCTTGCGAACTCCCCTTGATTCTTCCCTGGAAAGGGCCCTCCCTTCCGCCTCAGTCCAGCTCGTGACATCTCACGTTTTCAGGTCTCCACCTGTGGACCCTTTCTGGCTTTCCAGGACATCTCCACCTGTCTCTTGGCTAAAGCCATAGCCAAGTCTATAAATCTGCTCCGCACCTTCCTTTTCGGTGGGCCCAGAAATAGGCCCAACAGGCACACCTCCGCCGAGCTATCTAGTATTCTCTCTAGGGTCGCCCCTGTCAATCTCACTACTTCGGTCCAGAAGGGAGTCAGTGTCTGATAATTCCACACCATGTGGATAAAGTCTGCATCTTGTTGGTCACACCTCAGGCCCTTATGCATCTCCCTTCATGTATTATTCTAAGCCTTTGCGGAGTCAGATAGGTCATGTGTGTTTAATTAAACTGAATGTATTACAGCCTTGTGTTGCAGGATATTGATTTAGGAGAACCTAAAACTCTCTCCCAGTCTCGGTCTGTGAGTTGCCTATTTAGGGCCTGTTCCCAGCGGTTTCTGATTTTGGGTAGGGGATCCCGCAATGCCTCCACTAGGGCCATATAGAACCACTTCACCTGGTGTTTAGCAGCTCCCAGTGAAAGCAGCGCATGCAGTGAGGGATGTTTGTCTGGCTCTTACTTGCTTACACCCCTTAGATATCCAAATGTGCGGATCAAGGCTTCATGTTGCACGAACTGGCCCACTGGTAACCCATATTGTTCCATTAGATCCACAAAGGGGATCAGCGTCTTTTATTGGTAGCAACCCACCTCTATCCATTCTGTTATCTGCTCCAAGGTGAATATCTGGCGAAGGGATCCATGTGGGAGGCCCACCAAGGGGAGCTGTGGTGTGTAATTGGAGATCCCAGGTAGCCTAGACATACTGCTCTTCCAGCACTGTAGTGCCACATTTTGTAATATCGATCTACAGAGGGTCACTACTTTAATGATCAAGGATCGTGGCTAGTAGGAGGGTGGTATTTCCACCCAAACTGCCCAGAAATTGACGGGTGGACCTCTTAGACAGCCCTACATCTGAGCAAAGGTCATATTGCTGCATGCAAACCGAAAATTTCTTCCCAAATTATAGACTCAGACAAATACACTTCAGGTTCATTCATAGAATGTACGGCACCCCAACTGCTATGTGCAGAATGGGCCTTATGATGGATGCTCGCTGTCAGAGTTGCGCGGTACCTGATGCTTTGTTTATGCACTTGTCTTAGGTCTGTCCTAGGGTGGTGGCCTACTGGATGGGGGTGTTCATCCATCAGAGCTATCACATCGACTACCTCACACCCAATCTCCTTCTTTGCTTGCTTGGCTACGTCCAGAAGGTACCTGATGCCTGTATACGCCTTGTGACAATGCTTCTAGTCCTTCCCATGTGCAGAGTGGCAATACATTGGAGGCGCAGACCAGCACCGATGCTCATACTATGGCTCGCTGACACGGCATACTGTCAGACGCAGTTGACAGAATTCTGGAATCTTATGCCACGCGCTAGTAGACCACATGATATCTGGGGACCTCTGGTGACACATCTACATAGCCTAGTAGACAACACCTCTGACCACAATGCCCCAGTAAATGATTCAGAGCCTGCTTCGGCGCAGTTGAAGGAGGCCTAGAGCTGGGGACATAGGGAAAACACACATATATATGAATCTTGATGTTCCTATTTGACTTCCGCTATTCATTGCCTTCATCATATGTACCTCAATTCATTCTGTTGTATAATCCAATTTCACTCACACTCGCCACAATGCCTATGTATTAGGAATATGCCTTAACCTGTATGTAGTGGATTGACGACAATGCTGAATCTGTGTAGAATTATGCTTTGTTGAGGCCTCAATAAAATAAAATAAAAAATAAAAACCCTGTCCAGGAACGTTACCTCCACATTAGCTCCCTCCAGCCACTGCGCCATCCATTCCATCTGGGAGGCAAGATAATAGAAATCGAAGTGGGTACTCCCAGTCCTCCATTCCATATTGAGCACAGTAGTGTTGCCAGTGAGACTCTTCTACAGCCTTCACCCCAGATTAAGTCTTATATTAATGCGTCCAGGGGGATGAACCAACTTTTGGGTAATACAAGTGGGAGGTACATAAAATAATACAGTATTCTGGGAAGCATAACCATTTTGGTTAATGATAAATGTGCCATTACAGGTAGCTTTAGTGAGCTCCACAATGCTACACATGATCTAAGAGATCGAAGTGCTCTATATAGGTTTCATTTGTGCATATCCATCAGAGAGTGGTAGACATGAATACCCAGGTATGTGAACGTGATTTGGGCCAGTTAAGATCCTCTGGGAGATCCAGGGGCCTCGTCAATGGTCCTGGTATCATGAAGAGGTAGGTCTTGGACCTGGTGACTCGCAGTCCTGACAGGATGGCAAATCTATCCAAGAGTCGCAGCACCGTAGCCGATCCGGATATCGTCTCATGATGATAAACCAAGAGGTCATCAGCGTATAGTGAAATAAAGGGTTGTCGCCCATCCAGAGTCAACCCCACCCCAGTTCCTCCTTGGCGAAACAGCGCTGCCAATGGCTCTATCGCCAGGGCGAACAGCACCGGTGACAATGGGCACCCCTTTTGCATGCCACATACATTCCCGTACTGGGCAGAAACCATCCCACCTGTTTTAAGTCTCGCAGTTGGGTGGGCATATAATGTTTTAACCCATTTAATCCAGCCCTCTCCCAGACACAATCTGTCCATACATTAAAATAAATAAGTCCAGCTAACCGTATCAAAAACCTTTTCTTGGTCTATTGATAGCACTGCAGCATGCTCATGTGTTTTTGCCTCAGGGTGATATAGTATTGAGTAGTCTCCCCAGGTTATATGAGGTATTTTGTGAAGGGATGAACCCAATCTGGTCAATGTGACTCAGCCTGGGCATATGTGGGAGCAGTTTCAGTGCCAGTAGCTTGCTTAAGATCCTGAAATCCATGATATGCACGGATAGCGGTCTATATTCTTCTACCCAGGTCCCAGGGGTTGCTGACTTAGGAAGCGGATTCACTTTGGCGCTTTGAGCAGAGTCTGGGAGTCGTACCAGCCTTAATGATTTAGCATACAGGGCCTGCAATCGGGGCTCCAATTTGGAGACAAAGACAGAGTAAAATTTGGCAGGAAGACCATCTGGTCCTGGTGTTTCCCTGTGGCCATTGAGACTATGACTTGCCGTATCTCTGGCAATGTCGCCGGTTCTCCCAGTAATTCTTGGTGCTATCTATCTAAGGTTACTAGCCGCAAGGGAGCCAAAAAGTCTCCAACTGTGCCCTAGGGGCTGTGGGTGGGGCAGCGTGTAGCCTTTCATAATATTCCCGGACAGGGAGTTAACCCCTGTTGGCTCATATATCTTCATAAGCGTTCCAACTCTTCACTATATAGGGATCTGGCATCTAACAGGGCCTCTGAGGCAGTCGCATCCACTGTCTGAATGTTGTTGAGTGCATGTAGGTGCTCCTTAGGCTCATCAAGCTCCGTGCATAGGACTCTTCGCACCCCAATTGACTGACTCAAAAATATCACCGGATCATGACTTGGAAAGCTTCCTGCTCCAGCAATTCCGTGGAGGCAGAGTGTGTGTTTGTAGCGAAATAAGCTGCAATGCAGGAATCGGAAACTCTTTAAAGGGGATGTCTTCTAGCATCTCAGGCCTGAACCTCCACAGCGGGATTGGGGGTCTAGTTCCCAGGGGGCTCTGAAATAGCAGCAGCGGACTATGGTCCGAGCAGGTGCGTCCCAGGTATTCAGTGTGCTTGACTGACTCGTTGATGTCTGAAGAGCAGGGAAATGCATCTAGTCTAGTATGTAATTCATATAGGGGAGAAAAGTAGGAATATTCTCTGTCCATGGCATGCTGTACTGTCTAGATGTCCACCAATCCCTAGTGATTACGCCAATCCTGGAAGTCCATTGATGTGCTGTGTGGCTGGGTACTAGGGAGGGTGGGTGTGAGAGATCTAATACTAAATCTGTCCCACAATAAAAATGTCCCCCTATTATTGTGCATCTGATTGAATAATTGGTCTGAAAGCCCTCACAGGAAAGCTAGCTGGTCATAGTTTGCCCCACAATTTTCCAGTAAGTAGTACATATCTCCCTTTTTGTCGTTATTAGTGTTGGTGACGTCTAAGGAGACCAGTGGGAGTACCCATATCAGGACACCTCTAGCAAAAGCTGAATAACTTGTTGCGTATATTTGCCCTCTCCACCTTCTATGTAGTTTCATAATTTTGCTCTGTATGAGGTACGTTTCTTGGAGTAGGGCAACCTGGACCCTCTCCTCTGCTGGTGTCTCTTGCTTATTGACCCCAATTCCCTTACATTATAGGTGAGGGATCTAATGACACCTAGGGTGGCTGCCATGATTGATGGTAGTAAAAAGTTGCCCAGGTCCCCGCAACACCCCCCAAGCAACCTGTACATCTCGGTAACAACTCCCACTGAGCGGAAAAAACAACAACACATAGAGAAACAACTCCCCATAGCTTACACCTCCCATAACCCAGAGCGGCTCAACAACGGTCTGTTGCCCAAATCTTACCCAATTCACTAATCACCTATGTAGAGTAGGGATCACCCTGGTTCCCGCCTGCCGGGGGGTAGCTAGTAGAACATGTTTAACATCTCACTCCTCTACATTAGCCCAAAGCACACAGACTGGGCTGGATCTGCTCTCCCAATGTCCATAGGGGCAAAGTCCCCCATCGTTTCCAGCAGCACTCTGGTGTCTCACAAGTCATTGATCAGATGATGTTGTTCGTGGTTCCAGAGGTAACCTTTGGGAGCACCACCCTGCTGATCCTAGAGGTCTCAGACTCCAAGCCCCCAGTTCCATTGGCTGAGATGGAGCCCATTTCCAATGGGGACACGGCACTCTGCACAATCTCAGCCACCGCCCGCAACACTGCAGCTCTCTCCTTTTCAGTCTGCGAGGTGCTAGGCTTTTTCGATCCCTCCCATCTGGGGCATCTCCTGATACTTTTTCTGAAGTCTCCATGATGTTGCCTCTGGGATTGCCTTTCTCCACCCATCGGCTTACCAGTTTTATATGCCTCCATCCAGTCCCATACCATTATGGGATCATCGCAGAAGTGGGAGTGGCCATTTAGCATGATGCAGATACAGGTGGGGAACATCAGCGAATATATCTTATAGCATTTTTCACCTCCAGGTAAGGCCCTCCAGTGTAAAGTCGGGGAATAAGGAGACCTTGCTGTTATTCACTGTGAACGGGCAGTCTGTCAATGCCCTCTGTAAGAGGAAGTCCCTGTCTTTGTAGTGCAACAGTCTGGCTACCACTAGGCCTAGGGGCGGCCCGAGGGCAAGGGCTTTCCCGGGACCCGGTGCACTCTCTCCAACATGTAGTACAAGTACAGCCCCTCTGGCGCGATCACAGTTTGGAGTCATGTCTCGAGATAGCCAACCATGTCTCCTCCCTCCACTTTCTCGGGAAGCCCAACCAAGTAGATATTATTCCTTCTATTGCAGCCTTACACATCTTCCACTCTTTGTTCAAGTTTGCCCATTCTGGACAAGAGGTCTGCGACATGATGTGACAGTGCCACTTGCACTAGAGCTAGGTCAGGTATGGGCGACTCTGCTGTTTCTACCAGTTCGGATAATTTGTGATGTTTATCTCGGAGGAGCCCCAGGCCTACAGAGACTATGCAGATGTACTGGTGTAGCGTAGCTTTAGTGTCTGCTACGGCTTCCAATGTTTTAGCAAGTTGCTGCTTCACCGGGTCTGTTGGCGGTTGAGATAGCTTGCTTGGATGTTGGGAGTCTAGGGAGTCGTCCTCCTACACCAAAGGAGCTCCCACCTACTTAATTCTGGCCTTCCCCATAGTCACACTTGACCTACCCTCAGGCATCCCTGCAGCATAAAGATTGTATATGGGTTCTCTATTCTAGCAGCCTCAACAGGATCCGAACGTAGTGGAATAGTATGTCACTGTTGAGTAGTAATGGTGGGTGCCTCTCCCTAAATCTGCAGGAAAGGGCTGTCAAGGAAAAGTGTTGCAATAGCTTTTGGGATTTCGCCGTTAATCCAATTCTGGACTCTCTCCATCTTACACTTCGGGAGGGTTGAACCTGGTATCTAGATGGATTCCCAGAGTGTCCCTCCAGGTGGGTGGCGTAGGCTTATCATCACAACAAAGAGGGACAAGGTATCGCCTCACCAGTGGAGATGTATTGCTATTAAGGTCGCTGCTTGGCAGACCGTCACTCATGCAGCCGGGTTCACAGCTCCCGGACCAAAGGAAAGGAAAGAGCCCAATGTTGTAGGCCCCCACCACGCCCTCCAGTTCCAGGGGAGTTTGTCTCTTGCCCCCAGGTCTTGCACAACGTGTCTCAGGACCTATTTTCAGGCGTCACCACTTGCTGCCACGACAAGGAGCATATGGGTCTTAGTCCTCCGAGATCCCCAATGGCCGGGCCCGGGCCGTCGGCGGCTCGTACATCCCATCCAGGGGAACTCCGCAAGATCTGTATGGCACCTGTAGGCCGGCGGGGAGCAATGGTGCAGAGGCATCACTGGTCTGTCCGGTCTCCGCAGACAACAAGAATAGAGCAGGATAGGCTCAGTTGCCAAGGCGAGTGCAGGCGCCCGGGGCCCAGGGGGGCGGGGGAGGCCTGCTGCTCTGTGCTCCTTTGCATGGGCCACACCACCTCCGTTGAAGGGAGACAGTTCCTATCCCCTCCCCACGCCGTCCCAGGTCCAGACGCCCCCCCAGTACTCACTGGGGGGGCTGGAGGTGCAGATGCCTCAGGAACCGTGAGCCACCTGAAGTCGCTAAGGGGGTGGCATCACAGACCGCCGAACAGGCCCCAGATCAGAGCAAATGTGTGTAGGTGGCCTCCAGTCTTCTCACAGTGCCGCCAAGATGCCCAACACAACAGCAACATAGGCAGTGGGCCAAATTGTCTACTTCATGTTCGGGTCGGCTGCTCCGATGCCCAGCCGCTTTCGGGCAGACACGCATCCCAACTCCAGGACCGGCAGTCGCCAAGTTTAGGGCACCTCCATATCCACGCGGAAGCCGGCTCCACTCACATTCCTCCGTCTCCCGGATCAGCGCACTCCCTGGGGATCCAGACCAACCAGTGCAGTTAGTCCAGAGCCGCCATCTTAGCACACACGGCTCCTGACTCGTCCCTGGGATCGGTCTTGCAGTATTGGTGTTATTACAACGACGGCTACACCTGCTTGCAAGGGAAGGTTTCTCCAGTGCGGCATGCAGGGTTTCGGAAATGCCTTAGCGTCAACGCTGTTGAATACTTCAGGATAGTAATTGGGCTGGCACGGAGCTACAGACTCACGCACCCGCCACTGTTGGCTTCTAAGCCACGGTCCCCTCCCCTTCTTTGTATAATATCTTGAATTCTAAAAGCTTTGAACTCAATCTAGCAAGAGGACTTTCGTTAAATTCCTCAAAATGGCATAAGCAGAAGGTATACAATAAAGGCATTTATTCGGAAAGCTTCCTTAAATTTCCCCTGCATAAACACCTCTTTGCCCATGGGTCGCACTTACAATTCGTGTGATAAAATTCGTATCCTCTGGAGTTTTTCTCTTTTAAAATCTGGTCTGTCAAACCTGCTAAAATGTAACATACGAAAAAGGCCTGGTAAATACTGTAATATTGATTTTGGTATTTCTACACTAAAATGCACCGGTAATTGCCCATTGTCATGGCCAAATTCATAATTGCTGCTTTTTTACACACCTGGTGGATTACGAAGCCTCGATATAGAATTTCACCATCTGCGACACATAGCACCAAATCCTCTGAGCACTGTAATCAATGCTGTTGTTAAAGGACTGTATCCCTAGACAGAATGCCTGTTGAAAATAAACCACATGAACACAGAAGCCTAAAACAACAGCTCTAGCATACTGGACGATGTTTGTTACCGAAAGTAAAACTAAAATAACGATCTACATTTTAGAAGTACGAATCCTGGAAGGAAAATTTAGCCTTTCACCCTTCCAAAGACAATACATAGAGTAGCATTAAATTAGCTAATAAAACACCTGTTGAAACAACGCTTTGAAACATCGAAAATATGTCAGTAAGCATTGTGTATAACATTTCTTTTAAACAAGAACACTATTAAAAACACAACCAAAGACAACAATTTAGGAAACACTTATAACACCTTTGGAAAGCTTACTCGTGTAATGAAGCAAGGACAAACCTCTAATACAAAAAGCTATGAATAGGTCAACAGCATTAAGATAAAACCACAAAACTGGAGACTCCACACACTGAGAAGTTAATCAAGTTTGTGGTACACAGAACACAACAGAAAGCATGCACCTGCTTTTCTGTAATTAAGTGCTGAAGGTTCAAACGAATGTCCACAGCAACATCCTTCAAGCACAACAGCCACCTTCCACTTTGTCTCCAAACAGGATTTTCAAATGGGCTTCTTCACCAGCGCTGAGTTACAAACTGGATCCTGTGGCAAAGAACTTCTTTTGTTGGTGGTGGTGCCAAAATCACATGTTGAGAATCAGATCAGTACATGAACTGGACCTTTGTAGTAATCTAACACAATGTCATCACTTATTGACATAAGTGCGACTGAGGGAATGCAAGTCTGAAGGTCTGAAACTGCACTGGAACTTCTATTCAAATTGAAAAGCTGTGAAAAACAACTTCAATAACTGATTAAAAATGTGTTCATCCATCTGTCTCAATAGAAGTTGCCATATCAAAACTAGGGATTAATTCCCTTGGTAGTAGTTTGGTCACTGTCAAGCTGTCACACCTCCTAGTTGGATAAGCGTCCATCCACCTTGAGAACAAGCAATCAATTACTAAACTGTACATAGGACCATTATGAATAGGTATCTTGATTCACTTCAATTCAATTCAATTAATCTTTATTCAATTTTTGGAAAAAAACATAAAAGAAATGCAGGACAATTTCCACAACAGAAGCAACCATGCTAGCAATAATGTTTAAAATATTAAAATACATACTAAAACCAATAAAAATACAATCTGAGTAGTTATGCTACGAATAACATATTGGGATACTAGCAATCAAGCAGATAAAGTGCAACATGGCCGATGATTCTAGGCCCTTAATCCCAGAGAACCCAACTTCATAATGTGTACTCTAAATAGGGGCTGCTTTAAAAAAAAAAAATAAATAAAAAAATATATATATATATATATATATATATATATATATATATATATATATATATATATATATATATATATATATATATATATATATATATATATATATATATATATAAATAATAAAACAATGCTCAGATAGCATAAAGAATATACAATGTCTAGACTGCCCATAACTCATACTTGGAATAAACTGTTGGTCCCATGACACATCCCTCCATCGATTTTCTACACCTTACTGCCACTTTGAGAAAAGAAAAGACTCTGTAACAGACATCAAGGCCAGTGGTGGCTACTTCCTTTAGGTAGTGGTGGGCACACAAATTACTTTCAAACTAATAAAATTTAAAATAAACTTACTTCTCTGCAGGCTGCAGCACACATATGGCTCCAGGCTTGTGCGGCTTGCTGGATAAAAGCATTGAGTTAATTCCAAGCACTGCTCCCTTTCTGCTTAGAATGCTAAACAACACTGTACAAGTGCCAGGATTGGCTGGATTATGCAATCCCACTGCTCCACCAAAGACCTACGGGCAGTGCTTCAGCTGTACAGCTGCCTTTCAGCTGTTGAAGGAAAAGCCTGAACTGCGCGTGTCAGGCTGGCCAGAGTGAAAACTCCGGCCAATCTGACATGCGTAATTAAGTTAACACAGCTTGAACTGCTGCTGTAAAGTCGAGAGAGTGAGCTCTGTCATGGCCTTGCACCCATAGGAGGTGAGAGTTGAAAGCGTGAGAGGGGACATTCATGAGTGCAGTGGGTTGCAGTGGGGGAGTCAGGGAGTCAACACCTCCTCACTCCTATGCACCAACCGGCCCTGATCATGCCTACCTAGGAGCTGTACATAAAATAGCACATCTCTACTCTCTCACAAGCCTTGGGGCTTTCAAATCGGTTAAAAAAATAAGATCAATCGAATTTACAAAAAACATATAGTGCATCAATGATTAAACAGACAGACCATCGCATGGACAAGCTGACACACTAGCACCCAAGTAATCTGGAGCCTTCGAAAAACACAAGAGTCGCCTCACCATGCCAGCCCTGAAACAGAGGAGAAGTGTTCTCTACCAATGTGGAAACTCTAGGGATAGATAGTATGCTAGCTACACAGGTGCAAAGAAGGTGATATAATCACGGAGGGGGTATTTACTGCTTTCCTAGCTCAGCTTTTGGAAGACATAAAATTATTGAAAGCAAGACTTGACCATCAACTTGTCAGACTTGAGTAAAGTGGAAGGAGCAGGGAACACATTGGGCAGGCTTTGTTTATGAAAAGACTTAAAAACGTATTTCATCCACGGAATAGAAAGACCCTTATCTAAGTTAAGGCAGTATAAAAAAATATTCCTCTTTAGCCTAGCCGCAGTATTAATCCAAACACTAACCCAGAGCAAACGTGGAGGCAACTATACTTTGTCTGCGATATAAGGTATATTTAGCTCTGAGTGAATCATAAAATGGGAGCCTTTGGAAGGAAGGAAAGAGTCGCCTACAGGTACAATTTGCCTCTTTCTGTAGGGAGAACGTATTATGAAAATCCCAAACCCCGGACCCATGTAAAGCCGCCACAAAACAATGCGAGTTGTATATTTTTAGGTAGGGTGAAATGGTCCCCCTGCCTACAGTCTGAGGTAGACTGAAAATAGCACTGGCTGACCTGCTTAACTTCAGATGAAAGGAGTTAAACAGCAGCTGCCAGGAACCAGCCAAATCGAAGACAACACAAGATAACTAAAATTACTCACGCTATTTAGGGATTGGCCACTGAATGACAGAATAGTAACATTTTAATTTCCCGGCCCACACACCATAATGGAGATTGCCCAAAGTTGGTGACCAGGTCTGAACTGCTCAAATTTGTACTCAAAGGACTCCACAAAAGTGCGCAGTGCTCTTGGGGTCCTGGCCATAATAACCACAATAACTGTGTTGTCTGCATAAAGTAACACAGGGACGTATGAATTTGCTGTTCTCGGGACATCGCTGGTGGTATTGGCCTAGTGTAAACTCAAAATATTATTATAAAGGATGAACAATATTAGTACCAAAATGCGGCCTTGGCACACCCCTCTGACTAAAGAGAAAATGTCTGGCATTTCTCCTGCCGGGCCTTAATGCACATTAGCAGCTAAGTTCTCATGTAGAATGTGCAAAATATTCACCAATGCAATCTCAACCCACAGATCCAGCAGCATAAGCCATAGCTTATTACTGTTAATACAGTTGAATGCTGTGGATAGCTCCATAAAGGCAATGTACAGTGGGCAATGTCTATGTGTGAAAACAAGGACCCCCTGAAAAAATCTTCTAGGACAGGGAAAAACAACATGTAGGTATCATCCTAGACAGTATACATTACAATCAACAATAGCATAATAGAAAAATTGCAAACTAACGAAAACATGTACAGGAAAATATATTTTTATTCTAATTATTGACATAAATATCTTATAAAACAATACATATAAATATTGATCATGAATCACAGTTGGCAATGTCTGGCAATAGCATACTTGCTAACAATCAAATGCAGGTTCAGGTACCTCTCCACCGTACTCAACCCGAATGGAAACCATATTGGTGGGGCAAAGAATATTTTTTTGGCTCCTGAAGATATTATAAGATTAAAGAACACCCTTTCTAAGATTTTGCCGATACCATCAATAAGAGATATCGGGTGGTAGCATTTGGATGACTTACGACCCCCTATTTTTAAAAATAGGGGCTCTCACCGAGAGGGCTCAGGATCACAGGATCCTATTGCACAGTGAGTTGTTAACTAGATTGGAAGGCATGGGGCCCCAAAAGTCTTAATTACATTCAATTAGGTCATTAAGGAGACCATACGGCCTTGGGGCTTTCCCACCAGGGCTTTCCCTTATGGTGTCCTCTACTTCCCAAAGCATGATAGATAGAGAGGGTGTATTGAGCAATTTTTCCTGAAGAAGATCCCCCAAATTATTGTTATCTTTTATAAGGTAAATGGAACTAAAATGTTTAATCCAATCTGGACCGGATACGTTGTATATCAGTAGGGGGGTGACCCAGGCATCCCATTGCCTAATCTTATTAACAGTGTCCCAAAACACTTTGCTATTATTCCTCAACGCTACCATTTCCAAGTATTCCCTGTCCCTTTTATGGAAAGTCTCCTTTTTGAGCTTCAGGGTGCTTCGGTAAAATTTCCTTGGCACATAGTCCTCTAGAGGATCTTTTGGGGTGGCAGCGAGTGCCTTCCTCACACAATGATTTGCAGCAGAACAATGCCAATCAAACCATTGCGGGCACTTCTGAACATGCCTCATAGGCTTCGAAGGGTGATTCCTAATACATAGGCATACGTTTTCATAATGGGCCAGCATGACTTCCCATTCTCATCTGCCAGGCAGCCCGGAAATGTCAACTGATGATTCTTTAAAAGAAGACTAAGGGGCTTATTTCCAAGCCCCTTGCACCGCCAGTGTATCACCTTTAATATTGGGGAAAACGTACATACAGTGCAAGGGGCTTGTAAAGAAGCCCCTAAGAGTGGTCCTGGGTTCCTTTAAAAGACAAACAAGTCTAAGACCATCGTTTGAATGTCGTTTAACTAATATGGATACTGCAGAGGGTTTAGCCTTAAATACTGGGAAGTACCCTACTGCAGGAGTAGCATAATGACCCTCCCCACTCAGTCTCAATTAAATAACCCTGTGAGAACTACAAGGGAAAGATCCTTGTTACAAATATGTGACCAATAACTGAAGCCTGTACTCACCCTTTAAAGGAAGCCAAGGGGGTCCCTCACCATTAAACAGGTGGACCATAGCTACATGATCGTGTGTAGCTAGATAATCGCCTAGCTCTTTCCTTCTGTTATCACAGAAACCCTCACAGGTAACCAGGCTCTCAATCCTGTGTTCCTCTGGATAAGCCACTAGTTTGGAGTTAAAATCCCCACGAAGAGGGTAATTTAGTTGGAACAGGGCCCCCATCCCTGGTGGCTTCAAGTTAGTTAAAAAAGACAACAGCTGTGTAAAATGAACACATGTAGGGTTAATACATCATTATTGTAGAAATTTACCAAATAAAAGGAACTCAAATGGTCTTTGAAGAGCAAGGACTGGAAGGCAGAACTTCATGTGTATAAGATCGACACTTCTACGTTAAGTTTCAATTGACCCATATGAAGAGACCTCCCTTAACTCTAACCCATGGAAAAGTAAATTGCAGCACAAGAGTAACAAGTTAAACCAACACCAGAAATAAGGGTCCTGGCAGAAGTTTCCTGTAAAGCAATAATATTATGTTTAGCAATAAAGTTGGTGAGGCCGGATTACTAATCTTGTTCTTAAAACCAGCAGTATTCCAACTCATCAGAGACTAAGGGTAGTAAGCACATGCAGCCTATGGTATGTACCCCCTTTGTTGCAATTCTCCCCTCAAAATTGTCAGTGAGAAGTTAGAACATGAGCTCTGTGGACATCAAGAATTCAGTCTATGTTGGATGAGATATCGAAGCGGTTTTCTACGGGCACATTGATGTGGTTTGCTAAATGATAGTCAATTGTAAGGCTGGAGTCTCAGGTGATTTGTGAATCTGTCTGCTTGTTCCACTAGCGTAGGTTTCAGACGACTGATGGTTGCATGGCATCAAATGAGAGGGTCAGGGTTTGGTAAAGTAACCAAGAGGTACTAGGGTTATAGTGCCTCTAACAACAGTTTTGCTCAAATTCCCAAACAATACATTTTCCACCAAGAAAGGAGATCTAAAGTCTATAATGACATAATCAGCCTGTATGTGAATTGAGTCAGACCAAATCCATCCAATCCTAGAAGTCTGCAAAATTTCCCCTGCAAGGGCCCCTACGATGAACAAGCCAGTCCAGGACTTTATCGTATAATTCCTCATAGGAACCCCCTGGTCCTTGCATAGAAGGGGATCTCCAGTGAGAGCCACCACATAGAGACAGGCTACGGGAGGAAGGTTAATGATTCTCTGTCTGGGGTCAGAGACAGTCCCACGTGCCTCATTTCCAGACATGAGTGAATTAGCTGAAGAATCAGCACCCCTTTGATAGACTGAAATGAAAACTGGAAAGTAAGTTGGGCCCCTCCACCTGGAATACAGGACTAAAGCTAATCCTTCATGAGGGTGTTCTCCAGGGCTCTCTAGAAAAAGTGGAGCTAGGAGGGTTAGGCTGACAACCGAATGTAGGATGGATGACCTCAGATGCAGGTCTCATGACATAGGAATTTTGGGATATCTTTCAGGGAAGGAACGCAAGCTGTGGCTATATGACACCTTGTCAATTCATAAGGGGAGTACAGCCTGTAAAAACTCCTTAATTTAATTAGACAGATCTCCATAAAGAGCTCAGACCTGAGGGAGCTTGATTTAGTTCCCCCATGGCACCTGCTGTGGTTGAGAGAGGTTATGCATCAATCCCTGGTTCGTGGGTTGACATGTTTGGCTAGAAGCCTCTTTCTGTTTATTGTGAGGTCCCCCCTTGACTGGGACCTGACAGTATCAGTAATGGCTGCATTTGTTGTATATGCACCATTTGTAAATGAGGTATGAGGGGTAGAGACTTACGTCGGGCCGAGAGGCAATATGGCCACTAAGGAGGCCGTAGAAGGACCAGTGCTCAAGGAAAGTCTTCTTTAAGTTAGGGCAATTTCAGTACTGATGACCCCCATTGCCCTTTCCAGAATCTTATCGATAGAGGTACTTTTCACAGTGGGAGTAGGTGTTAGATGAGCACCTGCAATTCTCTTTTACTCCATTCAAATAATACATATACAGCAACTGCAAATAAAATCAAATAGCCCCAGTTGCACCCAGAAGGAGCCTGTTAACACACAAGCTTGAAAACAACAAGACCAAAAAGCTTCAAAAAATGAAACCGAGAGGGGTGGCCCAGACCAGCCTCCTCCGGGGTCTGAAGGGCCCTCTCTTGGGCCGGGCGCACCTCGTGCACACTTTGCACAGTGGGCAGAGTAGTAGCCTTAAATAGAACCTGCCCAGCATGCGGTAGAAGTCCCCAACCTCCAGTGAACAAAGAACTCTGGGGCTTGAAGTCCTCACTCCCACCAAGAGATCCAAGTCCATTTCCCACTCCGCGGGGAGAGTAGTAACCTTAAATAGATGCCCCCGTTTACTGTGACTCTCCGGGATTTGAAGCCCTAGCCCCCACCAAGAAATAAAAGTTCCTGTTCTGTGCCTCGTGGAGAGGGATAGCCTGAAATAGCACCACCCAGCACGCTGTAGAGGCTCTCCGCCTCTTGTGAGCAAGGCACTCTGGAGTTGGAAGTACTCGACCCACCAAGAGATCCAAGTTCATGTCCTGCACTGTGGGGAGAATAGTAGCCCTAAATGGCACCCACCTGACGCACTGTAGATACTCCTCCCCTCCTGTCAGCAAGGCACTCTGGGAGTTGAAGTCCTTACCTCCACCAAGAGATACAAGTTTTGTGTCCACCGGGGAGAGTATGAGCCTTAAATAGTGCCGTCCCGGCGCGCTGTAGATGTTCCCCACCTCCTGTCAGCAAGGCACTCTGAGGCTTGAAGTCCTCGCCTCCACCAAGAGATTCAATTCAGGCTGTGATCAGCCTGATTTATGGTAAATGGACACTCGTGGTCACCATTGTTTTCTTTCCGGAACTGATCTTCCAACAAGTAATGTAGCCGTGATGTAAATCTTTGGCTAAAGCCCTGAAGTGAGTATTGTAATATTTTTTTTTTAATTATCAACATAGCATCTGGGCTTACATGAGAAAAGCCATGAATCAATGTAATGTTGAGTTAGCAAGATCATATTGATTATTAGTAATTAACCAAACTTCATTGAAATCCTTTCTACAACTGATTCCAATTTCTTTCTTTCATTTTCTGGTACACCTATCTAAAGCTGTCTGAGCTCATTCAATGTTGCCTTACTGGATTTGACAAAAACAGTTTATATTGTCAGTCAGATTAGTTTCAGTTTCTGTTATACAACCATTTCGGTATGCAACCTTAACAACGCAACTTTTACCACGCAGTGCTGTTACAACGCATGTATTACAACGAAAACCATTACAACGCAGTACACTGGGGGGTGCTCTAGGATAAGGAATAGTTTTAATTTACTATCCAACACCTTCCCTTGTGTCCACGGGGACTGGAGTTGGAATAGTAAATTAAACTATTCACTATCCAGCACCCCCAAGTGTAATGCGTTGTAAAGGTTTTCGTTGTAATACTTGCGTTGTAACAGCATGCGTGGTAAAAGCATGCGTTGTAACGTCATACATCCTTAGTTTCGCATTGTTTTTGATTTTTTAATTTATTGTTACAGTTGAAAGAGCATAATATCTTGCAACATAGTCATCATAACATTTGCCATGGTTACCATGTTATCATCACTTACTTTTATGCGAAAAACACTTTACAACTGACATTTATTTAGGTTACTGCAAGGCCTCCAATAAATTTCAAATGTATGTACTGTTACGTATATGGCTACAATAAGATGTCATAAAACCAGTCTGCAACCATAACTTCTCTTTATCATGGACTGCACCAAATCATACTGGTTGTTTGTGTAGATTGGCACACTCTTTCCATTGGCTACACAACATGCTCTTGTGAGGGCAATTAGTCTGCTACTTGTGCTGAGGTTACATTGCCCAAGTTTGTTGCTTTAAGAATTTCTGAAATGGACTGCATATGCTGCTCTCAACTTTCTATCATGATCTCTCAGACATGAACAATCCACAAACAAAGTTTGGTACCCAATCCGAACACATCACTACAGACATGGTCACAATTCTAATTTTCCTCATCTTTATCTGAATTTGGCATCAGCTATACTGGGCTCAATGTATTGCCCCTTCTAATTGAAATGATGTCAAACATTGTTGGCTCATACTTAGGGGCAGATTTCAAGGTCCGTTCAACACCGATTTGGAACTGGGGCCGACCAACCTCCTGTCGGCAGTCCAAAACCAGCAATTAGTATGCGACTGAACACTGTTCAGTCGCAATCCTATTCTTTACAATTGGAGCATGCATGCCGGTTGTAAAGAGCAGATGTGCTGATCATCCCTGCACCCGTTGGCAGGCACCTCAAGGTGCCTGCCACCGGATGCAGGGATCAACAGAGGGGCACCATAGGTTCCCCCTCGGCCACCATTCGGAGGCCTTAGACCCATGGTGGCCTTGTTGAGGGCTCCAAAAGTCAACTTCCCACAGCCTTTCTGTGTCGGGAAGGCCTGCACAGAAAGGGTGTCGGAATCTGACATTGTAATCCCTCGGGCAGAAAGAGCTGCCCTTGGGATTACTGGGCCCTTTGCGAATGGCAGACAGGCTCTCCGAGCCTGTCGAAAGCCATTCGGAAAGCCTATTTGGATTAATTTCCAACCGACCACATCATAATGGGTCAGTCAGAAATTAATCCAAACGATACATTACGGTGCAGTCGCAACGTAATCGGCCATTTACTCAGGTGACTGTTTATCATGTGCTGAGTTTGTTTATGAGTCATCAAAATTTCAACTTAGCCAGTAACCCATCACTCAATATTTTCAACACAATTCATAAAACTTCCACCGTTTAATGATAGCAAGCAGATACATTCAAAATTGAACAATGACTCTCTAACAAGCAAGTACAACGAAATCATGCACATCTCATTAATCAACCCCCATAAATGAACCACAAATCAAAGCACATAACCAAAAAGCTTGCACACAGTATAATTCATGTCACCACATTAATACACACTCACAAACTATAACTCACAAAATGCACTAGCATTGGCACTCTATTCATGAATGCTATAATCAATCACCACTTATTCTGCTCTGCTAATACTCACACTCCTTAATTCAGGAGCAGCTCTAGAATGCCAGAACTCTTCAAATATTACAAGTTGACCAAACCATGGAAAAAATGAATCAGATCGCAGAATGAGGACAAAATCAACTCTGGTTAGAACTTTAATCTTATCTTTATTCTGACCACATTCTCCACCAAACCATGTTCACACTATCTCCGATAATCTGATATGATAGAGATAACACACCTACGCAGTATTGGGGGGTGTTGTCATCCTCATGAATAGATGAGGAAATGTGCCCCTGAACATAAAAGTCAAAACAGCATTTCAAACAGCAGTTAGTAAACTTTTAAACTAAAAACACAAGATCAATAAGTTATAAACCATTATTGTTTATAAATAATATTAAAGTGCAATACAGAAAGAAAACTATTGTTAGTAAGTCAAAATGCATAATTAGCCGTGATAGGGAATTAGTACAAAGGCTCTGAAATCATTTGCCCTAATGGCTGCTAGCATTTAAAATAGATGCAGCATGAGCAGAATCTTGAAAATAGTCTAAGGCCAAAATATGCAGCAAACCAGTAAGACATTGGGCAGCATCCCTAGAGTTACAGAGAAAAGGCACATATGAGCCTCAAAATCATGGCTTTTATAGAGAAATACACAATGAAAAAATTGAATTTGCACAGTCAGCTTAAGGTAAGCAATTTTTTCACATGTTGATGAACCAAAATAAAGAATTAACACTTCATATAAGGCCTTCATCCTAGTACTAGCCCCCCCTAAATAAATAATAAATAATAATAAATTCCACTCTAACTTAATGTCATCAGAAGCAACATTACAAATCTGGTTACACAAACAATGAAAGTTATATCAATTAATGAATCCAATGTGATTAAGGCAAGAAAAGACTTTGGAGAGAAATAAATAAACAAAAGAACTTTCTTCGAGGCTCTCAAAGTATAGTACACATTTTGCTGCATGTGATGTCGAGGAGAAATGAAAACATGATGAAAACATGGCTATTCTAAAAACTAATATTGAAATAAGGCCTAATGAGGCCTAGTTTGGCCTATTTCAAGAAAACATAGTTCTGTACATTGAAGCGTTGTTGTTTCAAAAGCAAAATGTTAATGACCCTAGCAAATATGATTTTAACCTAAGATAACTCCATCAAATGCTTATGGATCCATGGTGGGGGTAACACCCATGACTCCAAGAATAATAATTGTACTTCTTAATGTATGACCTACATATCAAATTGGTCCAAGTCTGTGTTGCATTGACATAAAGGGTTTGGTCAAACACAGTGAATACTTGGTTAGCACTTTAGCTGATGATAATACATTATTGTTTGACTTTGATTGGGGCAAGCAAAGTAAGGAATTCCCACCTGGAAATTGAAGTGCTCCTTACAGAGGAACCTTTAGAGGGACCCTGAGGGAGACTTCAAGGAAAATAAAAGTACTGATATTGATTGGTTATGAAAATGGAAGGCTTTCAATATGATAGTTAGAGGTCACTGCATTAAGTCTGTACTGTGGTCTGGAAGATGCGGAATCCGATCTTAATAAATTAGATTAACAGATTAGGGCTCCGGACCTATCGTTGATCAGTAACACCACTGCACGCCAGTGACTTGTGTCTGAAAAGGAAAAATATGCCATGATACTGGAACATCATAGGAACGTTAAATATAATAAGCACTTACTAATAAGTACTTATAATAATTGAGTACTTAGTTAGACAACAATCTAAGGGGGTAAGGCAGGGGGTACTAGCATGGCTGACAACCAATATTCAAAGGGGTTATTAGTAGTACAGATCAAGTATGAGAGGGGGAAAATGATTTTTACCCAGACAGAAATGAATGAGACCTTTTTTAATACTACACTGCCCTATTCGTTCATTCAGATTCAGTATCTCACACAACTGTAGATGCTTATTTAAACAGAATGGCACTGCACAATGCACTGCCAGGCCACATGAAAGCACCTAAGCAACCATTATCAGAAGCTGAAGTCACAGAAGCCATTATAGATATGGCCCTAGGTAAAATCTCAGGTTTACACAGACTTTCGGCATACTATTATTTAGCCTACTCAGAACTACTGACCCTGCAATGGGCAAGCAAGTATACAGAGGCACTAGCGAAGAGAAACCTTCCCGAAGCAACTAAAGAGGCATTATTTGTTTTTCCCGCTAAACCTAGATGGGAACCTCTAGCTAGACTATCATAAACTTTATGTTAAACTTGGAAAGAAGTGAGTAAACTCTTAAAGAAGAGACTGTACCCCTTATTGCCACTACCGGTTTATCCAGATCAAAATGGGTTCATACATAAGCATAATAAGATGCTGAACATCAAACACCTGTTTAGGATTCTAGTAGCTCACAGTTCAAGTTCAAGTTCAAGTTCGGGCATTTATATAGCGCACTACTCACCCAGAGGGTCTCAAGGCGCTTGGAAAGGGGTACATTATTTGTTGAATAGCCAAGTTTTAAGTTCTTTCCTGAAGGAGATGTGGTTATGAGTAAGGCGGAGGCGAGTGGGGAGTGAGTTCCAGGTCTTGGCTGCCAGGAAGGAGAAGGATCTTCCTCCCATGGTGGATTTTCGAATGCGCGGGACTGCGGCGAAGGCTTGATTGGAAGATCTTAGTTGGCGGGTGGGTTTGTAGAAGGACAGTCGAGTGTTGAGGCATTCGGGACCTAGATTGTAGAGGGCCTTGTGTGCGTGGGTGAGAAGACGGAATGTAATTCTTTTGTTGACGGGAAGCCAGTGGAGGTCTTTTAGGTGTCCGGTGATGTGATCTTGGCGAGGGATGTCCAATATGAGTCTCGCTGATGCGTTTTGAATGCGTTGGAGTTTTTTCCGTAATTTTGCTGTGATTCCGGTGTATAGTGTATTACCATAATCCAGTCGACTCGTGACCAGTGCGTGGGTGACAGTCTTTCTTGCCTCGAGGGGGATCCAGCGGAAGATCTTTTTGAGAATACGAAGTACGTTGAAGCAGGAGGATGAGACTGCGTTGACTTGTCTGGACATCGAGAGTGAGGAGTCTAGGATAAAGCCAAGGTTACGTGCATGGTCTGTGGGTGTGGGTGCTGTGCCCAGAGCAGAAGGCCACCAAGAGTCGTCCCAGGCAGAGGGGGAAGATCCTAGGATGAGCACCTCCGTTTTGTCTGAGTTGAGTTTTAGGCGGCTATGTTTCATCCATTCGGCTACTTCTTTCATGCCTTCGTGAAGATTGATTTTGGCGGTGTTGGGGTCTTTGGTGAGGGAAAGGATTCATTGGGTGTCGTCGGCGTAAGAGATGATGTTGAGGTTGTGTTGGCGCGCGATGGATGCGAGTGGGCTCATGTAAACGTTGAAGAGGGTGGGACTGAGTGAAGATCCTTGTGGTACTCCTCAGATGACTTCAGTGGCCTCTGAGTTGAATGGAGGAAGTCGGACTCTCTGAGTTCTTCCAGCAAGGAACGAGGTGATCCAGTCCAAGGCTTTTCCTTGTATGCCGATGTTGCTGAGGCGTTGTATGAGGGTGCTGTGGCAGACTGTGTCGAAAGCGGCGGAGAGGTCGAGTAGAATGAGGGCCGCTGTTTCTCCGTTATCCAGTAGTGTTCGGATGTCGTCTGTTGCTGCAATGAGGGCGGTTTTGGTGCTGTGTTTGGCTCGAAATCCGGACTGAGAGGGATCGAGGGAGTTGTTGGATTCAAGGAAGGCGGCGAGCTGGGTGTTGACAGCTTTCTCAATGACTTTGGCCGGGAATGGGAGGAGGGATATGGGTCGATAGTTTTTTAAGTTCAGAGGGGTCTGCTGTGGGTTTCTTCAAAAGGGCGCTGAGTTCGGCGTGTTGCCAGCTTTCTGGGAAGGTGGCAGAGTTGAACGAGCAGTTGATGACATCACGGAGATGGGGTGCAATTATAGAGTCAGCTTTGTTGAAGATGTGGTGGGGGCAGGGGTCGGTTGGCGAGTCAGAGTGAATTGAGTTCATAAGGCGGATGGTGTCTTCCGTGGTGATTGGGTTCCAGGCGCTAAGGTTGTTAGCTGGCGGAGTAGGATCTGAGCAGGGTGGGGAGGGTTGATCGCTGTGAGAGTTCTCGAAGCTGTTGTGGATGTCGGCAATTTTGTTGTAGAAGAAGGAGGATAACGCATTGCAGAGGTCTTGGGAGGGAGTGATGTCGTTAGATGCTGCGTTGGGGTTGGTGAATTCTTTGACGATGTTGAAAAGTTCCTTGCTGTTGTGAGTGTTGTTGTGGAGACAATCCTTGAATGCTGATTTCTTGGCGGATCGGATCAGTTGGTGGTGTTTGCGGGTGGCTGCCTTAAGGGTGGCCATGTTGTCGGTGGTTGGGTTTTTTCTCCATGTTTTCTCCAGGGTGCTGCATAGCTTCTTGGATTTTTTAAGCTCATCATTGAACCAGGGAGCCTTTTTGCTGGCTGATTTGATCTGGTGCTTTTTCAGGGGTGCTAATTCGTCAGCACTGTGGGTGATCCATTGCTTGAGTTTGGTGGCCGCTTGGTTTGGGTCCAATGAGAGGGTGGGAGGGTTTTGGTTGAGTGATGTGAGGAGTTGGTCGGAGGTGATTTTGTTCCAGTTTCTCCGAGGAATAGGTTGTGGGTGGTTGTGGGTCAGGGTGGTTTTGTAGCAGAAGTGAACACAGCTGTGGTCCGTCCAGTGGAGAGCCGTGGTGCGGTCGAAGGAGATGTGGTTGCTGGAGGTGAAGATAGGGTCGAGCGTGTGTCCGGCTACATGGGTGGGGGTGTCGACAAGTTGTTTGAGTCCGAGATTGGCCAGGTTGTCCAGAAGGGTGGAGGTGTTGCAGTCGTGTTTGTTTTCAAAGTGGTAGTTGAGGTCTCCTAATCGAATGTAGTTCTCGGAGGCGAGGGCATGTGGGCTGACGAAGTCCGTGATGTCATCGCTGAATTGAGTGCGGGTACCTGGAGGCCTGTAAATGAGGGTGCCTCTGAGTGTGGTCCTAGGGTCAGTGTGGATTTGAAAATGGAGATGTTCAGTGGTTGCAAGATTATCGTCGGAGCTGGTCGTGATTTTGATGGTGTTCCTATGGATGATGACAATGCCTCCTCCTGTTTGATTGGTGCAGTCTTTTCGGATAATCTTGTAAGCGTCCGGTATGGCTATGGCGATGTCGGGTGCTGAAGATGTGTTCATCCATGTTTCTGTAAGGAAGGTGATGTCCTATGACGCAGTGTCGAGTTGGTCCCAGAGTTCAGTAGCGTGTCTGTGGACCGAGCGGGTGTTAAGCAGGATGCACTTCAGGCGGTTAGAGTCGGTGTTGTGTATGGGGGAAGGGGATTTGGTGAGGGTCCTGACGCAGTTGAACTTGCAGGAGAGGCAGGCGAATGGGCCGTGGGTACGTCCTGGGATGGCTTCGCAGCATAGTGGAGTGCGACCGGGGTTGTGGGCGAGGAGAGTTGCGGCATCATATGTGACTCTAGTGGTTTGGGTGCGGCGGGGACCAGGGGGTCTGGCGCTGAGCGCGGTCCAGGCGCGGACGGGCGTAGACGGGCTTACCTTTGGCGCACCTTCGGCGCGACTGCTGCGCGTGAACGCTGTGCGCGAATGCATCAATCATATGTGGATGGTGGGAGGGGAGGGGCGAGGGAGGGTCAGCTGGGAGGCGGGTCGGGCTGTGGAGGGCGGGCTCTGCGGCACAACAACAGGTAAAATGGCCGCGAAATACGAAAGTGGAGATAGGCTGGGGCACAAAGTTAAATTATGTATGGGACAATCTGTCTTGCAAGTGTGAATCTAATCGTCAGAAAATACAGGCAATATGCCTTTAAATTACGCTGCACAAATAGCGCTACAGCTGCGAATGCGCAATTTATATCACAGTGCTACAAACCCTGAAAGCGCTGTAAGTATTTCAGAGCTACAATGGTTAAACGCGCTGTAGCGTTAAACAATGAAGGAGCCAGCAAATTCAAAATCAGCAGTTTAGTTTCGTAGTGCTACAAGCCCTGAAAGCGCTAAAAGTATTTCAGAGCTACAATGGTTAAACGCGCTGTAGCGTTAAACAATGAAGGAGCCAGCAAATTTAAATCAGCAGTTTAGTTTCACAGTGCTACAAGCCCTGAAAGCGCTAAAAGTATTTCAGAGCTGCAATGGTTAAACGCGCTGTAACGTTAAACAATGAAGGAGCCAGCAAATTTAAATCAGCAATTTAGTTTCGAGCTCGAGGCTACGATACCTTGAGAAGACATTTGACAGGCTTAGATGACAATATTTGTTGCCAGTACTATGGCAGATGGGCTTCTGGAAGGGAATGCTCCGCTGAATCTCCTTATTGTATTCCACTCCCACAGCCAGGGTCATTGCAGGCAAGATTATCTCTATCTTGTTTGGTATAAATAAAGGAACTTGACAGGGGTATCCTCCGTTCATAGTGCTATTTGAGTTGGTAATAGAAAATGTATCTGCCATTATGAGGTCAGAGGTCAGGGAAAGTGGCAGAGCTCCTGAAGATGATATATATGTCATATCCATGTAATTCCTCACTCAAGGAATATTCCACAAAGTTCTCAAGACTTGCCAGCTCCATCCACTCCTAAGAAACCTGCCCAAGACGCTGATGATCATGCTAACTACTGGCCCATCCCTCACCTGCCATTCATTGGCAAGATCATTAAAAAGCAGTCTATATTCAACTGCAAGACCACATTAATGCTTAACTTCTTCTGCACGCCTACCAGTTTGGTTTAAGATCATGCTGCAGCAGAGACCGCCACCTTACACATCGTAAACAATACCCTCTCGATCTACTTCCTAATATCGCCGGACCTCTCAGCTGTCTTCCACACAGTTGACCATCCCACAGTCATATGCACCAAGAAGTAGTGAATGGGATCCCCCGATAATCTCTTTAACTTGTTCTCCTCATACCATTCCAGCCAATAACTTTCTGACCTCCCGGTCACAAAAGATTCCTATCACATGTAGAGTCCACTAGGGTTCCAAACTTTTCTTCTGTCATCTTCAGTCTTTACATGGAGCCACTTAGAGCTCTACTCACAGATAACAGCATCAAGATTCACCAAAATGCCAATGATACACAACTCTTCCTAAAAGACTCCTCTACTTCAGACATCCTACGTCTCAAACACTGCTTGCACATCATCCAAACCTGAATGACCAGTTCAGCACAACCAAGGCAAAATGTATATTATTTGATAAGAACAACAACAAGATACAGTACACACCTTGTTCAATTACATGATCCTTGACTGTTTGAACTCTCGACAAAATCATGTGCATTGATCTTGGACACCAATCTCTCCCTTAAGGAACCTATTGCCAAAAAAACAAAGAGGGCCTGGTGCCAGCTCTCTCGTCTAAAGTCAAACTGTTTCTTCCAGAAAACAATTTCAGAACTGTTGTTCAAGCCTTTGTAATCTGGTTGGTGGTAATGTCCTTCTCTTTAGCCTCTCAGTCTTCACAGTGCCATCACTGTGGCATCCTAAATCTGACCACATCACCCCCACCCTATTGGAACTTCATTGGCTCCCCTGGCCAGCCCACACCATCCTCAAAACTAGCGCATCATTTACAGATCTTTCACAATCAGAACTGCTCCGCTTATTTTGCACATCAGTTTACCATCTCTGGTGTTTTTCAGCGCACCCACAGCCAGAACATCATCAGACTGCAGACTTATAAGTATAAAAAAGAGAATGAGGCAACAAGCTTTTTCCGAGTATGCACCGAGGATCTGGAACAACATCCCTGTATCCATCAGGACTCCCCCAACGCTGCTCCAAATTAGGAAAGAGTTGACGACTTACCTCTTTAAGGAACACTACATCACAATGTATTAACCATGGACTGTATAGCACTTGCCAAAATGGCAAAGCTCCTTTGTTTATTATATAACTTCACTAATGTAACCAATGTGCATAATGTACCCAGTTGGGTACTGAAATATATTTTCAGGAAATTTGACAATGTGCTGTCTGATTTGATCTAGGGCTTAGATAGGCATCAGGGTGCTGGCTAATCTAAAAACTCCCAGGAAGTGAATGTGGCATTTGCGGGTCTGACATTGAATTGTACTTTCCTACCACACAGCTTCACTGGTTTGCGAGGTAGCAATATAGAGCTCATGCCGCCAAAACAGGTATTCACGCAGAAAGTCCCTGCAAAGGAAACTTAATAATCTTTCAATTGAGTGGGTTACAACCTGAGTGGGGCAGCTCGGGGTCCTGTAGATAACCATAAAATGCTGGAAAAGATGTTTGCAAAAGCCACACCCTATTCTGGCTGCCTAGACCAATGGGACAGTAATCATAAAAACATTGGGGCAACTGGATGGAAGTAGGCATAAAACTGTGGGGGACTGTTACTCTTCCGTGAAGTCCATACATAAATCCATAGAGGATATTTGTCTGCCAGTGGGACAGTTCCTACAATACTGGGCGCTAAAGGGCACAATCTACCAGCTAAGGGGCAAGTCCAAAGACAAGCAAAAAGTCCACAAGGTCATACAATTGTTACTCCTGATCAGAGATGGTAAATGTCTTATAATGTGGTTCTACAGCTTTATAAAAACCAATAAAAACAATTTTGAAGATAAAAGTAGAGGCAGATTTGAGGGGGAAATTGGAGAGCGCTGAACACCGAGAGGGTTCTCACTTATGCATGCAACTTTTCCGCAAATCTCAGTTTTAAAAATATGCAGTTCAATTCTACACTTAATACCTACTTGATTCCTACTTGACTCCCAGAATGATAAGTAAGATCTATGAATAGCTTCCTCCTCATGCCCCAGACATTCCTTGAATGAAGCCAGGTTCTCCCATATTGTGCGGGATGGCCCAGAACTGAGCTACATGGTGGATAATGAGATACTTTAATTCCTATAAGTCAAGACCGATGATGACACTCGTTGATTCCCGGGCTCCATGCACTCATCACAGTCTAAGCCACAGCACCTGACAACACACAAGACTGCACAAGAGTAGTCCACAAGGACAGATGAGAATTGCAGCAGGATAAAAAGTTACTTCTGCGGAACCTCCCTCTCAAAAAATTGGTGAAAGACTTTGTTTCAGGTATTATGCTTCTACCCTACCGAGCTGAAGATATAATACTGCTCTATATCCCCTATATTTAAACACTGCTTTTGATATACACAGTAGGAAGGTTTACTGTATATATTGAGGTTAATTGTTGTATAAAATATTCAGTTCCATCAGAAAAACATTGAGGTTTATTGTATTATGCTCTCTGCACATCATCTATCACCCACCAGGTGAGAACCTCGCCTTCACCGAACACTTCATGGACTTGGTATCATCATATGCGGGGCGACAAAATACCCAAATATTCCTCGGAGACTTCAATCTCCATTGGGATGATCCTAATGATACAGCAGTGAACAGTCTTAAGAATTTTTGGGTTGACCTAGACCTAACTCAATTCTGCAACATCCCAACACACGACAAAGATTCTGGACTTTTTAATCTCTAAAACAGGCTTCATTCAGCTAGAGTCGATCCTACCCTGCGATTGGTCAGACCATCACATCATCACCTTCACCATTAAGGAAACAGTGAAATTGAACTCAGCTCAATCCACAAGACCAAAAGTGTGGAAAAGAGACCTGAAAAAACACAATCCCAACACCTTGCCTTCCTCCTGTCCCAACCTTCTGTTGCCTCCCACAGGATCGTCCACAGTTCACGATCTCACCAACCACTACCCTTCGACCATAACATCAATAACAGATGAGGTAGCACCTCTGCAACTAAAAAGAGTCTCTTTGAAAGATTCTAAACCTTGGAACAACGGTATACTCAACGAGGAAAAGCGTTCACTCAGAACTTCAGAACGGGCCTGGAGATCAATACCATCCGCCAACCACCTCAAGATTCTCAGGATAAAGAGAAACGCATATTTCTGTAAGATCAAGCGCACCAAAGCCGACTTTTTCAGCCTTCAACTTGACCAGGCAAGAAATCGGCCCAAAAAACTCTTTGATCTGAACCCAATCTAAGGAGGCACCTCATTGCATACAAGATATAGAATGCTTGCAGCCAAACTGTGAATAATTCTCCACCTTCTTCACCTTGAAGACCGTCATCAAGGTGAAGAAGAACAACCATCAAGAACAACCTCCTAAAGGATGTAACCTTATACACGAAACCGAATATACTAACCACTCCTGCTCCCCGAACAACGCCATGCCAACTCCCATCAAAGTACAACCCAAAAAATAATGGAGACTGGTCGTCATTTACCTCCTACTCCGAAGATGCTTTAGGCAAAATTCTCAGCGCATTGAACCCAGCCAACCACTTCTCTGACCCGCTTCCGGCAAACGCAGTCAAAGACCTTACTCCAATGCTTCTACCTCTCTGGTCCAGGATCATAAACAGTTCACTTCAACAAGGATGCATCCCAGATATCCTCAAAGTAGGCCAGGTTTCACCCATTCTAAAGAAGCCCACGGCTGACCCCACGGACCTAAACAGTTATCGCCCTATCTCCAATATCCCTACCTTAGACAAGTTGCTAGAAAAATGGGTGCATCTACAGCTAACAAAACATATTGATCACTTTGACCTTCTCAACAAACACCAATCAGGTTTCCGTGCTGGCCATAGCACAGAATAAGCCATGACACACCTCATTGATGATGCGCTGCAAAATAGATACTATTTACTCATCCTACTTGACCTCTCCTCTGCCTTTGATACGGTCAAGCATGAGAACCTGTTAGACCTCCTGAAACACAGAATGGGCCTATCTGGGGCAGTGCTAAGTTGGTTCACCTAATTTCTCCAAAATCCGTCACAACAATTCAAAGTCAATAACACCCTGTCCAAGCCCGTCCCGGTATCCTTGGGTGTACCGCAAGAATCCGCAATATCCCCAACACTGTTTAATCTCTTCCTGGAACCTCTCACCAAAATTTAACAAACCTCTAGCGTGCAATATCACATGTACGCAGATGACACACAACTATACCTCAAGATACACACCCTAGAGGACATCAAACTACTTAATACAGCTCTTAGGAATACCCAAACTTGGCTGGCAGAAAATCATCTTATCTTAAACAAAGTTTTTTTATTTTTTTTACCATTTTGATCGCGATCTTACAGACGCGAAAGACACGAGACACGCCGGGGAAGTCTGCCGTAGGAGTAAAAAGCAACGAGCAACGACTAATCGGTGTGGGGGAAAAAAGATCAGGAAATATCGGCCCCCTATGAACCAGGGTTGGTGTCAAGCACCAGAGAATAATAATTTGTTTTATATGAAGAAAGAAATGGTGAAGTGAGAGACACCTGATTTCGAGGGGCCAACCGGACCTTTTCAGATCTTAGTGTGACAGGGTACCACGCAAAATTGAGCCATGTTTTCCCAGATTATCAACTAATCCACTTTGGTCACATAGAGATAACGTTATTGACGAGCGGAACTCGAATAAGAGCCTCACCGATGTGTGATCACATAGGTTACACGATGGATGTGGAGAAATAATTACTTTTGGTCCAGAAGAAGGTGGCTATAACCAATCGAAAGCCTCCGAAACGCGTTGACGCTTTACATATGTGCTGAATTTGGAGTGGTCAATAAGTGAAGGAGTAAAGGGAAGGGTAGCCCAACCCTGTGTTGCCCAGATAGAGCTCAATTTAGAAGTGATAAGACAAAAGTTGATTGTCTTTCCATTTCTCCTGTGTAGTTTTATGAATTTTTATTGGAATTCTGTTTTTTAACATATGAGTGTTTTATATTGATTGTACATTCAGTGGAATGTTTTTTTTTAACATGATAATAAACAGTCTGTTTTTATATAATTGATGTTTTTCTTTGTAAATGTTTCACAGTAGGGATTAGTTGGGTTGAACCCTATGAGGAGAGTGATTCTGACTAAGTAGACTGACTGAATGAGCTTGATGTTGTTGACATACGATTCACCCAAAAGGAAAAATTTCTTTTTACTTTACAGAAAATCATCTTAAACTGAATTCCCTAAAGACTGAATTCCTACTAATAGCTCCGCCGGCTCAAATCCCGAAAATGCAAGATTGAATCAAACATAATAAGGCGTTCGACGTTCAACCTACCATTGTGGACTCAGCGAAGTCACTGGGAATAACTTTAGACAGTAACTTCAACATGCAACAACATATCAGCAATGCTACAAAGGGAGCTAACTTCCAGATAAACACACTGAGGAAACTGAAACCCTTCCTACCTGTTAGACCTGGCACCTTGGCGTGAGTTTCCCTTCCACTTTTTGCTGGTGTGCCTCCGATGTTTTGCTGGTTTTCCGATACTCAGGGCACTGCGCCACGGCCGACCCGTGCCGCAGTGCAAGTGCTCCCTACTGTAAATTGTACATGTGATTGATGTCCATGATTGGTTTATTGGATTTACTCTTAGTCCCTAGTAAAGTGCACTAAGAATGCCAGGGCTTGTGAATGCCAATACTGCTAGTGGGCCTGCAGCGCTGGTTGCGCCACCCACAGAAGCAGCCTTAAGATGTGTCTGGGATCTGCCATTGCAGAACCTGCGTGCAGTCTCGTACTGTCATACTGGCTGGGCAAGTGCACCCACTTGCCAGCCCCTGAACCTTCCCTTGACTTCATATTAGTCACCCCTATGGTAGGCCTGAGGGCAGGGTGCATTGTAAGTGTAAGGTAGGACAAGCCCTAATGTGTGTGGCATGTCCTAGTAGTGAATTACAACTAAATTCGTATTTCACTATTGTAAGGCTACCTGCTTCCCTTAGGCCAGAATGGGCTGCTGGAATTATTACACTCTATAATCCCAGCAGGCTCAGGGAGCATGGTAGAGAGTCATGTTTAGTATGCCTGAACTCAGAATAATAAAATATTTATTTTAGTAAAGTTTATTTTAATATCCTGTGTTTGCAAATGCTACTTTTAGAAAGTTAGCATTTGCTTGCCTAACCATCTCAGCCCGCCTCTGCTGGTATGTGTATCTGACTGTCTGGGATGTGTGAGTGACAGGGCTGGGGGATGACAGGTGGTGAATGCGAAGATTACACCTTAGTGGGAGGTAGGAGTGGCTCTTGACTCTGAATCTAGCTGTGCTCTGCCACCACAATGCTGGCTCCACCCTCCTGGGGAGCGACTGATGACTCAGCCGGCACCTGGCCCAGGAAGTGCGATGCCCCATCAACAAGGTACTTCTGGCTGCCCCTGTACACACAATGCTGGCTCCACCCCCTGTGGAGCGTCTGATGTTCCTGCCCCTCACACTGAAAGCAGAAGCCGGATTGCACCCAACAAAGTACTCAGAGACTGAAAGTGGCTATGCAAAGGCCCCCCTGGCCTGTAAGAACAAAAGAAACTGGGTATAAAAGTAGGAGCCCTGCTCCTTTTAAATTAGATCCTGTTTGTGCTACAGAAGGAACTCTGCCCGAAGAGAAGGACCTGGAAGGACAAGGAGGAGTGCTGTCTCTTGCCTGTGTCTGGTGCCTTGCTGCAGAAGGAGAGGAAAAGAAAAGACTACAAGAAGACTTTTGCTTTGTGAAACTTTGTGCCAAACTTTGCTGAGAGATCTCCAAGGGCTTGCCTGTGAACTTGCCCCCTGACCAGCGCCCCAGGAACA
The DNA here is from genome assembly GCF_964263255.1 of Lissotriton vulgaris. Taxonomy (NCBI): domain Eukaryota; kingdom Metazoa; phylum Chordata; class Amphibia; order Caudata; family Salamandridae; genus Lissotriton; species Lissotriton vulgaris. Next base: position 1,612,913,647 of record NC_141687.1, on the reverse strand, counting down.
GTGGGCGCTACCCCCTGACAGAGGAACCACTGTGAGACGCTGTCTCCCCTCTGCAAGCCTCTCCAGGAAAAACGGAGCGCGCTGTGACCATCGCGCTCTTCAGCAACACTCGGGGAGCTGCCCTCCCTCTAAACAAAGTGACTGCCGCCTGCCTGGTCCAGAAGCATCGTAAAGAACAGCCCAGCTGATCCGAGCACAGTGACTGACCCCGAGCTGCAGCTCGCAACGTGAAGAGAGGTGGCGCCCGGTGCCTGCTTGCCCCCTTCGTGTCTTGTGCCCCTGAACGCGCCGCCGCTGTCCGAGAAACAGCTGTTGCGTGGGGTGCCTGAACGTCGCCTGGATTGATAGAGGCCTGCGCCGAGGAGCGCTGTCCCCTGAGTGTGCCCTCCTGATCAGGAAACCCCGAGGCGCTGGCCCCGTGCAACCCGGCCCGCACAGCAACGTCAACCCACGAGCCAGAGCCGAGCTGCTGCTCGCTCCAAGCACCGGACGGAAGACAACGCGACGCGGACGGCCGCATTGACCTGCGCCCCACCAACTCTACCGCAAGGTACTGTTTCCTTCCCGCTGCCTCGCCCAGCCTCGGAGCTGCATGCGGAGCGCTCCCAGGGCCCCCGCTCTCTCTCCCTCGTCAACCGCGCCCCGCCGCGCAGAGAGATCAGCGGACCGCTGGAGGAATCCTGGTAGACCGCCAGGACCGAGAAAAGTACCATAAGGAGCCCAGAATCCCCATGCGGGGGATTCACGCTGAACAAGAACTGTTCTGAATCACGAACTGATTATTGCTAAAGATAAGAACTGTGGCAACTTGAACTTAAGTAAACTGGAACCGCTATTGAAAGTTTGACAACTGTATTTACAAGCCTGCTTGAAACTTATATAAAGAATATATATTTTTACAAATACAGTTTGGTGTCATTGTGTGGTGGGTTGGTTGTGATGGTGTAATATTGCAAATGTTTAACCCTATGTGCCCCAGAGATTAGCCTAAGACTGCTTAAGCCACACTACCTAGAGGGTAAGCAGAGGTTGTCTTGAAGGTAACCCTCAGCCCTGACGAGGAAGAGAGAGTCCCTGCTTGTCGCTAGTGTTGCACTGCGCCAACTAGAGACTCCCCCTTCCTACATTGGTGGCAGCGGTGGGATTTTCGAATTTACATTTGCAGTGTTTATACCTTAACTTCTGACCATTGCACAGTGATTTCAGTCCAGTTACTTGGCCACAGGTTTTGTTGTAATTTTGCCAGGAGAAGATCCCTAGTACAGAAACCATGCCGGGCACGAAGAGCCTGGATGGAGCAGAGTCCACGACCTCTGAGATGTTGGAGGTGGAATGGGATGCAGCAAAGCTGGATAATTACACCAGAGCGGAATTGAAGTTTTTTTGCAAAAAGCTCAAGGTTCCACACACAGGGTGTAGGAACAAACCAGAACTCTACAAAGCCCTGAAAGCCTGGATTGAGTCTAGAAAGGCCCCCGAGGATCAAGATGCACCTGAGGATCAGAATGCAACTGAGGAACAAGGTGCACCTGTGGATCTGGTGGATCTCGAAAAGCAAGACAGCGTGCACAGCTTTGGTAGAGGCCTGTCGCCAGAGTAGCTGGCAGACAGGAAGGAAACAAGGGATCATGAAAGAAAGCTGGCCGAATTAAAAATCCAACTGGAGCTTGAAACCAAAAGAATGGCGCTGGAAGAGCGAAAGCACCAAATGGATTACGAATTGAAAATGAGGGAGATGAGTCTAAAAGAAAGAAACTTGGATCATCCTCCCTCTGGTGGCAGCACAACGCCGGTGCAGGTAGAGTCAAGAGTGCACATCCCCAAAGATGTAGTTAAAGAGTTCTTTAAGGGGGATGACATAGGACAGTGGTTTAGGGCATACGAGGTAGCCATGTCCTCCCACCGGGTCCCTGACAAGGATTGGGGAGCGGGGTTGTGGGGAAGGTTCCTTAGCGAAGGGCGAGACACCCTGCTAGATTTGCCCGTTGAAAGCCAGAGATCCTATTCCCACATGAAAGAAGCTTTAATGAACAGGTATGGGCTTACCCCTGAAATGTATAGACAGAAGTTTAGGGGGTGTACTAAGCGGCCTGGGAATACGTATGTGGAGTATGTGACTTATTTTTGCAGAGCACTGGATGGTTGGGTGAAGGGTAGCAAAGTGAATGATTTTCAAGGTCTCTTTGATTTAATTGCATGGAGCACTTGTCTGATCACTGTTTTCCTGAGTTACGCCAACACCTGATAGATAGCAAGCTGTCCAACCCGAGGAAGCTTGCTGAGGAGGCGGACCGCTGGCTCAGCACCAGGGTCCACAAGGGTCCAGTGGGAGACTCCGCCAAGGGTGGGCAGGGTCCCCAGCAGAAGAGTGGGGGGGACAAGGGAAAACAGAAAGGGTTCCAAAAAGGCCCCCAAAGTAATCCCCAAGGGGACCAGCAGAAAGGTTCTCAGCCTCCCCCACCCCCAAAGCAGAATGGGGCCCCGACAGGTAGACCTGTTCCAAAGGGGCCCTTCAATTGTTTCAAATGTGGTGAGCCGGGGCACATATCCAGTGACCCCAAGTGTCGCCTGTTTGGAAAACCCGCACCCACTGGTGCTCCGCCCCGTCAAGTGACTAGTGTTCACTTAGGAGAAGAAGTGATGGTCCCGGGGGGTGGAGATCCCGTTCAGATGACCCTAGTCTCACTAGGAGACAGTGAGATGGTCCCTACAAACTACCTGCCCTCTAACACTAAGAAATATGGGCAGGTGGTGATCATCAATGGTAGGGAAGCTGAGGCTCTTAGAGACACAGGAGCCAGTGTGACTGCAGTGAGGCAGCACCTGGTGTCTCAAGAGCAGGTTGTACCCCATGCCTACTGTAGGGTTATCAATGCTGATAATTCAGAGAGTCAGTGTCCGATGGCTCAAGTTCCCTTCGAGTGGGGGGGGGGGGTCTCTGGTACTCTGCAGGTCTGTGTGAGGAAAACCATGCCTGTTGACTGTTTGCTAGGGAATGACTTGGAGCACTCCCCTTGGGAAAAGGTGGAGAAGACGACTCACCTGAAGATGGTGGGTCTACCTGACTGGGCGTGCGTGACCACCCGGTCGATGGCAGCCAGTAGGGGTGATCAAGAGGTCCTGGGGCCTGAAGGAGAGGCCCAGGAACCGGCCTTAGGGAGAAGGTGCAGGGGGCGCGGGAAACCGGCCCCTGAAGTTCCCACGGTCCAGGAGGAAGCAGACCTTGAGGGGGATGCCCTGGAGCCTTCAGGGGAACAGATTGCTGAACTGGGGGACCTGCCTGAGCTGACCCATTGGCAGCAAGAAGGAGGACCCTCCAGGGAGGAATTCTGCAGGGAGCAGAAAGAATGCCCTTCTCTCGTGGGTATGCGGCAGCAGGCTGCAGACCAGGCCAATGGTGTTCAGGCCAAAACACATTATGTGTACTGGGAGAACGACCTCCTGTATTCAGAGCCTAAGGCTGCTGAACCTGGGTCAGCCCGTGTGCTGGTGGTACCCCAGAAGTTCAGAGCCTTCCTACTGGGGGTGGCTCACGATGTACCTTTAGCAGGACATTTGGGGATGGACAAGACCTATGACAGGCTTGTCACCCACTTTTACTGGCCCCAAATGCACAAGAGCTCAGATGCTCATTGTAGGACCTGTCCGACTTGCCAGGCAAGTGGGAAGAGCGGAGGGAAGAACAAGGCTCCCCTTCAACCCTTCCCTGTGGTCGGTACGCCATTCCAACGAGTGGGTATTGACATTGTTGGGCCTCTGGACCCCAAGACAGCCATGGGCAACAGGTTCATCCTGGCCTTGGTGGACCATGCCACCCGGTACCCTGAAGCCATCCCTCTGAGGACAGTGACGGCCCCCGTGGTGGGACGTGCACTGATGGGAATTTTCTCACGAGTAGGATTCCCTCTAGAGGTGGTGAGCGACAGGGGGACCAACTTCATATCCAAGTATATGAAGTCCCTTTGGCAAGAGTGTGGTGTAACCTACAAGTTCACCACACCTTACCATCCCCAAGGAAACGGGTTGGTTGAGAGATTCAACCGAACCCTGAAAGGCATGATTATGGGCCTGGAAGGTCCAATGAGGCGTAAGTGGGACATCCTCTTACCATGCCTGCTCTTTGCATATCGCGAGGTACCACAGAAGTCCCTAGGGTTCAGCCCCTTTGAACTGCTGTACGGTCACCCCGTGAGAGGACCACTGAGTTTGGTAAAGGAAGGCTGGGAGCAATCTCCCAGGAAACCTCCCCAGAATGTATATAGCTACATGCTGGCCTTCAGAAACCAAACCAGGCGCTTCAGACAACTTGCCGAGGCAAATCTGGAAGCCAGCCAGGAGGAGATGAAGCGGTGGTACGACCAGAATGCCACTCTGGTCGAGCTTCAGCCTGGACAAGAGGTGTATGTCCTGGCCCCAGTGGAACCCTGTGCCCTTCAGGATAAGTGGACAGGTCCATTTGAGGTTGTGGAGCGCAAGAGCCCAGTGACATACTTGGTGGACATGAAGACGCCCAGGAACCCTTTGAGGGTCCTACATGTCAACCGCCTCAAGCCCCACTTAAGAAGGTCCGAAGTGGGCATGTTGTTGGCAACTGATGATGGAATGGAGGAGGAGTCGGAGCCTCTTCCTGACCTCTTAGTGGCCTGTGAGAAAGATGGGTCAGTGGATGGAGTTAACCTCTCACCCACCCTGACCCCGAACAACAGGAAGACTGCCGCCAGTTGCTGGGGCAGTTTCCAGATCTGTTCTCCCTGGTTCCTAGTGTCACAGATTGGTGCGTCCATGATGTGGACACAGGAGACAGCTTACCTGTGAAGCATAAGGCTTACAGAGTGACTGACAGGGTCAGGGCCTGCATCAAGGAGGAGGTCTCCGAGATGCTTGCCCTTGGGGTGGTTGAGTCTTCCAGCAGTCCTTGGTCCAGCCCCGTGGTCTTGGTCCCAAAGGCTGCTGCGCCGGGAGCCACACCCGAACTCCGGTTCTGTGTGGACTACAGAGAACTCAATTCAGTCACGAAGACTGACGCGCACCCCATCCCCAGAGCTGATGAGCTCATTGATCGGTCTGGGGCTGCCCGGTTCCTCAGCACGTTTGATTTAACATCTGGGTACTGGCAGATCGCCTTGACCGATGGGGCAAAGGAGAGGTCGGCATTCTCGACACCAGATGGGCATTTCCAGTTCCGGGTCATGCCATTTGGAATGAAGAATGCCCCTGCCACCTTTCAGAGATTGGTCAACCAGGTGTTGGCTGGGCTGGATGAGTTCAGTGCCGCCTACCTGGATGACATCGCGGTGTTCAGTGGCACCTGGCCAGAACACCTGCGACACCTCTGGGAAGTGTTGATGGCCCTGCGCAGAGCAGGCCTCACAATCAAGGCAAGCAAGTGCCAGATTGGGCAGGGTTCCGTGGTGTACGTGGGACACCAAGTGGGGAGTGGCAAGGTGGCACCCTTGCAACCCAAAATTGAGACCATCCTGGCTTGGGAACCCCCCAAGACCCAGACTGCAGTGAGAGCCTTCCTGGGGCTCACTGGGTATTACAGGAGGTTTGTCAAGGGCTATGGCACGATTGTGACCCCCTTGACAGAGCTGACTTCGAAGAAGCAGCCCAGGAATGTGATTTGGACTGACACCTGTCAGAAGGCTTTTGACACCCTGAAGACTGCCATGTGCACGGCACCCGTGCTCCTGGCTCCTGATTTCTCCAAGGAATTCATAGTGCAAACAGACGCTTCAGAGCATGGTGTAGGGGCTGTTCTTTCACAGATGACTGAGGAGGGCTTTGACCAACCCGTAGCCTTCATCAGTAGGAGGTTACTTCCACGGGAAAGTAGGTGGAGTGCAATAGAGCGAGAAGCATTTGCTGTGGTTTGGGCGCTGAAGAAGCTAAGACCCTACTTGTTTGGGTCTCACTTCCGAGTTCAGACGGACCACAGGCCCCTCAGATGGTTGATGCAGATGAGGGGTGAGAACCCGAAACTGTTGAGGTGGTCCATTTCTCTACAGAGTATGGACTTTACGGTGGAACACCGCCCTGGCACAGATCACGCCAACGCTGATGGTCTGTCCAGATTTTTCCGCCTTAGTGATGTGGAACTCCCTGGGGAAGGGTAGTTCCCCCCACATTTCAGCTGGAGGGGACACGTGTTAGACCTGGCACCTTGGCGTGAGTTTCCCTTCCACTTTTTGCTGGTGTGCCTCCGATGTTTTGCTGGTTTTCCGATACTCAGGGCACTGCGCCACGGCCGACCCGTGCCGCAGTGCAAGTGCTCCCTACTGTAAATTGTACATGTGATTGATGTCCATGATTGGTTTATTGGATTTACTGTTAGTCCCTAGTAAAGTGCACTAAGAATGCCAGGGCATGTGAATGCCAATACTGCTAGTGGGCCTGCAGCGCTGGTTGCGCCACCCACAGAAGCAGCCTTAAGATGTGTCTGGGATCTGCCATTGCAGAACCTGCGTGCAGTCTCGTACTGTCATGCTGGCTGGGCAAGTGCACCCACTTGCCAGCCCCTGAACCTTCCCTTGACTTCATATTAGTCACCCCTATGGTAGGCCTGAGGGCAGGGTGCATTGTAAGTGTAAGGTAGGACAAGCCCTAATGTGTGTGGCATGTCCTAGTAGTGAATTACAACTACATTCGTATTTCACTATTGTAAGGCTACCTGCTTCCCTTAGGCCAGAATGGGCTGCTGGAATTATTACACTCTATAATCCCAGCAGGCTCAGGGAGCATGGTAGAGAGTCATGTTTAGTATGCCTGAACTCAGAATAATAAAATATTTCTTTTAGTAAAGTTTATTTTAATATCCTGTGTTTGCAAATGCTACTTTTAGAAAGTTAGCATTTGCTTGCCTAACCATCTCAGCCCGCCTCTGCTGGTATGTGTATCTGACTGTCTGGGATGTGTGAGTGACAGGGCTGGGGGATGACAGGTGGTGAATGCGAAGATTACACCTTAGTGGGAGGTAGGAGTGGCTCTTGACTCTGAATCTAGCTGTGCTCTGCCACCACAATGCTGGCTCCACCCTCCTGGGGAGCGACTGATGACTCAGCCGGCACCTGGCCCAGGAAGTGCGATGCCCCATCAACAAGGTACTTCTGGCTGCCCCTGTCCACACAATGCTGGCTCCACCCCCTGTGGAGCGTCTGATGTGTCTGCCCCTCACACTGAAAGCAGAAGCCGGATTGCACCCAACAAAGTACTCAGAGACTGAAAGTGGCTATGCAAAGGCCCCCCTGGCCTGTAAGAACAAAAGAAACTGGGTATAAAAGTAGGAGCCCTGCTCCTTGTAAATTAGATCCTGTTTGTGCTACAGAAGGAACTCTGCCCGAAGAGAAGGACCTGGAAGGACAAGGAGGAGTGCTGTCTCTTGCCTGTGTCTGGTGCCTTGCTGCAGAAGGAGAGGAAAAGAAAAGACTACAAGAAGACTTTTGCTTTGTGAAACTTTGTGCCAAACTTTGCTGAGAGATCTCCAAGGGCTTGCCTGTGAACTTGCCCCCTGACCAGCGCCCCAGGAACAGTGGGCGCTACCCCCTGACAGAGGAACCACTGTGAGACGCTGTCTCCCCTCTGCAAGCCTCTCCAGGAAAAACGGAGCGCGCTGTGACCATCGCGCTCTTCAGCAACACTCTGGGAGCTGCCCTCCCTCTAAACAAAGTGACTGCCGCCTGCCTGGTCCAGAAGCATCGTAAAGAACAGCCCAGCTGATCCGAGCACAGTGACTGACCCCGAGCTGCAGCTCGCAACGTGAAGAGAGGTGGCGCCCGGTGCCTGCTTGCCCCCTTCGTGTCTTGTGCCCCTGAACGCGCCGCCGCTGTCCGAGAAACAGCTGTTGCGTGGGGTGCCTGAACGTCGCCTGGATTGATAGAGGCCTGCGCCGAGGAGCGCTGTCCCCTGAGTGTGCCCTCCTGATCAGGAAACCCCGAGGCGCTGGCCCCGTGCAACCCGGCCCGCACAGCAACGTCGACCCACGAGCCAGAGCCGAGCTGCTGCTCGCTCCAAGCACCGGACGGAAGACAACGCGACGCGGACGGCCGCATTGACCTGCGCCCCACCAACTCTCCCGCAAGGTACTGTTTCCTTCCCGCTGCCTCGCCCAGCCTCGGAGCTGCGTGCGGAGCGCTCCCAGGGCCCCCGCTCTCTCTCCCTCGTCAACCGCGCCCCGCCGCGCAGAGAGATCAGCGGACCACTGAGGAATCCTGGTAGACCGCCAGGACCGAGAAAAGTACCATAAGGAGCCCAGAATCCCCATGCGGGGGATTCACGCTGAACAAGAACTGTTCTGAATCACGAACTGATTATTGCTAAAGATAAGAACTGTGGCAACTTGAACTTAACCCCTTCGCTGCTAAGGCACCATTAATATTTTACATTCATTTTCCATTGAAATGAATGGAAAGTTCATGACGAGTTACCCTTGTCATTAGCATCGAAGAGGTTAAGTAAACTGGAACCGCTATTGAAAGTTTGACAACTGTATTTACAAGCCTGCTTGAAACTTATATAAAGAATATATATTTTTACAAATACAGTTTGGTGTCAGTGTGTGGTGGGTTGGTTGTGATGGTGTAATATTGCAAATGTTTAACCCTATGTGCCCTAGAGATTAGCCTAAGACTGCTTAAGCCACACTACCTAGAGGGTAAGCAGAGGTTGTCTTGAAGGTAACCCTCAGCCCTGACGAGGAAGAGAGAGTCCCTGCTTGTCGCTAGTGTTGCACTGCGCCAACTAGAGACTCCCCCTTCCTACACTACCACACAATGACATCAAGCAAGCAGTACCAAGCTCTAGTTATACCCAGAGTGGAATACGGATGTGTCTCTCTCTGTGGCCTACCCAAAGCATCAGCTGCACCTCTTAGAGCCTCAATCAATGCCCCAGCAACACTCATAACTGGATCTAAACGTAACTCCCACATTTCCACGGACCTTCAATCCCTGAACTGGCCACCCCTTAGAGGCGAGAATTCAGTTGAAAATTGCGTGTATGACGCACAGAGCCATGCATCAAAAGACACCCAGTTTCCTGGCACAAAAATTGATGATCTGGGGTGGGTCCAGATCCTCAAGGAATGCGGAAAAACTACTACTGAAACCACAAAAATTCCATAGGAAAAAAACTTATAACAGATCCTTCTCTGGGATGGCATCCAGAATTTGGAATGCCTTACCCTCAGAAACCAGTTTAAAGCCGTCCACTATCTCTTATAAAAAGGAAGTTAAATCCATCCTCATGGCCAAATACAAATGAGTAGGGTATGCTGAAACCCTGAGACGAGATGCATACGCGCTCCCAACCACAAGACACATCTTGATGCTAAATCTAACTATGCTGTTTTTACTATATGGTTTGTACATTTGTTTGGATCTGCTCTTATTTTCTGTATAAGTAACATTTATTGTTTGTATAGCGCTCTTATATCCACTAGGATCTTGTTTGCGCTCTATAAAACTTTCAAAATAAATACATTTTTTAAAAAAATCTGAAAGGGAACCCGAGCCTTGCTGGAGCTGCATTGAGCTTGCGATGCAACTCCAGCAATGCACCACCTTTCCGCGGGGGGATGCAACACGCATCTGCCCATCCGTGTGCCACGGTGCGCCGCATTGTAAATGCGGCGCATCAGTGGTGACGCACGGGTGGGCAGATGCGTCACAACTCTTCTGGCTTATCCCTGCTGATTAGCAGAGATGCGCCAGAAGTAATTAATCTGCCCGAGGTCTCCCAAGGATAATGATCCCAAGGTCCCTAGGTGGTACCAAGTAATGAGTCCCCTTGGGGTACCAAGCCCAAGGTCCCCTGGCGGGACCAATCCCTATGTCCCCAGGGTTATCGAACCCTAGGTCCCCCAAGGGTACAAAGTAGTGAGTCCCAAATGGGGATCCCAAGGATACTGAGCCCTAGGTCCCTCAAGAGGAACTACACTGTGCTATGCACTTCTACCATGATTTCTCCCTCTCTCTGTATACTGAACTATTTGTGGAAAAATGCAGGTGCATTGAAAATGTAGTGTGCTTTATTATTTACTTATACTGCTAAAGTAGCGGTATAGGGAACTGTTCTCCAGCAGAGGGTTCTCACTCTGGTGAGCAAAGGGGCTGTGGAGTTAGTTGTTCTAGAGAAAAGGATCAAGAAAGGTATCAAGGCAGACAAATGGCTAGGCCTCACCTAAAGGTTCTCCTTCACTTCGCCCAACAGAATCTGCAGCCCCACCCTCACCCCTCCCATATAACAAAAGGCAGTGCTTCGGGAAGTCTAAAAAGCAGTCCCTTGCTAACAAAGACTTCACTGAATTTTTAAAGTGAACACATTTTCTTAATCTCCACCCAGAGGAATGAAAGCAATTCATATGCACTGTCTTGTAAGCTGTCCTCATGTTCCGTCTTGTGTTATGTCAAACCAGATGTGACTTAAATGGTTTTCGCTGTGCTGAATAATTAATACTGTTAGCCAAACTTGAGGATGAACATCAATAACATCCCCTCCAGTATTCTCAGTATCTCCTTTCAATGGTTACTTCTAGCTATTACTTTAGGCTTACAACCCATGAGCTCCACTTTTTGCAGAGGTGGTCTAGTGGTATCCTAGCGGTGAACAAACAGTTCACCTGATTCTAGAGCCTATCATATATATCTAATATAGCACTGTCTTCAAAGGACAACAATGTGGTTTCTTTCTACAGTCTTACACTCTCAAAGTACATGGTATCGCAAAAAATGCTCTCCATATTCCTAAATTTCAGCATGAAAAGTTGATCTTTACTTAAAACATCTGATGGTCATCACTCCTTTTTTTCTTTAATATGGCTCTCTCTTTCCTTCCTATCCTCTGCATGCCTCTTCTCTCTGAGCACTCCCTTCTCTAAATCACAAGCATGTTTACCTTAATCTTTAATGTATCTCTGGATATTGCCACAAATCTCATTTTAAAGATCACTAATTCGCCTTTTATGGAAAGGTATGCGCCTGCAGTTTAACCCTGACTAATCTCCTCCAAACTCATCCTTTAATCCCAATAAACTTCTCTGAGAACTCAAATATCCCTCTTTCTCCATTAATGATCACACCTAACTTCAATTACTTTACTCTACCACAAAGAAACTGAAGTGAATGCAAGGAATGGTTTGCGAGAGCACACAAGACTAATCCATGTAACCAAAAATACTGTGTAACAATGGACTAACCCCTAACCTTGAATCCCAATGTATTGTGCTGCCTGCCATAAAGCCCTTCAACTCCTCGTCTGAGGTGGGAAGTGGTATATACATGCAACATAAATGGAAATGCATTACACTACAATGCCACTCTCAGGTGTTTTACCAATGAAAGCACCCCACTGCCCCCTGCAGTCTCAGGGAGTCATTTTTAACATGTATTTTTTTTATTGTTTTTATTTGAAAGTTCTATATAGCTCTACCCAGACCCGAAGGTATCACATCGTTTTACAACAGTAAATGTTGAAATCATGGAAAACAACTATAGTAGACATTTGTTATAGTCCTAGCTGTGGATTCACAAGAGTCGCAGTTGAATAACACAGCATCAAGTGGCCACAAAGTCACACAATAATGGTGACTTTTTAAATACTACAGACACCTTAGACAGTTTAATTGTTGTTGTGAGCCAGGACACAGGGGCCGGCCTTCTTCCCAAAGCTGCCCGACCAAATCAGCTCACAGTGCTTCCTTTTTTACTATAAATACCTTGTTTGTCACCATGCAGTGAGTGACAGCTGAGACATTGATACCGACCACATCCTGCTGAGGTGTCCTCTGGAGGTCATGTGACTGGCAGCCAACGAGAGGAAAACAATGAACAGTAACCAAAGCTTTGTGGCAGGATTACTGTGTTTGTTTGAAAATAATTCTTTCAATTGAACGTCTAGCAATGCTAAGAGAGATGGTTGACCCGGAAGGCATTCCTGGGGCTGTGCAAGTGATTAGGGACTCGGGAGCGGCACCGGGGATCAGGTGCTGTACAGATACCAGGACTATCCTTGAAATCGGCATGAAATGTAGTTCAGATTGTCACTGGCATTTCAAGGCCAATACTCAATACGATTGTGAGACGTGATAAATTCAGAAAAATTGTATTGCTGACATCGACTCAGCTCGGTAGTGCGATCGTAGGAAATCGAAATGGAAGTGGTGAGTAGTATGGTTCCTAGAAAGCCTCTGCGTGCTTCTGTTTGCAGTCACAAACCTTGCAGTTAATGTGGCTTACACGTCAGTAGTCTTCGTTGCCCGACGCTGAGTGTGACCTGAGAGTGGGCAGGCATGCCTGTTTGACTTTGTGGATCCACAAATATTGATTGACCTGACGGCTGGAGAATACATCGTTCTGCATATATTCGAGGACCCCAGACCGGTAGGAATTGTAGTCTCCCGACGCAGGGGCGGCTCTAGGTTCATGGTGGCCCTGGGCAGAAAGCGTAGGTAGGGGGCCCCGGAAGAGGGGTCTGGACTGGGTGGAGCGCAGAGGCCAGTGAAGAGGGGGGGGGTCAGGGTGTTTGAAAGTGGAATAGAGCCGGAGGCCTCCAAATCCCTGCCAGGGGCCGCCACACAAATATGTATCCATACTCAGAAGATTATTATATTAAGGATATATATTGATGTGGTAGCCCCTTGGGTTTGGTGGCCCTGTGCAGGTGCACAGCTTGCACATAGCTAAGGCCGCCCCTGCCCGACGCCCTGTCGTACTGGGTGTGTTGTCTCACCCTTAAGCAGTAAAGGCCAGGAATAGAGCGTGTTAAATGCTCAAAGTACCCAAAACACTAATTTGTAGAAGATTTTTCCCATGTGTGCCAACCAATATATTGAACGTCGGGTACACCAAAGTCTGCTCCTCCCTATGCACTTCACAGCCCGACCCACTGTGGCCTTCCTCAGCAGGAAAAGTATATTCTTCCCCACTCCCAGGTAACTCAACTAGCGTGTTAATTCTTTCCTCCGCATGGTCCCTCCAATCTGAACCCAAGAACAGTTCAGATTTTAGTTCGCTCTTTATAAACCACATACATAAAATACATGTATTTACATAGTTACGAATTGTTTATAACTCTGCTGTGTTGTACAATGTTCTGGTGCCTCACCAGGGCAACCTTTCAGCATCAAGAAATGCATGTGTTAGACTGCCTACGTGCATGAAGTGGCTTGTAATTGGAACACGTATGTGTTCATTGATGTATTTAACTACCTTTACATTGCTGATTTTTCTATTTTTGCTTAGAAATTGCTTGCTGTTTAGATTCCCAAAGGCGACTATAAAGTGACTGGTAATCACTAATCACCCTTGCTCTCTCGTTTTACTTTGCTGTCCTGATAACATGTCGTGGCATTTGCAGTTTTTTTTGCTCACAAAGTGAAAATGCGAGGTCAGATAGGCTTGCTTAAAGAAGCAAAGGAAACACAGTCCCCTTTTCAGAATATTTTATGCAATATTTTGTTCTCTATGTAATTTAAGTGCACCCACTTGCAAAAATAAAACACAAAGGGCCTAAGTCACAAACGTAAACTTACACTTTTGTTTAAATTTACTGGGGCAGATTTACAAGCCCCATGCGCCACATTTAAGCCGTTGTTGCGTCACTTCTGTAACGCAGTGGCGGCGTAAACCATGCACCACATGGCACCTTATTTACAATGAGATGCGTCACGTTGTAAAGCCCTGCGCCACATGAAACCTGCTTTAGGTTTCATGTGGGCGTTCTGGGGCAGGGTGGGTGTTCCGTTCCAGGAATGCCTCGTTAAAGTGACGCAGTGACATTTACAACATTTCACGGAGTCACTTTTACGTCCATGCTACGCCAAAACCCTGCGCCTGCTTGAAGCAGGCACAAAGAGTGATGCAGCATGTTAGGCATAGGGCGCCCCTGAGCATTGCTGGAGCCGCATCGCGCTTGCGATGCGAATCCATTAATGCGCAGCCCTTACACCACAGGATGTGACACGCATCGCCCTATCCTTGCGCCACGGTGCACCGCATTGTAAATGTGACGCATTCATGGTGGTGCAGGGAGGGAATTGCGTGTCACATCTTTTCTGGCGCATCCCTGCTGATTTGCAGAGATGCGCCAGAACTCGTAAAACTGCCCCACTATTTTTTGGGCAATCACAAAATACAAGTTTAATTTTTCTAGTAGGAATTTTATAAATGCGAAGCCTCCACAGTCGAAGGAGAGTACTCCGCACATAAAATGATAGAACATGCCTATCTTTCTATGTGCAGAATCTCCACCGTACTCTCTGCAGTCGAAAAATTACTATTAGTAAAGCTAAACCAGTAGTTTGTGAATATCAAAAATATAGTAAATGTACTCAAAATTGTAAGTTTACCTTTGTAAATCAGGCCCTTATTCTTCTAACTAATTTTAATAAAATTTTTCTTTGAGAATACAGCTCTCTGTTAACGCGTGTGGGGCCTTTGGCGTGCCAATGTATTTTTGGTGATTCTCCTGTTATGTTCTGATGGCTCTCTCATGTTGAATTATACAAAAAAAATAGGCAGATGATGGTGACGATGTGCCTGCTATTGTCGGGAGTGGCTTAGTTACTAGCCCAAGCAGTCAAGTAGCTGTTATGCAGTGCTATGTCTTACCTTAGCTGGAAAGTGCTACAGCACACCCTATTCCTTTCCCAAAGCACTTTGTAGGCGCATGCTTAAGGGCTTGTGTAAATTGGTTATTTTTGTAATTGTGCTGTGTCTGGTACTCGGGTGTCTACCCCATGATGCATTGTGAATACTATCAATGGGCTCCCATGGTAAGCTTGAGTTGTTATGTATATTGTATTTTAAATGATTTATGTTGCTGCGTACAGAACATACTGTTCTCCTTGCGCACTTGTTCAAAGAGAACATGTAGCCAGCACTTATCACTACGCTGCTGTGGTGTGACCACCCTGGTTAGGGGCCAAAAGATGTACAGAAATGTACAGAAAGTAATACATGGTGCTTGTGAACCCTACAATTCACCTGTGCTTCTCCTCATCCACCTGGTAAAAGGAATGAGAGATCAGGTGCATTCTATTTGTTTTGTATTTTGTAATGGTGTGACGTGCAGGACCCGTGACCAGTGATGTCATCAATGATGTCATTTGAGATGTGATTTGTGATGCCATGAATAATGTAATATAACATGTCATGAGTATTGCAATAATGTGAGGTCATAAGCAGTGTAAGTTATAGTTAGGTAAGTAAACTATAACTGGTGAATTAATTTTTGGGGGGCTTTTAAATGTTAGCTTTTATATTATTGCAAGACCTAACTTAACTATGATGTCACTTTAACCTTTGTGTTGTTTCAATGTATGTCTTGTATTTTTTTTAAATGTAAGCTAGAATCTAATTACCTTACCAAACTATAACTTCATTTTAACCCTTATTTTTCGTCAGATAATTTCTGTTTTTTTTACCATATTCACCCAAAGTCTCACACTAAGGAGAGCTTTAGGCCATACGTGGAATGGGGTAGGCCACAGCGCCAAGCCTGTGGTCAGGCCCTAAGTCCAATACCAAACAAAGGGTCATCCCATCCCTGTGCATTACCTTTGGCCAAGCAGCATGGGGTTGGCTGCAGGGCCTGCAGGGCCTGTCCTATGACCACTGGGGCTGTGAATCCACCCTCTTTATCAGCTGAAACAAGGATGGTGTTACTTGATCCCACTGATTTGAGGACAGTGGGTGACAAACTGACCAGTACTCGTTTATCAGATTTCAGACTAACATACAGCACTGGTTCAGTGTGCTCATAACTAGTAACTCGACTCACCACTGCTTCTTGGGGGTGGCAATCCATAGGCCCATTCCTCTTTGTGATGATTGCCCTCCTTCGGACTACAACCAATACAGAGTCAGTAGTGGCTGGTAGGACAGAACAGTGGCGGGGGCAAACTGTAGTGGGGGGTAAATAAAAAAAGAAAAGAAAAGAGAAACTTACCAGCTCGCCATGCCTGTCGCCAGCCGCCACCTTTCCTCCACACATGAACCAGGAAACAAGCACCCAGGCTCCCAGCCAATCACAACGCTGCAATGCAGCTCTATGATTGATCTGAGTGCCGTGGTTCGGCTCTCAGATGGGGAATGTGAGCCTGGGTATGTTCTCCACCCAGGCTGTAATACAGTCTGGGTGGGGCACATGTAAAGTGCGCATACACGTTTGATTGGCCCGAGAGGGCCTGCCAAACCTACATGAGCACTCAAGATGCAGCCACTGCTCCTCCCTGTGACACGGGGAGTCCAGCCCCACTGCTTCAACTGCACGCTCAATACAAACATAAAATGATAATAAAAAAGCGTTTTCATGTTATTTTTTGGGTTGAGCTTGCAGTTGAAGCAGTGGGACGACACTCCTCTGCCTTAGTGGAGGAGCTGCAGCTGTACAGAGCATTTCCAGGCCTTTTTAAAGCATATGATTCAATGCATTGACGTTAATTAGATGCTCATCGGATGCAGCCTCCGTCAGTGTTACAAGGGGAGGCTCAGCCACTCTGGACTGTTTGTCATCGTGATCTTCTCTGTGTTTCTTTGAGTTATGAACACCAGAACAGGATTTACAAACCATAAGCATTTAGCATAGAGCAGGGCGTGTCGACAAATTAACAGAGAAAGTTAAGCCAAGGATCTGCCCTAGTTCATGCGAGAGCTGAGCCCTAAAATATTTGGTATAGAAATTATGCAAAAAACATTGTGTTACTATATGGTAAGGTGTCTTCACATTTAAAAAAAAACATTTTTCATTAGCATGTGAAATATTGTATCTGCATCAGAAGTGTTTATTAAAAACAAGAGTTTTTAAACATGAGCTGAGAAACATTCCTTTCCATTATGACAATACTATTAGAAAACTAAGAAGCAAGTTAGTTGTCCTGTTAACTCTATATGTGGGCTAATTCTTATTATATATACAGAGCAACATGCTGGTTTTTTAACTCAACCATGAGCGGTTTTTGAGCAGCACACATCTCAAACTCATGCATGTGAAGATGCTTTTATATGTGTTAAAGAAGAAAAAGGAGGCTGGGTTAAATACAGTGTTTACCTACGATTACACAATTTGGTAAACCAGATGTTTCAGTTTCACACTCCACATTTAGGCCATTAGATGGTGTCATTTTGTAGATAGAGCATTGTATGCTTTGTTCCTTTAGTAGCAGTGATATCTTTTTTATTTTACCTGACCAGAGTACGTAGGGTTAGGGTTTTTTTTTTTTTTTTTTTAAATCTTTTATTGGCATACAAAAAACCATACAAAAAATATATATATATAGGTGGAGCGTACAATAGCGGTTTTTTCTATAACAGTCCATTTGTGGATGCGCGCTCTTTGAGATGAGGGCAGATCCGGTGGTTCAGAGTGGTCACTGGTTCTTTTCCTTCTTCTTCTAGGTCCTTCCCGAGGTCCCCCACACTGGCACCCTCGAAAGAAAATGAAAACAAACCACAGGTAAGTTCACAACCTTTAATTTATTCTTTTCTTTCTCTATGACTGGTAGAACACTCTTTCTTCCAACCTATGCCTTCTGCCTTTTCTGCCTATGAGATCCTCTTCCCACCTTTTTGTTTTTGGTTTATGATTCTTTACATAAAAGAAACTAGTCTTACCATTGTTATAGGAAATTAAAGGGTTTCGTCAGAGAATGAATATCACAATTACAATAAATCACACAGTGACTACTACGTCCTCGGCTGAACACCAAATAAAAAACATTAGGGAAACATACTAAGTCCCCGTAGACCTTATGCCTAGAAGATTAGCCACTACTTCGCTCCTTAAGGTCAAACACTACAACCCTTTGCATTGTTTGTGTCCCTTTACTCCTCCTTGGCCCATCAATTAATTCCCCAGCCTTTCCCTGTCATAACTACATATGTTCATGCACCTGGGCATAGCTTGTATTTGGCAGGCCTCTCGGTTCTCCTATTGCATCGCGGCCTAGCCCTTCTCCGCCCCCTTCCCCCCCATTTCAGGATCTCTCGGCAGGTTCTTGCGCTGTTTTGGATTGTGGTGCTGGTCCTCCTCGTAAGCCCATTTCCTTCCCCAGTATCTGAGTCTTCCATGCAGGTCACCCACTCTCCTTCTCCTTCCTCGGGTTGGGCTCGAGTCTGTTTTCACTTTCTTCGGTTTCCTTCTTACCTCCATATCCTGTACCTACTCTTCTTCTGTCTCTGCATCTTTTGGTGGGGTGTCCTGCAAAATTAAGTCTTTTTTTTCTTTCTGTTGCCGGCATACTGTTTGGATTGGCCCAGCAACGGTTGTCAGGTAGGTGTTCCCCCGAGTATAAGTCTTACCTTAAGTGTTGCTCACTCACTTTAGCATGGCAGATCTTTCTGACATCAAAGGTTAATGCTGTGTCCTTAATTCTTGGGAGAGGAGATCGGCTTGTGGGTTACAGGCAGAATCCACATTATATTTTTGCCAATTTTACATAGTGCAGACCAATGCCGAGGGCCCTATAAGCACCATACAATAGATGAAGACTACTTTACATCCTCAAGCCCATGCACTCCCCTTCCTTGCACCACTCTATCTTTCCTCAAATGTCTGCTTTTCTATCAACGTTTTTAATCATAGGATTAGCACATTACCATCCAAACTGAGATAGAAACGGGCAAAGTCCTTTGTTACCTTAAAGCTCGTCATGGATGGCACTGTGCTAATCCTGTTTTTAAAGACGTTGCTGTAGAAATGGTAAAAGGCATTGTTCCTTGTCATGGATGGCAATGTGCTAATTCTGAGCTTAGAAACTTTGATAGCAAAGCAGACATTTGAGGTGAGCAAATTCAGAGTGTCGCTGGTGTTGTACGGTGCTCTATGCAGGAGCTGCTCTCCAACCAAACTTGGGAACTTCCCAGAGTTCTCTTTTGCACATATGTATATATTCACTGAAAAAACCACAGGTTTCACACCAGTTATAGTTAGGAATTAGCATTTAAAAAACCTATTAAATTCACTGAAAAAACCATAGGTTTCACACCAGTCATAGTTACCTGGAAATTTTACTGACATAAAACCATTGAAATTCCCACGTTATGGTTAGTTGGACTCACTATAACTTGCGCGTGTAATGCACTGCTGATGACATCACATATTACATCACTCATGACATGGTCAGTGACATCACTCATGACATCACTCATGACACCATCCTTGTGACAGAGTGACTGACCTCCTTTCACTGTAAAGTAACCCTTGAAACACATATTCAAAAATAGAAACTAACATTTACAAAAAAGTGGAGATACCTATACCAGTTACAACAACCAATTCAGTAATTCCACCATTTATATACACATCCACTCATTCACCAACAGTTCTATATAGTCATTCATACATATACTCACTTATCATATGTAGTGAGACACCTTTACATCCGTTAACACACTCACAGTCTTCCAAAAGTTGCTCACACACATACTCACACATGCAAATAAACTATTGAACATCCATGTTTTGCATATACAGCTATACACACACTACCACGATGTGGAGGTTAGTATCCTTTTATTTTTGCAGATTTAAAAGTGCAAGTGAATGAAAGTTACATCAAGTGCCCAGCCTGACGCGTTTCGACTGCCTAGCTGCAGTGTCGATCACATGACGCGCTGGACCTATCAGTGCATATATATAATGGTTTAAAATGAGCACATGATATAAATATTCAAATTAGTTCAGGACGGAGTACAGACATAGAAACAGTCCTGTTTTTTTAAATTAAAGGCCAAATAAATAATACTGATTCTTGTATAGCGCGAACAGCTACCTCGCGAGGAGGTGTCCCGGCGCTGAAAAGAAACCGCAGCAGCAGAGAGGAATGCAGGGAGAGGTACTAGGCTTTCTGTGCAAAGAGCCAAGTCTTTAGGAGTTTCCTAAAGATGGTTTCTGACGGGGCAGATTGGATGGCAGGGGGGAGGGAGTTCCAAAGCTTCGCAGTGCCTACCGAGAAAGATCTACCTCCGAGTCTCGCCCTTCTCGCTCGAGGTACAGCCAGTAGGATCTGCGCGTT
Source organism: Lissotriton vulgaris (assembly GCF_964263255.1). NCBI lineage: Eukaryota > Metazoa > Chordata > Amphibia > Caudata > Salamandridae > Lissotriton > Lissotriton vulgaris. The sequence goes on along the minus strand of NC_141687.1, from coordinate 1,612,893,639 downwards.
CGATCTCAGGTGTCTCTCTTGATGGTAGCGGGGGAGTCGGAGTTTAAGATAATTGGGACAAGTCCCTTTTTGTGCTCTGTAAGCTAGGGTGAGCGCTTTGAATTTTACTCTGCTCGCCACTGGAAGCCAGTGCAGCTCGTGAAGATGCGGAGAGATATGATGTTTAAAAGGCACGTGTTTTATCAATCTCGCAGCCACATTCTGCACGCTCTGCAGGCGTTGTGTCAGATATTTCGGGAGGCCAAGATAGAGGCCGTTAAAATAATCCAGTCTGGATGTGACTGTCGCATGGACCACCGATTTACGACAGTCAGTTGGTAGAAGAGAGAGAAATTTTCGGAGGTTGCGGAGTTTATAGTGGCAGATAGAGGTGACTTGTTGTATGTGAGAGGAGAAGGAAAGCGTCTCGTCCCACCATACACCCACATTTTTTGCCTTGGTGCCAGGGGTGGGAGCAGGACCCATTTTGGTGGGCCACCAGAGGTCAGGGGAGGGTGGAGTACTTTTCCCAAAGAATAGTACCTCGGTTTTGCTAGCATTCAATTTTAGCTTGTTAGTGTTCATCCATCTGGCTACGTTACTAAGACAGACTTTTATTTTGCTAAACGCTGCTTCTGACACCTCAACGTATGGGAAGACTAGTTGCATATCATCCGCATACGAAATCGCCTTGACCCCCCATTTGGCGATTAAGGTAAAAAGTGGGGCCAGATAAACATTGAAAAGTAGCGGGCTGAGGGCGGACCCTTGCGGGACACCACACCACAGCCGTTTGGGTTCAGAGGAAAAAGCGCCCAGAGCTACTTTCTGAGAGCGGTTCCTAAGATAGGAGTGCAACCAGCTCAGTGCCTTGTCCTCTAAGCCAATATCCTTCAATCTGAGCAGCATTCTACCGTGATCCACAGTATCGAAGGCAGCAGATAGATCCAGGAGCACCAGCATGGCCGATGCTCCTGAATCCAGCGACCAATTGATTGACTCAGCCACTTCAATGAGGGCAGTTTCAGTGCTGAAACCGGCCCTGAAACTAGACTGTGTTTCGTGTAGTATGCCACTTTTTTCGATAAAACTATTGAGTTGGCGTTGGATAAGTTTTTCCAGCATTTTTCCCGGGGCTGCTAGTAGGGAGATGGGGCGGAGATTGCTCAGATCATCGGGGGCGCCATTGGGTTTTTTTTTCAATGGGAGAAGAGTGGCATGTTTCCAGCGGTCGGGAAACGTGTCAGTCTCGATGGACATGTTCCAGATGTGTAGGAGTGGCCCTACCGTGGCATCCGACATCATTTTCCACAGTTTGGGGGGGCAGGGGTCATCAGGAGCACCTGATTTGCATTTGTGTAGTTCTTTCAATGCATCCTCGTGGGTGATTGGGAGGAACCGAGTTAAGGGAGGGGTAGGCATCTCAATGATATCGTGGTCTGCCATAATTGTTGGCTCGGAGGGGGTGAAGGAGTCATAGACCTTCAAGATTTTTTTGTCGAAAAAATCAGAGATATCATCACAAAGTTTGCTAGAGGGAATAATTTCTGTTTCGATGGCCTTGGGTTTGAAGAAGGACTGAACTATTTTAAAAATTTCTTTGCTCGGTTGTTCCGCTTGTTGAATAAAGGATACACACTCATATTGTACATTTGCGTTTGCTTATTTTGCAAATAAATACATACTAAAAGCAAAGTGCTTCTAGACTCATAACACAAATATAAAAAAAAATCAAAATAGTTGTTTTATATATTTTAAAATTATATAACTCGAAATCAAATGATAGCATAGTGCTTATTTTCGAGCTATATTAATCAGTGTGTATAGAAATCAGGCCATTGTCATAGTTAGTTTTGTACTCCTTAAATTATCTGTTAATTCACTAACTGGTATGTCGAACATGTGCAAAAAAGTGCTGGCGTGAAAGTGCTTGGTTTCAAAATAAATATATACATAAATGCATAGCAGCATATAGCAAACGTCCCTCATACCCTTTCATAATACTCTATCTTGAAACAGTTGGCAGATGTATGTTTCAATAATGCGTTCCACTCATGAGATATCATTGTTCATGTAATTCATTGAAGAAAATAAATAAACATTTCAAACATTGGCAACCCACTGAGTTCATGTTAGCAGCAATAAGATGAAATTTTGTGATTATTTAATCCTGATTTTAAATTGTGGACCAGTGTCCCAACTTACTTCATAAAACTTGTATTGTGCTGCTAAAAACCGGCAAGAGCTCCATAAAACCCAGTAAAAACGAGGAAAACCTCAGATAAAACCAAGTAAAACCGAGATCTAACCAGATAAAAACATCACAAGTCCAGATTATATTTTTCCACAAAAAAAACACATAAATATAGCAGCCATCAGATTAAAATGCATACAATTTAATAATAATTGGATGTCTAAATATGATAAATAAAATCCAAGAGCTCAAATAACGGTAATATCCTCCACTAAAACCAGATAAAACCTAGGAAAACCCAGACTAAAACCTGACTGAAGCAAGATAAAAACCAATTAAAAAGCAAACCTGAAAATCATCACCATATCTAATGTTACTGGCCCCAACATTATTCATAAAAAGTTATGCAAATCATCACTGTTGTTGAGACCAATCAGCATTTTAGTGTCAAGTAACATGATACATTTTGATTCCAATTGCCTCAATCTTTTTTCTATGTTTCCCCCTCTGATGTTTCTGGGTACTGAACTTATAACGTAATATCTGAGGTCATTAAGATTGTGTACCAGTTTTAGATGCCGCGCCACAGGATAATTAGGATCTGAATTTACCACCGCTCTGACGTGTTGAAGGATCCTTCTGAAAACTTGAAGTTTAGTTCTACCTACATACAATAAGTGCCAGGTGCACTCTAGAATGTATACGGCATGATCTGTTCTACAAGTATAGTGTCCTTGTATTTTTATAGGTTCAAGGCTATAGGCAGTGATCTATTCAGAAGATCGCCACTCCACGCAGCTGTTGGAAAACTTCCTTGTTGAACATGAAGTAATTGTGGGTCAAACAGATTTCAATCATCTTTAAAAGAATTTTACTATGCTCATGCGTACGAATACTCCTTTTTCCCACAAAATAGCGAACTGCATTTATACCGCTAATATGGTGGATACTGGTATATAATGAACTAATATCCATCACAATTAGATAACACCCTTCCTCCCATTTAACCTTATTAAGTTTATTCAAAAAGTGTCCAGTATCCCTAATATATGATGGCAGACCTTCCACAAACTTATGTAATGGTCAACATATTTCGAAATGGCTTTCAATCGACTTTTGTGTGCCGAAATATTTGTTCTGCCTGTGACTGGTACCACATTTTTATGCACCCTTGGGATAAAGTATAATATAGGAGTGATGGGGAAGTCATTTTTCACAAAATAAAAAAAAAATAAAAAATAAAAAAAAAAAAAAAAAATATATATATATATATATAGATATATATATATATAGTTATATATGTTATATATATGTTTTCTGCTTCTAATTTGCATATATATACATACACATAAATCTATATATATATATATATATATATATATATATATATATATATATATATATATATATATTCCAGTACTCTATCCTTGCAGAATCCAGTCACCAAACCACGGACTCAGATAGACAACGCGGACCCATTTTCTTTGTGCGTTTCTTATTTATTTAACGTTTTTTCCGCCCTGCATCAGTATGCCGCCATGACGCGTTTCGGTCCGACCTGGACCTTGATCACATGATCATATATATATATTACCTACTGGCGGTCGCCAGTAGGTATATATAGTTAGGATTTTTTTGAATAGGGATTTCTGAAAATTCTATGTTGAATAACTTTGGCGTTGATGGACGGAATTGGTTGACATTTTCAGGAAAATGGCACATTTTGTTTCTGAGCGTCCCCTGAAAGTTTGGGGGGGTTTCATGAAGTGGGGGACGAGAAAAAAGGGGGGTCCCAAAACGTGTTTTTAACATTGAGTTTTCCATAGGGCGGTTGGACTCACTTTTAGCTCGAACGGCAGAATGGATTTCTATGAAACTTGGCAAAATTGTAGGGACTGGTAGTCCGATGTGCCTTTGCTAGGTCTCAAGATATGTGCTCTAGTGGATTTTGAGTAATTTAGGTTAAAAAAAATATATATATCTGTAAGCGCGCCCCGGTACGCGCACCGGGGAGCGCACCGGGCGCGCCACGCAACTTGCGCACGGAAAGCTGATTGCCCCTCGGGTGTCTGTAAATATTCGAAACAGTCCGGAGCGGCTGCCATCTTGTGTCTCGGTAGGATCGAGACACAAGAGGTGGCCAAAACAAAGGGGGAAATGACCATAAGGGGGCAGAGTAGATCCTCCCTGACCCCCTAGGTTTGATGTGGGGTCTTTAAAAGGGCCCCGCGGGGTCAAAAAAAAGAATTTTTTTTCGTTTTTTTTTCGGGGGGAGCGCCCGGTACGCGCACCGGGAAGCGGACCGGGGAGCGTACTATGGGGAAAAAAGAAAGATAGACTTTACAAATATTGTATGTTTATTGTTTGTTCTTTTTGTTGTTTTTTTTTAGTTTTTTTTAATTTAAGTAGCAACATGTAGGTACCAATGCAGAGTCTAAATATTAATATACACCGTCTCCTTTGTAGATATCTTGCATGTTGTTTCAGAAGTTATTGTGGTATATGGAATTCATACCATAGTCTGTCAGGAAAGCAGAAACAATATGGAGGCAGGAGATGATAAAGAGATGGTAAATACACATTGGAGATAATATAGTTGGAGAAAGGAAGTAACTATGAGCAAACTTACTATGTAACACAAAAAAGTTGCACAGTATATTTTAATTCTCACTTTATATTATATCTTTTTGGGTACTATCTCATAATTTTCATATAAAAAAGAATAATGTCTCAAACAATTTTAACTTTTAAAATTTTAATTTATTGTTCTGATTTTTCAAAATCTAAAAAATGTGTAACATTAATTCATCTGGTATGTCCTCCTTTCCATTCCATGATTCACATTCTTCAACACATTTAATTGATTCTTGGTCTACAGAGTCATCCAAAAAGTCTATTTCTTCATTTTCTTCCTTAGGAATGTTTTCAATCTTAATTTTAAATGAAATATTATTTTCTTTTTGTTGAGCTTCCATTTTCTTGCTGTAAATTTCATTAAAAAAATATATCAGTAGAGATAGGGCACTGTTGGGTTTAAGTTCAGACAGGTACTTGTGAGTTTTTAACAGTGAAGTTATCTTTGGGCACTGTATGGTTTCAGGCAGGAAGTAGAACTATTAAAAAGTGCCTGTGATGAAGCCTATGTAAATTCATAATTATACCACAGAAGCCTAATTCAATCAATAATTTAAATAATTAAGCTTTTCTCAATGACTAACTCTTATAGAGGGACAGTATATAACTATCTCAAAACATTTTCCTAAATTAATTTAAAGTGCATAACATAGTTCTCCTTTCAAATTTTTAAAATAACATCTTACCTTTCAAAAAGAAGTTTAAGTTGTCAGTGAAAATGCTCTTGAAATGTACTTCAGGAAGTAGTAGTCAAAATGGCTGTGTCTCTCTCTCTTTCTTTATATATATTCAGGTACATAACCAATCAAATGTCATGAAATAATAGTAGAAAATGAAAGTAACATTTTAATTGGTTGTCAATTCTAACACTTCATATATGTTTTTGTCATGTAATTTACCTCAGGATATTTAGTCAGGCATACAGCATAAATGTCTCAATGGAATTCTATCAAGTTTGGGTAAATGGTAGGGACTGCTATGTAGTAGGGCTTATTCTTTATTTGATGAAAGTGTCTCCAGTGGTTTTTCTGTAAATTACTTTCCCACCTTTTTTTAGAGAGCGCTTACCGGTGCGCGCCCCGGTACGCGTACCGGCAGCGTTACGGGAGTCCTCCATTTTGAGTTACGGTAGAATTGAGACACAAGATGGAGGGCAAACAATGTTCGGAATGGGTAGAAGGGGGCACGGTAGACACTTCCTGACCCTCTAGGTTTTCTGAGGGGGACTTAGGACGCTCATATAGGCAAAAAATTAAAAAATAAAAAATAAAAAAATTTGCGGGGGGAGCGCCCGGTACGCGCACCGGTAAGCGTACTTTGGTGAAAAATAGTGAAAAAAGTTAGAAAAAGATAAACGTTTTGAATGATCAGAGGTAGGGTAGCTCTGAAAAGAGCTATTGGGTTCTGTGGCTCATTTAGATACCTACAAGTAGGTTCAAATGCACAGTCTTAAATTCAGGAGGAATATTCTATTCCCCTCATCTGAGAAGTGCACACCTTCTCCTCTGTAGATGTCTTGCATGTTGTAACGTAAGTTATTGTTGTATATTGAACCCATTCTAAAGTCTCTCATGTAAGCAGAAACAGATTTATTCACATGTTTCCGTGCTTTTTCAAATTGTGGACAAATTGGTTGGACCAGTTCCATTTCTGTCTTTGGCATATATTGGAATATACCAAGGCAGTTTGGGGAAAAAGTGTCAACAAAAGATAAAAGGTGTCCTTTAAAAGCATTTCCAGACCAACCCCAGTCATAGTGCCCAAATCATTTCCAACACAGTGCACTATTAAGAGGTCAGGGTTTGGCAGATGCATAAAAAAATTATATTAAAAACATATAAAATATATTTTTCCTTTAAGAGAAGAATACATTTTACAGCTTTTGATATTTGCTATTAAAAAAACATTGAAATTCACTGAAAAAACCATAGGTTATAGACCATATATAGTTAGGAATTAGCATTTACAAAACCTTGAAAATTCACTGAAAAAACCATAGGTTATAGACCATATATAGTTAGGGATTAGCATTTACAAAACCTTATTTTACTCACACAAACCCATTGAAATTCGCATATATAGTTAGTTGCACTAACTATATATCGCGCACCCGCAATCCACTGCTGATGATGTCACATATTACATCATTCATGACATGGTCAGTGACACTTGACTTTGTATTCTCTATTTTCTTCTTTTTTTTATCCTGAATATATGATTGTCTACGTGGTCATTGCTGTTCGATTTTGTTTGATCTTGGCCTGTTGGCCGTCTTCTATCTTTGCAGTTCACTACCTCTCCATCTTATTCTCTTCACACTGGATGTGTCCCACTCTCTTTATGACTGACGACTTCTGGCTCTTTGTCGTGTTTTTGGCTTCTATCGGATTCAATATTATTTCCTTTATTTTCCTTTATTTTTTTTCTTTTTCTTTTCTTCCTTGCTTTTTCTCTCCTCCCTTTTTCTCTTGTCTTTGTGTGCATTGCAGATCTTCTTTGCACATGAATGTTAAATTATGTCTTGAGTTATCTATATTCAGTTGGTTGGTTGCTTTGATACCTTTTTATGGTACTGTAGTTTTAATATGTATGTTAGTTCTTTGCAATGGTAAATACTCTTAAAGTTATTTCTTCGAGTGTCAAGGGATTGCGTAATCATATTAAGAAGCAACGAGTGCTTACTCATTTAGCACGCCTTATTTGTAATATTGCTTTACTACACAAAAAGCATTTACTCAACAAAGATTTAAACTCGTTACATAAAAATTGGGTTGGTCAGGTTCTTTGTTCTGCAGCCCTTGTTCATAAAAATGGTGTTGGTATTCTATTTCACAAATCTCTTTCCTTGGTTATCGAGAAAGAGAAGAAAGATGCGGAGGGTTGATGGGTGCTAATATATATCCCACACCTTTTACCATATGTATGCTCTAACTGGTATTGATGTGACATTTTGGGAACTATTTTCTGTTATACTGCGCTCCTGTAATCATACAAATCTAATAGTAGGTGGTGATTTTAATCAGATTGTATATTCTTATTTAGTTAAAAAGTCTACAGTTAGGTATGTTGCAACTAAAATGCAGAAAACATTTACATGATGTATTCAATCTAGAGGTCTAGCTGATGCCTGGAGGTTATATTCTCCGGATTCATTGGAATATACTTTTTAGTCTCCTACCCTTAAATCCCAATTCTGGATAGACTACCTATTTATTTTGCCTCCCCTAGTTGCCACACTTACACATGGTGAAATTGGGTCAATATTGATTTCAGATCACACGCCTGTTATTGTTTATTATACACCTGATATGCCATTCTATGTAGTTTGGGATGCTTTTAATGCTTCTGCCAGAGGAAATATAATTAATTATGTTGTGGCCAAAAAGAAAAAAGCTATTAAAGAATCCTTAACACTGCTTCGATCTATGAAAACATTAGGACAAATAAATAAAACTAATTTAGTTGTGCACACTGCATCACATTTGGTGATGCAGTGCGCGCAACAAAATTTGTTTTATTTATTTGTATGTTTACTTACCTGTTAAACTCCTTAATCCATATATTACTACCTCCTCCCCACGTCACCGCCCTGCAGGAACTCCTCCTGCAGACCACGGCTGCCTTGCTCTGTTCACTGTTACTGCTGTAGCTATCCAAAGTACACACACTCATTCTATATTATGCCATTGGTATAGGTTTCTCTTTTTGAGAGCAGGAAATGTGTACACACTCTTTGTGCTAATACTGCTGCAGGTATTTCTGATTGGGAGTATCGAATGTGCACATACTCTATATACTATCATGCTGCAGTTTAGAGTAGTATCACACATGATGCACCTGTACACATTCTGGGTCCAGAGTATTCCTCCTGTCAAGTGTACTTGAACACACTGCCTGCTGTCATTCCAGAAGTTTCCTCTTGTCTCGATATCTTGCTCACACTGCATACTGTCACTGCACCAGTTTCATAGTGCTTGTACACACTCCATGCTGTCACTGTAACATATTTCTCTAGTCCAAAGCAATTGTGCATCCTGGACGCTGTCATTGCAAAAATGTCCTCCAGTGCAAAGTAATTGCACATTCAGTGTGTTGTCATTTCAGCAGTTTTATAGTACTTGCACACATAGGTGCCGATTAGGATGGCGGACGGACCTGCGTCCGTCCACCACCCCCGAGGTGGAGGGACCGCCCGCAGGGGCAGCGGCGGTCCCTCCGTTGTAATTAGGATGTGACCGTCACCCTGGCGGTCACATCCCGTATATTTTACATAGCGGCGGATGCTGCTTTAAGCAGCACCCGCCACAATGAAAAATATGCATGTTTACCTTTGGCATGCACAACTTGGCAGGCACCGCGTGGTGCCTGCCACCTTGTGCATTCCAAAGCAGGGGGGTACCATAGGTACCCCCATGTGCCCCTCCTACCCCCCATACACCCTGGGGGCTTTCAACGGGCCACCAAAACCAAAAGACCACATGCTTTTCCGCGTTGGAAAAGCCACCGTGGAAAAGCATGTTTCCGCCTGCATCGTGATATGGCTGGCGGTGTCTTGCAGACACTGCCACCATATTTGCGTACAACCACCGCGGATCAGCGGCGGACGGACTTGCTGTCCACCGCGGATCCCACCGCCATCGTAATGTGGCGGATGGTTTTTTCCCAAACCAAGGCGGTGAATCCGCATCCTCCAGGCTGGCGATGACTTCTGCTGGCCCGGATGATGCAGGTTCACCGCCATCCTAATCGGCCCCAAAGTGTGTAATGTCTCCTCTGAAGTATCCTACAGTCCAGGGTCCTTACATTCACGGCATGCTGTCAGTGCAGCAGCTTCCCCCAGTCCAGAGCCCTTGTACACACTGCCTTCTGTCACTGCAGCAGTTTCCTCCTGTTCAGAGCCCGTGGACACACTGTGTGCTGTCTCTGCAGGAGCTTCCTCCTCTCCAGAGTGATTTCACCCTCTTCATGTTGTCACTGCTGTAGTTTCCTTCTTTTCACAACCCCAGTACACACTGTTTGCTTTTACTGCATCAACTTTCTCCTGCCTAGAGCCCTTGCACACTGTGTGCTGTCAGTGCAGCAGCTTTCCCTAGTCCAGAGCCTTTCTACAGACTGTGTGCTCTTACTGCAGCAGTTTCCTCCTGTTCACAGCCCTTGCACGCTCTGTGGACTTCTGCCTGTCCCAATCACTTGAACACACTGTGTGTTGTCACTGCATCAACTTCCTCCTGTCCATGGCCCTTATACACAATGCACGTTATCACTGTAGCAGGTTCCTCCTGACCAGAGCACTGCACACACAGTCAGCTGTCACTGTAGTAGTTTCCCCTGCCAAGAGTACTTATACACACTGCATGCTGTCACTGAAGCAGTTTCTTCCTGTCCATGGTATTTGCACACCTTGGGTGCAGCCACATGTCATGAACACTTACTCAAACTGAGTGCTTTCACAGCAGCGGTTTCCTCCGTCCAGAGCGCTCACACATAATGTGTGCTGGCAGAGCAACAGTTTCATCCTATCCAAAGCACTTACACACAGTTCATGCAGTTACTGGTCGAGAATATTTGCACACACTGTGTGCAGTCTTTGCATCAGTTTGTCTTGTACACAGCACCTGCACACATTGCATGGTGTCACTTCAGCAGTTTTCCTCAGTCCAGAGCACTTGTAAATGTAAATGTAAATGTATAGGCATTTATATAGCGCGCTACTTACCCGGAGGATCCCAAGGCGCTTCGACCGCTGCGAAACCCTTCCTGGCTTCCCTGAGAGATGGTCCCTTAATGGGTATCTCCAGGGTGAGACCAGGCATCCCCGGCGGTCTGGTGGGGCCGTTAGTGAAGATGAGGCAAGCTAATGCCCAGAGTTGCCGAGTGTGATCGCTGATCAGAGTGGGCACCGAGGCGAGAGAATTATCGAGTCCGCTGATCCTGGTCCAGAAACCTGCCGCGCCGGGAATCGAACCCTGGTCCCGGGCCGTCCTCTGCTCTCGGGTCTGCCGCCTCTAACCAGTGAGCCACACTACTTCACTTCACTTGCACACACTATGTGTTGTTACTGGAGCGGTGTTCTCCTGTCCAGAGTCCTTGCAGACACTGCATGCTGTCACTGCAGCAGTTTTTCCATTCAGAGCATTTGAACACACTTTGTGCTGTCACCTCTGCAGTTTCCTCCTGTCCAGAGCACTTCAATACACTGTGCAGTCACTTGTCGAGAACACTTGCACACACTGTGTGATGTCACTGCAGCATTTTTCTCCTTCCAGAGCATTTGCAGACACTGCTGACTGTAACTTCAGCAGTTTACTTCTGTCCATAGTTCCTACACATGAACTGTGTGCTGTCAATGTAGCAGTTTACCCCATCCAGAGAACTTGCACACACTGCTTGCTGTCACTGCTGCAGTTTCCCCATGTATATCACTTTCACACACTGAGTGCAGTCACTTGCTGAGAGCACTTGCATGCACTGAGTTGTCACTGCAGTATTTTCCCCTTCCAGAGCACTTGCACCCACTGCGTGCAGTCATGTGCTGAACGCACTTGCGCACACTGCATGTCGTCACAGCAGCACTTCCCCCACCCAGAGCACTTGCACCCACTGTGTGCAGTCACTTGTCAAGAGCACTTGCACGCATGCATACTGTCACTGCAGCAGTTTCCCTGTCAAGAAAACTTACATACACTGTGGGCTGTCACTCGTCAAGAGCACTTGTACACACTGCATGCAGTCACTTGTTGAGAGCACTTGCACAGACCAAGTTGTCACTGCAGCATTTCCCCCACCCAAAGCACTTGCACACACTGCATTCAGTTCTGTGTTGAGAGCACTTGCGCACTGTGAATGCTGTCACTGCAGCTTTTCCCTCCGTCTAGAGCACTTACACAAACTGTGTGCAGTCACTTATCGAGAGCACATGCTGCATGCTGCTACTGCAGCAATGTCCCCATCCAGAGCACTCATACATATTATGTGCTTTTACTGTAGCAGTTTCTCTGTCCAGAGCACTTGCACACACTGTGGGCAGACATTTGACAAGAGCACCTGCACACACTATGTGTTGTCACTGCAGCATTTTCCCCCATCCAGAGCACTTGGACACAATAAATGCAGTCACTTGTCGAGAGCACTTGCACACACTGCTTGCTGTTACTGCATCACTTTTTCCCAACCCAGAGCACTTGCACACACCACGTGCAGGCACGTGTTGCGAACCCTTGTATACACTGAGTGTTGTGACTGTAGCATTTTCACCCATGCAGAGCACTTGTACACACAGGGTGCAGTTACTTGTCAAGAGCACTTGCACACACTGCATGCTGTTAGTGTCGCATCTCTCCCATTTCCAGGGCACTTGAACACTCTGTCTACAGCCACTTATCGAGAGCACTTACACCCACTGTGTGCTGTTACTGCAGCAGTTTACCATTCCAGAACACTTACACGTACTGCGTGCTGTCACTGCAGCAGTGTCCCCATCCAGAGCACTTGCACACGGTGTGTGCTGTCACTGCAGCATTTTCACTTGTCCAGAACACATGCACACTCTGAGTGCAGTCACTTGTCGAGCGCACTTGCTTACACTGCATGCTGTCACTGCAACAGTTTCCTTTGTCCAGAGTCCTTGCACAAACTGCGATCAGACTCTTGACAAAAGCACTTGCCCACACTGTGTGTTGTCACTGAAGCATTTACCCGGTCCAGAGCACTTGCACACACTGCATAAAGTTACTTGTGAAGAGCACTTGCATTCACTGTGTGCTGTTACTGCAGGAGTTTCCCCCTGTTTAGAGTACTTGCATACATTGCATGCAGTTACTTGTCGAGAGCACTTGCACACACTGTGTGCTGTTACTGCAGAGGTTTTCCTCTGTCCAGAGCACTTGTGCACACTGCATGCAGTCACTTGTCGAGAGCACTTGCACAAACTGTGCATTGTCACTGCATCATTTTTCTCATCTACAGATCACTTGCACAAATTCTGTGCAGTCACTTCTGAAGAGGACTTGTACACTCTGCATGTTGTCACCACAACATTTTCCTCCATCCAGAGCACTTGCACACACTGGGTACAACCACTTGTTGATAGCACTTGCACACACTGTGTATAGTTACTGCAGCAATTTCCGGCATCCACAGCACTTGGACACGCTGCATGCAATCACTTGTCGAGAGCACTTGTACACACTGCGTGTTGTCACTGCAGCATTTTCCCCCTGCCTAGATCACTTGCACACACTGCATGCAGTCACTTGACAAGAGCACTTGTACACACTGCGTGTAGTCACTGCATCATTTTCCTCTGTCCAGAGCACTCGCACACACTGCATGCAGTCACTTCTCAAGAGCACTTGTACACACTGCGTGTTGTCAATGCAACATTTTACTCCGTCCAGAGCACTTGCACTCACTGGGTGCAGTCACTTGTCGAGAGCACATGCACACACTGCTTGTAGTCACTGCATACATTTCCGACGTCCAGAGCACTTGCACACACTGCAAGCAATCTCTTGTTGGGAGCACCTGTACACATTGTGTGTTGTCACTGCAGCAGTTTTCCCCGTCCAGAGCACTTGCACACACTTGGTGCAGTCACTTGTCGAGAGCACTTGCACACACTGTGTGCTGTTACTGCGCTTTGTCACTGCAGCATTTTCCCCGTCCACAGCACTTGCACAAACTGGTGCAGTCACTTGTCGAGGGCCGGGGCCCTTGCACTCACTGCGTGCCGTTACTGCATCAATTTTCGGCGTCCAGATCACTTTCACACACTGCATGCAGACACTTGTCAAGAGCACTTGTACACACTGCGCTTTGTCACTGCAGCATTTTCCCCGTCCACAGCACTTGCACACACTGGGTGCAGTCACTTGTCGAGGGCCCTTGCACTCACTGCGTGCCGTTACTGCAGCAATTTCCAGCGTCCAGAACACTTGCACACTCTCTAAATGTGTCAGTCTCAGTCACAGTAGATCTGCGATGGGAAACGAGAGCTTTATTTTGGCATTGTTTGACCGAAGGGCTAAAGTGATTTTCATGAATATTTGAAGGGCTCTGAATTATTTATAGCCTTCCAGCAGTACAAAAGAAGAATAAAATCAGCCATGTCTTCCTTGAATTTTCCAGATGAGTTAGTTAAAAAACGCTCCAGGTTATTTACTCGGGTCAGGTTTCTTTTAGTGCTGGAAATATCCAAGCAGGCAGTCGATACACAAATCCCCCTGTTTATCTGTCTTCATCTCCAAGGCAGTAAGTGAGCATTCTCTGCTGGAGATTACCCAGGAGCACTGTAATTGGAATTCTTTGTCATGCAAATTGTGGCAGGCAGAGAAGAATAGGAGGAGAGGAGAAGCTCAGCGTTTGGTTCACAGAGGATGCTGTTGCTAATTCATATATAATGCTCAGCAAAGAATGGATGGAGCTTCTGAATATTTTGTTATATACTTTCCACGAGCAAGACACAGAATGTTGCATTGCATGGCGAATATTGTCTGCTCCTGCCAATAGAAAAAACTATCTGTAGGAAATTAAATAATGCAGAATAATAAAAAAAAAGTTTTCATAAGAAACAATCTTCTAATGTATATTCAAGAGTTACAGGGGGCGGGGGATGGGCTCCAGATCAGTAATATCAGTGGAGATTTGTAAAATGAAGAAGGTGTCTCATTTGAGGCAGTGATAGGAGACCACAAGGACCCCGAGAACTGCCTAGATATCATCATTAGAAACCAAAGTGGGGAAGGTTTTGTGTGCCACCCTAAACTGAAATAAGAGGCTTACTTAAAAAAATAAAGACATCCTACTCAGTAGCCAAATAGACTTCCTGACGAACCACAGAACTAGCGAACCCATGTACAAGTTACTTTAATGATCTTTCACTAAAACTGTTTCCTCTTTTTATCTAAACTCTGCAACAAACAGGCGCCCATGTTCACCACTCCCAATAACATCTCACTTCTTTCCTTTACTAATCCGCTTCCATTAATCTGTTCCTATCTAAAACACATCAGTAAATTCATGAAATCTCAGGGCACAAACGGACCAGAACTAATCCCCAAGGAAAACGGAAGTGCATATTACTAATCTGCCACCTATTTACCTGTAATCTTGGGTTTCGGAGTAGTGTACCACTTGCTGCAAAGTGCTTCAACAGCTCATCAGGGGTAGAAAGCGCTATATAAATACAATTTACAACTGCAATAACAATCTGACACGCAGGAGTCTTCCTAAAATAAAAGTGGTGTATGGAAAGGGCACATGACATACTTAAAGCATGTACTTTGAAATAAAATGGTGCATACAAATTCGATGCAAGGCAGCTTCAAACGTGAGCGAGGAAGGAGAAAAGGAGGCTGCCCAAGGCCATCTTTAGCTAACATGTTCATAACATAGAATCACATGAAAAGAACCACAGGCTTCTGAATGACACACTGATGATACAAAGACAAGCTTCTTGCTCTACGCACATAGCTTTCACCAGCAGAATGAGGTCTACAAAAAATACTCAGGATACTGCTCAAACTACTGTGACCAAATGGAACATGGAAACAAACAAACCAAAAGCGAAATACACGATCTTCCAGAACAGTTTATGATAACATGAGAGTTTATCAGACACACAAGTACATTTTCAAACCAATACTCCTGTGCGACAGTGAAGTACTCACAGCTATTACACCAAGTGGAAATGAGTCCAACAGATACCATGCACCTTCTGTTCTGTTGACAGTTATTGCTAGCCAATCCGAATGCTCCAGCTTTGGCCACCGAGCAGAATTAGGAAAATACCAATACTTATTTACATTTAAAATTAGAACATTTATACAAATTACATTTTTTAAACATAAATAACTAACGGCCAAAGGCAGGATTAGCCACCAGCTGAGAGAGATCAAAACGCACAACACAGACTTTGACAGGACAACATGACAACAATGTAATCTGGATTTTATAGAATAAGAGGCATATTTTATCATCCACTATTCTAGTAACATTAGATAGAACCCTTGTGGGAACTGGTTGAGTGGGCACAGGACAGAAAAGGGTTTCCTGCCTCCAGTTGTGCCACTTGGGCTTCTGCCTCTGTTGTTCTGAGGCCGTCTTACAAGTGGTCGGTCAGTTTCCTTCAGATCCATCCTCCTTATTAGTCACTGGGTCTGGTTTAAAACTCCCCAAAATCTCAGGGGCCCCAATCTAGCTTTATGCCTTCTGCTTTCCAGGGGTCGTCATTGGATGATGCACCTAACGTATGCTGTCTACTACCTCATTCCAGAGCTGTGAAGGATGGTAGCCCAACAGTATTTAGACCAAATATCAAGTTAGAAATGTTGACTTATGCAAATATCCAGTTGTAAATATTGTGACACAGAAATATCGGTAGCAAGAATATTGTGGTCAAGAATATCGATTTTAAGGTAAGAAATACCATTAAAAAAAATAGAAGTCATTAATATCGTTTGTAAAAAATATAGTTGTTTAAAACATATTTTTTTTTATTAGTTTTATGTATTTTAGTATATATTTTAAATGTATGTGATGTATTTTTTGTATAAGTATTGTTTATGTTTTTTAATATATTTGTTACATTTTTAGTAGTTATCACTATATTTTAATTAGATTTGGCATTTTTAAGTTCCGTAGCAGGTTGTGACTTTACAGAGGAATGGGGTGGGAAGTAATTTAACTATAATATATTAATTATTATTATTTATGTATTAATATTTATTTAATTTAGATTTTATAGTGTTAATTATGGGAAGTAATTTTTTATTCATTAATTATTAATTGGTTGTTAATTAATATTAATTAATTAATTTGTAATTAAATATGGTAATTGTGTATTTTATTTAGGTGCGGGTTGTGGGATTTATAGCGGTACAGGGTGGGAAGTAATTTTTTTTAAATTAAGTTATAATTAGTTGTTAATTAATATGAATTTATTAATTGAAAATTAAATATGGAAACTGTGCGATCAATTTTAGGTGCGGGTTGATGGGTTTATAGGGGTAAAGGGTGTGAAGTAATTTATTTTTAATTAATTAATAATTAGTTGGTAATAATATTTAAGTAATTGAAAATTAAATATGGAAATTGTGTAATTGATTTTGGGTGTGGGTTGTAGGGTTCATAGGGGTAAAGGGTGGGAAGTGATTTATGTTTAATTAATTAATAATTAGTTGATCATTAATATTAACCTGCGGAAAGTGGCGCGCACGCCGGCGGAGAGAACCGGCTATTCAATGATTCCCAAAGGAGCAGGTCAGCGCGCTCTCAGGCAAGTAGACACGGTTTGTACTTAGCATTATAAATAAAGGATGTCAATATTTTTGACATCCATATTTAAAACTTGATATTGTTTTATGAGGAAATTTTAGGTGTCGATATTTTGGCAGTGAACCAGGGCTTAGGCTTTAGCGTCTCCCAGAGCCAAGGCAAGCACACTTTCATTGTAGACATGTAACATTGCTCCTCATAAAGAGCATGTGCCTTTATGCCCTCAAACTCTCCCTAATCTGTCATTAAGAAGCTCTGTCAAACTAGAAGAGGAGGTACTGTTTCACACAAAAGATTCTGAATCTCAAGAAGCACTGACTCCTGAAGGTCTCTGCAGTCTGTAATGAATCTGTATTTGAGGCAAAACCATATTCTGCAACAAAGTATTCTGAGACTATGGCATGGGGGTCTCTGATGATCTGCACTCACGGTGTAAACGAACCAACCCCTCTGATATGTGATGGTAAAATTGAAAGCAAAAGTAATGGATGCAATAATCACTGCAAGGCTTGGGTACATTAAATCAGAGGCAACCAGAAAAGGTATTATCAGTGAAGTCGCAGGGATGGGGTTGATGAGTGACTAAGCTCCCAGAGCTGTTCCCCTAGGGACAACAAGGGGTGAGGGGTGAGAATCAGGTGGGCTAAGGTCCAAGGTGGGATGGTGATTTGGTACAGACCTGTGGTTAGTCCTGAAGAAAAGCATGGCCTATTGGTGCATGGAGCTCAACAGCCATTATAGAAGAAGGGAACTTAGAGAACAGTGTTGGCTGGGTACCCTGAGCACTGAACTTGTTGGCTGACTCACCCTGCTGCCTGTGGGAAACATCCTTTACAACGCAACTTTTACCACACAGTGCCTTTACGACGCAACTTTTACAACGCAAACCATTACAACGCATTGCGCTGGAGGGCGCGCTAGGATAGGGAATAGGTTTAATTTACTATCCAACACCTTTCCTACTATCCATGGGGACTGGAGTTGGAATAGTAAATTAAACTATTCACTGTCCAGCGCCTCAAAGCACTATGCATTGTAAAGGCATGCGTTGTAAAAACCGCGTTGTAAAGGCATGCGTGGTAAAAGCATGCGTTGTAATGTCATACATCCCTGCCTGTCTATGTGCTGTAAAAATGCCTGGGATTCTCAGCAGTATCAGGCTTTTATTTGCCCACAGCTGTTAAAGTGTTAGTCACCTACATTTGGGCATATTCACAAGAAAATGTTGGAGCGCGGAGCTGCACCAAATTTGGCAGCGCTGCACTATGACATTTTAAAAACACAGGGATGCACCGTCTTCACAAGAATACTGTCACCCCTTTGTTTCCACTAGCGCTGGCACAAAGAAAACTGCCTAGCGCCAGCACAGGCACCCTGCCGACATGCTGCAAGGGTGCCTGTGCTGCAGGGACTATTGTTTATGCAGGAAGGGATACCTTCCTGCACATAAACAATCAATAATAGCGATATGCACCTCCTATGTGTACTGCAGAATGCAGCACGTGGAAAAATCAAAAAACGAGGAGAAATTAATAATTTTTCCTTACTGCACCATTCTAATGCCTGGTGTCCCATGGCATTCATTTCTGGTGCTACCTCAGCCTTGCAAATCTGGGGCAGAGTCAAAAAGCAACACCCATTGCACGCAACTTTGCTGCTGAGGACTCCGGCGGAAAGGGGCATATTTACAAGGTGGCGTTAAGCTCCGCAAAGTGGCTTAGCACCACCTTGTAAATACCAAAAATGGCGCTGAGCCATTGGAGCATCAAAATAATTGATGCTGTGGTGGCGCTGAGGGCCCCTTATTAGGTCTTGCCTAGGCAGTGCCACCCACTTTCTGCCCATCTTTTTAATTGGCTCCTGTCACTGCCCTTTGTAAACTTTTGCTTTTCATTAATAGACTTTGTAGTCCCTCCTTAGTCCCCCCTTGTCTCATCTTGTAACCTCACATGAGGACACCACCTGTTACATGTGTTTTTACCCGGTAGGCTGTATTATCCAAGCACTATTTGGTTAAATGGTTTTCTCCTGTCTTTTGTTGTAGGCAGCACACTCTCTCTCGCAACGCTTTCTTTTTTGTTTTTCATAGCACGGCACGCCTCAGCTGATATAATGGTGGCCATGCTTGTAGTTTGTTGTTTGCGGGACACAAAGTGGCTGCATGTTTTCTTTTTTCTTCCTATTTGTTAACTTTTTTGTCTTAAAGCGCCGCATTCTGCACTTTTATTTTAATGGCGGCCGCACCCCTTTCTTAGACGTAGCTTGTCGAAAGAAAGGTGCACGGCCGCTATTAAAGTAATGCTTTATTATTTGTCTTAAAGCGCGCCATTCCTCTTTAAATTTTAATGCAGCCACGCCCCTTTCTTTAGACGCGGATTGTTTAAGAAAGATGAACAGCCTCTATTAAAGTGAAAGTGCAGAAGGGGGCTCTTTTACAAAAAAAGCATTTGTTTGTCAACTAAAAAAATGCTTTTATGTGTAGAGGGCCCCATAGCGCACTTTCACTCTTATTAAATGTTCTTTTTGCATTTCACTCTTAAAAAGCATTTGTTTGACAACTTGAGAAACAAATGCCTTTTTTTTGTAAAAGGCCCCATACAGCGTTTTTACTCTAATGAAAATGTTTTTTTTGCATTTCACATTAATGGCGGCCGCTCAACTTTCTTTAGACATGGCTCATCTAAAAAAAGGGGCGTGGCTACCATTAAAGTGAAAGCGCAGCATGAGGAGCTTTTACAAACAAGCATTTGCAATCCAATAGGTCTTGAATTTGCAAGAATTTAATCTATTGACATTGTAAATGACAGTGCCTTTTATGAATCTGCTTTGAAAACCAACATATAAACAAAATACAGTGGGCCAGATGTAGGTAAATATCATTTACCGATTCTAAAATACCGAATTTTACCGATTCGGTATTTTAGAATCGGTAAATGATATGTAGGTAATGAATCAGTAGATTTGACCGAATCTGTAAAATTCGGTGAATACTGATTCGGTATTTCCCATTTATTCCTATGGGCCTGTAGGCCCATAGGAATGAATGAGAATTACCGATTCAGTAAATACCGAATTGGTAATAGGGGGTAGACCTACAAGGGTGGCAGGGTGTCACATTGACACCCTGTTGCACCCCTGTATAGTGCATGGGTGCACATGTGACAGACATACATGCCCTAAGGGAATGTATGTCTGCCTCATGGCACTGAATAAAAAGCTAAAAATTGCTTTTTGAAATGTATTCAGAATTTACCATTAACTAATAGTTGGTGGTAAATAACGAATCCTTAAATGTAAAAAGCACTCACTTGAGTGCTCTCTACATTAAGGATTTGGTAATTTACCAAATCGGTATGTTAAGAATTCGGTAATTTACCGATTCCTTAAGTTACCGATTTGGTAAATTACCGAATCCTACAATTTGGCCACCTACATCTGAAAAGCCTAATTCCGGTCGGTAACGGCCAAAATTCGTTAATTTCGGCCGTTACCGACCGGAATTAGGCTTCCTACATCTGGCCCATTGTCTTTTAGAATGTCAATAGCTCAAACTCTTGCAAATGCAAGACCAATTGCATTGAAAAATGCTTGTTTTTTACAATGAAGGAGCCCAACACTTGGACAGCAGTTGACTACCAGATGCATGCTCAAACTAGTAATAAGCCACGCAGACAAATATTGCAATGCCTTGATTGAGGGTACTGAAAATAAACAATATATGATAGGAAATCATGAAACCTTTTATGAGATTTCTTTTGCCTTGAGGGAACTACGTTATCGTCTATATCCTCACAGTTCTCTTTTGCAACTACCCGCAAGGGCACACATTCCAATATTCCTTTAGGTTGACAAACACAATCCAAACAAATGTCTACTTCTTCATGCTTTCGGCACCTAAACATACACCTAAAATCTATAGGTCATATTTACAAGTAGTGTGATATTTAAACTGATAAATGAGAACCCTTCCTGAAACAAGGAAACTTACCCATTGCCAGTTAGAGGCCTCGCCAAGAGGAACAACAGTGTATCAGAAGGAATATGTGCCAGACGGGACACAACCTTTACAACGCTGTCTTTACAACAAAATGTCTTCGCCACGTATCCATTACCATGCAATACCTTCCCCACACATTGCCTTTACCACTCATATGCATTTGCCACACATCCCTTTACAATGAAAGGTAAGTATATTTAAGATAAGTATGTGTGTATATATATATATGTTTTTTTTTTCAAAGCGGATAAGCTCCACCAGGGAAATCTGCCCGTTGTCTGTTGGCACGTTACGGTCGGTGGAGCTACTACAGACAATAATTTCGCATCCAAGAATCCAATAACAGCGCGATCTCAGTTGTAGGAAAAAACAGATTTTATTTTCCAATGTTACGCGCTTCGAGAAACAGCTCTCTTGATCACACATCGGACATTTATGAGTAGGTGCTATACATAAGTACTGGTGCTTTGCATAGAAAGAGGACTTGTGTGTTTAACAGTTCTAGTCACCTAGTGCATTTACACAGCAGCCATACTTGAATATGTAACGGTGCATTGTAATAATACCATTTGTTTACAAAGCATGTCCTTTTTCATGTCTAAACATTAAATAATATTTAGCATAAGTAACCGTTAAGGAGAGGGCAGGGCAGACAAGCGGTAGAGTTTTAATGATCTACTCAGTCAATTACTATGGCATTAAATACCTCAATATGCCCCCGTGCCATCCCAACGTGATTTTTCCACCTGAGTGGTATTGTCACATTTACTTTTCACGCGCCTAGTAGCTTTAAGCCGGGAAGTGGCCCATGTCCACATACACTTAGTGCTTGTGCTCTGCTTTCGCCCAGTATGGAGGCATCATCAGACCGATGTGCGATCAAGAGAGCTGTATCTCGAAACGAGTAACATTGGAAAATAAAATCTGTTTTTCCTGCTACTGAGAGCGAGCTGTTATTGGATTCTTGGATGATATATATATATATCCTACCATGCCCAGAGACTCTATTGATGTCTTCCAGGATGTGGTAGTGGAAGACCTTAAGCATTTGCATCATCGGACTAAACACAAAAAGCGATACAGGAGCAAACAGGAAACTAACTACCATGCCTTGGTTAAAAAGTTGGGTAATGATCATAACATCATTGTAACCACGGCCGACAAGGGGGGCAATGTGGTCATCTGGCCCCAGGAGGATTACGTCAAAGAAGCAAAAAGACAGCTTAGTGATGGAACTTGCTACTCTATGACCAACATGAGACATTTTGAAACCTCCAAAGAGACGCTTAAAAAATTACTTTTTAAGTACAAAAGGGAGGGCATGATTTCATCACAAGAGTTTGAGTTCCTCCATGTTGAATTTCCTGTTTTGCCCAAACTTTATTTACTCCCTAAAATTCACAAGTTAACTAGACCGGTACCTGGCCGACCGATCATTTCGGCCATTGCAGGGGTGGCTGAACATGTCACGGAATACATTGATTATTTCCTGCAAGGCCTTGTCCAGGATTTACCGACTTATGTTAGAGACACAGGAGACTTTCTTGCCAAAATCCAGAATATCCAGTGGAATGATGAAATGCTCATGATTACTTTGGACATTGAATCGCTCTACACGAGCATAGAGCACATGTCGGGCCTAAAAGCACTAGATTTTTTCCTTGGGAAAAGGCCTATGAATTGTTACCAGCACAACAAGGTATTAATTGAGCTTACATCATGGTGTCTCAACAACAATTTCTTTCTTTTTGGGAGTGATCTGTATCTGCAAAAGCGTGGGGTCGCGATGGGGGCCTGTTTCTCCCCCAGCTACGCGTGCTTGCAGGTGGGTTGGTGGGAGGAGCAGGTCCTCAAGCGGCAACACGCCCAAGTTTTTTCTGGTCATGTTTTGCTTTGGCTTCGTTATATTGATGACGTTTTTTTGTTGTGGCAAGGTGATAGGAATAGTGCACAACTATTCATTGATTCTATCAATATCAATAATGAAAACCTGAAATTCACTAGTTCCATCAGTGATTGTGAGGCGGAATTTTTGGATGTAAAAATCCTCATTCAGAATGGCCAGCTTACTACTAAATTACATCGGAAAAGTACTGCTGGTAACAGTATCCTGCACGCCAGCAGTGCACATCCACGCCATGTAGTGGACAATATCCCTCTAGGTGAACTCTTAAGAATCAAGAGAATCTGCAGTACAGACTCTGATTTGGAATCCTGTACCAATGAAGCGTTGATCAGGTTCCGCGCCAGGGGCTACCGTGAATCAGTGCTTAAAACAGCAGTGGAGAAAGCAAAGAGTAGATCTCGTGCCTCTCTATTAGAGATTAAAAACACTGCTGATACATCTTGTGCATCTGATGACAGCACCACGAACCCTAGGTTCTTAACACCCTATAGTAGACAGGCCAGGCAAATAAAATCTATCTTGTCTAAAAGATGGCCGGTCCTTACTACAGATCCTGTACTAAAGCCCCAACTGACAGAAGCTCCTATTGTCACCTTTAGGAAAGGTCCCTCACTCAGGTCTCACATTTGCCATGATTTTCCTGAGCTTAGAAAAAAGCAGGAATGGATGAAAACAAGGACAGGTTTTATACGTTGTACCTCCTGCAGGGCCTGCAAATTTGGCAAAAGTACTAAGCAATATTATACGCCATTCAGTCCTGACCCAATTCAGATCAGGGGGCAATACAATTGCAAAACTGAATTTGCCATTTATGTTTTAACTTGCACTTGTGCACTTAGGTATGTCGGCAGTACACGACAACCTGTGCATGTTAGGATCCTCCAGCATTTACGTGCCATTGTCAACAATGACCCAGCCTATCCTGTGGCTAGGCACTTCAAGGCAGTCCATAACAACAACTTGGAGTGCCTATCCTATTTTGTTATCTCTGCAATTGATAATCCTAGAAGGGGCGGAGATAGGGTCAGGATGTTGAGAAGAATGGAATCTCATTTCATTCTTGAGCTAGACAGCAGATCTCCCAATGGCCTCAACACCACGGAGGACCTACATGTGTTTCTGTAAATCAAATCAATTTTTGCATTGGCTGCCCCGTTCTGTATTATTTAAGGTATTGGGGCCCTGGTTGGCTGCCGCCTTCCTTCATGTGTTCAATAATATGTCTCCAGTTTGGGTTTTTGCACGTAACATTTAATTTTTACATTTATGTTTTTCACGGTGATTCACTAGTTATGTATTTGTATTAATTTTTTGGTACACTTATCATGTGAGGACATAGACAATATGCTTTTTCTGTGTTTCCTGATTAATATATTTTTTCAACAGTTTTTGTGACAATGCCATTCCTGTGATATGTATATCAAGGAACCCTCGCCCTATAAACATGCTGCTACTGTCGTATGTTTACATATTGCGTTGATTTGCACTTTGTTGGACATAGATGCTATACTATAATGTTTACAATTAGCATATTTTGCACAAAATCATTAGTATTACTATTGATTTTTACTTGCATCTTATATTGTATGATATTGATCATTTTTAAATAACGCACTTTGCACTTTCTTACGCAATTTTGCACTGCAAATATTCTGGGCAAGCGAGGGCCGCTTTTATATTTGGTATATATTTTTTGTATAGGCATTTTAAGCTCTTTTGATATCAACATTTAACTTCAATATCACGGGTTTTTAATATTGTCACTTGTAAATATGGATTCTAACCAGTTAATGAATTTTTCCGACTGTTGCAATTTCAAAATGTTTGGAAAACAGACTATGCTATGCATGAACAGTAGTTTGTCCTCACTCTCTACTACCACGAGGTGTATGACGAAAAAATGAAAAAAATGCACTTTTTCACTGTTAAGCATTTAGTATTTAAACGCAAGCATTTCCAACTCTGATTGTCTGTGAGCAAGGGCGGATGCCCGAAACGCGTCAGATTGCTTGGTTCAGCTAAATAAAATCTGTGCTTTAAGTAAACTATCGGATCTGCGTGATTTCCTGGGTCACTGCGGTCGGAGCCTGGGAGGTTGCACCTGCTTCATATATATATATATATATATATATATATATATATATATATATATATATATATATATATATATATATATATATATATATATATATATATATATATATATATATATGTATATATATATATATATATATATATATATGTATATATATATATATTACCTACTGGCGGTCGCCAGTAGGTATATATAGTTAGGATTTTTTCTCTATGGGATTTTTGAAAATTCTATGTCTAATAACTTTGGCGTTTGTGGACGGAATTGGCTGAAATTTTCAGGAAAATGGCACATTTTGTTTCTGAGCAGCCCCTGAAAATCTGGGGGGGGGTTCGTCAAGGGGGGGGCCGAGAAAAAAGGGGGGTCCCAAAACGCGTTTTTCCCATGTTAATTTCCAAAGTGCGGTTGGCCTCACTTTTAGCTCGAACGTCTGAATGGATTTGCATGAAACTTGTAGGGACTGTTAGCCCGATGTGCCTTTGCTAGGTCTCAATATATGTGCTCCAGTGAATTTTGATAAATTAACGTTCAAAAAAATATATATATCTGTGACAGCGCTCCGGGTAGCGCTGCGGTTCACGTACTTGACGCGAAACGGAACTTCGCAAAGCGAAGCTGATTGGCTCTCCGGTGTCTGTCAACATTCTAAACAGTCCGGAGCGGCCGCCATCTTGTCTCTCGGTAGGATCGAGAGACAAGAGGAGGCCAAAACGAAGGGGGAAATGACCATAAGGGGGCATAGTAGATCCTCCCTGACCCCCTAGGTTTGATGTGGAGGCTTTAATAGGGCCCGCAGGGCAAAAAAAAAATATACTGTTTTTATTTGCGTGGGGAGCGCCCGGTACGCTTTTGTGCAATGGGCAGTGGTAATCTAAATGAGGAGGAGGGGGGGGTGCATCGTTTAAAGCACATCAGCGTGCATAAACACAAAAATGTTTTTATCTACCACGTATTTGACTTATCTCTCTGAGATGCATTCCCTTGTGTTTCGGCAATGGTAGTCTGTTCATTACAAAAATCGCCCGAGGGCGGCAGTACAGACCGCGCGTAGGAAAGGGTCAAAAGCCAGGGGTATAGGAGTATGTAACAAGCAAACCATTTAATTGAAAAAACTAAACGTGACAAACGGTTGCAGGATCAGTGAAGGTTGATTTTATAATTGAAAGTATAACATGATCAGTAACAATAAAATCGTCCATACGCACACCATGGGCGAGTATCATGAGTAACATTACTTCGAAGCTTTATTAATACAATAATCAATAATGAAAAATTGACATCAATAGGGTTGTCAGTATTCCCAGTCAGTACACTTCCCCGCCCGGCATGTGCACAAAGACCGCATACATCCCCCATAACGTCAAGGCTAAGTAACTAGAACGTCATAAGGAGTTGCAAGTCGCTCCCATACTGGCACCATTTTGGTCGAGGCCAGGCAGGTCCAGAGTATAGTTTAATGTCTCCAATAAGTAGCGGCAGGACCAGAATTATATTTATGAAGAATGTTGAAGAGCAGTATGTTGAAAATCTGAAGCCATCGTTCTACAAACTCTCAACCAGCCTTGGATGGAAAAATCCTGAAGAATGTACAAACTGAAAACCAGTTTTTGTCTGCATAGCATCAGCAGCAACACTTGAGTCAGCTTTGTGTGAAGCCGCCATCTTGATCCAATCAATACCGTCCCCTTGCACACATTCAGGGACCAGGCCGCAGGACGTGTCTTCAGATCAAACGGATTGTGGGACAAGGTCCAGAATAGAAGAGTCACCAAAAGGCAAAAAGTTCCGCCGGACCCCGGGAGCCGGCCGCCTATGTCGGGGGCGATCTCAGGCCACACCAGGGCAACAAGACTTGGGGAGGGGGCAGGAGCCAAGCGCCCCCTCCCAGTCTGCGCTACCACACCGCCCCTCGGGGGCCTCCGTCAAGCGGTTCAGGGAGGCACCGCAGGCAGCGGTTCTTCAGATCAGTGGCTCTCACCGGCAAGGCTCCCCTCCGTTAGCAGCGATCGTTGGCACTCTGGTTGCGGCCGGAGGCCCCGCCTAGTCAACGCCCCGGCCTCTCCATGTCGTAGGCCGCAAGAGTGGGCGTAACTCTGCTGGCCGAGTGAGAAATACCGTCCCCCTGCACGCATTCAGGGGCCAGGCCGCATTGCGAGGGCACCGCAGGACGTGTCTTCAGGTCAAACGGATTGTGGGACAAGGTCCAGAATGGAAGAGTCGCTGTACCGCAAGAGTGGGTGAATTTTAGCCGGATGGCGGGTGAGACGCTGTAATAGCAAGAGCAGGCGCAACTCAGCTGGCCGAGCAAGACTTAGGGAGGGGGCAGGAGCCAAGCGCCCCCTCCCAGTCCGCGCCACCACACCGCCCCTCGGGGGCCTCCGTCAAGCGGCTCAGTGAGGCACCGCAGGCAGCGGTTCTTCAGATCACAACAGAGTCTCATGCTCAATCGATTGAGCTGGCCGAATCAGGCAACAAGAAGGTGTGGGGGGGGCACCTCTTGCTCAACCTCCACATGAGGAGGTTGTACTCTCTTCCTAGGAGGTGGTGGTGGTGGTGGGGATGCACCAGCTGAAGCTACAACACTTGCTATTGCCAAGTGATGAAAAAAGGTCTTCCTCTCACAAAGATGAAAGTCAGAGTGAGGAAACAAGGAGGGGTTTTCATCATTTGGGACAAAAAATAGTTCTCAACCAATGAAAAGTGTTATTTTTGGGTCACATTACCTAGCCTTACATCATTAGGAACCCAAAAGTGAAATGAACCAATGAAAAGTTTTATTAACAAGTCACATGACCTGTTATGCTTACGTTACGCGCTCTGCGCCGCGCGCCGGATCGCTTCCGGGAAGCTGCGCTTCGCGCCTCGCGCACCGGAGCACTTCCGGGTGCGCTAACGCGGCGCGTCATATGACAGAAGGGACAGGCAACAAGAACCATCAGTCAAAGAGGATAGGGCAAGTTCTTCTCTACCGGGTCACGTTGGGGCTCCACCGGAACTGATCGAATTGGTAGTATACAGTGTTTCTGGATGTTTCAGACTGAAGCTGGCGTCAGCATGAGAGCATTCCGTGGCTACGTCGTGGCCATTCCGCGAGCAATCATGGCAGTCGCTCCCCACCGGAAGTCTGCGGGAGTCGGGGCCTCGGTGACTCTTGTAGAATCTTCAAGGCTGAGGGGACGCTTTTGGGAATGGGGCCCATGCCCTACCAGTCAAGCGTCCGAGTTCCAGGGTTGCCCAGAGCCATCCTTGCAGGCCAGGCCCAAGTCTGTGGAGCCGACCGCCATTTCCTGAGCTCCGTGGCAGCCGCCTGTCGCTGTACCGCAAGAGTGGGTGCAATTCATCCGGATGGCGGGTGAGACGCTGTAATAACAAGAGCAGGCGCAATTCAGCTGGCTGAGCGAGGCCCTGTGCCGCAGGAGCGGGCGCAACTCAGGTGGCCGAGTGAAGCGCTGGGGTGTAGCTGAGAAACCTCTACCTGGGGAGGTGAGGGAGGCTTCGTTCGCGCCGCCTCTCCCTTCCAGTGCACCCCACGCCGTCTCCTGGCGCAGGTATATGTGATGGTTGGACCAGGGCACTGCAGGACGTGTCTTCAGGTAAAACGGATTGTGGGACAAGGTCCAGAATGGAAGAGTCACCAAAAGGCAACAAGTTCCGCCTGACCCCGGGAGCCGACCGCCTATGTCGGGGGTGAACTCAGGCCACACCAGGGCAACAAGACTTGTGGAAAGGGCAGGAGTCAAGCGCCCCCTCCGAGTCCGCGCCAGCACACCTCCCCTCGGGGGCCTTCGTCAAGCGGCTCAGGGAGGCACCGCAGGCAGCGGTTCTTCAGATCAGTGGCTGTCACCGGCAAGGCTCCCCTCCGTCAGCAGCGATCGTTGGCGCTGTGGTTGCGGCCGGAGGCCCCGCCTAGTCAACGCCCCGGCCTCTCCATCTCGTAGGCCGCAGAGTAGTCGGGGAGAAATCCCGGGAACGGCGGCATGCATTTGGATCGATGTTGCAGCAGGCTGCCATGTAAATAGTTATTTAATAAAATGTTTTACCCTGTTACTTTGCTGGTGTGTTGTATATATTTATAATATTTGCATAGGGTTTGTCGTTGTTTTGGGCGGGGTGGGCGGCGGAGCCGAGCTGTCTTGCAGCCATCATGGCGTCGAGCTCAGTTCCTCTCACTAGTTTCATATTTCTCATGGGGGGTTGTTCCTAATGTTTCTATTTTAGCGAGGTCAAAAAGAGATCCCTTTAGTGGCCTACTGATTTTGCTTGATTCCTTTTGTTTTTTCTAACGATTTTTCACTATCTGCAAAGACTAAACAGAGTATTGAGACTCTGTGCTTGTTTGTAAATAAAGAATGAACCAAAGAGAACCAATTCCAAAACAGTAAATGCTTGGATAACAATCAATCAAATGGAGAGGGAAGCAGGCACGACGGATTACAACGGGGGCAAAGGCCTGCGTTACCTACCCTTCACTATCTGCAAAGAGAGAATACTCCTAAAAGAAAAGAGGGGGGGGCAGTGTTCAAAGCACATCAGCGTGCATAGACGCGAAAATGTTTTTACCTACCACGTACTTGACATTTTACAGCTTTTGATATTTGCTATTAAAAAACCATTGAAATTCACTGAAAAAACCATAGGTTATAGACCATATATAGTTAGGAATTAGCATTTACAAAACCTTGAAAATTCACTGAAAAAATCATGGGTTATAGACCATATATAGTTAGGAATTAGCATTTACAAAACCTTATTTTACTCACACAAAACCATTGAAATTCCATATATAGTTAGTTGCACTAACTATATATCGCGCACCCGCAATCCACTGCTGATGATGTCACATATTACATCATTCATGACATGGTCAGTGACATCACTGATGACATCACTGATGACAACTCAAAAGAAGGCAGCTGAGACGGGCACTGATGAGGCCAATGGATGGCTGAAACGCGCCTGCCCAGCGTTTCAGGGACAATACTGCCAGCGCAAGACAACTAAATAAATCGTTCTTGTTCCCCCGGAGCTGTGTCACTCTCTTTCTTGAGTGGGAAGGAGTCTAGCTGCTATGTTTCACCAGTTCGCAGGTACTGGTTTGTGACACGCCCTCTCGGTTTGGAGCTACGCGGATTACCTGCATTCCTTGGGAGGTTGTATTGAAACGCGTCGCCCCCCCATCGTTGGATTTCCACTTGGAGGTTATAACATACATGTGGGGAGAGAGGAGGCAAACGCAGCATTTGCCTGATAAGTGGGACGAAGGACAGATTTATCTGCGGGTCCGGCTGTGGGAAGGCGTGAAATCATCGGCCAAATAACTTTGGAAGCACCACCTGGTGTTTTAGAAAACCCGTCACTGAATGGGCTCTGACGAAGGACTTCAACGCCCATCATGCAGCGGGACTGCAGAAGAGCGCAAGATGTCCCACACCTGTGAGGCAAGAGGTGGGGCCAGTGATCACATGACCAAGAGTGGTCACAGGCTTAAACATCGCTACAATGGACCCCTGTAAACAGCAAGAAGGAAGCTGAGACGGGCACTGATGAGGCCAATGGATGGCTGAAACGCGTCTGCCCAGCGTTTCAGGGACAATACTGCCAGCGCAAGACAACTAAATAAATCGTTCTTGTTCCCCCGGAGCTGTGTCACTCTCTTTCTTGAGTGGGAAGGAGTCTAGCTGCTATGTTTCACCAGTTCGCAGGTACTGGTTTGTGACACGCCCTCTCGGTTTGGAGCTACGCGGATTACCTGCAATCCTTGGGAGGTTGTATTGAAACGCGTCGCCCCCCCATCGTTGGATTTCCACTTGGAGGTTATTACATACTTGTGGGGAGAGAGGAGGCAAACGCGGCGTTTGCCTGATAAGGGGGACGAAGGACAGATTTATCTGCGGGTCCGGCTGTGGGAAGGTGTGAAATCATCGGCCAAATAACTTTGGAAGCACCACCTGGTGTTTTAGAAAACCCGTCACTGAATGGGCTCTGACGAAGGACTTCAACGCCCATCATGCAGCGGGACTGCAGAAGAGCGCAAGATGTCCCACACCTGTGAGGCAAGAGGTGGGGCCAGTGATCACATGACCAAGAGTGGTCACAGGCTTAAACATCGCTACAATGGACCCCTGTAAACAGCAAGAAGGCAGCTGAGATGGGCACTGATGAGGCCAATGGATGGCTGAAACGCGTCTGCCCAGCGTTTCAGGGACAATACTGCCAGCACAAGACAACTAAATAAATCGTTCTTGTTCCCCCGGAGCTGTGTCACTCTCTTTCTTGAGTGGGAAGGAGTCTAGCTGCTATAGATATATATATAAATATATATATATATATATATATATATATATATATATATCACAGCTCCAAACATCCACAGACAAATTTGACAAAGCCCTATGGCGAAACGCGTCGTTGCTGTTTAGTTCCCTGAAATAAACCTGTTGTGGAACTACCCCCTGCGTGTGCTACTTTCCTTTGGATACATTGTCCGTGGATGTTTGGAGCTGTGATTTCGTAACGGGTACACCCCCGTTTTGTGTGCACCCGCTCACGAGTGCAACTGGCTGGTGTTCGGTAGCTGTGGATATATATATATATATATATATATATATATATATATATATATATATATATATATATATATATATATATATATATATATATATATATATATATATATAAATATATATGTATATATATACAAAAAAACAAAGGTTAGGGATAAGTCATATTCTTTCTATACAAACCCAACTGAAACTATAAACATAATAGAAATTTAAAGGTATAGTTAATACCTGAATTTATAATTTCCCCACTATCTTCAAATTACTCTAAGTTGCGCACATCTGAACCTCACTCGCCACATTACATTAACTATGACTCACAAAGCTACCATGGACTGTGTTCTCACAAATGATGTATTTTGAGATGTCATAAGTGTTGTTTATTATGAATGCTATGATTTCACATGGTATAAGTGATGTAATATGAAGTATAACCAGTGTATGGAGAAGGTGTGAGTCCTTGTAACGTAGTGAGGTGGCAACTCTGGGTACGGAGGTGCACGATGGTGACTGCATAGAGTGGAGTGGCGTGGAGTGGAGTGACGTATGGATGTAGATGAAATTAGGTAGGAATGTGAAATATGGTGTGAAAAGTAACCCAAGACAGCGATTTACACTGCCTTCTGTTTATCCAGATTTACCAATCAATGCTGGGCCATGCATGGTGGCTTTGTATTGCTTTTTAAATATTTCTGAAGTATTGTATTGGTCATGCATCCCCATGTGTGACACAAGTGTAATGCAATACAATAATAATTCTGGGTGTTAGTGATACATTGTGCCACAGAATACTGCAGTACTTTTGTGGTATACTGTGACACATGCAGATGGTAAGGCTATATATAAATTTTCCACACCTTGACCGCATTTTGGGGTAGGGCCTCAAAAATATAGAAAACTCATTGGTTTATTTCTTTTTCCCTACCTATTATCACTTTATTAGAGTGTTAATAGGCATATAAAATACATTTTACTTTTCTTTATATTTTTAAAACATTTATGGTGTCGAGCACTAGTAGGAAGCAAGTACCTGTTAGCTTTTCAACAAAGTGACCTTTTGTCTTAAATGTGTTTACTCGTGTGGCTTTTTCCACAATTTGCATGCTACACAATTTTTTTAATATGTAAAAAATGATAAAATACACTGTAGTACACTATGGGGATCATTAGGATGGCGGGCGGACTTTGTCCACCCGCCATCCTGACGAAGAAATGGACCGCCCGCCATAAGTGCGGCAGTCCATTGGAGGTGATTAGGATTCACCCTCCACACTGAGGGGTGCATACTGCATTCTTAACATTGCGGCGGGCGGTGCTTTAAGCACCACCAGCCACAATGCCAAAAAGGCATGTAGTGCATTTCCATGCACAACATGGCAGTCACCGTGCGGTTCCTGCCAGGTTGTACATGAAAATGCAGGGGGGCACCATGAGTACCCCCCATGTGCACCACCCACCCCCAACTTCCTGGGGGCCCGCTACGGGCCCCCAATAGCAAGGACCGCATGCCTTTCCATGATGGCTACGCCGCCACAGAAAGGCACATCCTTGCATGTATCGTAATATGGATGGCGGTGTCTAAAAGACACCACCACCATATTAAAACCTTTTTAGCCCGGTCGACTTGTCCACCGGGTGGAAAAATGGCCGACGGTCTTCCCGTCCGCCGCGGTATCCCCGCCATACTAATATGGCGGGTGAAATGGGTGACAGGCGGGGAAGGATGTAGGGTGGATTGCCACCACCATGCAACCTAATGAACACCCTAATTTGTAAAAACAAAAAGTGTTTTTTTACTTGTTTAAACATATTTGTTTAAACATATTTATTTAATGGTACTGTGGTAATCCCGTGTACTTCGTAGTATTTAGTTTAAAGTGTAAACATCATTATTTTTCCTTCCCTATTACCACAGTACTTACTTAAGTAATAAATGATAGGGAAAATTTATAGAATACACTACTTCCCTGAATTTAATGTTTGCATAGACTGCAGTAAATGTGCGCAATTACAGCAAAACTATAGCAAAAACAGATATCATTACGTTTTATACCCTCATATATTAAAAATACTTACCGTTCTAACCTCTAACCCCATGAAGGATCACTTGCACACCATAATCTATAATCCTGCCAAACTTCATCCAAATCCGCCTGGCCATTTGGCTGCTAAATCCAATACAAAATGACTATATTAAATGCAATAGGGACAAACACTTTTTTGCGACCCCCCTCCACTATTTCTTTCCACACCTTTAACCAATCACCACAAACTTTCCAGCATCTGCCATTGTAGCAGGGGTGGCTCCTCCATAATAATGGAGAGCACCTTCCCCTGCAAAAAGAGGAAAAATAAAATGATAATAAAAAATGTGTTATCATTTTAGCTGACACTGTGAGTCTTCAGTGGGATGGGGCGAAGTAATCCTGTTTAACAGGTATGACATGGGGCTTTTAAGTGCGGATGTCTGTTTGGCCGGTCGTTTTAGGCCGGCCAAACAGACATGCGTACTTAAGTTTCTCCAACCCAGCTGTGTTGGAAAACACCCCAGCCCCAGGCGCTGTTTGAGCGTCAAATTAAGCCACTCACCAATCCCATTGCTTCTCTCAAGCTCAGAATAGAATTACAAGCATGAGAGAAGCATTGAGATTCATATCTAGGAGCCTGTGTAGTCATAGTCCAGGATCGGAGGAGAGAAGCCAGGCAGTGGCCTTGGGAGAGGCAGGTGAGTGAAATTTGTATTATTTTGTGCTTAGTTTTGGTTGTATTTCCCCCACCCCACCACTAAGCAATTATAGCATATGTCAGTCCATTTTAGAAGGAATAATAGGTTTTGAATGTTTTGTGGAAATTAGTAAAACAAGTGCAAAGTTATTGAGAGGCAAAAATCTGAAGAATTCCTATCTTTGGTATCCCTTTCTATACACAAATATACTATATATTACCTACTGGTGGTCGCCAGTAGGTAGTTATAGTTATAACCTAGTTTCCATAGGAAATCAGCAACATTCTATTTGGAATAACTTTGGCGCTGGTTGACGAATTTTGGCAAATTTCTCCAAGAAAATGGCCTGCTCCGCTACGCTCCTTCCCTGAAAGTTTGGGGGTGATTCGTGAAGTCAGGGCTGAGAAAAAAGGGGAGTCCCAAAACGTGTTTTCCCCATGCAATTTTCCATAGGACCTTTAGTCAGGGCTACAGCCCGAACGGCTTAACAGAATTACACCAAATTTGGCAGAGAGGTAGAGTTTGGTTCGCAGATCACCTTTTTTGTTAAATGGTGTAAATCCGTTCAGTAGTTCCTGAGAAAATCATGGATATATCTAGAGGCGCTTACCATAAGGGTACAGTATGCGTACAGGTACGCGTACGTACGCGTACCTTCCTGAGCACGAGCTGCATGCTCATTGGCTGTCAATTGTGTGTCAACACTCCAAACCAGGAAGTGTTGGCAGCCATCTTGTGCCTCAGTAGATCGAGGCACAAGAAAGCAGAAAAACCAACATGTAGAATGCAAAAAGGGGGCAGGGTAGAAACATCCTGAGCCCCTAGGCCTGCTCAGGTGGTCCCACAAGGACCCCCAAGGCCCCCCAAATTTAATTTAATTTTTTAAATTGCGGGGTACGTACCCGGTCTGCTTTTTTTCAAATTAGCCCCCGGGGGAACTAAATCCCGGGGGCATAGTGAAAAAGAAGTGTGGGGGGGCCAATCCCCCCACACTGCCCCGGGGACCGGCAGCCCCCTGGGCAAAGTAATTATAATAGCAGGGGAACACGGGTACCCCCACAACCCCGGGGACCGCCAACCCTGGGGCTTGTATATGTATGTTGGGGGGCCTCTAAGGCCCCCACATGCCCCGGGGACCGCCACCTCCCTGGGGCTTGCTGGAACATCTCATTTCCATATATATATATATGTATATATATATATATATATATATATATATATATATATATATATATATATATATATATATATATATATATATATATATATATATATGTATATATATATATATATATATATATATATATATATATATTGACTCCACTATCTCCCAACGGAAGAAACATAGCCGCACTCACATTGATGTCCGCATTTATTTATTTTACAGCATGGGCAGTCCGACGCGTTTCGGTCTTCACGACCTTCTTCCAAGGTAAGCCCCGGCACACGGAAACCCTCCCACAAGTCTGATGCTCTTATTTGATTGTCCTCCAATGGACGTCAAATTAGACCAATTGTATATATACACATATATATATATATATATATATATATATATATATATATATATATATATATATATATATATATATATATATATATATATATATATATATATATATAAATGAGATGTTTCAGCAAGAACAGGGGATGTGTATGGGCACCTGCTTTGCCCCAAGTTATGGTAATTTACATCTTGGCTGGAGGGAGGAGCAGGTGCTCTTTGGCCCTGAACTGGAACATTGGACAGAGACTGTTTTGCTGCTATGGTTAAGGTTTATTGAAGATGTTTCCATGTTGTGGCAGGGCACAGAAGCCAATATTGATTTGTTCATCAATGACCTTAACAATAACAAAAACGATCTCAATTAGATATTTGTGGGACACCACAGTAAAATCTCAATAGACTTCAATGTTAGAATAACAGCAAGAGGGGAAACTACGATTTTTCGTAAACCCACAGCAGGAAATACAATATTTCATGCAGGGAGCTCCCATCCAATGGCACTCATCTGAAGTATTCAGTGCAGTGAGTTTTATAGGGCAGCAGCCTGGCCTGAAAGAGTATGAGATAGTGGAGAGAGAAATGACTAGTTGTTTTATTCAAGGAGGTTATTCCCAAAAACTATAAAAGATGCATCTGAGAAAGCGAGACATTTAAATAGAGAGAAGGTATTGTTTGAACCCTCTAAGACACAGCAGAACAGAGATCAGAAAAATGGTTTCAAAACACATAGATTCATAACGACCTAACACACCAAGCATAATGAAGTAAGATCTATTTTAAAAAAGCACTGGCACCTTATTAAAGGAGATCCTATATTAGGTCCCAATGTTAGAAAGTACCCAGAAATAAAGTACAGGAAATTTAAATCTCTGAAGGACCACATTGCTAGAAGTGAGTACCAAGAAAACACGGGTAATAGAACTTGGCTGCAGAAAAGAGAGGGTTTTAGAAAATGTTTGAAATGTAAAGCTTGTCAGTATGGGGAGAACCTCATGAGTTTGAAAACAGCTTTGAAAAAAAACATAAATATGAAGGGATATCTAATATTGAAGTTACGTTTTGTAATATATATGCTGAAATGCCAGTGTGAGAAAGTTTACATAGGGAGTACCACCTTACCTGCCCATAATAGACTCCTGCAACATAGAAGAGCAATAATCAATATGGAAAGGATTATCCTGTAGCCAGGCATTTTGAGAAGAATCATCAAAGCGACCCAACACTGATGCGCTACAGTTGTATAGCTGTAGTCCCCAGAAAAACGGGGGGGTGATAGAGAAAAGGAACTCCATAAATTGGAAACATATTTTATTCTGGAGTTTGATAGTAAAGAACCCAATGGATTGAATATCGATGCCCGTCCGCGCTGAGGACGCGCTGCAGGACGGGCTGGACCCTGGGCATCCCGGCGCACAGCCTCCCTCTGCTCTGGAGACCCTGTATGGTACTCTTCTTTCCCTGAGACCCCGCTCACTCTGTTGCCATCATCGGCTTATACCTGAAGTTCTGAGCTGGGCCCGTTCATGTCCCTCCTGCAACAGTTCCTTTACTCGTCCTATTCAAGCCTGTATTCATGCTATCCCTCTTCAGTCCACCAGCCATATTTCTCAACCCAAACAGGGTTTTTTGGTCAATGCTCGTTCTCTGATTAAACATGGGATCGAATTCCATGACTTTGTCAGTTTGAGGAATCCTGATTGGGTCTTTGTTACAGAAACTTGGGCTTCTGAGTCCGCTGGCCATGATTTGCTTTTGGCCATACCTGAAGGATACACTCTCCTAAGGTTAGATAGAGAACGTTGTAGAGGAGGTGGAATAGCCATTCTTTTTAAATCTGCTCTTTCTTGCATTATAAAACTCTTATCAGTCTCTACAGACCCCTTTGAGGCGCTATACTTCTGTATTACACACACTCCGGTGAGTTCCTTTTCCGGCATTTTACTTTATAGGCCCCCAGGGTCTAGAGCCAACTTTTGCCCAGAACTTTTCAGAATCTTAGAACCTTATTTTGGTAGGCCTCACTTTACCATTCTGGGCGATATTAACTTCCATTTAGAGGATTCTGCTTCAAAAGATACATCCTCTCTGCTTAATTCCTTGGAGGCTTGTGATTTTGTCCAACTCGTTCTCCACCCGACCCACCAGGCGGGGCACATCCTTGACGGGATCTTTTCCAACGATTCCAGACTAGAAGTCGGTTTACCGGTACCAATTACCTGGTCTGACCATCTAGCAGTCCCACTGTCCTTAGACATTCCCTGTCCTGATGTTACGGTGGACATTGGCAAAAAACAAGCTAAAAGGAGCTTCAAAAATCTCACCAAGGAGACTCTTGCCCCTTTTATTTGTAACATCAGTATCTCAACCAAGCAGAAAGTGGATGAATCGGCTCAAGATCTCGCTGATGCCATCATTAGAGCCGCGGATGAACTAGCCCCCCCCACCCTGAAATCTGCAGCTAGACAGAAGCCATCCGCCCCCTGGTTCTCTGCCGACCTTAGGCTGCTGAGACAAAAATGTAGACAGAAGGAACGTGGTTGGCGTAAATCTTGGGATCACAAAGATAGAGAAGGCTATAAGAGTCTATTACGGGAGTATAAAAAGAGAGTCATTAAGGAAAAACAGGCCTATTTTTCCAACCTTACCTGTTCTTTAACATCCTCCAAAGAGCTTTTCAAAATTGTAGACTCCCTTTGCTCTCTTCAGGTTCCTGACCCAGTAGTTGCTTCCCAGGAGCTATGTGATGACATATCGAACTTTTTTTACAAAAAGATTGACGATATTTACATAGCCCTAAAATCGCAGAGGAACTTGCTCAGTTCGGAGGATACCTCGCAAATTATTCGACTGGAAGCCTGGAATGAAGACTCCCCTCAGTCCCTTGAACACTTCCCGGCTCTCACGCTAGAAGATCTCAATAGCCTGTTGGATAAAACTAAATCTTCATCCCCTCTTGATCCTGTGCCACTTAAGGTACTTAAGAATTGTAGAGAGATTATTCTTCCTCCGATGCTTGAGGTAATGAATGGAGCCTTGGAACAGGGCATCTTTCCATCACTTTGGAAGAGAGCCATTGTAAAGCCGCTTCTGAAAAAGACCACCTTAGACCCTGGAGTGCTGAAGAATTTTAGACCCATCTCTCTGCTGCCAGCTCCTGCTAAGATGTTGGAGACCCATTTGAATTTCCATCTTTCAAACTTCCTTGACACCTCAGGCTTCTTGGACGGGTCCCAACATGGCTTTAGGAAGCTACATAGTACGGAGTCTGCCTTGACGAAAGTCATGGACAACATCCGCAGAAAAGTAGATTTGGGTCTCACCACCGTATTGGTGCTGCTTGATCTCTCAGCAGCTTTCGACACCCTGTCTCCCCTGACTTTAACATCTAGGTTAAGGGAGGCAGGGGTAGTTGGACCGGCGCTCAGCCTCCTGAGCTCCTTTTTACAACATAGAGAGCAGCGTGTCATGCTAGGTGAATACCTCTCCCCTGCCAAGTCTCTGCAATGTGGGGTGCCACAGGGGTCGGCATTGAGTCCGACCCTGTTCAACATCTATGTGGCCCCCCTTGCAAGACTTGTAAGATCTCAGGGGATGGAGGTAGTGTCGTATGCTGACGACACGCAGATTATGGTATCCCTGACCCACTCTGTCAGTGAAACTGCTTCTAACTTTAGGGCCTGCATGCAACTTGTTGCAGAGTGGATGGTCGCCAACTCCCTAAAGTTGAACGGGGACAAGACAGAGGTCCTGGTCTTTGGCAAGGACCAGGACATATGGTCAGGTGATTGGTGGCCTCCGTCTTTAGGTAGCTGCCCTATACCTACCAAATCTGCCAGGAACCTAGGCGTCATCTTTGACACCCAGCTCTCCATGGAGCTACAGGTTAATAGAACGGTGGTGACCTGTTGGGGTGTCATCAAGACCCTGAAAAGGATCGTTCACTATCTGTCCCCACAGGCGCGGAAACAGGTGGTGATCGCCCTTGTTGGCTCAAGGCTTGATTACTGTAACTCAGTATATGCCGGGGCCAACAAGGGCCTGCTTCAGCGTTTGCAGGTCATACAGAACGCTGCAGCGCGGTTTGCTCTCGCTTTGCCCTGGGTGGCATCTATGACCCTAGCGAGGAAGAACCTCCATTGGCTCCCCATTCCTTCGAGGATCACTTTTAAACTCCTTTGCCTTACATATAAGGCTTTATCTGCAGGCTCGGCTGATGCCCTTGGTTCATTACTCACCAGATATGTTCCGAGCAGATGTCTACGATCTAGCGAGCAACACCAACTGGTAATTCCCAGAGCCAAGAAGGCCAGATGGGGGACCAAAGCTTTCTCCATATTGGCACCTCTGATGTGGAATTCACTCCCCCTTGAAATCAAAATACTTCCTTCCCTCGACCTCTTTAGGAAGTCACTGAAAACTTGGCTCTTTATTAAGGCATACCAGTAGGCTCTGTTTCTGTCTGCAATCAGCTTTTTATTTGGTTTAGGCGCCTTGACGCCCACTGGGCATAGTTGCGCACTATAAATATTATTTCATTCATTCATTCATGAGGATTTGTTTGTGTTGAGCACAGCTTTAGAGTTTGCACATTCAAAGGAATATTTTTTTTAATTTTAAGAGTTATGAAATATAAGGAGAAGGACAAATGATGCAACACTTTAACACTAAGCATTTTAGAGTATTATCGGGAGTAGTTAAGCACTTGCACTTTGTATTGAAATGTTTTTAAAAGGAACAATAAGTATATGAATTTTAATATACGGTAGCAGTAAAGAAAGAGAACTGAATTTTAGCACTTGTACTTTAGTAAATAAATGTATTATAAAAAAATGAAGAAAAAAATTAGAATTGTAGTTATGCACTGGCACTTTAAAAGGGATATGTTTGTTGTGAACTTAGAAATTTTAAGTGAATTATGAGCAGCTAAGGAACGTTAAGCACCACAGCACTTTATGTAAAAATAATGACATTTCCATTTTTATGTACCTTTTGGTTTTAATTTATTGAGTAAATCATGGATTATATTGCTCAAATTGAATCAAAGGAAGATAATGTGCACTAGCATATAGAGTGTTGAACAAGTAATGCAATACAACATGTTCAAAAATAGCGCCCGAATTTACACAGTGTACTGCTTTGATGTGCAATAAGGTTTTTCTTTTGTCAATGTCAATGTCTATGTATCACTCAAAGTATATAATGATTATTAAAATGGTGTACTGCATCGTGAACAAGGTTGCATGTAGCAGCTGAAACGCGTAGATGCCATCGCCGTGTGAATCAAAAGATTGAGTGAAAAAAAACCTTTGAAGTGCTGGATTAATGTCTTGGATGTAAGTGGATTTATATATATATATATATCAAAAAGCACTCCGCCATTCCTTCAGCGATCGCCTCAAAAACACTGGAGCACGCACCACAATTTGGTGCAAAATCAGCTTTTATTTGCTCTTTCCATGCACAGCCATATAATATATTCCCAGGAAACACCCGTAGATTGCTTTCAAAAGCATTCTTTTATTGCAAGAAGTCTGCTGTGATGCGTTTCAGCTGTATCCACAGCCTTGTTTGCTCAAAGGAGCACCATCTAAGACGTAGCGTTTCAAGTGCGAAAAAGTTTCAAGTTTAATTTTTATTTGTGTTACAGAACTCTGAAGAGATCCACATAAAATAATAGCCAAAATACATATGCTTGTAAGACATAAAAAAACCCAGTCAATAGGTTCTTCAGAGAACAGTAAAAACCAAAACGCCATGAAAACCTTTAAAAAGTTTCAAATTATGTATAAAAAAACATTTCATTAGTGGGTTCATAAAGTGACTGTAGTACATCTGAGGCAGAGAGTATGGAATCTGTATATTCTCAAAGGCCCTTTTTTAGAGGAAGGGACGAAAGCTTAAGGTCCAGGTTGCTTGTTTTAAACTGACTTTTAATTGCAGCATTGTTAGAGCGTTAACCAGGTTGTGATCTAATTGAATCATGCCAACAGCATAAGTAAAGTTGCTACGCATTATAGATTTATCCTTGTTGTCAACCAAGATTTCTTTCTTTATGGACCTTAATGTATCATCTTCGCTGCTCATAGACAGGCAACCCAACGTAAAACCCCTACCAGGCCCTGAACAAAAGCACTTCTCAAGCCCATATCCAACCTTAAGGCTGCCACATTCCTCGAATGGCTAACTCAATCTCTTTTTCAGATGGGGGGTCATAGGGATGTGTACTCCCTTCTGCAATTGACAGATCAACCTCTGCACCATTTCCCTCATATAGATTCTTGATAAAAATCATTCCAGCAATCTTCCTCAATGGCCAAGTGAAAGGATCTAGCTCTTGAACCACATCCCTCCGCGACCAGCATCCAAAAGGACCTTGTCTAACCCTTTACTGCAACTTTCCTTAGATCTAAAGCCTGTCACATGCCTCTCTTTTTACATTGGCCTTCAGTCAACACATTTTCCTTTTTAATAGTAGCATAAACCATATATTGTTTCCAAACTAGGGGATTTATTTCTCAATTTGATAAGAGAAGTGGGAGGAGACTTGCATTAAAATTACCCTTGGACGTTTTTTGACTAGTACTTACTAATAGCTGCTTCATAATCATACTAAAACTTTCCAATTCAACAACCACCCAGGCTTCAGGGTTTTCAAGTGTAGTTTCTAGTTTACCTTTCAAGCAATATGAGAATGGAGAGGCAACAAGAAGAATGTCTATAAAGTTTTTCACAAAATCAATAATAGTCCTTCAATGATATGCACAAATCACATTTATTGCATCCTTGGACATATTCTTGATACAAGATGATCGGACAAACGCCCAAGTTGGGATTCCTCAGGGCAGATGCTCTAATTGCGCTAATGTAGCAGCGTTTATTTTGAAATTCAACAGCAATATGAAAGGCTTTCGAAAATGGAAGTATCCAGCATTTCAGTTGGAAGAAAGTTGTGTGAACAAAATGTATTAAGTTATCACAGCAGTCGGAACAATATTCCTTTAATAAGTTCATAGTCTTCTGGGTAACTTCATTCAACTCGAGATGGCAGTGTACACTATGATATATGTCAGTTGCAATATGGGATCAGGTCTCTAACCACGTCCCACATCTAACGCCAGGTCTCTCTTCCCGCCGACGGCCAAAGTTTAAAAACCGCGCGGTAGTCTCCCTTTAGCTATAATACAATCATTGTTTTTCAGTTGATCAAATAGGAGCTTCCCTCTCTTGTCAGTTCTTATCTTTGATGGAAAGACAATTAAGGGAATTCACAATGCTTCATGTTTTTCATCGTCACATAGTTGGTGCAAAGCATAATTGGAAATTTTGCAGTTTAGATCCCCTACCAACACTACGTGGGGACCCACTCCTTGTCGAAAGATTTTGTAATAAAAGAGAAAACCTTACGTAAAAGTACATCATAGGTAGTTTCTAAGTGTTTACCAGCAAAATGGGTGATATACCCAGCTCCCCATCTGCATTGAACAGAGTTACTGCCATAAACAAATTGCTGGGGTCTACATAGCATTCATACTTCCATTTAAGCCTATTAGACAACAAGCATGCCACTCCCCGCTTTGCCTGACCCCTCCTAGTGGGCCTAGCTATGCAATACAAACTGAAGTAATCTTCACACAAAAACTCCCCATCACACAATGTCTCCTGGACACAAACTACGTCTTCCTTTAGCAAATACACAAAGTACAATTTCTCCCTGCTGTTCTTTATTCCCGCCGCATTTCAAGGAAGCTCATTGCCAATTATGATGCTACAGTGAATGACCAAACATGCACTATTTAGAACACCAGGTAACGAGTTAATCTATATAATTAATCATTTATATCATGAACAAAGGAGTTTATAGGTTCCCTGAGTGACACCTGTCTGCCATTTTCCCCCAGGTGAACTTTCAACTCCTGATAGTCAACCGAGGATCTGCCACTGAGGGAAAGAGGCAAAAAGAGAGACTACCTCCTACCCCTTCACCACTCTTACATCGTGTCTCTTCTTCTCCTCTAGTATTGGGATGACATCAATGCCTTTTTTGTAATATCATATTTGCAGTGAGTTTAAAATGAAAGGTCACCCTTGATTACGGGCCACAAGCATCATTCAAAATACCGGTCGCAAAGGGGCAGATTTGCAGACTCTGTCACTTTGCGACTGGTATTTTTGCAAAAATCACAACTTAAGTGATCGCTAAATTTGCGATTAATTTTATTGCAATTGCATTTTGGGAATCGCAAATTGTGATTCCCTAAATGCAATGAATTAACTCAACATTTTTTGTGATTTCACAATTAGGAAACGCTAATTACCATCAATGCAAAGTCAATGGTAATTTGTGAGAACTTTGAAAAATGCACATAAGTGCATTTTTCAAAGTTCCATGTTACACACATGGAGCATGTGTGAGTGCAACATGTGGTAACATGGTAATTTCAGGGGTGCATCAGGGTGCCCTTTTGGCACCATTGCACCTTTGAAATTGCATGCTCAATTTGCAAGTACCTATTTGGTAACTCTACTTGCACTGGTAGATATTATAAATCCGATCATTAACCAGATAATTAATTCTATTTTTAGGCTACGGGAAATTGTGTGGTGAAGCCACTCCAAAAAAAGGAACATTCCTGACCCTACCACTCTCTCCAATCTTAGACCTATTTCATTGTTGCCATGTCTGAGT
Organism: Lissotriton vulgaris; assembly: GCF_964263255.1. NCBI lineage: Eukaryota > Metazoa > Chordata > Amphibia > Caudata > Salamandridae > Lissotriton > Lissotriton vulgaris. The sequence goes on along the minus strand of NC_141687.1, from coordinate 1,612,849,083 downwards.
AAAATAGCTGAGAAATTAGTTAACACACAATTAATGATTTCTTGCAAGAAGCTAACATCCTAAATCCTAAGCAATCGGTTTCAGGCCTGGCCTTGCAACAGAATCAGTGCTACTCCACACTACTGAGATCCAAAAGTTTGCCTTTGATCAGAGTAAGGGTGCTGTACTAAATCTGTTGGATTTATTAGACGTGTTTGATACAGTCTCTCATGACATTTTGAGAGATAGGCTTGCATATAGTGGAATCACAAACAAGGCACTGGCCTGGATCACATCCTTTTTGGAAAACAGGCATCAGATAGTAACATTGTGAAGTTACAAATCCAAAGAAAAACGGTTTTCATCAGGGGTCCCCCAGGGTTCATCCCTGAGCGCACCTCTTTTTAATCTTTACATGGCACCACTCCTTACTTTGATGGCCACATTTGACATTGAATCCATTTCATATGCAGTCGACACACAGCTGATTTTTTCCGTTGATAAAAATTCTAGAGCCGCTGAAGACAAGTTTCACCACTGTCTAACGGCAGCACTGGATTGGATGAAACATAATCATCTTAAATGTAACAACTCAAAAACAGAAATCATGCTGTTTGGAAAATTCAACTCTTTTGTGCCCAAACAGTGGTGGCCCTCAGATTCAGCCCCACCTCCAAGCACAGTAGATACTGTGAGAAATTTAGGAATCAAATTTAATCCCACACTATCTTTTCACTAGCAAGCCGTTCCTGTGGCAGGCATATATTTCCAAATTATAAAAACCCTCAGAAAATTCTTTGATCTTCTGCCGGTACCTGCTAGGAAAACTGTTGCAGTAGCCTTAATCTATCACGTCTGGATTACTGTAATAGCCTGTACGCAAGAACTAATAAAACGGACCTGAAAAGATTACAGGTTGTCCAGAATGTGGCAGCGAGGTTGGTACTCAAATGGGCTAAAGACTCTTGCTCAGCAGCAGCACTCAGAACTCTTCACTGGCTGCCTATTCATAAAAGGATTCTCTTCAAAATTCTAACCATCATCTACAAGGCCACAAGGGCAACAGGACCAGGATACCTAAGATCTAGAATTAGACCATATACCACCCAACTCATCCTGCGGTCATCTTCGAAGAGCTTTTTTGCAGCCCCCTCTTTCCATTTGAAATCTAGAGGGGGTAAGGCAATGGCTGTCCTGGGGACCAAAGCCTGGAATTCCCTGCCCACCCAACGGAGACATACACAAACGGAGCTCATGTTAAAACAACTTTTAAAAACATGGATTTTCGCTACCCCAGATCGCACTGTGTTATCTCTCATCTAATACTTACTTCTGTTGTCTTAACTAAGCTCATCCCCACTACAGATCTTTAGATGTTTTTTGCCTCTAGCGCCAAGATGCTCCTTGGAGTGAACGTTGCGCTCTAGAAAAACTCTCATTCATTTATTCATTTGGTACGTGCAAATTGTGCATGTTATTCCCATTCATTCCTATGGGCCTCTAGGCTCAAAGGAATGAATGAGAATCAATTCCTTAATTGCGATTCACAATTTGCGAGTCGCAATTAAGTAATGTATAGGAATCTCAATATTTTTTGCAATTCTTACATGCATAAGTAATTGCGATTCCTAAAATTGCGATTTCTTAAAAATCTTAATTTAAGAATCACAATTACAAAGTTTGATACATGTTGTGGTATTGGGTTCCCAAGGCCTACATGCTCCGCAGAATACCCACTTACACCAAAAGAACCGTTGGCACGGAAACTGAAAAGTACAAAAGACAAGTTTATTTAGACCTCATGGGGTGGTGGTACATTCCTACAGCACCCTTCGGTAATGCAAGAAGTATCACCCCGAACGTTGGTGCGAGTCCTTCTTTTATACAATTTACAGACAATAAAAAGGTAGGCGGTACGTGGTTACAAAGTTTAGGTACATATATGGTCATTTTTGGAGCATAGCCAACTCATGGGAGGGGTTACAACTCCACTGGTCAGTTTGGCGGAACATTCCTGAGGGGTGACTGGTCAGTTGGAACTGCGCATGTACAGGCTTGACCGTTACTAAAAATAGCCTGTTGCTGGGCAAACTCGAGCGGTCAGCGGCACGGACAAAGGACTAAAGGGCATGCTGACCATGAGGACGCTCATTCCCTAAAATGGCCGCCGTAACATACAAAATGGCGTTTTCGAATAAGGCCAAGTTAAGGGAAATAACGTGTAGCAAAGCTAAGCGCTAACCCAGTCATTGTCAAATTACGACAATGTGGCCCTCAGATCGTAACCCTGAGTGCAATAGAGAAACCAAACTAATATCACTACATAGGATTACATTCATAGTCTCAGTGTTCAAGAAGTATTTTTTAAGCAGAGAGGACCTATTCAAAATGAATCCTGCATCAAATAGGGGAATAAAGCCTAACATGCAGATATTCGCATTATACAGCATGAGGCTTTTTTCTTCTGATTTAAGCAACTTCAAGAGATCCTTTTTTGTGCCTGAGTTCATGAAAGGTGTGGCCATTGGATTTAGAGAAGAGGGCATGCAAGTAGTTTGGACAGTAGAGGCCTCTACCTCTGTCACCTCGAAGATCATCTCATTTGACAGCTTGAGGTTCCATATACGGGCCCATAGCCAGAGGGACTGATTGAGGAATTCACATTGGTCCTCTGACCTTTGTGAAATATCTGCCTCCTCATCAAATCATAATTTTCTCAGCACTATCTTTGAAATTCAGCGATTAGATCTTTTTATCCTTCTGTGTTTTTCTTCTTTTCCTTAAGCTTTGGAAAAGTGACACTTATGTCCTGCTAGAACGGTATTACAAAATTAGGACTACTTCCTATTCCATGCACTGGGTTTTTCCAACTCAACTCCTCACAGCAGGTATAGTGTCAAAGATAAAACTTATGAAGTCAATTAGACTTTCAGAAGAGGGAACTTCTATGGGGGACTCTTTACACTCTGATTTTCCTGCCTAGGAACCAAAGTCAATTTGAGTACATTGGTCTTTGTGGTAAGCCATTCTGGCTGTCATTGGAGTCACTTCCGTTGGGACTATCTGTCCATGGCCAGATTCCATGTCCTTCTTGTCATTGATCAGTTCCTTCTATATTGCCATCAGAATATCAAAGATACAATCAGACCCTCCTACAAATTTTTCCAGCAAATTTAGAATAGAGGATAGGAGTCTCTCTAAGCAGAGTAAAGTGGCGCAGACTTTTACTTCTTGAGCTGTGGGATGACACAGCTGATTGTCACTTCCCTTCAAATCTTGCACTGCAGACAGGTGAGATAACAGGGATGGATAATTTGAGGGGGTACTACTGAAAAGCTGCAGCCCTGTAGGTAAAAGTAGGGGAGGAGTCACCATGGCTGCAATTAATGATCCTTGTCTTGTGGCCCATATCTCCTGCATTGATCTTCATCCCTAGACCCTTTGGGGGAACCCTCGAGAGGTGCTACAGGAGACTTATCCGCCACATCAGAGACTAGGAATGGATTGTCCAAAATAAGGTGTAAGGGGAAAAGAGCTGAGAAGGAAGCACAGGGATCGCCCTATGAGGACCAGGATCTTCTTTTTGCGGAAAGACCACAAGAAACATTTTAGTTACCATGTCCGCCTCACGGGGTATTATGGTTAAGATAACCCCCTCAGATCTTGTCCCACTTGAGCTTTCAGTCCGTGTAGCTCAATTTGATCCCCCATAGGAGTTTGTATACGTTTTCGGGTCCTCTTGCATTATCCTCCCTTTTTCCCATAGGGTGAAGATTTGATTTTTGACCATCAACGCCGTGACAAAAGGGCCTCTGTTCTGTAATGGGCTGGATTTATTTTTTGTGCATGCCCTCCCCAAAATCTGATGCCCGGATCTCAGCTTGTTTGCAGTCATTGTGCTCCTCTGGAGCCTAAATGACTACATTTCAAGCCTGTTTCTTATATTCAAGAAGATAAGTGACTCATCAGGTCCCTTTACAAATTATGGCCTTGGTCAGTATACCAGCTGGGGAGCAACCTGTCCCGTCCTTTTTCTATTTGGGCTGATGCCACTTGCAACCTCTACTGATCTCAGGAACGCACCACCAACCTTCAGATCCCTACCCGGGTGTGTTACAATATCCTCCAGACCGGGGCATTGGCACAATTCCTTCAAAATGTCTAAGATATAGGAACAATTTTCAGCCTTTTCAAGAGTCACCACCTTACAAATGGCTCAAGGTTCATTAACAGTCTGCTATCTATACTGCCCCTTTCCACAGTTTCCTTTCTAGCTGATGCAGGTTCAAGACAGATTTGCATGTGGCTGGGTCTGAACTAGGGTGGCAAAAGAACGATGATGGATTCAACCCAGATCTAATAGTGACTGGTGGTGAGTGTCTAAAACGTTTCAGTGGTCTGTCCATCATCTTATTGTGTTTGCTTTGAGCACTCATACTGTCAGAGCTGTCACAGTCAAATATATAACTCAATGTCCGTTTTCAACTTTAAAGAAATCCAAGTATGATTTTTCCCCATAAATGAGTTCACACTTTCTTCTAAAACTAAGCATTTGATAGCGATTTCTCAAATGTTGCAATGCATGCCATGCTATAACATTATCCATATATAAGAAAGTATCCAAGCCTGTCTTTCTGTTGAAGATTGGCTTGGGCAACATGCGTGTAACCATTGGGTCTCCAATACATTTCTAGCTAGTCATTGTAAAAGTTGGCAGAAAAATTGACAGTGACAGGGAGAGATGTTGTTATCTACATTTTTAACATTGTAAGCTGTGAATAAGGTCCTAAAAACTTAGATCAATTTTCCTACAGATGTTTCACAATTTGCTCTTCAGCAGATGCTTAGTGGTAAAGAGTAATTTTCACTGGATGCAAGACCTTACTAAACTGACTATAACTCAAGAACGCTTGTTTCAGCAAACTTTCAGCAATTGTTTGAGCTTTGATTGCTTTGATGTATTGCTACTTATCTGAATGATAGATCTAATTCTAATCTAATTAAAGGATCTAATTTTCCTGATGTTTATTATACAAGACTATATTATGGGCCTTCACACAATTTTATCCTGCGATACTATCAAATATTACAGAAAACACATGGACATCCTTTTTAGAATCGAATTTTAACCAACAGGTATCTGGACAGCAAGCACTTAAGGTCAACCAGCCTTTTCTTTCAACCCAAACTGTGACGACTGATGAGGTCGAGGCTAATGAAATCAATGCTGCCATGATCTGGGAACAAATCTCCAAAGGGAGGAAAGAAGGAACAGCCAAACGGGATCCCACCAGCTTTTTTCAAACAAGATCCAGAATACTGGTCAGATACTCGGGCTCCTCTTTTCAGCTCTTTTAGAAAGTTTGGGTGCCTGCCCGCATCATGGAAGGGCTCAATTATCTCACCAATTTATAAAGCGAGAGACAAAACTTACCAAAAAACTATCGCTTGATTGCACTGCTTGATGTAGAGGCAAAATACTTTGCCGGTAACCTACTAACAGAGCTGCATGAATGGGCAACAGAACACAACATAATTCCTCCTTGCCAAACAGGGCTCTGCAGAGAGACTGGTACAACAACCAATCTATTAACAACGTCATTACTTATTGATAAGGTAAAATTAACCAAACAAATTCTTCATTTCTGCTTTGTGGATTTTAAGGCAGCCCTCATCTCTTTTGAATCTTTTGATACAATTACACTCCAACACGTGAATACAGGTTAAGCTAGGAAACGGCTTTCAACTTTTGAGGTGCATACCAACAATCAGAGGTCTCAAACAGGGTTGTGTGCTCGAACCAACTCTTTTTAACCTTTGCACAGCAGACATGTCATCAGACCTTAGTGACTGTAGTGTGCATGTCCCTCGACTAGGGAGGTAAGCCATCTCCAGTATGTTGTACGCAGTCAATGTCGTTTCAGCAAGCCTCACTCAAGTAGGTCTACAACGGCTACTTAATACATTGCACGGATATGCAGCTGACAATTGCCTGGAAGCTAACACCAACAAAACTAAAACCCTTACAATCAAAGGGAAAAAAAAGTTTAATTTTTGGTCTCTGGGAAAAACTTCAATTGTGAATTCTACTGAGTATAAGTACTGAGGTGTCATAATCGGTAAGGGTGGTCAATTTGTGAAATAACTTGAGTCCATTAGGAGGAAAGGGATGGTGATAGCGACAACACTAAGGCAACTTAAAACAAAATTGACTGGACTGATTTTTTCACCATTGCTTCGTGTCGCGCAAGCAAAAATTCCACCGCCAATCACTTACAGCAGCAAAGCGGGACGCTATACTGCTGGATACCACCTTGGCAAAAGCATACAGAGTTATGCTAAACCTCCTGCCACACACCTCGCCAGCACAAATTCGACTCGAGTTTGGACTATTGAAGCAACTCCTTGCAAGGCGAAGCTCGTACATCAAGCGTTGGCATAAAATCAAGAATTCATCCAGGAACACATTGAACAACCAGCTCTGACAAGAATTGTGCAGCACATCTACCTCACCTGGAGGAATCACTGGCCATCACCAGATTGGCCAACGCACTTTGAGCACATTATAAATAAGGTTATTAAGAAACTTTCTCTCACAGAAGGCAAAGCTGCCTTTGCACACAGGAGCCATGCATGGATAACTCTGAGCAGATACAAATCATTTGGGCCTCAGGCATACTTCGAACTGGCGTGCTCCAGGAAGTCAAAAGAATCTTTTTTTAAATACAGGTTAGGAATCCTCCCAGGAATACAACATCTTCCACTGTGGCTGAGAGAGAATTGCGGGAAATTATGCAGGCAATGCGGGGTCGGAACTGAGGACATTGAACATCTAACATGTTCCTGCATTAAGCTAAAAGAGGAAAGGGCAGGCCTTCTAAAAATCCACTTTAATGAACGAGGCATACACACCCGGAGAGAAGCAGTGCTTGCCTGCTTTAGTCCAAAGGACCCGCAATTAAATGGGAAGCTAGTCAAGTTCCTGCTATTAGTAGCCTCTAAGCAAGGCCCAGTGGCACCCTGTGGGAGCGTAAAAACAACTGCAACATGGGTAAAGACTCCGGAGGCTTAGAGCATAATTTGAATATTGGGTACTCTGCATTTTCGTAACATTTCTGTATTTATTTTTAATACATTAAATTTCTAATAGAGCATTGATTGGAAAAGTTAATTAACCAAAAATATTTTAATCAGGGTATATTTTTGTAATGGTTTTAACACGTTGGCTGCTAGAGGTTTCCCCCCCCCGGTGCTGAACTCACAGAGTTTCCATTGTTCATGACGAGCTCAGCTCGTCATCAGAACAGCTCAACCGTGCCTCATGACGAGCTGAGCTCGTCATGAGCATCGAAGGGGTTAATTATAAAAAATAACAGGCATTTTTTACTATAACTCAAGAATGCCTGTTTCAGCAAACTTTCAGCAATTGTTTGAGCTTTGATTGCTTTGATGTATTGCTACTTATCTGAATGATAGATCTAATTCCCAGTGTATCAAAATTGAAGGATCTCATATTATGGGTCTTCACACAATTTTAGCCTGAGATACTATCAAAATAAATAATTTCAGTGCTCAGTTAAAAATTGTCTTCTAGGTCTTAATTGTGGCGCACTGGTGTCACCTGCCATGGATGTATGACGTTAAAACGCATACTTTTACATCGCATACCATTACAACGCGATATTTACAACGCAGGATCCTTTACAACGCTTGCCTTTACAACGCATGTCATTACATAGCAGATGCTATTACAACGCATGCTATTACAACGTAAGTATATCTTTTTTTAAAAAATTTTTAATTAATAAATATTTAATTAATTTAATTTAATTCATTTAATTTAATTCATTTAATTTAATTCATTTAATTTATTTAAAGTCGTTTTTTTTTAAAACTGAACCCTTAAAATACCCCTGTAGCCCTATACCCAAAACCTACCCCTAATCCCTAAAGCTACCCCTCTACCCCAAAACCCAAAGCAGGCCCTGAACCCTAAAAATACCCCTGTACCCCAAAACCCAAACCTAGCCCTAAACCCTAAAAATACCCCTGTACCCCAAAACCCAAACCTAGCCCTAGACCCTAAAAATACCCCTGTACCCCAAAACCCAAACCTAGCCCTGAACCCTAAAAATACCCCTGTACCCCAAAACCCAAACCTAGCCCTGAACCCTAAAAATACCCATGTACCCCATAACCCAAACCCAGCCCTGAACCCTAAAAATACCCCTGTACCCCATAACCCAAACCTAGCCCTGAACCCTACAAATACCCCTGTACCCCTATACCCCAAACCTACACCTAATCCCTAAAGCTACCCCTCTACCCCAAAACCCAAAGCTAGCCCTGAACCCTAAAAATACCCCTGTACCCCAAAACCCAAACCTAGCCCTAAACCCTAAAAATACCCCTGTACCCCAAAACCCAAACCTAGCCCTAAACCCTAAAAATACCCCTGTACCCCATAACCCAAACCTAGCCCTGAACCCTAAAAATACCCCTGTACCCCTTAACCCAAATTAAATAAATGTTTTAAAAAAGATAATCTTACCTATACTTATATTGTAATGGCATGCTTTGTAATACCATCTGCTATGTAATGACATGTGTTGTAAAGGCATGCGTTGTAAAGGATCCTGCGTTGTAGTAGTTGCGTTGTAATAGTATTCCGTTGCAACAGTTGCGTTGTAACTGTTGTTTCCCACCTGCCATGTGTTATTCACATTTAGAAATTACTGTATCCAATTCCATAACACTCTTTAAGAAGAATCAGTTGAGAAAAGATTCTTATCACATTTAAAATTTGATGTCTTCCACTTCTAGTAGCTCATTAATAGAGATAATTAGCTGTGTCTACCCACCACATTCACAATATATGTCGCATGTATATAAATCTGTGAGCAGAAAGGTTTTTGCGGTTTTCTTTTTATTATTTTAGCTCACCAGGAGTGCAATGATAAGCCATCCTCTAGAACTTTTTTAAAGAAATGGGAATGGGCTTTTTAAAAATTGTATGGAAAATTCAAGTAGCAAGCTATTGCGACCCCCTGTTTTAATGTCTACTAGTTTATTGATTGAATTTCAAAACACCATAATGGTATTTGGTGTTAACATAGATACCGCCTGATCCAAAGTCAGTTTAGGTATAGCAATATTGAGGGCTCTCGATGATATTTTTATAGAGCAATATTCTTTGAATGTTCATCATATCACTTTACTCTCTCTAACAACTTCAGTCTTCAGTCTAACAATTTTAATCATATTTGAGTGTTTATGGTGTTCCTTCTCAGTAACCAAATTAGGATTATTTTGAAATGTTTCTTATATGCCAATATCTATAGTAGCTTAGTTGGAATTATTATTATTATCACTTTGATACACTCATAAAATGTCTCCTGAAGTTCTTTGTGTATTTTCAGGAGCTATTCATATTGCACTTCTTTCTTCGTGTACGTACATTGAAGAAAGGTATTTTTGTATCCCATTAATACTATCTTTCTTCATTTGTGTTATTTTTTGTAATTTACACGTTTTGGTGGCTCGTTGGTTGGTTTTCTTTGGTTCATGTTGTTCCCTTGTCATAAGACTTGGCTTTGTATTCATTTGTCACGTTTCAGTGTTCCAGGTTCAATCTTCAGAGATTAGGCAATTAGGCCAATTAATATCTGGAGCACTGTGCGAAAGATGCTGCATGCGTTCTCATTTATATATTAAGCTTGGAGTTAAATATTTTCTGAATGTGTCTTGAATTCAATGTTGTATCTCAATAGTGTGATACAATGAAAAATCAGCAATTTGGCAACAAAAGGTGGTTTTAAGGGAAGAGAGGTTTCACCACTTATGTTTGGAGCGCAGACAGTCTACTACATAAGGAGCATTCTGTGATTGAAAGGTTTCTGGTTCCTGATATCAATTTTTTTTTTAACTTTGTATGGTCACCAGCTTACAAAAGCATCAGGCTGATTGACCATGTGTGTTTTTACAAGTTACCAAAAAAACTGAAAAAACCCTGCCTCTGATGTCTGACAACTCACCAAATGTATCAAGCCTTAACTTTCAATGTGTCCTTGATAGTGAACAACCATAATATTCATTATATATCAAGAATGTTTGATGCAATATAATTCATGATACATATCAGCAATTCATATACATATATTTTGTAAATACATAAAACAGCACTCTAGTAGATTACAAGAAATATATATAATGTTTTTTTCCCACGCCCCAATAATCACTCATTCTCATCAACCTCACCTACAGTTATATCACACACACACCACATTCATCTATTTTCTACAGACGTACATTGTGTCTTGATAAATATTTACAATCAAAACCATGAGTGAAAACAATATGACAGGACCATTAATATATAGCTCTCATCACTTCAAAAATGTTGATACAGTTAATAAGTTGAGAGATATCTCAGTCACTCTTTTAGTATAAATCCTCCATCCATCCAGATGGATAGACTATTCAACTTTATATGTATTTTATTTAAATGTAGGCAACATAGTCCAATGTTATAGTCCTAGTGCTCCTGTTAGGTAATGCACCGACGTGCGTTTCACTGAGGAACACAGTGGTCGTCACACCTTTCTCAGGGCGTTCAAGTATCATGTTCCATAACTTGAGGTGGGGTAGACAAAATGGGGGGAAGAGTTGCAGGCACCAAAAGAGGATCGTCCCTAATCCTAAAAATATTATCTGTAGATTGAGACACCAGTTCCCAAGTCAGAGCCCAGGCCAAATAAGCTGCAAGTGACTCTCCTGATACTCAAGAGATACAATTGAGTCCTAAGTCCTTTGAACCAAAGGAAATGGATAGTAGAAGGCCAAAATCCCAGTAGGTTCTCAATGTCCCAACGAACGGAGTTGCTGATTCTTGAATTCAGGAAAAATAATGGTTCAAGAACCATCATGAATATTTCTGTCAGATGTACAAGCCAGATAAAACCTAGCTCCGACGTGGGCCGGAGGATCAAATTCCTCACTCGGCTCACATTGATGGGGTTGATGTCAGCAGTCTCGCTGTTAGGGAAAAACTAGCATGGCGTGGATGAGACCTTGCTTCAACAGTGGCTGGGAGATCCAATTTCTCCCTCAGCTCTAATTCTAGTTTTTACAGATTTTAGTCATAGTAATAGGGAAAATAAAAAAAAACAGGAAGCAAAAAGACAGATTTGGACTTGGACTGTGCTGTACATGTGGTTCCACATCATATTTAGAAAATAATTGTGAGTGCCTTACTCTGGGTATGAAGTGCAACAAATGAAAAATACTTAAAAGCATGTAAACATGCAGACAATCTTGGGTGAGTTAGTACTATGGTTGAGAGTAACTAAGATGGTTGGGATAGTTGGGATTGATGTTGAGGGAAGAGTAGAATAATAACATAGGGATTGTTGCCAGCAAGGTAAGACTTTATGTAACTTAGAAATAGGCAAGTAAATGTTAATATTATAGCTATTTTAGTGGCATCCATTATATTTTGTTATTTGAAATAATTAGCAATTTTCTTCTAAAAGATATTTAGATGTTTTTGATAGCAATCCATTGCCTTTTGAAGGAAACATGATTAATACATTAGGCTATTATTTTAAGGAAAGTTTAAAGTTTAAAAATAGGGTTATTTTCAAATATGTTTTAGGAGCTGGAGGAGGAAGGGGAGTGATATCATAGTTAGACCAAGTCATGTTAGGCATTAGACTATGACCTGGTCTTGACACACCAGTTGTGCTTGTGGGTGTGATGGATGTGAGTTTTAGCATAAGTTTCCAGGAATTTGAATAAGTTTATAAAAGTAGAGTGGGGCTTGTGCATAGTTTCAAACACACAATTCTTAAAAAGATTGCAATTGCAGAACAGTTTAAACAGGTGCTGCTCAGTATATTGAAGGATTTATAACTGTTAGTAGATTAAGTGTGCTGTGATAACATTATTGAGCCGGGCAACTCCTCATAGTGGATTTCTGCTTTGGTTATATTGTAATAGAAAATTAAGGAGTTTTGTTACTGTGTGTATCTTTGATATTTGAGCAGAAACACTGCAGCAAATTGCCATTCCTTACCCGAAAATCAGGAAATGCTTGGAAAAGCAAAGTTCATTACCACAATTAATCTCAAGGCAGAGAACAATTAAGTTGCATTAGGGCGCGGCAATTTCTCATTCACTAACCACCCTTGTAACACATTTTGTAACATATAAGTATTTGAGATTAATGTATGTTCTAGGTTCTGCTGCTAATGTGGTTCAGAAGTTTAAATGTATTTCTTTTAAAGATGTATCGAGCGCTAAAAATTCAGGATGACATCTTGATTCATGCTTTGACACTGGAAAAACATATCGTTATATTGACAAAAGTCTTGACTATTTTGAAAGAGAAGGGTCTGATAGTAACAGAAGAAAATTGTAATTATCTTACTATAACATCACACCTGAAGGTGATAGATCAATGATCTTGTCAAAGTTAATGTACAAACAAGTTTTACCACCTTCTGAGAAAGATAAATATATACTTTGTGAGATTTGTTGAGGGGCATGCATTGTCGACCGAACTTCTTAAGAATCACTTTAAAAAGTCAAAAATAGAAGGGATAGGGGGAAATAGATATAAAAGGCACCTACTATTTTTAGGCCTTACACTGGCAAAATGAGACATTGCCAAACAATGGAGGGCAGATACCCCACCCCGTATGATGCTTTGGAAGAAAAGCATGGACTTTATTATGGATTTCAAACTCCCTTTCTTTATCGCTCGGGGATGCCCACAGAAACACGCCAAAATATAGAGGAGGTGGTCCACCTACAGAAATATTCCCCTGGAGACACACAATACAGCAGATTGTCAACTAGAAAAAGAGATAATAACATATGAGCATGAATAGTGAGATAAAAGCTTTATCAAATTGCCTATACTAGGGAGGCGAGAGACCAAGAAAATTTTGTGCCATGATATGGCGCATAGTTAGATATTGGTTGCTACCTGTGTTATTGGATTATGTTTTCAGCCCAGAATGTTCATGTGGTGATGGGGACTAATAATATTATCGGATTCATCCTACAGATGAAGTGAATGTCTCAAATCACTTGGGGCCTGATTCACAGAATGAACTTACTACTTTTGGCATTCACAGAATGCACTTACTACTTTTGGTATTCACAGAATGAACTTACTCATTTCGGTATTCACAGAAGTTAGGACTACTAACTTTAGGACCCCTAAATGCCTTCTGTGAATACCGAAAGTCTTAAAAGTAGGATTTTTCTCAATTTAGTAGTAGTAAAGTTAGGACTACTAACTTTAGGATGCCTAAATGCCTTCTGTGAATACCGAAAGTCTTAAAAGTAGGATTTTTCTCAATTTAGTAGTAGTAAAGTTAGGACTATTAACTTTAGGACTCCTAAATGCCTTCTGTGAATACCGAAAGTCTTAAAATTAGGATTTTTCTCAATTTAGTAGTAGTAAAGTTAGGACTCCTAACTTTACTACTACTAAATTTAGAAAAATCATAATTTTAAGACTTTCGGTATTCACAGAAGGTATTTAGGCGTCCTAAAGTTAGTAGTCCTAACTTCTGTGAATACCGAAATGAGTAAGTTCATTCTGTGAATACCAAAAGTAGTAAGTGCATTCTGTGAATGCCAAAAGTAGTAAGTTCATTCTGTGAATCGGGCCCTGTGATATTCTGCTCTGCTATTATAATAGTCAATGAAATGTGTTCACAAAAATAAGTCAAAAATGTCTTGGTGTGAGCAGTAAACATAAAAAGTCAAGAAAACCATTGTAGTGGCTTCTGCTTTATACATTTTTCTGGCTGGTGTCAAGAGTATGGTAGCTACTGATGCCAGTGCCATTGATATGGGTATCCTGTCCACTCAATAGATCAATGAAAATGAAAAAAATAGTTACATTTATTTGACATATTTTGACAGAAATGCATGCATACTCATGCACTGTGGATGTTGAGAATTTCCTGATGGGGCACGTCATTCATCCTGTGCATATATTGCAAGCCTTTGAGCTATATGTTGGAAGAAAATTGAATGGACAATGTAATTTTGAGATTAGTCAGGCAAATCTCACATCTGTAGAAATGTTATGCAAATAGTTTGTTAAGAATGTTTAATTTTGAATCATTAAGTAAAGGTATGACTTGGAAGTGGTATGTGTGGTTGTGTGTGCTTATACTGTGAAATCTGTTAATCGTAATGTCACTTCACAGGAACGGATTGGGAAATATTTGGGAAAGTTTCGTATTTTCTGATTGGGCAATATTCTGCACCTGAAAAGTGAAGAGCATATGTTTAAGCCAGGTGACTGATGAATTAAGTGTGGAAGGAGGGGTTTAATTAAGTTGGAAAATGGATTCTATCCTTCGGTTTGTGAGAGAGATTTGCTTCAGATCCACACAGAAAGTTTTATGGTCTAATTTCTGGTGGAGTAGAGTGTATGGTGTATTTGAGAACTATAGGGCCAGATGTAGGTAGGCCAATACCGGTCGGTAACGGCCGAAAATCGGTATTTTCGGCCATTACCGACCGGTATTGAGCCTTTGGGATGTAGGAGTCCGAAAATCGTCCGATTCGGTATATTTACCGAATCGGTAAAGTTACCGAATCGGAAAAAATCAGAATCGGATAATTTACCGAATCGGTATATTTTCCGAATTGGTAAATTTACCGAATCGGTAAAATACCGAATCGGTAAGTAAGAAGTGGAAAAATGAACAATGAGATGTAGGTAAGCCCTGAAATACCGAAATTGCTTCAAATTCGGTATTTAAGAGTCGGTATTTACCATGGATTGGAATCAGGTGGTAACCAGGTGCAACCTATAAAAATGGACCCAAAATGCAATTCTTCTTGCACAATGGCGGCATTTTATGTCATTGCAAGACGGCAACGGCTACGGGAGGAAGGAGAGAGGGAATGGCAGAGACAGGAGCAGGTCTACAGGCAGAGGATCACCTTGTTCATGCTGACAGAGGCAGAGATTCTCCAGAGGTACAGGTTGGAGCCAGACACCTTCTTGGACCTCATCAGGGACCTCCAACCACTGTTGGAGCACACTACCACAAGGGCACACGCTATTCCACCGCACGTGCAGGTGCTGTGCAGCCTACACCTGCTTGGGTCTGGTAGCTACCAGAGTGTGGTTGCTGCGGTAGGTGGGGTGACCCAGAGCAGCCTGTCAAGGTTTTTCCACAAATTCCTTGACGCCATGTTACAGAGGATGGACCATTACATATCTTTTCCTGCAACCCATGCTGAACTGGTCCAAACAAAATCAGACTTTTACCAGATGGCACGATTCCCCAATATCATTGGCTGCATTGATGGCATGCATATTCCCATTTGTCCCCCTGCTGCCACCGAATATATATACCGGAATAGGAAGTCTACGCACACCATCAATGTGCAGGTGATTTGCAATGCCAAGTGCGCGATCACTGACCTTGTGGCAAAATTCCCTGGGAGTACCCACGACTCCTATATATTCCAAAACAGCGGCATCTATGCACGGCTGACTGCAGGGGAATTTGGTGAAGGATACCTCCTAGGTAAGACACACTGTCTGACCCCCATAATACCTATTGCAGTAAGAACTACATGTATGGATGTGAGTAATATATTCCCTTTTCCTTGTAGGAGACAGTGCATATGCCCTCCGCTCTTTTATACTCACCCCCTACCTCAACCCCTCAACACCCAGCCAAAGGAGGCATAACCGGGCCCACAAAAGCACAAGGAATGTGGTTGAACGGACCTTTGGCATCTGGAAAAGCAGATTCAGATGCTTGCACAAGAGTGGAGGTGCAAGGCAGTATACCCCCATCACCTACTGTAAGATCATTGCTGCGTGTGCCATGTTGCACAACCTTGCGGTGAAGAAGGGTACTGAGATGGAGTTGTCAGACTACGAGGATCATGACGACGACATTGCTGTGCCTGAAACACAACCTGTTGGAGTGTCAACACCAAGTGATGGCAGATACAGATGTGAGGAGATTACACACAACTATTTCTGAGTGAGTAATGAGACACAGACAGGTTGTGAATGTGAAGAACGAAATGTAATGTTGCCACAACGTTCATGCACCGATGTGCAATAAAACAAAATAATTAAACGTGGGTGGGGACTGTATGTCCCGGGTTGCCTCACCCACACCGGCAATGTCATTTGCGGCCGCGCTTCCCAGAGCTACTGGGATGTTGCTCGCTGCCTTCTGCATGGCCTGCAGGCTCAGCTGAGCGCCTGGTGCTCCTGCGTGGCTCAACTACAGCGCTTGCCAAACTGCTGCGGCTACTGCTGTTGTCTGCCTCTGCCACATTCAGGGCAGGATTTACAGCAGTATGTGAAATTATCATGGCCTCCAGGGCACTGGTGATCCTGGCCATGTCCCTGGTGACCTCTGCCGTGTTCTGCGTGAGGCTCTCCTGCATATTGACGCCTCTACGGCATAGCTTGGATGTTGCAGTGGCCAGCCGATTTATGGCCCTATTGTGCACACGCGCATCCCTGCGCCTTGTGGGCTCCAGGCTGTCCATTTTTGCACAGAGCTGGGTGATGGCGGTGGTCATTTGATGCATTCCTGATGCAATGTCAGTGTTTGTCTTTGCAACCTCCCTAGTACTGTTTACTATTTCGCTGATGCCCTTGCCCATGTCTCCTATTTGTTGGTTTAGGATTCTGAATTGGCGGTGGCAGGCCTGTATAGATTTCCCCTGCATGCGCTGAATGCGCACCATGCTCCCCTCCAGGCCACGGAACACAGTGCCATCTCCAGGTGCACCTGCAGTGCTGGGTGTGCGTTGGCGTCTGCGCAAGGTGCTCGACTGATTGGTGGACTGCAGTGCAGCAGGAGTGATTTGTACAGTTGCTGGAGCCTGACCCTCTGCTCCCTCCATTACTGGCAGTGGGGCCACAATTCTCTGTCTGGCTGGCGAGGTTGCAGGTACAGACAGGGACATTGATGGGGAGTTCTCTAGTGAGAACACCAATGGAGGGGATTGAGAAAGGTGTTGGGAGTGGGGGAATTCGAGGGACTGTACAGTATCATCCTCATTGAAGGTGGCAGTGGTGTCTCCTTCTTCCTGCGAGACTTGTACAGTGCTTGGCCCTGCCTCCACACTCTCCTCCCTCGCTGGTGCAGTCCCTTCTGATGCTGATAGTCGACTGCCTGATGTTGCCCCTAGGTATAAAGAAGCATATGTCAACTGAGTGCTAATGTGTCACACTCACTACAATAAATGCTTTGCATATTTAACTTTCATTTAGCTGATTTGCTTTCAGTGCCTTGCTGATGTCTGTGCACTTACACATGGTCCTACATTTGATGACTACATTTCCCATAATGCATTGCTCCTGTATAGTGCTAGCAGTACTGGACTGGGGTTGGTCTGTACACATAGGCTAAAGGGAAGCTGGTTGCTATGGGGTGTATGGTTGAGGCCACCAGTTCCTCCAGGTCAGTCAGGAGGGGCGCTAGGTTCCTGCCTCCACCGGTGACACCAGCCTGCTTATGGATTTCTGCCATCTTCTTTTTGGTGAGGCTCCTGATATCATAAAAACGTTTCTTCATGTCCTCAATGTTCCTGATTGTCACACCCACTGCATTTACCTTCTCTCCTATAGCAAGCCACAATTTTATTTTTGCTGACTCAGGTACAGTGAGGGACTGCCTGCCAAATAGCTGTTTGTGGACTCTCACCACTTCCTCCAACAGTACCTGCAGCTCCATGCTGCTGAACTTTATTTTTCTTTTTCTCTCTGCCTTCTGGCTCTCAGTGCTGCCTGCCATTTTTACTTGTATTTCACTCCAAACAAACTCTCCCTGCTGCTCTGTCTCTCTGCTCAGCTCTGACTGCCTCTCCAGAACCTTCTAATGAGTTGCAGCTGCCTGGGTAGCCACTCCCTGGTAGGGAGGGGGAGGGTGGTAGCACCTGATTGGCTGTTTTCATTAGTTTCACTTGTGCTTGCCTTCCGATTCGGAATTTACCGATTCGGTATTTACCGATTCGATAATTAACGAATCGGTATTTCCAATGCATTTCTATGGGCCTTTTGGCCCATAGGGATGAATGGGCATTACCGATTCGGTAATTACCGATTCTGTAAATACCGATTCGGTAAAAATTGAAAGTCCGATCCCGATTTTTTCCGATTCGGTATTTGATACCGATTTTTTTACCTACATCTCATTTACCGATTCTTGAATACCGATTCGGTAAAATTTGGTATTTAAGAATTGGTACATGACTTTTACCTTCATCTGGCCCTATATCAATATGTATGAAGAGAGTTTGTTTTCAGATAATTGTTGGAAAGTCAAAAGGCTTATACTTAAATGGTCCCTCTGCATGGGGGTCCATGAGTGAAAATTGCTATAGACTTTGTTGTACTTTTGGTTTTATTATATTATAGACTGCTGTGACTATTGGTAAGGATCTTGTGCTTTGGGTGCTTCTCAAGATATGGAGTTGTCTTAAAACTTACCAGGCAATTATAAGGGGAAACACCTTTTAAGCTGTTTAATACAAAATAAACTGGTGCATTGAAGATTATTCGAGGTCATTGGTTATTTTGGAAAAAAGAAAGTGGAGTACATTCAAGCACATTTGGGTTCAAAGATGCAAACATATCAGTAAGAGAGTGGGTCATAAAAGACTTACGTAGAGAGGAGAAGGTGATTTTAAGTTTGAGAGATGTGAAAGGGTGGGCATGATTATGAGAAGTGCTTCCTTATTGAAGTGTGTGAAATGTCATGGTGAACAAAATATGATAAAAGTCAAGGATGTAAAAATGGAGTTGGTGTTAGGAACTATGGATTATTGGTTTCAGTTGGAAGGTAGTAATTCAGTTAGTTTACGTGATGAATTGAATAGCAAATTGAATGCTATAAGGGCTTAGAGTGTATTTTGGTGATTCATCCTTGACATACTGTATCCTCTGATCACACAAGGCTGGAAAACAGAAATGCTAGTAATGACAGTGCTTTGAATTAGTTGAAGGGTATCTAGAGTTCCTTTCCTTTTTAGTGATTTTGTTCTGAAATTCTTTAAAAGGGGAGGTCATTGATGCTGTTTAGGGGCCGCCATGGATTGTAGGTGTGACCCATTGCTTTTCAATTTTGCTCCTGGCACTGCCTTTGCAACCACTAGCCTCAGAGGAGGCAAAAGCAGTCAAAAAACTGGTGTTAACCAGTCTGATGCTCAAACTGGGATCCTGCTCAATAAAATGAATTCAGCAGATCAACACAATCAATTCTAAATGAAAAAATTAAATAAAAGCACATTTTAAACCTCTTATCATTTTTCATTAACTTGACTATATTAAAAAGTACCTGCTTTGAACAAAAACCAACATGTTTGTGCTTAGCAACAGTCACAATGTCTTTGAAGTTATCATAAATCAAAACGATTTTAGAATGAGAAGGAATACTGTGAGTCAATAGCATATTTCATATTAAATATATGGCCAATATAAGTTAATAGAGGTGGACATAATTATTCAGTATATATTTTTAAAGTGTTTCCTGTGACGAACCAATATATTTCAGCTTTTTTAGTGTACACTACAAAAACAAAAAACATCATGCCCATTTGTGGTAGAAATAATTTAGCTACCAAGATTTTTATGTTTGTTTCATGACCCTATGTTGTTCAAAGGAAAAAACATGCTTGTTTACTTAGCGTATCATGTCAGCATTTTATATTAAAATACAGGTGGTATGTAAAATAGACATGTATTTGTGTTAGCTGTGATATTATAATACCTCTGCTCTTACACTGAAGTCGAAGGTCATCTGGCTATTTCCTGTTATGTCATGTTATGTTATGTTATTTGTACTTATGGAGTGCACAGATACTCAGAGAATGTTGCGGCGCAAGCCTGGATAGGGGAAGCCTGGGATAAGAGAAGATCAGACAAAAAGATGGGTCATCAGTTTTTTTTGTTGAATAAGCAGGGGTCTTGAATGCTGCAAAGAGCAAGAGGAAGGGAATTCCAGGCAGTGGCAGCTCTGACAGCAAGTGAGCTGCCCCCCATTCTTGTAAGCCGGAAGCGAGGGTTGTAGGCCAGGAGCTGGGATGATGACCGGAGGTGTCTGGCCGGGGTATAGAACCTAAAACGCTTCCGTAGATAGCCTGGACCACAGGCATGCAAAGCCCAATTGGCCAGGGTCAGGGCTTTAAACTTGACTCGTTCGGCCACAGTTAGCCAATGGAGTGAACGCAGAAGCTGTCTGACGCTGTTTCTCATCAGGATGTTAAAGACGAGTCTTGCAGCTGCATTTTGGACCACCTGAAGCATATTAAGAAGATAGCCTGGCAGGCCGGCCAACAGTGCATGCGCGTAATTGATCCAAGAAAGAATCAGGGCTCGAGTCACAGTTTCCTTCGCTACTTTGGGAAGAATCTGGAGAAATTGCCTAAGTGTTTTGAGTAACCCAAAACAATTATCCGCAAGCTTCTTGATCTGAGTTGAAAAGGAAAGATTTTCCTCGAACCAAACTCCCAAATTCTTAGCAGGTTGCCCTGGAACCAAACTCCCAAATTCTAAGCGTGTTGCCCAAGAAGATTCCGCACGCCAAAAAGTGTCTCTAAATTGGGGGGAAAACGACCAATAGAGAAGGATTTCAGACTTATCCTTGTTGCAATTAAGCTGCGCTGAGGAAAGCCATTGAAACAACTGTGGTCAAACAATCTCTGGCCAGAGACGAGGAACACTCTGTTTTTCCCGAAGTGAACAGTAGCGGAGTATCATCAACGTATGCCATAATTTTGGCTGGCAATTCTTCCACCACGTAAATCAAAGGGGTGACATATAGATTAAAAAGAAGGGGGCTCAAGGAGGACCCCTGAGGCACCCCAGTAGTCACCCCCTGAGGTTAAAGTATGTGTAATGTCACTTTCTCTATCCCAGGCATTTTTATGAATCAACATCTGCGGGGATGATGTGTTGTATTTTTGTTAGTTAATGGTATTTTTATAATTGAGACATTTCTGTGAACAATATGTATGTTTTCTTTGACTTGTGGTATGTATTCCCTTCTCAGAAGAGATGCTTTGTATACATGGCTTACTCTTCCATGCTCTCTGTACTACAATCCCCGGTTGCGAAAGTAGCCAGTTAGGCTAGTTGGTACTTGGCGCCATGTGTGGAGAATGATGTGTGGGAAGCCCTTTTCATTTATTCTTCAAACATGGAGTAAAATATATTTTAAAGTTAGCTTGTATTTACTGGAGTACAAGGTGCTACAAGAAGCACACATTTATAACCCTAAAGTAGTCCTTTAAGCTTTTGAAAACTACTGTTGGTTTAAAATATGATGCATTATTAAATGTAAACTTGTGGATACACACTTTAACAAAATCACTACACAGAGATCTTTACAAGATCTAATTGAAAGCACAACTTGTTTAATTAATGATCAAAACTGTTAGTGATGCATCAAGAAAGTATGTAGCATCTCTGCTTCATCCTCCACTTCCAGTTGAATAGGCCCAGAATTAAAACAGCTCATAACATTGTAATCTATTTCCTGAAGTTTTGTTCCAGCAGACATCATCAATACTTAAATCTTGCAACATTTGTTTTGGAACTACTTAAGATTTTTCCTTTCAGGGGTATGCTTCGGTATCACATATTTTGTACTAGCTTTATTTATCTTTACATTTGGTGAATAATTAAAATGATTAAATGCGGTTTACAACATTTTAAAGAAAGTATGTGGTTGAATAATATAGACATAATTTAAGTTACATTTCTCCACGTTTTACAAGATGGTCTTAAGGTATGCTAGGTCAAGCAGTCACTGGACTAAAACGAAAAAGTCAAGAATATAAGTGATACTGATATGGAAAATCTCTTTAATTTTCATGTATGAGTAGAGTGGAAAGTAAATGGTTGTTTAACTTCAAGGTGTCAATACAATTCTACAAATGTCATTGTACAAATCAACTGCACATTAAATGTTTATATATATATTCCACTTTACTTCTCTTAATAAACCCCAGCCTTTTCACTCTTGGTTTAAAAAGACACCAACTCATTTGCAATTTTTAGACTAATAACTAGCTTTTGAATGCAATCCTATTTTAAGACATACTAATCATGTGAAAACACCCTAAAAACGAACCATGTTAATATGGTAACTGAAAAAATGCAACAAAAACTCAAACAAACTAAACATAATTCCATATAGTAGGGCAATCTGAATGTTTGAAAGATCAGCAAATACTGTTATATAATTGATACAATCTGAAAGAAGTGGCTAGGAAACTTAAACTAAGCTACTTGTGCTAGAGATCTTAACATTTTGAAGGCTCATAAAGTACTTTTTAAAACTAATACCAAATTAAAAAGCACAAACCATAAGAATACCTAACAGACGTAAACTCATTTGGCGAGTGACGAGGTTGCCTAGGTTAGGCAGGGATGCATGCCAATTTTGATACGCCCTATGACAAAAGCATAAATAAGGGAATAGCCTAACAAACAGGTGCTTTATTCATGAGTGGGGAGTGAGACTTGGGATTAGCCAAAAAGAAAGTGTGCAATAATAGTGAATGGGAAAAGGTGGTGCTGGGTGTGAAAACTGGGAGCGGTCACACTGGCAGTCAGGTGTCCAACAAGTGGCAGCGAAACGCAGGACAGAAGGGGGACACCAGTAGTACTGGTGGAAAGAGGGGTCCTTGGCAAGCCATATGTGGCGATTGTAAGCACTGATTCGGTGCCATTCATCATATATGGCCGTAAGAAGGAAAATGTATTTTAGCCTTTCAAGACCACTACTTGCTGACCTTCATCAAGCATAGTCAGTTTGTCATCAATCCGATTCCAAAAGCATCCATAGCACTTCTGGCCATTATTACACATTTTATTGGCCTGTCTCAGCTACATTAGCCTGACTTCAGACCATGACTTGCTAAGAACCTCAGACACTAATGCCCCAAATACGAGGTTACTGGAGTTTTGTTAGGGGATGACAAATGGCTGGAAATAATGTTTTTGGGCAGTATTCCAACACATTAACCCAGCTACTATGAGTATGTGTCCCTGAAATGGCAAATAACATATGGACATGAAATTACAAGGTCCAAATCTGAATTTACCAGGTGGTACATGGAAGCAGGAGTTTGGTGTGGGGCAAGAGTGCGGAGAATGCCAGTGGACACCAGATGCTATAGGCCAGCAAGGGTAAGTTATATCCTTCCTCTTGATATTGGAGAGGTTTGGGTAGGGGTCCGGGTCCAGTTCAAGGCCGGACCTTGTTTGCAGTCTGAGCGTCTTGTGACTTTACGGACTGGAATTTCCAGCTTTACTATTTGCTTTTGTTTTCCTGCACCCCAAGAAATTCAGATTCTGGAAAACTAGGTTGATCATAATTAAACAAAGCAGTGTCCCATATGGGAATCTCTCTCTGCCCAACTTATAACTGGGCCCTTAGAATTTTAATCTTAAACAGTTGTCCCGACATGCACAAAAACAATCACCCTTACAATGCAGACACCCGTGCACCTTGGCACAAGTGTGCCGCACTAGTGCATGGCAGCCCATTATGCACCAGAACAGGGGAAAAGGACAGGACTGTGCCGTATCTTGTAGATATGATGCATTCCTGCCCTTTTGATGCACAGCAGCACAGAAGGAAGGCTTGCTGTGCTGCTGGTTGTCAAAATATTGTAAATGAGGCGATGGGAGCCTAACTATTCACTATGATACATGGAGAAAAGACCTTTACTTATGGTTTCACCACTTGACCAAGTTTTGAACCTGGACAAATTCGTTATATTCCATAACTTGTTTTTGTGAACGAAATGATCTACCTATACTTTTGTCAGATGCATGAGGGTGTTTGATGCGCCTCTACGTACCACAAATGCACAGCAAGGCTTTCCCAGTGGGTTTAACTGTGAGCCAGATGTATTTGTAGGTTCTAGTGCGCCTGCAACCTGTTGAGTGTCAAGTGTGTCTAAAGAGAATGTGCTCCCACTGGTAAGATGTTTGAGGCCATTGAATCTCAGTGGTTATGTGATTGGATGAGCTGTGTAGTGAATGTCCTGCAGCAGTGAGACTTTGTTCATGGCCTGACTGGAATACCTGAAAATGAAATATTTAACCTAGGATTGAGGTGAGATAGTCTTTTTTGTCTGTGATGTTATGGTTTGTTGTTCTTATAATATTTTTTCATGAGCAGATTTGTTATGCAGAGGTTATTTGATGCCGTAAGGCTGACCTACTACAACCCATTTCTAATGTTTTCTGATCTGTTCCACAGCTCAGGTAGGTTACTGACTCATCTACATCACTGGCACTGCCAAACAAGATGTCCACATACAGTCTGGTACCCTTTCTCTGATTTATCAGACAGTAGGGACGCAAGCCCACTGGCTTCATTTAAGCTACAGAAACATGTGAGTGTTGAGACGATCATATGCTGCTCCGCATTTTCTTTTGATTGGCTCTTGCAAGCTTTAGGAGGCTGCACATGTCAATCACCTTGCTGTCACCTTGGGCTTAATGGAGAGTGGTATTTAGCTTATTTATCCATGGTAGGCTTTGCATCTCACCAGTTAGTACACTTTTAAAGTATCTTCCCTGATCAGAAGCAGCCTACTTGTCAATCGTTACCTTTTTTGGACCAAAGATGGGTCTTTTCTTTTCACACCTAGCCTTGCTGCTGTGCCTAGTTCCTCTTAGGAACCATGGCTTGCTGGTTCTAATGCCCAGCACCAGATTCCTGCTCTGCTGTCGCCATAGAGCCTCTGAGTTGCAATCTAATAAGCAAGATGAATAAAAAAAAGTGGTTTCTCTGTGGATGTGTGAGTGTGTTTGTGAGTGACTGAGATTAAATTAGAATGTGAGTGTGGGTGTGTTTAAGAGTGTCAATGAGAGTGAAAGTGAGTTTGAATCTGGGTTTAGGAGAGGGTATGAATAAGTGTAAGCTAGTGCAAGAGACTGGGTGAAGGAGCGTGAGCGATTTATCAGGAGCAAGTGATTGGAGATTGTGAGAGAGCATGGAAAGGCATTTGGTATGAAGCTATCCATAGGGCAGTAGGTGCAGTTGCACCGAGCCCAGGTGTCATTGAGTGTTAACGGGTGAGTGAGTGTGTTTGTGAGAGTGAGAACCAGTGACTATTAGTACATTTGTGTGTGAGTAACTGTGAGTGGGAAATAGAGTGATTGTTAGAGGGAAGGAGTATAAGTGAGAGAGAGTGAGTGAGTAAGAGTGTGTTTGTTTATGTGTTTATGATAGGGAGTCTCCTGCTGGCCATGGCATTCTGAATATAAACCTGGGCTTATGGCGAGTGTGACACCCAAGTTAACATGCTGCTGCTGGCATATCAGAGATAATTCTTACTATAAAGAAAGGGCACCCACTGCAAAATGCAGTACCTGACATACTTGAAGTACTTTTTGGCATGACCCCTGTTTAAAAATGCTGGTGCTTGCATAATGAGGGGCATGGAAAAGGGTGGTGGACTTTAAAATAATACCCAGGCACGACAGTGACCACAACGCCCTGGAACTAGAGTATACCATCCCTTGGGTGACTGTGACAGGTGAGGAGAACTTGAAAGGAGGACATCTATTGGAGAACAACAGGAGGCGGATAAAATGGGAAAAACTTGCCTCCAGTTGGGAAAAGCTTGCCTCTCTCTATGCTGGGATTACTCCCATCCTCGAAGAGGCTTTTGACCTGTGGAATTCAGACTCTGCAACAGACAGAAGTGAGGACATAGCTCAAGTACATGCACATTTAACTAAGAAGCTCGAAGCTGACCTTTTTAGCACAGGCCGACCTAGAGCACAGGGACAAACCAAGAACACCTGGTATAACAGTACCTGTCGCTTGGCAAAACGAGACCTCCTATCCACCATAAAAGAAGGAGGTGCTAGGGAGGAGATCCGCTCTAAAAGGAGTGCGTACAAATCACTCATAGCTAAAGCTAGAATAGAGTGGGACGTACAGCACTGGGAGAATCTATCGGAGTCCCTAGCTAAAAGGGACTCCCGTAGATTCTGGAGAATAATCAACCATGGGAGCGGGGATCTCCCCTCTGCAATTGAACCCAACATAGCGGCCAATGTTTGGCAGGATCATTTCCAACAACTATATGCCCCTGTACATGATGAGTTAGTAACACCAACATCCAATAGCCTCACCACATACACATCTCTCCCTTTCACTTTAAAAGATGTCAAGGTGGCTATAACGGGTCTTGCTTCCGGAAAGGCCCCGGGTTTGGATGGGGTGCCGGGTGATCTTTTTAGGCAGGAACCTGGGATTTGGGCACCCTACTTGATGGTTTTATTCAATGCAGTGCTGGGGGGTATGAAAATTCCGGATACTTGGCTGGGAGCAGAGGTGGTCCCGATATATAAAAAGGGACCGCCCCTGCTCCCCGCCAACTATCGCCCAATCAGCCTCATTGATGTAACCCAAAAGTTGTTTGGAAGACTAATCCTGGATAGGCTCCAAAGCTGGATGGAAGAAACTGATATTTTAAGCCCTCTCCAGGCAGGTTTTAGGAAGGGAGTGTCAACAGTGGATCAAATACTCAGACTAAATATCTTATACTGGAAGACAGCACTTCTAGAAGGGGGGTCACTGTATGCTGTCTTCGTGGACCTCCGTGCCGCCTTCGACTTGGTCCCTCGGGCCAAGTTGTGGGCGGTACTGGGTGACATGGGCTACCCTGGAGACATTCTCCAGATTCTTATTAGGCTACACACAGACAATTACGCCCGTGTAAGATATGGAAAGGGCGGTAGGCTGACAGATAGGTTTCCTGTCCAACGTGGGGTAAGGCAGGGCTGCGTGTTGGCGCCGACCCTGTTCTGTCTATTCACGAACGGGGTGATAGAGCACTTGTGCAGAATCCCTAACATTGATGCCCCGCAACTGAACAGCAGCAGGGTGCCAGCGATTATATTCGCGGACGACACCCTGCTGTTGTCAAAACACCTAGGGCGCTACAGAGGGTTCTGGACGGATTTTTGGAGTTTTGTAATGAAAGGGGATTAGAAATAAACCCCTCGAAGACTAAATTCATGATCCTCAGCCAAAAGCCCAAAAATAGCCCAAATCCCCGCTTGGGATCTACACCCCTAGAGAGAGTTCAAGTGATTGAGTACCTAGGCATAACCCTCAATCAAAATTTAACCTGGTTGCCACACAAAACAAAGGCAACCACAAAACTAATCCAGAGGGCTGGTGCTATCACAAGAATTGCAAAAAAATCCTCCCTTCGTCCACTGGCACCTGCAATAAACATTTATAAAGCCCAAGCACGAGGAGGCATCACCTATGGGGCTGAGCTATGGGGACATACACCGCTACAGTCTATACAGGTCGCAGAGAACAATTTTATCAGACAATTGGCGGCCCTTCCTCTGAGTACCCCCTTACTCCCCTTGAGAATGGACTTGGCACTGCGCCCAATCACCGAAGAACTGAGCCTCAAACCCCTGACCTATTGGAGGCGGTTGTGGAGCAGCCAGGATTTGGGCCATTACAGAAGCAAATTACAGGAGCTCCTTAGATTAATTCAAGCGTCCAAAATTCCATGGCTCAAGTATATCAGGGACATGTGTACGACCCTTGGAGTTCCAGAGCTATGGTGTAATCCAGAACTAATGTCCGTAAGGCTCCCGAGGAAAGAACTCTCCAAATTGTTCTATAGCTTTATGCTACAAAGATCTCTGAGTCTAATCCGGGAAGGTTCTTTAACTGACAGTTTTACCAAAGTAAAAGACTCTTACAGTCCTGAATATGTCTTAGACGCTATGTCCCCAGTGCACGTAAGGAAGATCTTCCTGCAATGGAGATACGGCTCTCTCCCTTGGAGGTCCTTCACCAAAACCTGGAACGGTAACCTAGACTCGAGCAATTGCCCTGCCTGCAATTACAAGCTGGAAAGTGACCTACACGTGGTCTTGTTTTGCAAAGCCTATAGCAAAATCAGGAGCTATTGGCTGGTCCCCTATTTAAGGAACTTGGGCTTTCGAACTTACGCCCCAGCCTATAGAGTGCTCAAAACTGACCTTGCAGCCCCAACTGTGTTCGTAATGGCGAAATTCTTGACGGCAATGTGAAGATCACGTGCAAGAATTATAAGGGACTCCAACGCGGCACGATCCATTAGTTCTTAATCTAATCTAAAAATGTATTGTGTAACCATGAACTTTGATTTCTCGAATTTTAAAATTGCTGAATCTATTTTAAAATCTTTTTAATGATTTAATGTCGTTTACTTGTATATCTTTTATGATCTCAACGATCGAAATAAAGATTTTTTTAATTGAATA
Source organism: Lissotriton vulgaris (assembly GCF_964263255.1). Taxonomy (NCBI): domain Eukaryota; kingdom Metazoa; phylum Chordata; class Amphibia; order Caudata; family Salamandridae; genus Lissotriton; species Lissotriton vulgaris. The sequence continues at coordinate 1,612,820,783 of NC_141687.1, read as the reverse complement.
AGCAAGATGAATAAAAAAAAGTGGTTTCTCCGTGGATGTGTGAGTGTGTTTGTGAGTGACTGAGATTAAATTAGAATGTGAGTTGGGTGTGTTTAAGAGTGTCAATGAGAGTGAAAGTGAGTTTGAATCTGGGTTTAGGAGAGGGTATGAATAAGTGTAAGCTAGTGCAAGAGACTGGGTGAAGGAGCGTGAGCGATTTATCAGGAGCAAGTGATTGGAGATTGTGAGAGAGCATGGAAAGGCATTAGGTATGAAGCTATCCATAGGGCAGTAGGTGCAGTTGCACCGAGCCCAGGTGTCATTGAGTGTTAACGGGTGAGTGAGTGTGTTTGTGAGAGTGAGAACCAGTGACTATTAGTACATTTGTGTGTGAGTAACTGTGAGTGGGAAATAGAGTGATTGTTAGAGGGAAGGAGTATAAGTGAGATAGAGTGAGTGAGTAAGAGTGTGTTTGTTTGTGTGTTTATGATAGGGAGTCTCCTGCTGGCCATGGCATTCTGAATATAAACCTGGGCTTATGGCGAGTGTGACACCCAAGTTAACATGCTGCTGCTGGCATATCAGAGATAATTCTTACTATAAAGAAAGGGCACCCACTGCAAAATGCAGTACCTGACATACTTGAAGAACTTTTTGGCATGACCCCTGTTTAAAAATGCTGGTGCTTGCATAATGGAGGAAATTCTTGGCATTGGTGCACCTGTGACACAATACTTTTCTTGAGAATATAGAAGTAACTCTTGGCATAAGGGAGGGCACTTAAGACAAAATGCAGACCCTTAAATACTGAAATAAACACTTGATATGAAGGTTTATATATGGCATAATGCTGGTGCTAGCATACTGTAGACGATTATTTGCCTAGGAGATAGCAACCATGGGATATTGAGGCCAAGGGGCATGATAACATGCAGCCTTTGAAATACTGGGGGTCATTTTTGACATACAGGCCATACGTGGTATTTGGGCAATACCAGCGGCAAAGGTCTGGTACCGGTATATTGTATGTAATTATTGGTATAAGGTGTATCCATAACATAACAAATTTATTTGCACAATTTTTTTATTTTTGTTTTTTTATTTTTCCTTACATTCTTCACCTGATTGGTACAATTTTTGTCCATGATTTTTAAGTCTCACCTGAGACATTTCATGTGCTGTTGCTTGCAAGACATTTTGTTAGCTTACAGTGGGCTTGAAGCCCACCCATTGCTTACCATTGGTTGGCTTTGTTGTCATGCTCATCTGCTCGCTTCTTGTTTGTCAGCACATGCAGGCTTCACTTGTCTGTAGCTCTCCCCAGTGGCATAACAATAGCCCCTTCAGTCGCCACAGTGCTGGTGGGCCCGAGTTCCAGGGGGCCCCCTTTGGCACTGTGCACGGGCGGCGGCTGAGAGCTCCTGACTGGGGGCCCGTATATGTACTTTGCATGGAGGCCCCTCAAGTTTTGGTATGCCACTGGCCCTCCTCTGGAACATGGCCCAAGTAATTGGGCCCTTCCATTTCATTTTAGGAGTTACTTGTTCATTTTTTGTGGAAGCATTCCATGAGAGTGCATGTGTACGCGAGCTACCTTCTGCATGTGTATCATCTCTACTCACTCTGTGTCACTCTCCCTTACCCTAGTCCCTTTGTCTCATCTATTGGATTCTACTCCTGGATACTTTTGCTTGATTTGATCCTGAAATTAGAGTGCTTAGCACTTTCCATAGAAACTTTGTTGTAACAACAGGAACATTCACAGGCACCAGTTTACTATGCACAGTAACTGTAACTAGTAACAGTTAACACTGACCACCTTTGAAACCTGTGAACCTAATTATTGTATATACATTTTGAAACCAATCTTGCTGCAGCCCTACACAAGCAGTTTCTGATGCACCCAGTCTTCAAAAAAACCCATGTGGGTTGACTTTTTTGCAAAAGAACTCATATCTAAGAAAAAAATCTAAATTCTCTTGACTCTAGAATTCATACTGAATACGAATAATCTAAACAAAGAATCAGTATCTCTACTGCTCAAACACTAGTATCTCATATAGTGTGTAGTGTACTGCTTACTTGTTTAAACAAATAAAAAACACATTATTAAGGGGGCTGCTTTCATGGAATTCTACCCATAATATTGAGTTGTTTTATAGTAAAAGCTTTGGGCAAAGAGACTTTCATCTGCGTAGTAAAATTGGTCCCCCTATGCACCACAAACTATTGCAGTAAAGTGCAATAACATGATTCAACTTTCTTCTCCATCTGACATTTCATTTTTATGACTTCCATTTTTTCATATGTTTTGTTTATTTAGACTGTAGTGTAAATATTTTGGGCCTCAAATGACCGATGACTACTGAATACATTTTCTCAGTATATCCTCAGCTACCAATTTCTGTTCCCCTTTTAGGCGATGAACTATTAGCATATGAGGACCTGGAACAAGATAATAGTTATCATTTATCCATTACCAAATGGATATGGTCAGGCAGAAACTGTTCAGGTCAAATTAATTTGGAAACAGATAAAATGACCACAACAAATGAATGAAACAGAATCAGCAGAATAGTTATCTCAGTTGGTAACTTTATCACATCTAAAGACATTTGCATGCCAAATTTAATTTACGATTTATAGAATTTTAATAAGCATTTATAAAGCTTAAGACTCACGCTAAAAGAAAATTCTTCCTCCGCAGAGGAAGATTGTATCATGAGACATGAGTCATTTAAAGCATATAACCCTCATACAAGCCCTATAGATGTAAGTTCAGAAATTACCAAAATGACCAGTTCCCGTTCATGAACAGGTTTTTCTGCCCCTGTCCACACTAAAAATCAAATGCCACAGCTGTTGTCAGGAAACCCTTCAGCCGGAAAGGTCTCACTTACGCAAGTATACCAGCTGGCAGCAAACGCAGTAATATATCCCAGTTTGCATTAGTTTCTGGAAGTCCAAGTCAACAGACTCTGAACCACAAGGAGGGTTGAGAAGGTGGGCAAGGTAGGAACCATTCTGTCCATACTTTAGACAAATATATTCAATTGATTTCTGGTTGACACCCCTTGACATCCCTAATTTGATCAGATCATTCTCTCCCATTGGTCAGTTTCGATTAGATGAGATGATGTAGTAGGTAAAATATACAAATCCGGAATATTAAGTAATCCATTGCTTTGCATTTTCCATAAGACCACTGATTTTTATTCATCCAATTAGTTATGACATCTAGGAAGTAGGTGAGTCCATTCCCTCATCCTTTGTCAGTTCTTTCCCAAGCATGTACGTTTGGAAGTAACACATTTATTGCAAGTCCAGTCAAGTAAGCTGCAAGAGTGAAAGACATTGTTGAGTATTAGAGCACAAGTAGAAACTTTGCGTAAAGTTCTCATAGTCTTCACACTGTTCAGTTCATTAGTTCATGCTAGGAAGCAAAAGAGCCTGTACGAAACGCACCCTATGTGCACTGGGTTGTGTTAAAATGCGAACATCATATTATTTAATACAATCCATTAGTTCTTCATTTATGTTAATTAGTAATTGCATCTACATTATGCAAGTATGAAATACCTATAAAAAATGTATAAACACTTTATAGCCATCTTGTATATTCGTTTTTCAATACTCTTTTTATGTTACAAGCTTATTACATCATTCAGTAATTATAAGCATCACTAAATTTGAACCTTTACAAAGCCCAAAATATAATAGCATGTATCATTCTCATCAATACCAGTACTTCATGTTACACAATGTAATGTTAATGTCCATTTTCCTAATACCTAAAACAACTTTATTCATACACGTATAAGGAAGCTCATGTTATCGTTTGTCTGTTATTGTTCATTTATAAATAAAGTAAATGAATACCAATAGCTTAATTCACTTCTCATTAGTTTAATCTGTGGTTAGGTATCATTACAAATCTATGTCTAACATTCTGCATACTGTTACGATGCAGTATCTAAATAAAATTTCATTTTGTGCATGTTCTCAAAACATGATAGCTCGACACACATTTGTCAAATCCTTAAATTATTGTCACAATCAATTTTCCCAGGGTGAATTCATAGATATCAGATGAAGGATAACATCCAGGCTCTATCGTTTATTTGCATTATTATGTAAATCTCAACCTGCATTTGAGAATTAGATGAACAGTATTAAAAAATGGGTTTACAAAACATGAAAGTAGTATCACATACATAAAATTAGCCTGGAATATCTCCTTACCTAGTGACTGACCTATTTTTCAAAGTTAATATTTTGACCAGAAACAGCGCCATTAAATAGTCCTGCCTGTGGAATGCAAATATTCAACAGCTAAACCTCGTGATAGGAGTTCACAGTAGCAGAGAGTTTTGAATGAAGATGATAGCAACTGTCAACAGGCATTCTTATGTGCCCATCTCTTACATACTGATTTTGATTTGTTGACACTTTGAAAACAAGAGCAGAGATCTATACATACAAGGTACACGGAAATGCTTTTGCTGACCTTGTACTTAACCACAGGAAGACCGAGATCAATATACAGCATGGCCACTCAGGCTCTCTATGTAACAGTATGCTTTTGCGACACCCATGCCTCAAGGAGGTCCAGCCATATGCTACAGAAAACCTTAGAATCAGAGTGAACATGCCTTTTTAAGTAAATCCCTCACTTAAAAATCAGCATGATTGCTGCCTTTCTACAGGGCAATGAAGCATGGCAAATACAAGCAGGGCATTGAAAACCCTAGTTAACACTCATGCCGTGTCTCTTTCAGTTCCTTAAAAACATCGATGAACACACACTACCTGTGGCTGGGACTTTTTAGCGTTCTACTACATTTTGTTATGCAAAGTCTTTAGAAGTGAAGAAGGGGAACACAGCACCTCAGTTATGGGTTTCTTTCACTACCTAATAGGGGAACATGCAAGGCATATTCCTTGTTTTGATTGTGACCCATGCTATGCGCCAGTTCTGGCAAATAAGGAATGGTGAACTTAATTGAAATGTTTAGGATTCCAAGGGCCTTGCGTCACTTTTATGCCGCCGGTACGTCACTTTTTGTGACGCACCAGCAGCGTAAAAAATTTGCCTTGCTGCACCATATTTACAAAGTGACGCATCTAGGTAGATGTGTCACTTTGTAAACCCCTGCACAATATTAATCCTGCGCCAGGTATATTGTATGCAGGGGGGCGTTCTGACGCAAGAAAAGGTCATAGAAGTGATGCAGTGAAATCTACGAGATTTCACTGCGCCACTTCTAGGACGCAAATGCGTCAATTTCTTACGCCTGCCTCACAGCAGGCGTAAGACTGACGCAGGCCCTTTCACATGGGGCTTGCCCCATGTGAAAGGACACATTGCTGGAGTTGCGTCACTTTTGTGACACACTTCAGCAATGCGCCACTTTTGCGCCATGCAGATACGTCAGAAATACTGGCGTATCAGTAACTCCTTGCGCAATGATGCGTCATACTGTAAATATGATGCATCATTGGTGTTGCAAGGAAGGCGCAATGAAAAGTGACGCATCGCTGTTTTCACGCAGCAATGCATCACTTTTCATAAATGAGGCCCCAAATGCCTTAACATCTTTCCAATTGATAGCCGTCTGAGACGAACAAATTCCGATTTCATTCAAGGCACTCAATGTGATCCAGAGAACAGAGCTTGCAGCTGAACCACATGATTCAAACCAACACCTTCTGCAGGCTAGGCGATAGCGTAAGTGGGGCAGCCTACATGAAGGGCGGTATAATAATCAATCCTAAATAGAACTGTTACCATAATAAGGGAAAAATGTTCATGCGGGTTAAACAAATAGAAAGGTGCTCTTGGTCAATAGCAGAAGTCACACACAGTCTGAAAAGCTCATACACAAGTGGAGGTCATTGTTGATTGAAAAATCCAGGTTTTTCAGACTCTTAGACACAATAATGGGACCTCAGCAAGGGATGTTACAAAAAGAGTAAGTGAGCATCACCGTTGTTACTCATTCAATGATAAAATGTGGCCCAGCACAAATCTCTGGAATTAGCACTGTCTTTTTTACGTCACCAATGCCACCCTAAACACCCAAAACACCATTTAGGGATCTCCTCTGCTAGGGATCTGTCCCAGGACCATATATATGATTTGCACGCTGGTCCAGTCGATGTGGGATATTTTTACCTGCTTTTTTTCATGTGATGGATGTTCAAGTGTCCATCATTCTAAGTTGAGAGTTGTTGATGCAGTAGAGCTGAGCAGACCTGTTTCCTGTTTGAGCAGAGCTTGAATACTCCTGATTTTTCCCATCCGCACTCTGTTGGTGTTTCTGTATCGAGAACTGAGGCACACACAATATTGCTCCCAGTAAAGTTGTTAGTCCAGAGTGTCACTTTCACAAACTAGTCTAATTCCTTTCTAGTCATAGCTCTGAGGAGGAGCTAAGGCTGGTTTGGAGTGGAGGGGACTGACGTATAAAAATAGTTTTTTTGTGAGCTGAAAACAGCAAATTAAAAGAAATGCAATTTACGAATCACCAAATAGTATACATAAAAGGTAACCATTTTAAAACAGTGATTTCTCATTATATTCTGTTTCTAAATAACGAGTTCCTAATAGCAATATGGTGTTCATCACAAATACTTAATCATTATACAAATTGCAGACTTCACTGCGGCGGGGAAACACCACATTCCGCACCCTGGAAGTGTTTTACCATTCATTGAGAGCCTCGGACAGGATGAGACATTCGTATTTCACCTAACGTCTCTGAAGGAAAAAGAAAATGGCGACCCAGGAACAAGAGGACAATTTTTCCAGTAGGAGGGGAAGAAAATGTTATGACAAGGAGCTGGAAAACTTAGTGGAGGAGTATGTGGCAGAAAATGGTTGAGTTTTTGGAAATACATCTCTAACATTACCTGAAGACAAAAAAGACACGTTTGCAGAAAATTTCAAACTAGAATCAATGCTGCTGGAGGAAATGTAGACGAAATTATAGAAAGTTGGAATACTTTTGGTCGAGAACAAAGGAATCTCTAGCAAACAGGAGGAAGGAGTCTGATGTAACAGGTGGACGACTAGCTCACGGAAAATAGCCTTTGGAACAATAATGTATATCCACTTTTAAGCCTGAGGCAGTAGCAGCAGCTTCATCTCTAGACTCATCTTCTCCAAGAAGGAAAGCAGGGATATGTTTTTATTAAATTATTGTTATCAGTGGCGGCCGGTAATTTTGGCAGGGAGGGGTGGGTGGGCAGGCCACACACACACACTAACTCACATGCACCCATGCATTCATAAACCTGCACACAAACCCATTCACAACACTCACTCACATCAAATAATACATTTACACAGTAAAAAACATAGGACCTCATTTACAACAAAATGGGGCAGCACTGCAAGCCATTTTGCTGCACCGAGCGGCATAATTTTAAAAGCACAAGGATGCATTGTATTTACAACAATACAACACATCCCTATGCTTTCCCCTGCACTGGCGTACAGTTGGCTGCCATGCACCAATGCAGGTATCCTTGCACCATGGTGCAAGGGTGCCTGTGTTACGGGAAGGATTGTTGTTGTGCAGGAAGGGGCATCTTCCTGCACAAAAACAACCATTTAATGGTGTTTTCCTCTTTTAATGTGTGCTTCAGAATGCCTTGTAAATATGGGCCAGCACACAGAATCACTGGTGCATCAAAATAACTGCGCAAGAGGCTTGTAAATAAGCCCTATAAAACTTACCTGCCCTGCTCTTTCCGGAGAGGGAAGCCTTGGAGGTCCCAGGAAGGTTGGCACTGCTGCCTACTCTCATTGGCTGACCCTAGGAGGAGGGTCAGCCAGTGAGGGGAGGTAGCAGTCTCTGTTTCGTTACAGAATGAGATGGGGTCAGTGAGACACTTCAGGGCTCAAAACTGAAGCTTTCAGGTCAGTGGAAATCTGAGACGCTCCCCCTCATCACGATGGGCAGGGCCTCAAAGCACTATTGCCAGGCTGAGGAGATCAGGCACATACCACTGTGAAATCTTCAGCCTGGCAAAGTTCCGCTTAGGCAGACAGAAGCCTATGCAGTTAGTGCATGTCTAGCTCCTGGCTGCCTGACGTGAACAAGAAGAGTGTCTGTCAGGTTGGCATTTGCTCAGCCTGGCAGACATTTCTTTTTATAAGTAGGCGAGGGGGAATGACCCCTTCACCCATATGGATGGGTCGTGGCAGATTGGTATTAAAATTCAAACAAAATAGTACATGTAATATTTTACATCGATCTCAAACAAGAAATTATGGAGATTGAAATCCAAGTAATTTTTTGATAGAAAAACCGCAAATAAAATTATCGAAGACATCAGAAAAATAAAAAAAATAATGTGCAAATATTTAAAATCCTTTAATTTGAGCCCTAAGGATCCTATACACCAGGCCCAGCCAAATATGCAGACAGGACTCCATCCTCAGTGCCTGGACTTATTTAGAAAAGGGACCCCATACCTGCACATATGCTATATCCCTGGTACATAGCGGGCAGTGTGAGCAGAAAAACCTGTGTTGGAGCAATTTCAAATCTGCTGCCAAGTGGTGGCAAACACCAAGTCTGCTACCAGTGGGCAGGAGCTTGAAAAATGCTCCCACCAGCTTGGAGCCAACTGTAGATCTGTTTCCCTGATTCCAGTGATGTGGGCAGAGAAATAGATGCAAATATTGCTCCCGCCCACTGGAACAGCATTTTTAGATACTCCCTGCAGGCGAGAACAAAGCTGACTCCTGCTGGATGCAGGAGCCCGCTGGGGCCATGGGGGCCTTAGGCCACCCCTGTGGCCCCCAATAAAAATGTGTTCCAGGCCCTGGGTGGGCACCAGGACACCCACTCTTTGTTGGCCAGGCCCCGGGGTGGGGCTTCGGGGCAGAAATTGGCCCAGGAAGGGAGGCCGCATGCCCCTTCCCCTTCACATATGCAGCCGGGCCTCACAGGATGGGGTCCCTGGAGTCAAAATCAGCCCAGGGAGGAGGGTCCTGTGCTTCCCCCCCTTAAATATGTTGGCGGGCCCTGAGGGGATGGGGTTCCTGAAACCAAAAGAAGACAGTAGAAGGGGGGGCTGTGCCCCCTCCCCCTAAAAGATTCACTGGGCCCTGGGGGAGCACATGCAGGAAAGGCTGGAAGGCAATGCCCGCTGCACACATCCAAAGGTTGTGTGCACTGTGTGCTTGGCTGCATGCAGGATATTGGCTACATGGCCAGGGAGCAGACCAGGCCCTTTGTCCAACCCTCGGTATGCATGACCAGCTGCGGGTGGTGGTGGTGGTTGGATTAACGTATGGTAATCAAACATTAAGCCCTAAAAATTCACTGAAAAAACAAAGGTTAAAATTAAATTCATAGGTCAAATGTTTAGATTTAAGCAAAAAAAACACTGAAATTCAACGGTTACAGTTAGAGTTATCTCAAGTAAATACAACTGGTGCCCTAAGGTAACTAGGTGATAGGGGTGATATAAGCAAATAGAAAACAATGTCACAGATGGTACTACAGATATATTAAACACATTCACAACATTTATTTTATATATGGTGACTGCCAATGGGTAGTTATAGGTAGGACCACATTTTCATAGGAAAAGCATTTTTTGGTTTGCATTATAACTTTGGCGCTGTTTGACGAATCTTCACAAAACTGTTAAAAAAAGTCTCACCCACCCAGCTTGATCCTAGACATTTTTGGAACTTTGTCTATTTCACTCTACAGAGCATCCGGGGAGCTAACAGATATCTAGAGAAGATCAGATTGGCTGGGAGGCACCACTTCAAGAAAGATGCGGTGGCAGACAGTCCCCTGTCCAAGGAAAAAGTAAAAAAACATATAGGGGCAGCGTACAGATACCCTAGGACTACAGGGGGCACCAGATGGACCACCATGGGGTCAACTGGGGCCAAAAATAACTATTGTTTTTTTACTGCAACATGGATCCGTAGCTCCAATGAAAAGAAAATGACAGTCTCCTGCCTCGTATTAAAATACATCCTGGGGTGGTACAGGGCCTGGGGTGGTGCATACCGGTTTTTGGGAGGAGGGGTCACACAGCCCATTTCCCAAGCCTTTTAGAGGCCTTGGAGACCCCATCCTCTAGTTGTTCAAAATTTGGGGAGTGAGACCACATCCTCTTGCCCAGATTCAAGCAGTGTTAAGTAATGTCCCGGGGACCCCATCCCCTGAGACGGATGTATGACATTACAACGCAAGCTTTTACCACGCATGCCTTTACAACTGGGTTTTTACAACGAAAAGCTTTACAAAGCATAGTGCTTTGGGGAGCTGGATAGTGAATAGTTTAATTTACTTTTCCAACTCCAGTCCCCGTGGACACTAGGGAAGGTGTTGGAAAGTAAATTAAACGTATTCCCTATCCTAGAGCGCCCACCAGCGCAATGCGTTGTAATGGTTTGCGTTGTAAAAGTTGAGTGGTAAAGGCACTTCGTGGTAAAAGTTGCGTTGTAAAGGATGTTTCCCCCTGAGACATTGGAGTTTCCTGTCCGGGAGAATGCAGGCATACCTTGCTCTCATTCTCCTGGGCAGGAAACTTTCACCCAGGCAGGAGTAGTGAAATCAATGGGCACTCATTGGGGAGCCAGCTGGTGGCTGAGTACTAGCAACTGGTTAGCGCAGGCCCAGGCTTCAGGTCAGGCCCTGCACCCAACTCCACGCGGAACACAGCCAAAGGCCATAGCAGCAGGTTTGGGTACCAGCAGGGGTTGAGGGCTGAGCTGAAGGGCATGCGCTGCACCAAGCCACACGCTGCACATGGCAATGAACATTTCACTCTATGTTAAAAAGCACAGAAGTTCACTGAAAAAACAAAAGTGACATCATAGGAAGGAATTGTCATAAAATTTAACATTGCAATATAAAAATCCTTAGAAATTTACTGAAAAAAACAAATGTTAAAGGGGCATTATAGTTGGGTAAAAATGTCAGTTAGAACATACTGTTTCAAACTAGAAAACCACTGAAATTCAAAAGTTATAGTTATCTCAAGTAACTATAACTCATGCCCTAAAGTAACTATACCTTACGCCCTCACCATGCATTGATAATTACCTCGCCTACTACATCACTCATGACAGGTTCTAAGACATCATTGATAACACAGCACATTTGAAATGACATAATTGATGACAACACAGTGTATGAACATTTTCTTACCACGCAATTAATTTTTTAGAACACATTAAAATGATGATTAAGACGTGAAATTTTCACGTGTTGAATAAAATCTTTTATGTTTCAGGATGTACTACTGCTCAGGCAGTTGACAGAAACAGCGATGCACTTCTACTTCGCTCCCAGCTATACAAATCTTTTCATGGGCTTGGGGTAGGAGTAGGTCATCTGTGCTGAGGAATTGTCTAGGTATACCAGGGACATAATGTTATGACTCTGAGATATCTGGAATATCAATAATATTGTTGTCTTATGGAGTGGAGGTATACAGAAGGCTGAGGAGTACACATGGAGAATGAATGTCAATGAATTCCAACTACAGCTGCAATATCAGAGTCGCACTTCAGCTGTTACCTATTTGAATGTCAGGCTGAAGGTAGAGTGGGATAGATTGATCACTAGCCTTTTCTGCAAACCAACAGCTGGAAATAGTATACTGCATGCTAAGAGATGCCATCCCACAAGCACCAAATGGAGTATTACTTATGGTGAATTGAGCAGGATTAGACACAATTGTAGTGATGATGGTGATTTTCAGAAAGCAAGACTATCCGGTACATGTTCTACTGGAGCCCAGAAGTAAGATCCTTTCTGTGAAGACAGAGGATTTTTTGGTATCCAAAGTTCAGAGAGAAAGAGCGGACACAGTGAGGTTTATAATTAAGTAAAGTTCTCAGGTGCCCAGTCCTTGATGCATTCTGAGGAAACACTGAGGTTTGTTGAAAGGAGATTTGAGATTGAGTGAGATAGTGGGTGATGAACCGGCTGATATTTAGAAGAGATGCATCAGTCTGAAGGACAGAATGGTTCACATCTATCTGCAATGTGACAAAGTGAAAAATACAGTTGCTTGCTGATATGTATATCTTCAAAAGATGCAGTAATTGTAAGACTTGTAGGGGCTCAGGTGATAGAAACAGCTTCATTACACCAGATGCCAAGGTTAAAAGGACGGTCCTAAAACTAATCACATGCACTACAATGTATGTGGTGCATTTTTCAGAATACCTGTGTGGCTTATGGTATGTGGAAAGTAACACATTTCCAGTTAAATAAAGGATCTTGGAGGATAGAAGAGCTATAATATAAAATGAAAAATCTTAAGTAGCTGCCAGACACTTTCATGAAAAATACATGGAAAATGGATAAGGCCGGGATGCCCGCCACCCCCTCCCAACACCAATCCCCAATGGATGGGAGAAGTCGGACACAGGTTTGAACTTTTGGAAGGCGGGGGGGAGTTACCCCCCCGGCCGTATTTATTAAAATATGAAACAAAATTTAAAACATTAAATAAAAGTTTCATGAATTATGTACAATTTTACATTTATTACATTTCGATGAAGACATGTTCTTTGGCTAACCTTAACAGATCTCTAATACAAAGGTTTCCTAGCCGAGTCTAGCATCCTGAAAATGCATACATTCTAAATTAAAATTGTACATCCTAGCATTAAGGGCCAACGGCAAGGTCTTAACCGGTGTCAGATCCCTACTACCAAAATCTCGCCCTCGCGGTGTGAGTGGCGCATGCGCAGAGGACTCTACCCTCATTGCCAACTGTAACTTCCCTTGTCGTGGGGGCCCCCTTTCCACTCGACGCCATCTTAAAGGTCGTCCGAGTTCCCGTGTGAGGTATCTGTAGGAAGGACAGCGTGGACTCCCCCCCATCCCCACACTCTCTATCCGCCGTCGCGGATATCCGGCCCCTGGGAAATTCGTAGGAGGGGCATCTAGCCGCCTCCCCCCTGGGAGGGGCCTATGGCCGTCTCCCCCTAGGCGACCCATCCTTAGTGGGTGCCGCCTCCCCGTGGAAGTGCCAATGGCCGCCTCCCCCCGGGCGCTCCCATCCATTCTCGGTGGCGCCCCCCTCTAGGGACCTTGAAATTACTGCTCACCGATCATGACCTTACCGCCCGACCAAAAAATAAATACGACAGTTGTTTACCTACTAAGGGAAGAAAAAATTCTGACATAGCCTTGATGAGTCATCAACTTCTCTCTCCTACAAAGGGAAACATTATCCTAAAGGCAGAAGTCACATCAATATCTGAAACATTCCTTTACTTCTCTACTAAGGAAAAAAGGCCTATACATTTCTCTCTAATAAAAACTTTATTTAAACAAACATTGCCATAAGGGGCTGGTGGGTGGGTCAAAATTGCCGCTTGTTCCGTCGAGGGCTCACGAGCAACGAGTGGGTGCAGCCTTCAGAGCACAGGAACAAGAGGACGCTTCTTCGGATTCCCGCTCTATTTATCCATCTGCGGGAGGGCGGGGACCCTCCTCCGGTACGCCTACTGGGCGTGGTCTTCCGTGCGGGTGTCTAGGACGACCCCTCCTGGGCGGGAAAAGGCGCGCCCCGGCTACGCCACTTTGGGCATACCAGCCGAGCCACGCCTCCCGCCCAAAATGGTTTCCCGGGGGGATCGGGGCACCCAACCATACGTTCGGGGGGACCGAGTGGTCGCCCCTTTCCATATGGCCGGGATGCCCGCCACCCCCTCCCAACACCAATGCCCAATGGATGGGAGAAGTCGGACACAGGTTTGAACTTTTGGAAGCCGGGGGGTAGTTACCCCTTCGGCCGTATTTATTAAAATATGAAACAAAATTTCAAACATTAAATAAAAGTTTCATGAATTATGTACAATTTTACATTTATTACATTTCGATGAAGACATGTTCTTTGGCTAACCTTAACAGATCTCTAATACAAAGGTTTCCTAGCCGAGTCTAGCATCCTGAAAATGCATACATTCTAAATTAAAATTGTACATCCTAGCATTAAGGGCCAACGGCAAGGTCTTAACCAGTGTCAGATCCCTACTACCAAAATCTCGCCCTCGCGGTGTGAGTGGCGCATGCACAGAGGACTCTACCCTCATTGCCAACTGTAACTTCCCTTGTCGTGGGGGCCCCCTTTCCACTCGACACCATCTTAAAGGTCGTCCGAGTTCCCGTGTGAGGTATCTGTAGGAAGGACAGCGTGGACTCCCCCCCATCCCCACACTCTCTATCCGCCGTCAGGGATATCCGGCCCCCGGGAATCTAGCCGCCTCCCCCCAGGGAGGGGCCTATGGCCGTCTCCCCCTAGGCGACCCATCCTTAGTGGGTGCCGCCTCCCCGTGGAAGGGGCCAATGGCCACCTCCCCCCGGGCACTCCCATCCATTCTGGGTGGCGCCCCCCTCTAGGGACCTTGAAATTACTGCTCACCGATCATGACCTTACCGCCACAGGCCGGATAGTTGACCGACTATCCGGCCCCCCCTACTCCTCCTAAAGGTCATGCTTCCTCAAACCCCTTAGCCATGCTATGAAGTCTCCTATGAGTAAGTCATTCCCCTCCCTGGACAGGTGAACCCCATCATTCAGATACATGTGATCACCCCGAATACACCCGTGAGGAATGCTATGCAACTGCGAAGAGCGAAACAATTTATCAATTTTATTGTTAACCCTTTTCACTGAGTGGTTCAGCGCTGACACTGAAAGGCCCCCCCGCCATACCTTCCTGGGGATCATGTGGGACTAGGCAATCGTGCACCCCGGGACTTTTTAGCCAACCAGCTAACAGCCGAAAGGATGTGTTCTAATAACACTCGTCTACCCAGTGTCACCAAGTCATTGCCCCCAAGGTGTACTATGACTACAGATGGCGGTGACCTTTGCCGCCCTAAAAGACCCTCAAAAAACGATTGGAATTGGTCAAAACAGAGCCCGCCCTTCCCATGGAAGGTCACTTTGTACCCGTATTCCCCAGATGCGTGAGTCGCGTCACCTGCCTTGAATAAGTCCCCGGCGCGCCTCACATATGAGTGGCCCGTGACCCATACCACTCTCTCTCCAGTTTGTGATCCTTGACCGCTGGTCTCCTGATGTTGGGTCGACTTCAAATTCCGCCCCGCGTGACAGGCTCGCAAAACTGTAATTCAAACAAAAGACAAGAAGCGTGAGTGCATGTCAATTGATCTTTACAACATGTGCAATCGCACATACCTTTTGAAGCAATTCGAGGGCCAACGGCCCAGCTGTTTTACTTCCTCCGCACTCTGACCCCTGGCTGTAGCCTCAGTAGCAGCCCCTATCCTAAAGGAGTGGGTCCCAAAATCGCAAGGGTCCATGCCCGCGGCAGCGATTGACAGTGCCAGCACCCTCTGAAACTGAAATCTCGTCAGTGGGGTGCCATCCTTGTGCCTAAGCAAACTCCCCCCCATGTAGCCGTCCTTAGTGCCAAATATTCCTCTAAACACTTTATCGGGCACGTGGGGGACCCTCGCGCGCGCTGCACGATAACACTATTTCCCATAGCTCCCTGGTCAGTGCTGGCTATCGAGATCACCATCGAATCACCCCTTATTTGGACGTGATCCCTGTACAAGCCTCCCTCCATATCTTTCTTGTTCCTTGCGACGAGTTCGCTCACCCGCATAGCCCCATGGAATGCCAAGGCGAAAGCTGCCCGGAACAGAACTGCTTCGAAAGGGGAGGAGCACGTCTCATCCAGCTTTGCTACAAGTAGAGACAACCTGTCTAAACCAATCGGGCGCCTCGCATCCTGCTTGCGACCCTCGAGGCGTTGCCAACCGCGGAGCGCCTTCTTAACCAAAAAGGAACCCGTCGGGTCTCTTATGCCATGCACCTGCGCCATGAATGAAATGGCCGCCCTATGCCCATTGGCCGTTGCCGCTGATCGGCCTTCTCTGTGCAGCGCTACCAGGAACCCCAGGAAGGATTCCTCCTGACCCCAGCTCTGTCTCCCTGTTGGACCCAAAAATGTGCAGTAGGAACGAAACGCTCCTTCGTATGCCTTCCTTGTCCTGGGGGCTAAACTGGCTGCCACGAGGTCTTGTAATCCGGGGCACCGATTAGCCATAGTGATTCGGGGAACGGTGCCACCACTAGTTCCGCTGTGGGTAGATAGCCCCTGAACGCCTGCATATGTGAACGAGAGAGTGCATCAGCTGCATGATTCAGTACGCCTGGCACATGTTTTGCCCTGAACTGTACATTCAATCTCATGCAAAGAAGTACAATTTCTTTCAACAATCTCAAGATCCACTTGCAGCGGGCTGCCTGCTGGTTAATGCACTCAACCACAGTCATATTATCAGACCAAAACACCACTGAGCGGTCCCTGAAATGGTCTGGCCATGCCATCAGAGCAACCCAAATGGGGAACAGTTCCAAGAACCCAATGTTACCTGTCAGACTGCTGGAGTGCCACCACGTCGGCCATACTTGCGCCGACCATCGGTTACCAAAGATGGCGCCAAATCCCACGCTCCCAGCTGAGTCAGTCCACAGACCTAGTTCATCTGAAGACGCTGGTGGCTTGTTCCACACAACTCGACCGTTGAAGTCCGCCAGAAATGCCAACCAAATGCGCATATCCTGGCGAAACTCTGCCGACAGTCTCGTACGGTGGTGTCCCTCCTTGAGACCAACCATAGCTTGTGCAATAGAGCGTGAGAAGGGGCGGGCCATTGGTATCACCCTCAAGGCAAAGTTAAGCTGACCCACTGTTTGCTGTAACTGGTGCAGGGTCACCTTCTCCTTGCCCAGGCATTGTGTCAAGGAAGCCCTAAACTTGGCCACCTTTTCGATCGGTAAACGGAAACATCCCTCCACAGAATCGAGCTCAATTCCCAGAAACTCCAGTGAAGTAGATGGTCCGACCGTCTTACCTGGTGCCAATGGGACTCCAAACTCCTGCATGAGGATGCAGAAGTCCTGCAGCGCCTGCGCACATTTCGTATCGCCGGCTGCTCCCAAGAACAGGAAGTCATCCAGATAGTGCATAACATCCCTATGCCCTGTGGCCTCGGTGAATGCCCACTCCAAAAAACAGCTGAACATTTCAAAATAGGCACAAGAAATAGAGCAACCCATAGGCATGCATTTATCCATGTAATAACTCCCCTGAAAAGCAAAACCTAGCAATCGCTGATCTTGCGGGTGTACCGGGAGCAACCGGAATGCCGATTCGATGTCTGATTTCGCCATCAGCGCTCCGGGGCCCAGGTGATTTAACATGGCCACGGCATCGTCGAACGATGCGTACCGCACTGAACAAATATCCGGGTCAATGGCTTCGTTCACCGAAGAACCTTTTGGGGCAGACAAGTTGTGAATGAGTCTAAACTCCCCCGGGTCTTTCTTTGGGACCACCCCTAGCGGAGAACACACGAAATCCGCCACCGGCGGACGATGAAAAGGCCCCGCCACCCGCCCCAAGCTGACTTCTTTGGAGATTTTTCTTGCAGCTACACTTGGGTTATGTTGGACAGATAACTGATTTTTACAAAAAGAGTCCCCCCGAAAATCCCCCGCCGGGATGTTGAAGCCATATAGGAATCCATTCCTCAACACCCCGGCGGACACATGATCAGGGTATTTGTTCAACCAAGGAGTCAGTGCCATGATATCGACAGGTGTAGGCAACCGGGTACCAAGTACAACCTCACTCCTGCTTAGACCCCCCTTTTCCGCCTGTTCCGCTGTTTTTTGATCTACAGCTACTCTCCGGGTGTGAGGAGTTCCCACAGCCCGCACACGCATGCCGGAACCTACATGTTCCCTGGGGCCTGCTACAGTTGCCTCTATTGAAGCCCCAACAAACCCCCCGCTTGCCATTCCCGCCGGTCTTGGGCTGATATTCCCCACCGGCGCCCGCTCGAAAGGGCACAGCGGGTTTTTGGCGGACTGACCCAGACCCGCTCCCACCCAGCGAGGACGTACCTGCTGCCCCAGGCAAGAGCTGCTTGTACCATGACACCGAGTCGAGGCAATCCCAGGTCAAAGTCGCATCAAACTCTTTCGCTTTTCGGAATTTCATATCATATCCTTTCCACTCATCCCCCTCATACATGGTATAAAACTCCATAATCCTATTCTGATAACAGGTCAACTCGGTCATGACTTCTGGTTTGCGTTCCCCCATGACTGCCGTAAATATCGAAAAGGCCTTGACCCAATTTGCTACAGTCTCATCGACCCTAAATTCCACCATCTTGGCCCGCCATACACTGGGGTGCCATAAATCCTTCTGGGATTTTGCATATTCCATCTCGCGATGGTCAGTCAACAAGGAAAACATATTAACATATTTCTCCCCCCATATCAGTTCCTTCGTGGCCGCAGGGATGTGCTGGGCCACCCTTTCACGCCTTGAAGGTAATGAACCCTCCCCTGCCATTGGCAATGCGTGCTTACCAGGTTCGACCGTCGTGTCTGCCGCCTTTTCCCGGCTAACTGCAGGTCCTCCCGGCGCCACCTGTGGAGGAACAAGAGGAACATTCGCCGTCGCGGCCTCACTCGACTGCCGTAACTGCTCGATTATTAGCCTAGCTTCCTCAGCCGGGTCTCCCGCGGCCACTGCCCCCCCGCTTTCTTCTTGAGCCAGGGCAGCACTGCCGCTAACTGGATGGCCAGTTCCGGGGGCATCTCCTCGTCATTAACAGGGGTAATTACAACCGGGATTGGTAAACCTTTATCCGGGTTTGGTACCGGGCTGACCGCCGGTGTAATGGGGGCGACTGGGGGTACCTCGGGAACCGGATCTTCCCCAGAAACCGCCCTCCTCTTAACACGCTTCCCCCTACCCTCAGGGACTACTCCCGGCAAGGCCGGGCCTATTACCTTTTTAGGGCGGCCTGAGCTGTTCTGGGCCGCTAACTGTTTCTTAACTTCGGCCAAACCCCGGCCGATTGAGTCGACTTTTCCGAGCTTTCGGTCCATGCTCGCCATTCGGTTCGACAAGTGGCGCAATACCTTCTCCATCTCGGAGCCCTTTCCTGCTTTCTTGCTGGCCATGGCTTCGAGTACTCAGCTCTAGTTGATCAACGAGGTCCTGGATCCTTCGTACTCCAAATAACTGAATGAGAAATAACAAGATTACAAGTTCTCAAAATTGCCGCTTGTTCCGTCGAGGGCTCACGAGCAACGAGTGGGTGCAGCCTTCAGAGCACAGGAACAAGAGGACGCTTCTTCGGATTCCCACTCTATTTATCCATCTGCGGGAGGGAGGGGACCCTCCTCCGGTACGCCAACTGGGCGTGGTCTTCCGTGCGGGTGTCTAGGACAACCCCTCCTGGGCGGGAAAAGGCGCGCCCCGGCTACGCCACTTCAGGCATACCAGCCGAGCCACGCCTCCCGCCCAAAATGGTTTCCCGGGGGGATCGGGGCACCCAACCATACGTTCGGGGGGACCGAGTGGTCGCCCCTTTCCAAATGACACCATGCGGTCATTATTATTATTACAAGAAGAAAAGTAGTAGTAAGTCTATAAAAATATATAGACCAAGAAACTAAGACAAAGGAAGAGGTAACAGACTATTAAGGGTTTATAATATCAATTGTGTATATGTATAAAAGAATGAGGGCATGTGAACTAAATAGCGGTATCTTGATGAGGGAAAAGTGTAACAATGAGTATACATAGAAAAACACTGTAATAATGAATGTTTGGTAATTCTGTGTTCTTTTCACCTAGAGTCTTTCCTGAAGAAGGTGTTTTTATAAGAAAAAAGCCGAAACGCTGCGTCAACATTTGTTCTGATTCTTGTTTTATGTATTATGTTTTGCATTTTATAAATTGTGTTTTAAATCAAAATGTATATTTTCCTATGTTTTTAATTAATTTGTTGCCAAACTAAATTGTATGAGATATTAATAATAATAAAAATTTGTATACGCTTTTTACAAAAAAACCTCTTGAGAACAGCCTCATTAATCCATTGTGTGCTAAAACTGTGTACCAAACGATAGGATAACCAGTGGGAATTTACAAATTTGTCAATATCTTGAAGTACTGGAACCTCTTACCTTTTGTTTTTGTCCTTAACTGAGTATTTTCAGACAGGTTTAGTTGTGCTTCTCTGTCAGATTCACAACAACATTCATATAATGGTCCTTGAGCTCACCATTAGGACTGGTTGTGTGGGACACCACGTAATTTTTCTGCTCTTTCCCCCTGGTCCCAGACAAACCTATAGAGGGGTTCTCCTAAGTTTTGCCTAAACACATTACCACTGTGTGTGTTTATGCCATATTAAATCAAATATAAAGCAAATTCAGCAACAGAGAAGTACCGACGTATTTATCTGTTGATGAGACAGAGGGTTTCTGTGTAATATTGGCATACCTGGACGCCACTGTGCAATGGGTGTGAGAGGTCAACACGGGGACCATTATTAAACATTTATTTACTACTCTGTAATAAAAATATCTAGGTCTTTTTCAGGCAGGTCATGCACTGTCTTCTCGAGACATGCTGTATCGGAAAATGGACTTTAAGCAAGCCCTTTTTTTCTAATGGGCTCCCTTTACTGTCTTTCTTAAATGGGTGCTTTACATTCGTTAATAAGCTCAGTATTGCCTCCTTTTCTATGTTTGCAACCTTCGATGAGGACTGCCCCTGTTACATGTGCTATTACTTGTTATTTATTCGTTTTGGAGCACTCTTTTTCCTTTTTGCTTGTTTAAGCCCAGGAACCGCACGCACCAACACTTGCTCCCTCTCCCTGGCAGCAGCTAACTTCTCGCCCTCCCCATTCACTCCCTCTTTGGCTTCAGCTGCCTCCTTCTCATCCTCCCTGCTGCTTTTCAAAAGTACAGCGGTCAATGCACTTATGTTTAGGATTACAGCTTTTTATTTTGTGACTTGCACTTTTAAACGCACGGCCAACAATGAGCTGATCATCTTTAGTCATCTTTGGGATCAACAGCTTTTTATTTTGTGGCTTGACAGCTAGTTATGGCTACTGTGGGTGCCTCTCCTCGCTGCTCCCCCCACCACCTCCGAGCACACGTGTACATCAGGCAGAACCAGAAACACTGTACACACACACACTCACACCAAAGGGGATCAACAGCCATCACGTGACAAAAACAATAAGTGGCCCACCGCCTCCCTGCGCAATGCTGTGCTTTAACATTAACAATTGTGGCCATATGCCTTTCTTTTGTTCTGCAACTTTCTCCACCATCCATTTAACTTGTGTTGTGTCCTCCCACCTGCTCTTCCAATTGGCCGGTGCCTGCACCTTTCAACACCCACCTTCCAGCCTCCAGAGAGCACAGCTCATCGAGACGTGGATAGAGACCCATGTCTCCTCAGCCAGCCTTGCCGGGCACTGGCATGATGGCCCCGGCTGTGGGGCACTACCCATGCCTGCTGCTCCTGAACATGGACCAGCACTGGTTCCTTCAGAACCAGGTGCTAAATAGTTTCCTAATCTTTTAAGCAGTGCAGCACGCCACACTTGATCTATTTTTTTTAAAGCAGCTTCAGCTTCAAAAATGGAGGCCATAGCCTTGTTTTCTTCTGCGTGGTTCGCCCAGCTCTGGTATTCCTCCACTCCCTCATCCCCACCCCTCTCCCATGTCACAGCCCCCTTTCCCCAAGTCTTCCCCATCTGATTCCATTCCCCGTCCTGCTCCCCTACACTGACACCCACCCGTGCACTAATCATGATTGCTTGTAAGTTTCCTTGCACTGCTTTTTGGTGGCCATCTGCCTTTCAGTAGAGCTGGGTTGTGCTGTACTCCAGAAACTTGACTGTTCTGTGCTGTGTGGGACAGGTAAGGAGAAACAGGGCTGCTGTGTTTATAGACAACAAATGTGGACCACTTGGATTGGCTGAGCAGGCACTGTCAGCATTGCCTAATGTTAGAGTCAGGTGTGCTCTGAATGAATATTCCAAGAAGCAGCTAGTGTTCCCACCCACTGGGTCCTACCTGATTCCAGCTTTCGCACCCACTTAAGCCTCCCTGATTCTGGAGCTGTCACACATAGTATGAAGGAGAATGGCAGCCAACGATGCTGTGCAGCTATCTCCATATCTCCAAGGGCCCTATATGCCCTCTGGCTGCAGCGTTTCTTTGCAGGGTTTTCAGAGGCCATTCCTGTAGACTTCTGACCATTTCCTTCCCATAATTACACTGCCAATGCTCTGCGAGAATGATTGAGCTTTGCAGACCCTTTATCGTATTGAACAGCTGATTGGACGATTGGACATTTCAGCAGCTGCAGTACAGTTTAAAGGACACAGGCTGGGATTTTACATTTCTAGGTAGTTCACATAATGCCCAAGGTGTCTGTCCTCACTTTGTGTAGCACCTGACTTTCGGCACTATGCTCCCTGGTTGGGAGATGGTATGCGAGTGCAGGGACCTGTGTATGTGTAGGCTTCAAAGGGTTTGTTTTTTTCTTGTCACTTTTGGTACTAAACGGTGTGCACATGGCTAAAGAAAAACCTGTTGCACTAACACACATTTCTGCTATTATGCATTGATGCATAATTGAGTGTATTTTAAGACTGCATTTCAAAGATTCCTAAAACAACTGTCTTGTTTAAAAGAACCAGTTGATTGGTGGCATAAACGTGTTGACCCTGTGCCAACCGATCAGAGACCTAAGATCTATTGCCCAGAGCAGCCTGTCACTCCACGCCGACTGTTCTCGTCACTGCGGGTCTCGTGATGGCCTAGGTAAGTGCCTTGATGGTTTTTTAAATGCTAGGCTGATACAGTGAGCTTCCTTTCCAGTGGTGACTCCCTAAGTAATGATTATGCTGTACAAAGGTCTACAAAAAAGACACTGCACACCAACACGGAGCTAAGAGGGAAATAAAGACCTAGGTCGCCCTCCACTCAAAAAGTCATCAATACAATAATGACCTAGACCTAGGTTAATTTTGTATTGATGACTACAAAAAAGACACACAATGAAATTCTTTATTTCAATAAGGTGGGGCTGGCATATCCTTACCAAGTGCATTAATGTTTGCCCATTTACATCATATATTATGTCATTTTAAAAGTATTATATATAGGCATTTGTGTGCCATGGAAGGCAGCCCTCAACAGATCACCACATCATTGAACTCCACTACATACCACTCCTCAACACAAAATACCATTCCACATAAATACACACCGAAATACAGTCCCACTCTACATAATTCCAGTACACACAATACAACATAATTACTATCCAATTAATTCCATAGCACCCCATGCCATATTATTTCAATACACAAATCAGCTCCTTACCACACAATTATACGCCAGAAAATGACACAACCAACGTATCCAATCCAACCCAACCCACATAGCTACAGAACACACCACATACATAAAGTCGATAATACATAAGTAAAAAAACATTGCGATTTACAAAGCCAATAGCTCCAACAAATACAAGGCCTATTGCATAAGTAAAAAACCTTACCATTTACAGTGTCAATAGTTCCAACTCCAACAAATGTGTGGACTATTGCATTTCCAATGCTTGTTAGTTTGGAAATATATGTACTTGACAGAAAATTTCAACCTAACCAAGCAACCGGCCATCTCCAAACTCTCCTGCATCTTGTTGATTATACAAAGTACAATGTCTAAAATGTAGGCGACGTGCTTCCTAGAAAGTGTGCTATCAATTCCGCAACAAGGCTTCATACATCACAAACCACTTGGATATTCAGAGAGTGGTCACTTTGCATTTCCTATAAATGCACTCTGTCTCACTTGGTGGAGAAATGAGAATATATGACACAGCAACAAATCCAGTTGCAGTTATGAAATGGGCAATTAAAGGAAATGCTTATTAGTAAATCAGCTGGGGTGTTTGAAAAATAGGGACATGTACTCAGTGATACATGACATCTAACATGTTTTTGAAAATTCCAGACTGAGCACTCTGTGATATTCCCCTCTCTCTCTCACCCCACAACTGCAGTGCACTGGTAAGTACACGTTGTAAGGAGATAAAGGCTCCGAAAAACTTTAATACATGCAGGTATAGTCACACTTTTTAAAACAAGTTCCATCTCAGAAATTAAATCTAAAATCACCTCCTTACTTAATCTGTACCTACCATAAACCTCTTTACCTGTTGCTTCAAACAAAATACCCCTCTAGCTAAAACGTTTTCTCATTCTCCTTTGCTAGGCTATGCTCCTAGGATGCACACATTCTTCTCCATATTATAGAATAATGCCATTGTGCATTTTATACCGTGCATCTGATAATTTGCATGTGCTATTTGCTGTTTTTGCGACTATTTGAAATGTGTGAATGTTTGTTACATTCAATTTGAGATTCAGTAATTAGATTGCACAAAAACCAATTACAATTTCAATTCAATTTTATTTTTTATTTATGTTTCTGTGCTCAACTGAGATCCACATAAAAAATACAGAAATACATCTATAAACAATCATAATTAAATCCCAATTAAAATATTCTCAAGAGCACAATCATAAACAATATATTTGCCAACAATAATGAAATCTTATCTTATCTTATCTTATCTTAGGGGATTCTTGTATAGCGCACTGACACCGAGAGGTTTCCTGGAGCTGGCTGAGTGCCGATGAGATGGAGATACGAGGGTCAAGCCAGTCTGTGTGAAGAGGTGAGTTTTTAGTAGTTTTCTAAAAGCCAGAAGGGAATTGGCAGATTTAAGAGGGAGAGGTAACTGGTTCCAGAAGGCGGGGGCAAGGTAGGCAAATCTACGACTGCCGTTTTTTTTTAGTTTGGTAGCAGGGACAGCTAGCAAGAGGCGATGGGAGGAACGAAGATTGCGTACCGGACGGTAAGGGATGACCAGTGATTTGAGGAAGGCAGTGGAGGTCCAGAACACAGCTTTGAAGGTCAGACAGCCGATCTTGAATGCAGTCCTCTGCTCCACCGGCAACCAGTGGAGTCTGTAAAGAAGTGGTCTCGCGGATTGCCACTTCGGGGTTTTATAGGCTTTGTACTTTTACATCCATTCAATATTAGGTTACAAAAGTACATATACATGTCAATCAAGAAACCTGAATCTGGATGCATAACGAGTGTAGTTTAATGCATGCCATAATAAAATACTGAACCTTACAATGTGGAAATGCGCAACTCCAGTACAAAATGCAGTGCACTCTAAAATTAAATGCTAAAATCCTAAAGAGTGTAAATGGACAGAACAGTCTAATTGAGACAAACGCACAAAAACACTGCCAAATACAGTACACTCTATGTTAAACTACAGGAGGCCTAAAGGTGTAATTGTGCCGAGCTATCTAATTGAGGCAGATAATGTGCTATAAGAACAAATGAGTGCAGGAAAGAAATATACAGTTTAGTCAACTCAAAAAGTAGAGTGCAATAAACTAATATATGTGGCAAACATCCAACAAAGGTCACAGCCTATAGACTGCATTATACAATGTACAATTCACTGCAAATCAAATAAAGAGTAAAGGGCTATTGCACATATACATGATAAATTAAAAACACATTTAAAAAAACAGTTTAGAAATTTGAACTTTGATGTGCAAGCCATTTCTGTTGTGGTTGCGAAGAAACATGGCAAGCATCAACTGCCGAAGCTATATTATGTTTCATAAAGATTGTCGGTCTCAAAAAGTGGCTTACAGAATGAAGGTATGGGCATGCAAGAATCACATGATTTAACTCATGAACATGGTTAAAACAAAGATCACAAAACCTATCATCCTTCTGTATACCTTCACATGTTCCTAGATATATCATAAGGGGTCAAATTTAACCTTAATAACAAGAAGATTCACCGTACACCGTGTGGGAGATTCCAGAGGATATAGAGTTTTTTTTTTTTACTGATGCTACTTTCTATTATAATCTCATTCTAAGCATACTGTAAACTGAGCAAAATATCCCTTTTTCTACTCACTATGTAAGGTGATTTTTTTATTAAACTTTTCAAGAAAGGTTTTGGAAACTTAAAATCCACACTCTAGACAACTCCTATGCTTTTGTGTATGTGGGAAAAAGAGCACTTCTTTCTTTCATGCAATGAAACATTTCGTACTTTTATGCGCCTCAAATCGAATCCATTTTGCTTCCCAGCAAACTGTTCCCCCTTCTCAAAACAGCTGCCATAGCGCCCACATTGACGCATAGTGCAGCACAAGAACTGGAGGCCGTTCTGACATCAGACGAGCTGGCGCTGGAGCTTGGAGCACTACACACTGGGGCCCAATGGCATGCTGATAGAATTCTATAAAAAGGCGGCCACCCCTCTCATGCCCCACTTGCTCAATATGAACTATGATAGTCTGGACAGGGGAGAATTGCCAAGAGATCAGCGCCTGGCGACGATTGTCAGAATTCATAAGCCACGCAAGCCGCCACAAGACTGCATGTCGTACCGGGCAATCTCAATGATAACTGCGGAAGCGAAAATATTGGCCAAAACATTGGCGGTGCGGATGCAGCTGCATCTTAAGACAATAGTCCACCCGGACCAATCTGGGTTCATGCCAGGCCGTAGCACGGCGCTCAATCTGAGGCGCCTATGTGGAGTCATGGCGCTTATATCTAGTATACAAGAAGACGCCGTTATTCTCTCTTTAGACCTTGTCGAATGGCCCTTTCTTTTCACGGTCCTTCAGCATATGGGTTTTGGTCCCAAGTTCTGTGCATGGGTTAATTCTTGTATACTGAACCCCAGGCACAAGTAGTAGCGAACGGGCGAGTATCAGATAATTTCCCACTGGGGAGAGGCTGCCCTCTGTCACCGCTCCTATTTGCATTGGTATTAGAACCGCTGGCGGCTTGGATAAGGCAGAACCTGGTTAATCGAGGATGGAAGTGGACCATGGGGTGGGAAGACCATATTCTGCTCTATGTGGACGACGTGCTGCTATATATGGCATCCCCGGCGCAATCCATTGATAGCCTGTTGGACATTTGCGCTTCCTACGGGAATGTCTCAGGATACACTATGAACTGGGCAAAATCACTCTTATACGTATTGCATTGCCCCCCACCACGGATCCGGCCGGGCTGTGACCTCCAAATAGCGACTAGAGGGTTTAGATACCTCGGCCTGTATTTCACGCCTCAGCCCACACACTTCATTGAAGAAAACCTCATGGGGCCACTGAAGAGATTTCGTCAAGATGTAAAACACTGGAGATCGTTACCATTAACATTGCTCAGGAGGGCCGCCCTTTTTAAAATGATGGCTCTGCACAGATTTTTGTATGCCCAGCAGAACACCCCATAGATTTTGCATAGAAATCATGTCATTTAAACCTGGAGAAACATTCACCGGCCCATTAACCAAGTTAAGAATTTATAGGGTCTTCCAGAGGTGGAATTAAGTCCTGCCCCTGACTATCAAGTAGGCCGCTTGCAGGGTTCGATGCAATGTAGTTGTTTGGTACAGGACCCGATGGAGCAAGATCCAACACCATGGGGCCCAACTTTAGGTCACTGCTTTTATATTTTGAAGAACTCATCTGAGAATCATCCTCCCTAGGACCACCACCTGCTTCTTCTAAGATGAGAGAGCTACATACTGGACTTAACTTTGTTGAAAAGAGAGAGCTTTGGCCAGCATGAACTCCCTGGCATATGGAGACAGAGGTAGAGGGTAAAAGATCCATGTGCTCAACAAAGGTCTGATCCATGTTGGTAGTCACCTTCGTTTTATCCCAGTCTTTGCCACTCGTAGAAAATAAAAGTTCAAAATGAGAGGATGCGACTTCCGATGGGACAACTGGGACTTCTACCGACAAATAGAATTTTTTAATTTCAGGAGGTTGTTGGGTGGATTTGTTGCAGCAATCAATCGACCAGAATGTAATTTCCTTAATGCCATTTTTACCAGACCCACCATAAAAGCAAACCCATGCGCTCTCAGCGTTCTCCTCAACTCGTCTTCAATTTGCTTTCTCTAACATGCAACGACAGCTGGGACTGCAACTGCTACCTCAATGGCACAGTGGCATGGGGCTGCTCTGGAGGTGCTCTGGCATCCGATGGTCCAGCATCCTCGCCTCGCAAGTATCCTCGACTTCTGCGTGCCTTAGCGTGCATTACATTAGCATCCTCCCCTCTGGTTTCCCAGTCTAGAAAGGTACATAGAACATACAAAAAACAATTACTAAATAAGAAATTGATAAATATTCAATAAATTATGCAGATTTACGGGACCTACGTTTATAGACACAATAGATACATTGCAGTAGGCCAATTTAACAGTTTCAAACCATTTTGGAAATTTCGCTGCTCGAGAAACTTTTCGGCCATCAGG
Source organism: Lissotriton vulgaris (assembly GCF_964263255.1). Lineage (NCBI taxonomy): Eukaryota > Metazoa > Chordata > Amphibia > Caudata > Salamandridae > Lissotriton > Lissotriton vulgaris. The sequence goes on along the minus strand of NC_141687.1, from coordinate 1,612,792,528 downwards.
CCAACTGTTTTATGCAAGTTCATCAACAAAAATCAACAACAAAAATATAGGCAAATATCAACTTTACATACAGAGACCATGATTCAGAAACTGCAATTTATAATACTATTGTAGTTCTAATATAGTACTACGTTAGTGCTACGTTACTAATGTACTACAAAATGCTATTGCTTGAAAACAATATTGAAATATTTGCATGTTAAATATTAATGTAGATTATTTGTATACATTAATTTCTAAAAATAGAACAAAAGAAACATACTTTCGAATGTATTATTTAATTAATTTAAATATATTGATTTAAAATTATTTTTCTTTAGTTGAAATGTAATAATAATTTTGAATCTAAGGAAAACAAAATATCATTGTTATTATGCTTGAATAATTAGTAAAAAAAGATAAATAGAACTAATTGAAAGTAATGCAATTATGTTTTAATAAAATGTTTTACATTAATGTTTGAAGTCAAAAAAGGTTGTTAAAACATATTTTAAGTACATAATAAATACAAGTACTATTTATTATTTTGTCTTAAAATTAGATTACATGTATTTATATTTCAAACTACTTTAAAAGTATCTTCCTCCATTATTGCCTATGAAAGGGTATGCAGGACCAGTGGTCGGCCATGTGTAGTGCTGGACTTACTATGGGTGTGCAGTTGTACTTTAGAAGTGCATTTTGTGAATAGTATATTCTAGTAATACAATAGCACTACAAAGTGGAGTTTGTGTATAATGCCCTTTGGATGTTAGTCAAGATGTCAAACAGCAAAAATATTGAAGACCAAAATATCTTCAAAACATTGGTAAGTAAATTGAAATATAACACCATTAAAATAAAAAATGACATCATTAACACATTTACTACAAAAACGTACAGTAAAATAAAGTTTTGAAGGTAAAATAAAAAGATATATCAAAGTCAAATTCACTTCTTCATCTTAGACCTGACCAACAACAGGAAAAATGTTGGCCATTGGAGGGGTTAGATTTAATATTTCCACTCCACCTTAAGAAATAGCTGGAAAAGTGAAAGACTTTGATTTGGTTAGATTTCGTATTCTCACACTCATGTGAGCAGCTGAGTAGCAGTAGGGAAAGTGTTGGACTTTGGAGGTGTCAGAATTGCTATTCCCACTCCAAAATAAGCAAAGATAGGAAAGCTATCGGAGCATGGAGGCATCAGATTTACTATTTTCACTCCAATCTGAGCAACACTTGGTAAAGTGTCAGACTTTGGAGGGATCAAATTTACTATACTCACTCTCTAACATAAGTTACGATGAAGAAAGTGTTGGTTTTTGGAGGGATTACATTTACTATTTTCACTCCAACTTGACCAACAATAGGGAAAGTTGTTGGATTTTGGAGGGATCACATTTACTGTTCCCACTCCAATGTAAGCAACATTAGGGAAGGTTTTGGACTTTGAAGGGGTCCTATTTACTATTCCCACTCCAATATGAACAATAGTAGAGAAAGTGTTGGACTTTGGATGGATTAGAATTACTATTCTAACTCCAGTCTGAGCAACAGTAGGGAAAATGTGGACTTTGGGCGGTTCAGATTTACTATTCCCACTTCAACCTGAGCAATAGGAGGGAAAAAGTGTTGGATTTTGGATGGGGTCAAATATGCTATTCACACTCCAACGTAAGCTTCAGTAGAGAACATATTAAACTTTATAAAGGTCAGATTAAATATTTCATATCCCAAAGTAATACAATATAAATGACATATATATACCTTAAATAAAAAAAATATATTTACTCAAAAACTTTTAAACATTATATCATTTATATAAATTTTACATGATACAAACGCACAATTCACATATAAAACGATACACAGAATTACATGTAATATATATATATGTATATTTATATATATATATATATATATATTACTTAAATAACATTAAACATGTTTACATTATATATTTTATATAAATTTGTACAGGGTAAAAACACAAAATGAACATATAAAAGGATACACGGAATTATATTTAAAATATATTAAAGATTCTTCTAACGCTAATACCCTTAACTTCCAATAATCACTAAATTAAATTAAGAACAGAAAAAATAACTTCACACATTGTTTAAAATATAATAATCCTATCAAATTACTTATTATAGAAAAAACTTAAGCAAGATATAATTAACTAATCCTCAATTTATTGAAAGCAGTTGAACAATTATCACTATCAACTATCTAATTAACAACATTTTTTACCATAGTGTTAAAATTATATATTAAATAACTAAAGAAGAGTACATATTTATCTAATAAACAAATTCAAACTTATAAAAAGAAAATGTTATAATCAATTAAAAATGATTATAAAACATCCCTCCCTTTTCCCCTACAACCCCAAAAACCTGCCAAGAAATTGACATAAACAAAAAAATAATGACTACATCAAAACAAAACCTCACTCAAAAATAATAAAAAATGTACAACTATACTTGAAATAAAGTACAACTCATACAAACTGGCAATATAAAATTTGGGACCTCCTGGGCATAGAGAAATTAAAGGCCTTTGTGGAACATAAGCTTCCTTTATTTGAGAAAATATGGGGTCTGTCCCCATGGTTGCTGATGCTGAGCGCTTAGGAGTTGACTTACCCGGCATACTGGCGAGTGATACTTCTAACAAAGGTGACCCCCAACTAGACTTGAACGTCCCATCTTCTGATTTTCTGCCTCAAATATGTTGGGAAAGAACGGTGATTGCGAGCATCTTCCCTTCCTCCTTCCTTCTTTGCTCCCCACTTTCTACTGCCCCCAATGACACTTGATTTTACCCCCTTCTTCCCACCTCTCTCCTCCCTCATTTCCCTTCCTAATTGCTAGTCATTTTGGTTCATTTTTCTCACCGGACAGTGGATGTAAGCTGGGTTACAATGGTTTATAAAAAACAATGAAAGCAATTTCATTCTAAAAAAAGATACAAAGGACTTAACAAATGACATTCTTACCTTCTATATCCTGTCACTCTACATTTTGTCAGAAAGCCGTTAGGCCTGTGGTGCCTTATATGGTGCTTTTCCTGAGCCATCTGCATGCAAAACAGTCAGCTAGCAGACTCTGCAGCATGCATGTGATCGTTCAGATTGTATTTCTTCAGTGGCCCATCCATCTGCTGTGCATAGAATTTGAACCACAGCAGAGTAATTGCCGACCCCTGGTGCATACCATACTTCTACTCTCTAAGGAAAGAATACTGTTGCCTAAGAAAGGCCTACTGTTCCCTACCCATTGGGACCTTAGCAGTTTTTAAAAGGTAAACCCCTCTCACCAGTCTTTCAAGCAAGCAAAAGTTAGTGTTCCATAGCATCAAAAATAGCCAAAAGTGGTGTGTCAGAGTGTGGCTTCTGCACCAAAGGAACTTGGGTCACAAAGCGTGAGCTCCCGCAGCTAAAGGTCGTTCTCAGAAGTAACCCTCTGCTCCCGGGGATAGATATCAAAGCCTGCCAGTTGATTCTGTGGGGAGGCAATTGGCATTGTGGGGAGCCCCAGGAGCAGCAGGACCCCCTCGGGATCAGCTGCCTGATAATGTAAATGGTGCCGCGGCCAAGATGGCCACCACCGTCAGACAGAAGTACCAACCCCTGTAATTATCTCCCCCCCCAGGCGACACAAACAATTCGATACTGTGCACTTACCTTAAGTGGATTGAGTGCAGGTATGACAGGACTCTGTGGTTTTGGGCTGGCGAGCCCCCCTCTGGGGCAGAGCTCCTGAGATGACTCTGACAGCTGTGGAGGACAGTGAGCAACACGGTGACCCATGGCTGCCACGATGAGTGCAGGGCTGGCTTGACCTCAACAGCACTGCCTCTCATTTCAGGAGATGTCATCCCTACAAATTCAGACAGTTCCAGAGAGTCAAGGAAAAAAAGGTCAGTCATATGCAAAGCAGTACACTCAAAGATACCCATCTGCTCAAAGGTGCATTAGCTAGAGCTAAGGGAGCCCGTCACCCACCTTTCCCACCTCCCCTTGTTATATTCTGAGGAGTGGTGAAGCCATCAGTGACTTGCAGACAGCTCGGGAAGACCCGGAAGTGATGCCTGGCAGAGAGAGCACACATAGTTCACTATGGTACGGGAAAAAAGTCACAAGATGACTTCATCCAATGAGGCTGAGAGGTATGCCTTCAGAATGACAGGGGAAGCCAGTGGAGGGGATCCACCACTGGGATGTGCCGACTCGGAGACCAAGGACCCATCCTTAAAGAACTTCCCCAGGCCATTTTGTAGTCACACATGATGTTAGAAAAAGAAATTTGCATGATTGCAGTCAATGTCTCTTTAATTTGTAATCACATAGAGACACTTAATGAGAGTTTCTACTGCTGAGGCAACATTGCAGGGTATTGAGACCTCCCTCAAAACCCTTTCAGGTGAAATCCGTCAACTTAAGAATGCTATGCATTTGTTACATGCCAGTGCAGAAGACGCAGAAAGCAGATCTCGCCACAACAACATGTGCTCCGTGGGCATCCCCTAAAAATCTGAGGGATCTAAGGTGGAGAAATTCATTGAAAACTTTGTGATGTTCTAATTACCAGCTAGTGAACTATCTTCGTACTTCTTGGTGGAGATGGTCCATAGGGTGCCAGAGTTAAACCAAAACTGGACAGGAGATTTAGACCAATTACAGCCTGATTCCTACACTTCTGAGACCATTATGCTGTCCTTAGAGGGGCATGACAACACGCACCACTGCATTTTGAAAAACTAGTCAGTAATAGTCTTCCTGGACTGGGAAAATCCTTGTTCTGCTCATCTTCCGAACAGACATGGAACTGGTTGGAGGATTAGTGATTGGCGATGGCCCCCGGGTGCAGCAGACCTCTGGTGCAAATGGCTGGAAACCGGCACCATCGCCGGGTGGCAAGTGGCCTGCGAATGCGATGGAGCGACCTGAGTTGGAAATGGAGGACAATAGCCATGAAATCCAGAGGTGAGGGTCCTACTGAGACTGGAGATTGCACAGACAACATTGGACTACTAATCCCCCCTATGAGGCGTAAGGAGTGGATAAAGTAACCAAAACAGGTTTTTGATGTTGTGTGTGGGAGGCAACAGACCCCAGGCATTGAGGAGGCAGGCCCTTCTACACTCGCAGCCTGGGGGAGATTAGAGTTGGGTAGGGAATTCCAACACTTCAGCAGACACACAGAGGGGTATGCAGACTAGCACACAGACTGGATAAATACAAGGGTCCAAATGATCTACATGGTGACAGACCCAAGCATGTCTTGTCAGCAGCTCACAGTCCTCAGTGGAACATGAATGGTGTGGAGAGCAACAAATTGAAGCGAGAGGTGGTATCACGGCTTTTAAACTGACCCAACCTAGAGATATTTCTTCTCCAGGAGATTCACCTATCGGGGAATAACTGTGCCGTTCTGGGAAGGAGTAGGTACATAGTCCTTCTACTAAGTCCGATACTTTTTAACATCTATGTGTCGGACTTAGTTACGGTTATTAAGTTCTACCAGATGAGCCTTACCACATACGCTGACGACACCCAGTTGGTGCTAGCCATCAATAATGATGGAGACAGGGTGGCTGCCGAGTTTCAGGAAGGCATGCTGGCAATTAAGGAGTGGATGGCATGTAATTGTTTAAGACTGAACTCCGAGAAAACGGAGGTGATCATTTTTGGCAAATTGTCACCTACGGGGTCATCAATTTGGTGGCCTCCATTACTCGGAACTTTACCAACTCCTGTTCAGAAAGTCAGAAATCTTGGAGTCATTTTTGATGAGAAACTAAACTTTGCTACTCATGCCAATCAAGTAGCATCCTCAGCATTTTTTAAACTTAAACTCTTAAGAAAAATAATTCCATTTCTTCCAGAAAATGCTGGGAAAACTGTGTTGAGCTCTCTGATATTGTCTTCCCTGGATTACTGTAACGGTTTACTTGCAAATGCTCAAACTCGGGTGGTCACCAAGTTACAACTGATTCAAAATGCCGTAGCTAGACTCTTATCCGGGACCCCCAAATTCAAACCGATTAAACAAGTATTCAGGAACTATCATAGGCTGATGGTCAAAAATAGGATTACATTTAAAACTCTGTGTCTCACCTTTAAAGCCCTCCATCAGTTAGGACCAAAGTTCCTTAAACAGAAGCTCACTCTTTATCGCCCCACCCGACAACTAAGATCCATAAATTCACACCAATTAGTGGTACCTAGGACCAAAACTGTCACTTGGGGAGACAGATGCTTCACTAACACCGCAGCCAGACTCTGGAACACGCTTCCTTTGGCGATTAGATCGCGCCCACACTGTTACAATTTAGGAAACTGTTGAAGACCTGGCTGTTTGACCAATAGCTCTGTTCTCCTCTTTATCACCTATTAAACTGCACGCTAATCACTCTGAGCCACTAATGAGTCATAGCGCCAAGACGCCCACGGGCATACGCTGCGCTTTACAAATTGTAAAACTAAATAAATAAATAAATGCACTAGGGATTAACAAATAGCTCAAAGGAAGTGGGGATTCTGGTTCAAAGATCTCTCCGCTGATGGTGCTCCAATGCTCTTGCAATACCTGGACCATATATTCCAATAGTGGGCTTTTTGATTCATTCCTGGAGCTGTAGACTTTACTTTATCTGGCCTAAACTTGCAGAAAATAGTGATATGTAAAGGTAATGACTACAATATGTTGTTCCTAGTCAGGGACTAAACTTCCATTGTTGCAGCAGGTGCATTGTCCCCTAACCCAGAGGCCCCATGGGCCCACTGAAGGCTGATTTATTGCTGTACTTCACAGTACAAACAGCAGCCAGGAGGCCCATTCCTTTCTTGCACTAGGGCCCATGACAAATTGGCTACAACACTGTTCCCAGTGAGATTGTGCTTCTTGTAATAGTACCAGGGATGGAGGTCAGGAATGGGGTTCACTGAAAGAGTTGTTTGTGAGGGAAACAGATTTTCATTATTTTGCCGGCTGTCCCTTGGCTATGTTTGATATTAGGCAGGTGAACGATTTGTGTGAACATGAAGGTTTTGTCTAAGTGCCTGGAAAAAAATAATTTTGAATGGGGCAAAAATATGTGACCTATTTTGTTTTCTTTTTTTTCTAAATGAAAGAGAACCAGTAGTGCAAAGAAATTGCCAACCTACCATGTTTTCAGTCTAATAGTTTATTGCCCCGAAAGAACAGACAGAATAACTATTTGCATAAATGCCTCTGTTCAGACCTGTAGTCCACAGTATGTGCCAAGACTTCATGTGGCTGAGCTCTCCTTTGAGTGACAAGTGATAACATCACAAGGCCAAAGATCATGTGATAGCTTTATCAGGAAAAAACATTATTAAGCTAATTAGCAAATTTGAAGCCTTAAAAAATGATACCTATTTTTGGCTACAGAATGTTGGCAAGTATAAATCTGCAGAAACCCAAATATCGAGCAGAGTGCCCGCAATTGCTCAAAGGCTCCTATGTATTGACAGAAACTTTACATAGCGGTCTCCAACTCGTTGTGTAATAAGAGCTACTTATGATTAATCGACAGCATCCCAAGCTACTAGTATTACTAGAATTGTTATTGTGACTATATCAGACAGGAGAGATTACATTTGTGTCTGTCATTGCAAGATTACTATCGGTGACCATTTAAATTCATCAGGCAGGGTTTCCAGGAGTAATGCTAACAGTGTTTCTCGATGTAGATTGCCTCTCCATGGGTAATACATAACAGCCATACCTGCAATGCCCCTGAAACTAATGGCACATCATTTGTTATAAGTCTCCCCGTTCAAATATGAGCTTTAAATACAGATTTTGAAAAGTCAGCCATTTACATTTATTAATTCAACCAAGCAAAAGCCTTTAATTTCGTTGGCTGGGCTGGAAACAAGAGAGCTACTTATACTAGCTGGGCAGCTACTAGTCCCTTTCAAGCTACTCGTTTATTGGAGAAGCCTTCTTTAAGCGCCCTTATTCAGCCTTCATGTCTTGACTGCAGCTGTGTGGCAGCCATATTCAACATCACTAGTCCCTGGCTCGCACGGTTTGCGCCTTCTTTGCCGACAGGCTGCTCCTCTTGGCACTCACTGCCTTCCACGCACTTAACCACTGCTGGTGGACGCAAACGTATCTCAGGGATACTGCACTTTTCTACAAGGGTGCAGCTGTGATCATCAATGAGTCAAAAACAGAGGTAAGTGAGTGCTCTGTTGGGGAGGAAACTGAGTGCTTGAGGGTAAATTGGTGAAGGTATAGAGTCTATTGCATTGGTGAACTACCCTTGTCCCTTCTATGGAGAGACAATACAATCTGTTTGTTCGTTTTCTATTTGCTCTTCCACTTGGTTTATCCAAAGTGCCTTTTGTTATTGATTTGCTCCATGGATGCGCACCATGCCCGGTCTTATCTTCCCTTCCAGTTGCCCGCTGATTGATTCTGCCCCAACTAGTCAGTCTCTTGGTAGGAACCTTGGTCCTTACGTACAAAACTTCAAATCGCAAAGCCGTCAGTATTTATGCACAATGCCTGATTTGCACACAAGGCTTATTTTAATCTGCGAAGGAAGTACTAATACTTGGCAGAGCAAAAATGGACTTTTGTCAGGATTTGCAACTACAAAAGAACTGGGGGTCTATAACGAAGCTTCAAGTACTCCGAGCTGCTGCAAAACTCCTACATAAGTGAGTTAGGCGCTAATAGAGCTATATAAGTCTCTATATCAGAATGTGTGCCAGGACAAACCTGTCGAAGGACCTACTGAGATTGTTGGTAAGACCCGTACAGAGATGTGTTGGATTCCCATCAAATAGGTATGTAGATCAAGTGTTCTCATTTGGTCATCCAAAAATGGGGTGGTATGTTTCTTGATCAATGAGACCCATCCATCGCCCTTACTCAATTGGGTCGCACCATCAATCGCTAAGGTACCCATGAACAAATGATAAAGATGGGATTGAGTGCATTGCAAAAATCAAAAGATGTGTGAGTTAAAAACAAGGGGTAAAAGGATCAATAGGCGAAAAACTCTAATGTAATTTGTCCTTTCCCTCAAACAAACAAGAACAATGCAGAGGAAGCAGTCTAAACATATAACTGCATTTACAAGGCCAACATGTTTCAGCCGGTAGGGACAAGATCCCATGGCTTTCTTCAGGGCCAGAGTTCTAAGCATTAGCTACTGCATACATAAAGTGAACGTAACAACAATCTGTAAAGGATATACATAAATGGTCCAAAATCGTGTTCCTCTGTACCAAACGGTGTCTCTTACATCTGAATAGTACAGGGAGTGTACCTCACCTCTCCTGGGACCCAGCTCAGGAAAAAGGAGGCCCCGCTCTGTCCGGCGTTGTCTCATTGCAGGACCCGAGCTTCATGGGAGAGGTGAGGTACACTCCCTGTACTATTCAGATGTAAGAGACACCGTTTGGTACAGAGGAACACGATTTTGGACCATTTATGTATATCCTTTACAGATTGTTGTTACGTTCACTTTATGTATGCAGTAGCTAATGCTTAGAACTCTGGCCCTGAAGAAAGCCATGGGATCTTGTCCCTACCGGCTGAAACATGTTGGCCTTGTAAATGGAGTTATATGTTTAGACTGCTTCCTCTGCATTGTTCTTGTTTGTTTGAGGGAAAGGACAAATTACATTAGAGTTTTTCGCCTATTGACCCTTTTACCCCTTGTTTTTAACTCACACATATTTTGATTTTTGCAATGCACTCGATCCCATCTTTATCATTTGTTCATGGGTACCTTGGCGATTGATGGTGCGACCCAATTGAGTAAGGGCGATGGATGGGTCTCATTGATCAAGAGACATACCACCCCATTTTTGGATGACCAAATGAGAACACTTGATCTACATACCTATTTGATGGGAATCCAACACATCTCTGTACGGGTCTTACCAACAATCTCAGTAGGTCCTTCGACAGGTTTGTCCTGGCACACATTCTGATATAGAGGCTTATATAGCTCTATTAGCGCCTAACTCACTTATGTACGAGTTTTGAAGCAGCTCGGAGTACTTGAAGCTTCGTTATAGACCCCCAGTTGTTTTGTTGTTAGGATTACAGTTAGGGGGATACGAACTGGGCAGGTCTTTAAATTTCCCTCAGACCCTTCTTCAATCGTTTGTGTTTTAAGGATTTGCAACTATCCTGCTTCATGTACATCCATGAGGTAAAACCCCCTTTGTTTGTCCCAGCGAAAGGTCTGCGAAAGGGATCTGAATAGTAAAAGAGGTATGAGATGATGAAAGCAGGGGTAGAGTAGGGAAGAGTCTAGAAAGGGTTCTTAGGGGATCATAGCTACTTTTCGAACATATTCATATTTTAGAAATGCTGTGGCTGATACCAGTGCTGTTGGAGAGCCCTGTAAGCTAATAGCAAAATGCAGCAGAACAACAGTAGCCGGTGATTGAAAGGGACTGACCAAAATCCTCTTTTTGTATGTATCTGCATGTATATATTGTTTGTTGTATGTGTTGAGTGCGTGTGTAGATGAATAGTGTGTGACATGAGCTCTCTTGCAGACAGCTAAAACTAGCTGCTGGCAAGACCCACAAATACATAAAATTGCCATTATGCAAATAACATTTTTGGAGTGTACAGTAGTTCCTTGGTCCACTGTGTGCTTCCTGATGCCAATAGCACACGTCATACAATCGAAGCTTCCACGTTGTGAAACATGGAGATGTCAGGTGAGAACATATTACGGTTTTGGATATTGACTTACTTCAACATTCCAAACTCATTTATAATCCCAAATGGTGGACAGATCATTGTCTGAGTTTATTATTTTATAAAGGAAAACGTGTGTTAAACTGGATTATGCTCTAAAGAAAAAGGAAGGCTAGTAGAATACTTCTTCAGAAATTATAGCAGGTTTGTCACCACAGCGGCATTTATCAGAAATCATCCCGTGGGATTTATGATCATTTGTGCTAAGATAACTGAAGTATTAGATGGATGGTAATTTGCATAGAACTTCTCAGAGATGTTTGCGTTAAATTGTAACACATATGGAAATGGTGGAAAAAAGTATGCAAGCCCCATTTTAAGGTGATCATCTGTGAGACCGACTTAGAAAGCCCCAACTAGGTCGCATGTGCATCCCATGACAATGCATGTTGCACGGTCATGCAGGCTTGCAGAGGGGAGGGACCGTCAGCATTGCCCCCTAGTGATGTCCTCCAATGCACTGTGTTTTTGCTGGAGTAGTGGTTCCCCCTACATGGTAGACTACCTGTTATGGCTGAGATACCCGCCACCCCCTCTCAACACACTCCCCAAGGATGGGAAACCGGAAACCGTTCTTGAACTTTTGGAAGTCGGGAAGGGAGTTACCCTTCCCGGCCGTATTTATTAAAAATATGAAACAAAATTAAAACATTCAAATAACAGTTTCATAATATGTACAATTTCATTACCACATTGCGATGTTTGGCTAACCTTAACATATCCTCTAATACAAAGGTTCTCCTAGCCGAACTAACATCCTACCAAACATTTACTTGAAATTCTGAAATTGTACATCCTAACGTTTAAGGGCCAACGGCAAGGTCGTAACCGGTGTCAAGATCCCTAACCCAGACATATCCCCCTCCCTTGTGAGGGGCGGCACGGAGGCATACCTCCAGTGCAAATACCAATTTCCCTTGACTTGACGGGGGCCCCAGTAAAACTCGACGCCACTTAAAGGTCGTACGAGGCTCGTGTGAGGTATCTAGAAGGTAGCGTAGACCCCCCCCCACACCCCACACAACTTACCACATCTGCCGTCGCAGACGTCCTGGCCCCGGGAAATTCCCCAGGAGGGGGCTGTAACCCCTCCTACCCATGAAGGGGCCTTGACCGCCTTCCCTTTCCTTTCGGCGACCCATCCTTAGAAGGGACCGCCTCCCCGTTGAGGGGCCAATGGCCACCTCCCCCGAGCGCCCCCATCCGTAATGGGTAACGCCCACTCATAGGGATCTTCCAATTAGTGCTCACCGATCATGACCTTACCGCCACAGGTCCGGATAGTTGACCGGCTATCCGGACCCCCCACCAAACTCCTATCTAAAGGTCATGTTTCAACATCTTTAGCCAAGCTATGAAGTCTCCTATGAGTAACTCATTCCCCACCCGAGACAAATGAACACCGTCCCCCAAATACATGCTGTCATCATTAATACACCTATGCGAAATAGAATGCAGTGCATTGGACCGGAACAACCTACTCACTTTGTTATTAATTTTTCTCACCGAGTGATTTAAAGCAGAAACAGAAATAGCCCCCCGCCACACTTTTCGTGGGATCATATGGGGCCACGCAATTGTGCACCCTGGAACTCTCCTCGCTAACCAACTTACAGTGGAAAGCATCGCTTCCAGGAGAAGTCGTCTACCAGTGGTGACCAAATCATTGCCCCCAAGATGTACTATGACTACAGACGGCGGTGACCTCGTCCGCCCTAGCAAGCCCTCGAAAAATGATTGAAACTGGTCAATACAGAGACCGCCCTTTCCGTAGAAGGACACACTGTACCCGTATTCCCCAGCCATGTGCACCATGTCACCTGCTTTGAATACGTCCGCGGCACGCCTCACGTATGAGTGGCCCACGACCCACACCTCCTTTTTCACAGCCGGTGATGTCTGACCGCTGTCCCGGTGTTGGGTCGACTGCATAGTCCGCCCCGCCTCGTAGGCTTGCGTAACTGAAAACCAAACAAAACAAGAAGCGTGAGTACATCATTACAGCTTCACAACATGTGCAAACGCACATACCTTTTATAACAATTGGAGGACCAACGCCCCACACGTTTAACTTGTTCTACATTCAGACCCCTGGCTGTAGCCTCTGTAGCAGCCCCTATCCGAAAGGAATGGGTCCCAAACTCGCCCGGGTTCAAGCCCGCAGCTGTAATTGACATCGCAAGCACCCGCTGAAACTGAAACCTTGTCAGTGGGGTGGCGTCCGCGTGTCTCAACAAGGTCCCCCCCCATGATGCCACCCTTCGTGTCAAATAATCCTCTAAACACTTCACTGGGCACATGGACGACCCGGGAATCCTTTGTATAATTATGCAGTCGCCCATCCCGCTTTGATCGGTTTTGGACCTTACAAACGAGACAGTCATCGTCTCCCCTCTGATTTGAACGTGCTCTGCGCACAGCCCTCCCGTAACATCCCGCTTGTTCCTCGCCACTAATTCGCTTAACCGCATAGCTCCATGAAATGCCAGCGTAAAAGCAGCTCGGCATAACACTGTCTCAAAGTGAGATGAACATGTTGTAGGGAGTCTGGATAATAACTGGGCCAACCTATCCAAACCTATCGGGCGCCTCTCGTCTACTCTGCAACCCTCAAGGCGTTGCCACCCTCGTAGCGCTTTTTGCACAGTGAAAGACGCTGTCGGGTCCTGGATCCCATGAGCCCTAGCAACAAAGGAAATGGCAGCCCGATGCCTCTGGGCCGTGGCCACCGATTTCCCTGCCCGATGTAAAGACATCAGAAAGTTCACTACCCATTCCTCCTGCCCCCAAAGCTCCTCTCTAGCAGTCCCCAAAAAGGCTAAATAGGAACGGAACGCCCCTTCATATGCCTTCCTCGTCCTGGGTGCTAAACTCTCTCCCACGAGGTTACGAAGTTCGGGGCACCGAGAGACCAGAGAGCTTCGGGAAAGGGTGCTGGCTCCGGGTCCGCTGTGGGAAGAAAACCCCAGAAAGCCTGCATACGAAAACGAGAAAGGGCATCAGCCGCCTTGTTCATTATCCCCGGGACATGTCTTGCTTTGAATAGCACATTCAATTGCATACATAATAATACAATTTCCTTGAGCAGTCTCAAAATCCATTTGCATCGTGCTGCCTGGCTATTGATACACTCAACCACGGTCATATTGTCAGACCAGAATACCACAGAGTGATCTCTGAACCCTTCAGGCCACGTTCTCAGGGCCACCAAAATGGGAAAGAGTTCCAGGAAGGCAATGTTACTTGTCAGTCCACTGTCTCGCCACCATGCCGGCCATTTTTGTGCAGACCATCGAGTACCGAAAATGGCAGCAAAACCAATACTCCCTGCCGAATCTGTCCACAGCCCCAGCTCCTCAGAGGACACGGCCGGTTTGTTCCAGACGACTCGACCATTAAAATCCGCCAGAAATGCCAACCAAATGCGCATGTCCTGGCGGACCTCGGCCGAGAGCCTTGTGCGATGGTGGCCCTCCTTCAGTCCGACCATGGCTTGAGCGATCGAACGGGAAAAGGGGCGGGCCATTGGTATAACTCTTAGGGCAAAATTCAACTGCCCCACTAACTGCTGTAGCTGATGCAGCTTAACCTTAGCTCCACTCATACACATTTGCAGGGATGCCCTGAACTTTAACACTTTATCACCTGGTAAACGGAAACAACCTTCTCCGGAGTCTAACTCGATCCCCAGAAACTCGAGGCAGGTCGAAGGACCCACCGTCTTACCTGGTGCCAATGGCACGCCAAACTGATTCATTAAAACACAAAATGCATCCAAAGCTTGCCCACATTCCGGATCCCCGGCTGCCCCCAGGAACAAAAAATCATCAAGATAATGCATCACATGTGGAAAACCCGTCTTCTTAGTAAAGACCCATTGTAGGAAACTACTGAATTTCTCGAAATAGGCACAAGAAATAGAGCATCCCATCGGCATACACCTATCCATGTAGTACTGTCCCTGAAACGTGAAACCCAGTAGACGCTGATCGTCTGGATGTACCGGGAGCAACCGGAACGCTGACTCGATATCAGATTTTGCCATCAGCGCACCGGGCCCCAGGCGATTCAAAATGGCCACGGCCTCATCGAAAGATGCGTACCGTACCGAACATATTTCCGGGTCTATCGCTTCGTTTACGGAAAGACCACGTGGGGCTGACAAATTATGTATCAGCCGAAACTCACCCGGGTCCTTCTTGGGGACCACTCCTAAAGGCGAACAAACAAATTTAGCCACCGGGGGTACACTAAACGGACCGGCGACTCGACCTCGAGTAACCTCCTTCCGGATCTTTTCCTGTACCACGGTCGTATGCTGCAAGACCGATAGCTGATTTTTGCATCTTTCCACACCCTGAAAGTCCCCTACTGGGATGCGGAAACCATATGAAAACCCGTTCCGCAACACCCCAGCAGAACCACGATCCGGGTATTCACTGAGCCAGGGAATCATTGCCAAGGTATCAATCGGGGTAGGTAAAGGCGCCCCTCGGACTATGTTAGACCTGTTTGGCACCTCCTCTACCCCCGTTATCACCCGTTTTGGCTCTGCACGTGGACTCAGGATGGGATGATTGCCCACACCCACTACATTCGTGTCTAAATTTGCACGACCCCTGGGGCCTAGTACATTTACCCCTGTTAAAGTTCCAACAAACCCCCTTTTTACCTGTATTACCGGTAGGCCTCGAGTGATTGTCGGTACCCGTACCTGATCGAAAGGGCGTCCCCGCATACTGACGGGAGGATTCGCCCACATTACTCCCTACTAATGGCACTTTCAACATACCAGTATCCTTCATTTTGGACCAGGACACAGAATCATAACAATCCCAAGTTAAGTGTTTATCATGTTCTTTTGCTTTTCTGAAAAGATTATCATAGCAAAACCAATGATTACCCTCGTGTGATACCGAGTACCCCATGATCCGTGACTGATAACTCGGCAATTCGGGTAGCAATTCGGGCCTCCGTTCTCCCAAGATCGATGTGAAAAACCCCCATGCCTTGCCCCAATTGCCAATGTTTTCATTAACCTTAAAGGCGGCCATCTTTGCGCGCCAAACACTCGGATGCATAAGGTCCTTCTGACTTTTAACATGCTCCATCTCATAGTGATCGGTAAGCAACGAGAAGATGTTTACATATTCCCCTGCCCATATCTTTTCTTTAATAGCTAAAGGAACATGCTGACCCAACCTCTCCCTTCGAGAGGGTGCCGACTCTTCCCTCGCAATCGGCAATGGCCGCTTACCTGAACTGGACGCTGTCTCTGCGACTAAAACCGTCCCCTGAGGCTTCTCTACGGCCGCGGCCGGCGTGGGTACCCTCGCTGCTTCTCGAGTTTCCCGCAGTTGCTTCATCAACACCTGCGCGTCGACAGCCGTGGCGCCCTCGCTACCTTTACCCAACCACGCTGCTAGTTGTGCTGCCAGTTCGGGCGGCATATCGTCCCCGGACACGGGGGTGACCACCACGGGAATCGGATTCCCTTCCTCCGGCACAGGAGTGGGTGCTCCGAGAGGGACACTGGGACCGGGATATCTCCCCCCACTGCTCCCCTCCTGGGCCTCTTGCCTTTTCCTCCCGGGGCCGTTCCCTCCAAAGGACGTTTCGGGCCCCCTTCCTCATTCTTATCCATTCGTCTCTTTAGGTCGGTCATCTCTTTCATGAGAACACGCAGCATCTGGTCGGTAGTCATTCGCTTTCCCGCCTTCTTCGGCATTCTCCAGCAGATTATCTAGAAAACAAACAAGAGGATTAAAACGCTCAAAAATTGGCTCTTCGTTCCGTCTCGAGCTCACGTGCAGCGAGGAGGTGCAGCTTCAGAGCACAGGAACAAGAGGATGCCTTCTGGTCTTGTTTCTCCTTTTATCCGTCTTCAGGGTGGGCGTAAACCCGCCCCTGCCTGCCCCAAGGGCGTGGCCAGCCGCGTTAGTGTCTAGGCCAACCCACTCGAGGGCGGGAAAAGGCGCGCCCCGGCTACGCCGCTTCGGGCATACCAGCCGAGACTCGCCTCCCGCCCAAGATGGCTTCCCGGGGGGATCGTGGTACTCTGCCATACGTTCGGGGGGACCGATTGGTCGCCCCTTTCCATTCCAGGCTGACGCCCACCTTCCTTAGTCCCAGGTTTTGGACGACCGTTTTGTGAGTTAAAATCGGCACTCTGAAGCCAACACTCTGACAGACCCGGGTGTGGAAAATCGTGTTGGGAACTATTTTTCTTTTTCTTGAGTCTGGAATTTTACAACAGTAGGTGCACCTTGGGCTGTCAGGTCTGGATACTGCCTTTACAATATTTGCATTAATACACAGTCTAAATATTGTATTTCTAAAAAGTGCTGATGTGTATGTCATGATATTGCATGCCTACAGAAGAGGCTGAATTCAGTCACCTGACAGCAGGTGAGGGAACTAGTTACCTTTTGCTCTCCCTTCAGTCATGTTCAAAGAAGGGCTGTCCTTTCTCCCTTTCTTTTCTTCCTCATCTTGTGAAGAGAAAACGATTTCTCAGCCTCCCTTTGCAAAGAGGCATGCGCAGGCCACAAATTAACGGCAAGCTGTGCTATTAAACTAAATTGAATTAAAAGCGAAATAAATATCATCCATATAGGAAAAAAAACAGACAAGGGGTGTAATTTCCAAACCCATACGCGCATAAAATAACAAGGCTATATAAACAAACATTTCCCATAGCAGGGATGATAAAACACAGATTCGCACCACAACAGGGAAAAAAACAAGACGCTTCTCGCTTGTTTCAAAACGTGTTACTATTCATTTACGTTGTAGAATATGGGCGATGGGCGCATCAGCAAACTCTTGTTGAAGCTTTGCTGGGTTTTTTCTCTCTTTTTTTTTTTAAACGCCAACCTGCACTATGCACTTTTGCCTAATATCCGCGACCAGAAGGTCAGTCAGTAGGTATTAGGGTAATGGGTTCCTTCAGAGGAGCTAAGAACTAGCAGAAGAGCATGCCACCATAGTCATATTTGTATCGGCTGGAGGAACATTGTGGAAAAGCAGACCTTTATTAAAAGATAAAACCCCCTTTCTAAGCAGGTGATAGGCCGGCATCTTCCTAACATTTCACACCATTTTCCAACCGTACTCATGTTACTTTTCTGCTTTAATATGTTTATTAGTATTAGGCCATCTGTCTTTGCCATTAAATGTTCATTCTTGCATCATTGACAAGTGTCATTAGCAAGGGAGTGGAAATGTAATGGCCATTATAACTTGTTCGTGTCAGCTTTATGGCTCCTGCAATGTTCCAACATGTTAGGGCAGAATGCCCCTTTTAACACAAAAGCCTGGCCATGAGACTCCAGGGGTGTAAAACACTGCTATGGCTCTGCGGGACTCCCGCCCCCTCTATTCCTCCCCTTGCTGCTCCTGCTGAGAATGAATGACAGTTCTCACAGTACTAGCCAAGCATGCATGCTGGTATGATCTCCCACCACAGAGACTATCCTTCGGTCACATAGGGGAACAGTGAAGAAAGCAGCTACATTATTTTTTATCACGCGTCGCTCAGTAAGCTGAAATGAAGAGTGGCTCTGCTGCCACTCACACCTTGGAGAAGGAGATTCAACAGGGCTCTTTTTAGAGATAAGTCAATCCCCCTCCACTTCATGGGCTCGCGACGACTTCATGACAGTGTGGAAATCTGAATTAAACTTTTCTCTACACACCAAGAAGAGATTAATCTCCCTAATGTGTAAATACTGTTTGATATAGAAAAAGAAGGTACCCGCACTGTTCCAAACATGCTAACAAACCCTTTGGTCCTCTCTTTATTAAAATAAACCAGTAGGCTTCCCTTTGTCTGTCCTGAGATTAAATTGGCAATAATGTCCCACCATTAGACTATACATGAGTGCACACCCTCTTGTAAATTGAACCTCTGCGTCTATGTTGCTCTGACCAGTTGATGAATCTTCTGTCTAAAATCTGGTATCTGAAAATATCTATATCGTATCTTTATTGATGATAGAATTTCTCCTGCGAAAGTCACTATGTTGTATATTACAGCCTCTGCGAATACAGATGGCTGACTACCTTTTTAAGTTTCAATTTTGTAAGGAAATTGTTGCACTCAATTTGTCATGCTATGTAGCTATCACTTTGGCAATTTTATAATATGTGTCCTTTGTTGACCTCCACAGAGGTTATGAAACAAATACACTGAAATGAAACTAGAATCTTTTTGCAATTCTCTACTTAGATTGCTGTTTGCCAAGGCTTTCTCATGAAACTGTGATCTCTGTCTCATGGTGCACCTTTTTGATAAGAGAATAAGGGTAACCCTGGGCGGAGTTCGCGGAGCTGCATTACGCGAAACTCAGCGAAGAGAAAAAAACACTTTGCTCCGCTACGCGGAGCACCACAAGCAGCAGAGTGCGATAGAAATATGTAGTTTGCAGTGATTTTCAGTGGTGAAGGCTTGTCAGCACTGTGCAATCATTGCGAACGGCACCATTCACAGTGCAAGCGAGGGCCGCTTTCCTTTCTGCCAGTTGAGTGATTTTTTTTCGAGCTGCAGCTTCCTCAATATGAACAGGCAGTTTCTCAATGTGAGTGTCATGAGCATACATGACCACTCGCAATGAGAAACCTGACCCCCCCCCCGCGTTGAGAAATCTCGCCGGGAGCTTTATTTTCCACGCTCGCCAACTAGGTGTTGACGATCGCAAACTAGGAAAAATCTCGACGAGAGGTGGATTTTCCACGCACGTGCTCGCCAACCTGTCTTTGACAAACGCGAGTGAGGAAAAAAACTCTGCTCTGCGGAGCAGCCTTTTTGGGAAGTCTGCGAGCTCCATGTAACACAGAGTGCAGAAACCTCCACGAGCGGAATAGAGTTCACCGCCCAGGATTAATTAATGGGCATATTAATAAGCCCCTATGGCCACAGGAACATCACTTTCAGTGATGTTGTGGTGGCGATAGGGGCTTCGCCTTATTTACAAGACAGCGTTAAGCCTTTTAATGTGGCTTAACGCTGCCTTGTAAATAAGGCTCCCTTTCACGTTATACAGGGCGTGAAAGGAGCAGGCAATTAGTGTTGTGGTGGGTGTTCCACCACAACGCCCATTGATTTTTTACGCGGCTCCATTTTTACAAGGGCAGCGTAAATATGGGGCAGTACCAAAATTAAGACCGGGGAAAACCTGGTCTTAAACAGGCGCAACAAGGAGAAATGTTTAATTTCTCCTAATTTTTGCTGTTTCTACGTGTGCTACGTTGTGCAGCACACATACAAACAGCAAAAGGCCATTGATTGTTTATGTGCACGAAGGTGTGCATTATGGTTTACGAGCCTCTTTTTGCGTGCATGTTAAGTTAGCATGGCTTATTGGAAGTTTAAACGCCATTTTCCCTTTTGCTGCCTTTTGCACACGACACTGCTTAGCTGTTTTTGCAAAGTTAGCTTCCACGAAGGTCTATACATGAGAAAAGGTTTGTTTTTCAACATCTCTAGACACACATCGTGCCCCCAGTCTATACAGTGAGTTCTTAGTCGTCAAGGTTATCATAACATGTGAGCCTGTTTATTGACTGTGTAACACATTCTAGACACAACATTTTGGCAGCTGCAGCCCGAGTAGGATTCTGGCACCTTTATCATAGCACACTTGCCATAATTTCGCACACTTGGAAGATTTCAGGGATGCAGAGAGACTTGCCGATCCAGATGTAATTTACACTTACTGAGCGGACAGGTAAGGGGGTCCCCCAAGACGAGCTCAAGAGACCTTCTATAGTTTTAAAATACATAGTTCCTATATTGGGAGGGTGTTTAAACTAGGCGCTATATCACCTGTTTTCACTATCATTGTAATATGATTCCTCCTTTTGTTGTAGCCATGCTGACCATATTATTTTTAATCATATGCCTGCTTATGTTGACTAAAATTCCGCCCATTAAATCACATTGTTAAAATAAATATTTTAACCTTATCATGTCTCTTTTTTACTCCTGTTGTGGACTGGTATGATAGTATAACAAAAGAGTGTTCTCACTTCCCACCATTCCTGAGATGGTCCTAAGTCGCATGTTCTAGGTTGTCTAATCATTGGTTACTTTGCTATAGGACAAAGAGCTAATGTGACACTGATGCTAGCTGGTTGGGGTTTTCTAGGTACTGAGGTGAGTTTCCGGTACACCACAATTTACTAACGTCCCAGGTCTCTGTGCACAGTTCTGTGGATGAGCAGAAATCCTTGCAACAGGTGAGCCTTCCTGCACATAAACAATCAATAAAAAAAATTATGTTTTGCAACTTCTAATGTGTGCTACATTAAGTAGCACACATAGAAGTTTGAAAATGCCATTTCAGATTCTTTATGTGCAGGAACAACACCATTGTGCACATAAGCAATCTCCCCGTACAAAGCTTGCACCCTTGCACTACGATGCAAGGGTGTCTGCCTTGACGCTAGACAGCTAAAATTAGCACCAGCACAGGGGAAAACCAGGGATGCACTGTATCCTTGTAAATATGGTGCAGCCCTGCATTTAGGAAGTGGTGAAGCACGGCGTTAAGCCAAAGTGGTGATTGCCGCGCTCCGCCACTTTCTAGTAAATATGCCCCTTGGTTCCATAATAAACTTGTCTGTTAGTATGTCAGCCAATAGTTTGGACAACTGGTGACCCAATTGTCTATTGAGGCAGCTTCTCCTACAAGGTGGAACCATTCACAATCTCCAAGACCACAAGAAGATCACAGAAAATCCTCCACAGTAGTCAATTAGGCTTTAAACATGACAGGTGCAACACACCAACTGGGGATGACAGAGAAGAGGACATGCCTTTATGTTATAGGGTAACATAAAGGCTTTATGGTAGGGTGTTAAAATATCGATTACAAAAATATAGCTGACATAAATATAGTTGTAAAAATATCGTTTACAAAAATATCGACACCCTATACTTAAACAGGTAAGTACATAAATATCGACTCCAAAATATCGTTGTAATTAATATAGATGTAAAAATATAGACTTTTTAAAATAATTAAAATTACATTAAATAATAAATAAATATGAGTACTATTAACAAAATACATTACATTACTTTTATTTTTTAAGTATTTAAAACAAATTTACTACACTTTTTAATTATAAACTTAATAAATGTGGACATATAAATTGATTTTACACATTACTTTATATAACAACAATAATACATACATATAATTAAAATATACAATATATTACTAATTAAAACATTTGATAGCGTAGGAGTAAAAATTACTATTCCCACTCCAGGGGGTGCAACAGTAGGGAAAGCGTTGGATAGCGTAGGGGTAAAAATTACTATTCCCACTCCAGAGGGTGCAACAGTAAGGAATGCGTTGGATAGCGTAGGGGTAAAAATTACTATTCCCACTGCAGGGGGTGCAACAGTAGGGAAAGCGTTGGATAGCGTAGGGGTAAAAATTACTATTCCCACTCCAGAGGGTACAACAGTAGGGAAAGCGTTGGATAGCGTAGGGGTAAAAATTACTATTCCCACTCCAAGCGGTGCAACAGTAGGGAAAGCGTTGGATAGCGTAGGGGTAACAATTACTATTCCCACTCCAGGGGGTGCAGCAGTAGGGAAAGCGTTGGATAGCGTAGGGGTAAAAATTACTGTTCCCACTCCAGGGGGTGCAACAGTAGGGAAAGCGTTGGATAGCGTAGGGGTAAAAATTACTATTCCCACTCCAGGGGGTGCAACAGTAGGGAAAACGTTGGATAGGGTAGGGGTAAAAATTACTATTCCCACTCTAGGGGGTGCAACAGTAGGGAAAGCGTTGGATAGCGTAGGGGTAAAAATTACTATTCCCACTCCAGGGGGTGCAACAGTAGGAAAAGCGTTGGATAGCGTAGGGGTAAAAATTACTATTCCCACTCCAGGGGGTGCAACAGTAGGGAAAGCGTTGGATAGCGTAGGGGTAAAAATTACTGTTCCCACTCCAGGGGGTGCAACAGTAGGGAAAGCGTTGGATAGCGTAGGGGTAAAAATTACTATTCCCACTCTAGGGGGTGCAACAGTTGGGAAAACGTTGGATAGCGTAGGGGTAAAAATTACTATTACCACTCCAGGGGGTGCAACAGTAGGGAAAGCGTTGGATAGCGTAGGGGTAAAAATTACTATTCCCACTCCAGGGGGTGCAACAGTAGGGAAAGTTTTGGATAGCGTAGGGGTAAAAATTACTATTCCCACTCCAATGGGTGCAACAGTAGGGAAAGCGTTGGATAGCGTAGGGGTAAAAATGACTAAATGTATTTAATAATTTATAAAATAACAATAATTATTATTTTTTTGTAATCATTAATTAAATAATTAATCAATTAAATTGTAATTAATTTACTACATTTTCGCTAAAAAAATCCTGTACACACACCTAAAATTAATTAAAAAATTAACATAATTAATTACATAATTATTAATCAATTAACTAATTGAAATTAATTAACTATTATTTATTACACTATTTAGATTCATTTAAAACATAAATTAATCTATTATTTCATTATATTTAAATTACTTCCCACCCTACTCCCGTATAAACCCACAACCCGCTACGGAACTATTAATACTAAATTCAACTTAAAATACATTATTAACTAATAATATACTACTAAAAATACTACTTTGACTACAAATATTCATTAAAAACACTACATTACTTATAATTATTGAAAAAACGATATTATTGTAAACTATGTTTTTGTAAACGATATTTATTACAACTATATTAATGTTAACGATATTACTTACCGGTCTGTCGATATTCTGGTCAGACGATATTTTTGTCATCAATATTTCATCCTGTAGATATTTTTGCAGCGATATTTAGGTAAGTCGATATTTTTGTGACGATATTCCCGTTCTGTACCGGCTTTATTCTCCACAACCAGTCATCGACATATTTTATATATGTAAGAAACGTTTCCCCTTTTTAGCCTCAATCAAGGAGGGACCCTTTTCTACTAGGCATACTCTTTCTGTAAAAAAAGTCTGTTAGTGTAAGCAAAGGTGTCTCGCTCTCTTAGCTTCCTGATACTAAGTTTATCTGAGTTCTTGTTGACCCTGATACCTTGAAAAACAGAACCTTGTTAATGCAATGTGACACATTTTTCAAACTTCCTAGTAAGGGATCAATATAACTTCCAAGCCGCTTAATTACACAGGCTGGGTGGGACAGGCTGAGACATTTACAGGTTTCCTTTAAAGTTAAAAAAAAGGTCTGGGCAAATGGATTTATAAGCACTACTAGCAGCCCGCCCCAGCGTTGCCTGGGGCAGAAGGGGTCTGGGGGCAGCATTTCAGGCTTGCATGCACTCCCGCCCCGGCCCCCGCCACAACATTGTCTGTGTCCCGGACAATGTTGTGGCGGGCTGGGTCCGGGGCGGGAGTGCACGCAAGCCTGAAATGCTGCCCCCAGACC
Source organism: Lissotriton vulgaris (assembly GCF_964263255.1). Taxonomy (NCBI): domain Eukaryota; kingdom Metazoa; phylum Chordata; class Amphibia; order Caudata; family Salamandridae; genus Lissotriton; species Lissotriton vulgaris. The sequence goes on along the minus strand of NC_141687.1, from coordinate 1,612,768,330 downwards.
CTGAGCCTTACCGCAGTTGTTCCGGGCCACCCTCCCGCACCGGCTCCCTTCAGTCCAGTGTCCCTGAAATTCTGCCCCCAGACCCTGAGCCTTACCGCAGTTGTTCCGGGCCAACCTCCCGCATCGGCTCCCTCCTGTCCCTTGTCCCAGAGCCTTACCTGAGCCGCCGCTCCTCCCCGAGCTCCTCACTTCACCGCCGCTCCTCCTCGTCATCACGTACGTTGCGGCCAGCGCTACGTCGTGGCCGTCAGCGTCGCGGCCGGCGCTACTTTCAGGGCACTACTTTTTTTTTAAGTTATATTTTTAAATTTACTTTTTTTTTATTTTCTATAGCCTATGTCCATCTGCACACCCTGAGGATTACAACAATGTATTGGGTGTGTGGATTGGCGCTGTGGTTCCCGAGTTTACCTTGCCAAAAGGTTTGTGTTCTCTCTTTATAATAGTAGTATAGATAATATATCAATTGATGGTACGTGCATTAGCAAACGTTGAAGTAAAACATGAACATGTAACTAAAGGATATATTTAAATCATTTTGTCCTTGTCAGTTCGATGTAAAAGAAAATTACTTGTGTAAACGAAGTGTGGTTTAATAGTTTATTAGAACATTGGAATGTTGGGTGCTCCATTGAAAACAATGGAGTGCTCTGAGCTTATAATGGCTGGTATAAGCCTGGAGCTCCAACATTCCAATGTTTCTTTGTTCACAGTCTGACTGTGAACAAAGGCTTCAGGGAACCTGAGGGGATTCCAATCCCCTCACGCTCCCAAAAGGCTTTGTTTTTTTTTGTTAGAACATTATGTCCTCTAGTGACAGAATGTTCTAATAGCCTTTTAGCCCTTCGTAGATGGGCTATACAACTATTAAAGTCCCTCTCCCTTGTTAAAGGCCCTCGCCTTCGCCTCGGGGCCTTTAACACTCGAGAGGGCCTTCAATTGCTGGTATTGCCCTCTACTGCGGGCTATAAGGCTATATTCTACCATGAATATTATCCATGCACATTGTGTTCCAAAAACCAAGGGCCTCATTTATGAAAAGAGACGCATCGCTGCGTGAAACAGCGATGCGTCACTTTTCATTGTGCCCTCCTTGCGACATGCTAGATGCGTCATATTTACAAGATGATGCATCATGTTGCAAGGATTTACTGATACGTCAGTATTTCTGAAGTATATGTAGGAGCAAAAATTACGCATTGCCGGAGTGTGTCACAAAAGTGACACAACCACAGCAATGTGTCCTTTCACATGGGGCAAGCCCCATGTGAAAGGGCATGCATCTGTCTTATGCCTGCTGTGAGGCAGGCGTAATATATTGACGCAATGGCATCCTAGAAGTGACGCAGTGAAATCTCATAGATTTCACAGCATCACTTCGACGAGGCTTACCTGCGTGTGAATGCCCCCTCGGCATACATTATACCTGACGCAGGTATAATGTAGCGCAGGGGTTTACAAAGTGATGCATCTGCTTAGATCCATCTGAGTGTGTAGTGTCAGTGGAAGAGCTAGGTCTTGAGGTCCTTCCTGAACAGCGTCAACAACTCATATTGCCTGAGGTGGAGGGGCAGGGTGTTCCAGGTCATGGCTGCGGGGTAGAAGAAGGATCTTATTTCAGTTGTAGCCTGGTCGATCCGTGGGATGGACGCCAGGGTGAGTTGGGCAGAGTGGAGTTGTCTGGCAGGTGTCTGGTACACAAGGCGAGGAGATATTCTGGTTCTGCATCGTGGAGGGCCTTGTAGGCATGTGTGAGGAGCTTCAAGGTGATTCTCTTGTTTTTAGGGAGCCAGTAGAGTTGTCAGAGGTGTTGTGTCATGTGGCTGTGGCAGGGGATGTCGAGGACCAGTCGAGCGGTGGCTTTTTGGACTTTCTGTAGTTTCCTGAGCTGTTTCTGGGTGACGCTGGCCAAATGCCACCAGCCTGGCAGAGATCTCTGAGCTTTCAGTGGAATCGCTGCTAAGGCAGCTTAACTGAGGTACCACTTCTTGTTGAGCAAGCACATTGTTTGATGCACTTGCTTAGCAATGTATTTTGTTCTGCAAGAGCAAACTCCAAAGGGAGAGTATGTGGTGCAGCAGACAGAGCTGCTGAGTCGAGAGCTGGGGATCCGTGTTTGAGTCGCAGAGTCGGGTAAACAACCTGTGAATCTGGGCAAATCACTTAATCTCTCCGTGCCCATGGACAGCACCTGGATACCCTCATGGGTGATAAGCAGCGTGCTATATAAATCTACATATTTAATTTAACCCTGGACATTGCGCTTGTAGATCAAAATAGCAATATCCTGATGCAAAAGAGCATCCTGCAATTACCCTACAAGACTGACTTGTTGGGCCTGGTGCTTCCGGTATGGATAATGAGTTATGGGCAACCATGTCTAAATAGGGAGGGGTGAACTTATAGCCCTGTGCTGGAATGCCAGCTGAGGCTTCACCACCGTAAACCCATCAGTTCTCCCACCTCTTAATAAATTGTGGCAAATGTAAGATTGCTGCAACAGTACATCCACCATTGTAGATTACCTTACTCTAAAGAAACATTAATGCTATCTGCACACAAATTATTTTGTTCCGCAAAGCGATCTTTGAATTTGAAGTATGTAAACCAATAACGCCAGCTCTCTTCTTGTAGCTTTAAATAAGTTAATAGCACTTTTGAAAAATAGATAGCTTGAAAATAAAAACAATGCATTCAATTTAAGAACAACTCTACCTCCTTGCTGTTGCAATATGGTATTGTTGTGACATACATTTTAGGGCTCTGAGCTGCTTTCAAATGTATACTCACCCTATACACTCAAGTTGTAAATCCCTGTTGCCATCTAGTCTGACGACCTATTCAAATATACAAATGTATGCCACAAGTGGGAGATGGGATTATAGCCCTCAAAGCATTGATCATGTGCTATCTTCTCTATGGCTCGTAATCCCTTTTGTTTCACTTTACAGTGGCTGATTCAACACCTCTTGTGCACATCTGTCACTGTTGTTTACAGTTCCACTCACTCCTGATCACTACTGGATAAATATTTCTGAAGCATGGAGTGCCATACAATTCTATCTGCTCTTTTACTAGTAAACCTTTGCATTCTTCCACATTTCTCTTTACATTGCCACTTTTCTATAGCAACCTTCATTCAATATGTCAAAACAGTCAAAATAGAAGTGCAACCACACTTTCCACTCAGAATTTCTACTCTAAACTGCTACTAATGCCATGGTGAAGCCTACGAGCCTAGTGAATCTTCATGAAAAACATATATTTCAAATGACAATATCTCAGTATAGACTTTACCGTGACCTACAATACACGTATCTCTATCCGCAAGGCCAGACAACTGCACAATTATGCATGGACCATTTCAAAAACTGCTGTGTAAAAATAAATGTAACAATATATGAAGGCCTGAAAACATAGCCACTAACTCTAGAACATGCATGCTGAAGTAACTCTTAATATATTGTCTGTTGGTGCTGTATATTTATGATACTACACAGAGAACCACAACAATCTCCTAGATCACCATAAAAAAGAAGTAAGGGTCTCGTGCCCAGCTGTATGTAACTATCACCCCAACGTCTAATGTCTAAATACACCCCTCTGTGGATGCAATTGTGATACACCAACTGCCTTTTCAAATGCATCTGGGTTACTCACAAGTCTAAACACAGCTAAGGACCACCTCACAAAACAGCCATCAAAATCACGAGGTGGTAATGCACAGAATTTAGCTGTATAAAATAGGTTAAAACTGATATAAACGTTACCAGTGAGCCCTCCAAACAAGCTCCCATGGTCATGGCTCCAAAACTGATTTGCTCTGTGGAAGATAAAATAGATGGACTGGGATGCAGTCAGAGTAATTACCAGAGGCTGAGATTCATCCAAGCCTTCCATCCATTACTTTCCGGTAGTCTTTATTTTTATGCCCCAAATAGGAACCTGTAGGCCAAGACATGGATCCAGGGTTCACTGTGCCACTGGAACCAGGCTGTACCCTACTGAAGAGGCCCATATAGGCCAAATCTGGTTTTAGGTTTCTCATTCTGGTTCAGAGAGGACCGGACTGACAATGCAGACTAGACTGTTCCTACTGGAGCAGGACCAAGGCTGATTCGTATATGGCTGGGTCTAATCTGAGGTGGCATTGTGGCCAAAACAAAAAACAATAAACTAGGATGCTCCCCTGTGTAATTACCTGTGACTGTAATTAACTCAAGTATTAAAACCATCATTTGTTTGTATTCTTTAAAAACATGAGCATCTCTCACCTCTGCATCATAAGTAAAACCTTTGGGTCAGATCAATCTGGGTTTCTCCGCCCCACAACCGACTACAGATGAAAAACAAAAAATGCACCAGCGTCCGATTCAGAAGTACCGATTGGACCACTTGCTTGTTTTGACAAGACATTGAATTAAACTCACCAAAGACCAGGTGCTCTCCACGTTGGATTATGGCAACATGGTCTTGCCACACGAAGAAAGAGATCTTGAAGCCACAGAGGATCTAAAATTAATTAGCTTGTTAATGGATAACTCTGAGGAAGTTGTACACCATATGGACCATAGACAGACAATATGGATGGAAATTTCCAGAAAATCTGGAGAAGCTCATGCCCCATTACATCCTCGACCAAAACGTAAGATCAGTTGCCATTCAATCAAATTTACCTTCAAGAATCACGGGGGAACTGTCAAAGTACTCATCTCACTGCTTGCAAATGCTTTGAATACGGTCTGAGGGAATGGCCCAGCCTGTTGTATTTTAAGGGAAAATTGAACTGAAGGCCCTTCACCCACAATTGGGGCCACTACGCTTCTTGAAGAAATCCCTTTACTTCACATTCAAGACAACTCCTTTCTGCATCCAGACAAAGACCAGGCTTGCATACTCATTCATTCAAAAGTCTTTATTTCAATTGAGTTTTTACAATCATAAAAAGTGCACAGTAAAAAAATAAGATTACATCAAAACTTTTTTAAAAAGGATTGTCACATACATAGTTCTAACAAATGGTAAAAAACGTTTCGAATTAAGAAAAGACAGTTGATATCTATTAAATATGGGTTACAAAGATAACTCAGATGGTTGTAAACGGATTTTCAAACAAGCTTTTAAAAAACAAGCTATACATTTAGTAGGAAATTGAGTTTCTAAAAACTGTAAAGCCAAGAGCGCAGGCCTGCATCTTCTCAGGCCCATTTGTCGGAGGAGAGGAGTAATCCAACATTTACGTGGGGTCTCATAGTAACTACAAAACAATGTTACATGTAGTGTGGACTGATGTGCAATTCCATCACATGGACATCTAATCAATTCGTGAGACCAGTTTGAAACCTCAGGAAAAGAGACAAGACGGTAGAAGGAGTCAAAGCGAAACCTGGTTAAGACATACTTTTCATGGTTTGACAGGTAGAAAGACAAATACGACTGAATGCCGGGTGAGGTTTGTATCATCAATAGATGAGTATTTGTACGTTTGTCTATCTCTGTGCATAAACATAGATCTCCAAGGTGGTTTACACACAGATTCTTCAAGGCCTTCCTGGATATATCAAAAAGTGAAGAGGGGTCGGTAAAAAATAGTAAGCTATTTAAATCTTTCAGGAAATTAAAAACATACAATAACCAAGAAATCTTTTTCCAGTGAGTCAAGGATAAGCAGTCAGATATTAAAGACCGAGTAAGGTGGCACTGCTCTTTAGTCCAAATACGGTGCCATAGGAGAATCGGCTGGTATCTGATGGTATCTGATAGATAATCCAAGCCGAGCTGAATATGGCAATCGTAATTTGGGGCGCTTTGAGGAAGCGCAAGAACGTATTTCAAAAACCCATTTTTAATTTTTTGGAGCTCACCGGAAGGAGCATAACCCCAGACACCCGCACCGTAAGTTGCTACGCTATGGCATTTAACGTTGTAGATTTTGAGCTACTCGGCAGGAGCGGGTTTGCCCAGTTTCCTAGAGAAGGACATCAGCGCCGCAGTTGTACGCTGGAATAACAGCTTTTTACTCGCAATGGCGGGTTTCCAGGTTATTTGTAAGCATGGGCGAATTTTGCGAATCTCGCGTTCGCGAATTTTGCGGATTTGCGAACTCGCAATTCGCAAAATCCGCGAATTCTCGCGAATTTGCGGATTTTTTTTTTGTGTTCGCGTGGGTTTCTGCCAGTTCGCGAGGGTTTTGTACAATTTCGCAAAAACGCGAACTTACCTGTCGGGTCGCAAATTTTGCGAACTTGTTGTTTCTACATGTCCAGCCTGTTTGGGACACTCTTCTTCATCACTGCCACTCTCTGTCACCACTGCCACTCTCTGACTACTCATGCCACCCTCTGGCCCACCCATGCCACCCTCTGTTTCATCACAGCACCCTCTGGTTGTCCAGTCAGTGTACATTATTGTGGCAAAGCAAAGCACACCTTCCCTGCCTCAAGTGACCTGATTTAATTTGGGGCTGATTAATGTGTCACAGAATATTTTTTTAGCTGGCACCTGCTTCCTTAGTGCTTCCTGATTAGTGATCTTTTGCACTTGCTGAGTGCTTTCATTGTTGCAAAATTAGTTACAACACCTGCCCTGCCCCAACTGACAATAATGAATTAGGGGCTGATTAATGGATTTGAACTTCCAGCCTGGCTCCTGCTTGTCTCCCTTAGCTGTAATTCAGGACCTTTGTGGCATATGTGTAACTATTCTGAGGTTCAGAGCAGGGTCACATAATAGTTGCAAGTAGGCAACTGAACTCTGGAGGGGCCCCTCAGGAAGCACTACAGGAAATAGCTACTAATGATGAGCCTGAACTTTTGAACCTGGTAAGTAGTTTCAGTTTTGCTAAGATCGTATTTCTGCAATTTAGCGCTTATTCGCGGGGCGCGAAGTTGTACTGGGAAGCCGCGAACTCACGCGAACAGTGCGAGCAAGCCATAAAATCCGCTGCTCGCGGATTTGCGGATTTTGCGGGAGATTCGCGAATCTCGCGGATTGCGAATTTACCGAAAATCCGCAAAATCCGCGAGCGAAACGGATTTTCCGCCCATACTTAGTTATTTGGTCATCTATGAGAATACCCAGGTAGGGATATTCCCTGGCATAATCCAATCTAACCTTTTCTACAAAGAGAGGTTTTGGTTTCTTCACTTTCGGGCCGATATGCATCACAAAAGTCTTGCTCTTGTTAACTTTTAATCCCAAGGAGAGCATAAACTGGCAGTACTTGTCCAGTTGTAATTGGAGCTGTTTCAGTGTTCTCGCCAGGATGACTGAATCGTCGGCGTACAATAGGGCTGGAATAGGCCGTGTGTTGATGCATGGAAGGTCCTGGCTACCTACCAGCATCGCCTGTTCCAGCCCGTTAGTATAGATATTAAATAAAAACGGGGCGAGGACGCACCCCTGTCTAACACCTTTTGCTACACTAAATGACTCAGATAGTTCGCCGTTTATACCATACCTCACGCACGCATTGGCGTCGGTATAAAGCTCTCGAAGGAATTTTAGAAGGGGAGGATCAACCCCCAGATCCCTCAGGATTCCCAACAATTTGGAGTGTATCACACAATCAAATGCGGCACTGAGGTCAACGTAAACTAAATACAAGTTGCCTCCTTTTGCCCCTGCGTATTTGCCCATTAAAAGTGTCAGATTGAGGGCCTGTTCAACAGTGCCCAATCCCTCCTGGAACCCATACTGGAGATCGGTTAGGATGTTCTTCTCCGAAGCCCAATTCTGGAGGCGCTCCAGGATTAATCGCCCGGCAACCTTCCCCAGTGAGTCCAAGAGGGAAATGGGCCTGTAGCAGGCTGGGTTATCTCGTTCGCCCTTTTTAAAAATTGGTAGCAATACTGACGAGGACCAGGATTCTATTAGGCCGGCCTGTGAGACTGCATACATGACTTGTGTGACTATTGGGGACCAGAGATCAAGATTACTCACCAAGATGTCGAGTGGGACTCCGTCGGGGCCAAGCGCTTTACCAGTCTTCGAAGAAGTTAGTGCAGCTGTGACCTCTTTAAGGTCAAAAAAGAGGTCAATTGGATAAGGATTATCCATGATGGAAGCTTCTTCGTGGGACTGTGCGTTTAAGGCTTCAGCGGAGAAATCACAGAATATCTGCGAGTATTGTGCCACCCATTTTTCGGCTGGCACCGCCACGTCTAGGTGACGGACAGCTGAGGGATCTAGTAAGAAGGGAGACTTGACTGTCCGCCAAAACAGTGAGCAGTCTTTACTCCTTGTGCTCTCGTGTAATTGGGCCCATAGGTTTTTCTTTACTTCCCGTTTCCGGTTTTGTTGGGCCGATTTGTACTTCCTTCTGAGCATGGCTATTTCTGCTACATCTCTGACCTGTTTATGCAATGCTCTTTTTAGCGCGGAAAGAGCTTTCCGGCAGGGGGCGTCAAACCACCCCAGCAAATCCTTATCGCGGGATTTATGTTTAGGGATTAACTCAAGCCGGATGGCTTTTAATATTTCCGAAAAACTAGAAAGGATCAGCTGGGGTGTCGAGGTCTCCGCTAGACAGATATTTATAGAAGGGAAAGTTTTTTGTATGACCTTACTGGTAACGTCTGCGGGGTTTATCTAGGACCATTTTACAGTGAAGCCATTTTGTTTGTCTAGGGCCAGTGATTGCTGATTTAACAAGCTAGTCCTGTTGTGAGCATGTTGTGAGCATGTGGCATACTCATTCTTCCCGATCCCAGTGCAGCATTCAACATCAATGATCATACATTTTTGATCATACTACTTAAATCTTATGTTGTTGTGAATACCAGAAATCATCCACACCAGGCTTTTATTGTTTCTGTATCCTATACAATATCCTATTCTATTGCTTCTGTTTATTACCCCTGACTTGTTTGCCACTGCTGACCATGTCTGGCAAACCCTATTCAAGAATTAATATCAGGACTTCCACCATGCATTCTGAAATGATTCAACATTTCATCCCCCCTGGCCCATTCAACACTCATTGCTTTACCTCATTGTGTCATCAGTTCTCCTATATATTTCTTCATGTACCCACTCCATCTACAACTCTCATCATACTCCTATTCCACCGTTGCCATCCTGGTTACTGGTCTCTCTGCCCACCCTGGTCTCTTGTCAGTAATCTTTCTACTCTCTAGTACTCTTCCTTGTGACAGCTTCCTCTTCTCTCTCCCTTGCACTGTTCCATACCTCTGCAGGCTATGCCTCACCACCTTTCTCCCTCTTCTATCTCTCCTAACCTCTGGTGCCTCCTCGACATTGCACTTACTCATCCTCCATGGCACCACACCTTTTCTTTTGCACAACTTTATACTCCTCTGATTGGTTCTCTTCCACCACTGCAGACATTTCCAGCTCCTCAATTCTGTGAATCTCCATGGCCTTGCAGCCTATTCACAGCCTGTTGGATCGTCCAGTGTTAATTGGCCCCTGACCTAGGTCTTACGGTCCATCCAGTATTTCTCCACCTGGCTCCCTTCCTCATTTCGTCTCTTCTTCCCACATCCAGTCACAAACTTGACACCCTGTCACCTGTGTTTTAGAACCAAACTTCTTGTAGCTAGATGTGCTCTATCCATCTCCTCCCTTTCTTTCCCTTCCTGGGTTACTGTTGTTTGCCTCACCTCGATTTCCCTCGCACTGGAAGAAGTCTTTGTGGTAAACTGCCTATCCTAACTGGTATCCTGAACAGAGTGCATTCTCGCCTAGAGGAACCTGGCATTACCATTTTAACTTCCGTCCCAGCAGGCTACCCATCACTGGGATCCATGGCTGCCATGCCAATTGTCCCTGTTTAAAGTGAGGCCAAAGACATTTATTGGAACTGCAGGTGCGCAGTATCATGTCATCTTTGCTGATATTCTCTTGAGGGCACACTATTCTTGGTCTCCTCAGACATCTTTGGTCCCTGTCTGTGTGACTGTTACCACCTTTGAGGCCCATCGCCTTTTCTGTTTTGGGACTAGTATGCTCTGGGCCTTTACTGCCTTGTATGCGCTGACATTGAGGGTCTATGGCTCCCAAAATTCAGAGCTGGAGCTGAATTTCCTGTTATCACTCAAGTGGGCCTGTGCTCTGCCCTGGGGGAATCCCCACTTCTTGTCCTTTTTGAAAGAGAAGCACACACTAGCACCACAGCTGAAAACCCTGTAGACACTGCCCTACTTGACCTACATCTCTCTTCAGGCATCAAAGGGATCTGCTTTAGCACAGGCGATAGTCTTCCAGCTGCCTGCAGCCCTACAACCAAGATATCAATTTCATCATATTACCGAACACTGACATGGGCTACCATTTTGTTATCAACATATCGTAGGATTTTCATGCAAATGAGCAGCTTTAAGATGACACGCGCCTCTATGGGCACCAGCAGCTGATGTTGCCATGTGCCCATATTTACCGCATTGAGAGGGTAGGTTCTTCCCTTCTGTGTGGAGCCAACCATTGTCTGTCTCCGTTCAACTCAGTACCATCCATTAGGAATATGATCTTTGTGGTACCATTCAAGATGTTCTGTGACTCTCTCCATGCATCAAGCATTTGCACTGTCCAACCAATGAAAAATGTTTCATTAGTTCATGCTCATATAGGGTACTCCAAATCTAATTTTGCACTGATCTATCAGTACAAAATTCAGCATAAAACTGCCCAGTTGCCACTTGAGAATTTCTTGCCCACTGAAGCTATGCATGTAATCCAATCTATTGTGTCCATCACATACTGACCACACAATAGCATATTGAGTCTCATACTGCACATTTGTGCATTTTAATTTTAATTTTTCATTATGCACACTTTGAAATATACCATTTCTCTTTTCAAGTGCTGAGCTCCTCCTGCCCAGTAGATCTGACATTTTGTAATGTATGGAGTGAAAATCTGAGGGCCTGATTTCAAGTTTGCCAGTCTTACCGCCACACTGCTGTGGTGGCGGGCCCAAGTACTGTGCGGAGTTGGCAGTCTTTCGCCCGCCGGATTACAATGCATTTATCCCTTTTAAAGCACATTTTCTTTTCAGCACTTGGTGTATTTGTGGTTGTATAGCCACTGACTTTAATTTGGGGATATGGCCAGACGAAAAAAAAAAAATCACAAGAGTAGAGTCACAATTCTTTGGAGCCCAAGTCCAACATACTACTATAACGTCAGAAAAGGGACATGTGGTCCAGAATAGTAGGCATTGTGAATGCTGTAGGTATTACCCTGCACACACAAAAGGAAATTAGGAAGAGATGGAATAACTCGAGGGGGAAGGTGCGTGCCCTGGCCTCCAAGCAACATCTGGAGGCAAAGACAGTTGGTGGTTGTCCTCCCAGTACCCAAATCAAAATGTTTCCATGGGAGGAGAAGGTCTTGCAGATTCTGACGGCTTGACAGGAGTACCTGGGGGAGTGGAGTCTGGTAGGTTACACCTCACTAACTGCAACAATAGCTCAATGTCCTGTTTTCTCGCAACTCAGTTTTGCCATTGTCTTGAGTCCCTAGTTTCCTAATGTGCAATCTTCAAAGTATCATAGATGATGGATTGTCTGTATTAATGTGTATTGTTGCATATAAGATCACATGTATTAATCTCCATTGTGTACCGTATGTTGTAATGGTGTCTGCAATTGCATGTCTATAAAAATGTCATTCCAGGACACATGATATGTGTTACTATGTAATTGTATGGTCCATCCCAACTGTATTTTATCAACAGGTACTTTACACTAACCATTTTGCAAGTGTTGACAAGTAGAGACTGAAATAACTATAGCTACCATGAGGCCCGGTTTTTGTAACTCAAAACAAGATGCACTTGTGATTTTGCCCACTCTCACTTGTCAGATATAATAACTGATGTTAATTTCTCATGGAGTGAGCAATCTACATCTAATGCTCTACTCAGAGACATTTTTGCCTACTTTGCTTTATGTTGTCCTGGTTTACTCAGCTGAAACAGTTGAGGGAATGAGTGACACCACACCAAGTGTGTGGCTCAAATATTTGTCAAATATATTTAAGGCATGACGTTGAATCAGCTGATTAGACGTGACAGGTGACCCATCTACTCTGCATTGTTCACATTATGATTAATGCTAAATCTACAAACAAGTTGTGTGATCACCACTTTTGTACACATGTAGGCATTGTAATGGTTGAAGACACATGTTACATCTCCACTTTGTTTACTTAAATGTTTGGGAGATGTCATGTTTATTCCTTAATCTAAAATGCAACATCTCAGGACATCTAATGAGCTCCTTAATTCAAGTACATGTATTTAATTTCTACAAATGTCTTAGCAAGTTCAATACAACTGAAGTATTTCACTATAATAATCTCTACCTATTTTGTTTTTACCTAGGTTTCTACTTACTGTGTCACAAAAGAATTGGATGTAGACACCACACTTCCACCAATAACAATGTTCTCTATTTCACTACAGGTCTGTCTAGCAGAGCACCTGCGAAGAGATTGACCACAGAAGAGACACCCACCCCAGGACAAAGCCTTCAGTGATGACAACACTCCTAGTGATCTGGTTGAGGATGAAGGTGCTGTCCGTCTGGTTAGCATGGGCAGACGGCAACAGTGAGTCCCACCACACACCCCCCAAGCTGCAACACCTCAGCCAAACTCAGGATCCTCACTCAGTGCCACTTCATGGTCTCCATCTTCTGCAATGTAAGGGGGTTCCAACACAGGAGGATGCTGTGGCACATGCAGTAGGCCACAGTGAGTTGACACACCTTCCTGGGTGAATAGAGAAAGGCTCCCCAGTTTTGTTCAGATATGTAATCTGGCCTCAGGTATCCAAAAGCCTGCTCTGTTGGCAGCTGTGGCTTTCCATGGGCCTCACTGAAATGGACTTCCCCTGGCATTTTTGCATTCCTCATCAGTGTCAACCAACACAGCCGGTCGTGTTAGGCTGATTCTCCTAGATGAAAGACAGATATAGGTGCAGCAATAAGTTACACACTTTCTGATTATACTACCTGACATTATCCACACAAAGTTAAGAAAGGTCATACTTTCCAAAAAGCCAGGCCCTCTCCGGTAGTAGATGTGGCATTAGTATGGGTATGGTGCTGTTCCGCAGTAAAAAGGAATCATGGGCTGATCCAGGGAACCAGGCACAGATGTTTGAGATTTACAAATGTGGTAAGCAGTCAACCTGCATATTGATAGAATGGAAGTGCTTCCTGTTCCGGTAAACTCGTTCCCTGGCTCTTGTAGTGGTACTAAGGCAATATGGGAGCCTTATATTGCACAAACCACATCTGGGAGCTGAGCAAATCCATAGAAGTCAACCTTCACATTGGCGAAATCCATTTTAGTGTGTATGTGTTCTATTTTTTGTGTAAGTATTGAATTTTGTTTAATATATGTGTTACATTTTTAGAAGTTATTACTCTTTTGTTAAGTACATTTTGCATTTTAATTCCGTAGCGGGTTGTGGGTTTATAGGGTAATAGGGTGGGAAGTAATTTAATTATAATTAATGAATTGTTATTTTTTATTAATTAATATGTTAAGTATTTTAGATTTTATATTGTTCATTGTGGTAATTAATTTATTATTAATTAGTTATTAATTGTTTGATAATTATTAATAATTAATTGGTAAATATGTTAATTGTGTCATTTAGTTATGAGTAAGTTGTCGGTTTATAGGGGATTAGGGTGTTAAGTAATTTCATAATAATTAATAAATAAATAAATATTTAAAATGTATATATTAAACATTTTATATTGTGAATGTATTGGTAATTATTTATTAATTGATTATTAATAAATGTTAATGAATTATTAATTATATTATGTATGTCATTTTCTTTAAGAGTGGGTTGTGGGTTGATAGGGGAGTAGGCTGGGAAGTAATTTAATGTTAATATATTTTGTAAAACATATTATTATAAAATGAATTATAAGTTGTGTTATAGTGTTAATTGTGTGATTTAATTTATTATTGACTGTTTTCAAATTGCTCCTTAATTTTTATTAATTACTTAATTAATTAATAATTAATTATGTGAATTGTGTTATGTTTTACATCATTGGTGGTGTCATTTATAGGGGAATATGGTGGAGGTACATTATGTTTAATTAATTATTATTTGTTTGTTAATTAATGTCAATTATTTTACTGGAGTGGGAATAGTAACTTATTCCCCTCTCCTATCCAACACTTTCCCTACTGTTGCACTAACTGGAGTGGGAATAGTAAATAATTCCTCTCCTCTATCCAACACTTTCTCTACTGTTGCACTCCCTGTAGTGGGAATAGTAATTTTCACCCCTACGCTATCCAACACTTTCCCTACTGTTGCACTTGCTGGAGTGGGAATAGTAATTTTATCACCTCTGCTATCCAACACTTTCCCTACTTTTGCACTCGCTGGAGTGGGAATAGTAAATTATTCCCCTCCGCTATCCCACACTTTCCCTACTGTTGCACTCCCTGGAGTGGGAATAGTGATTCTTTTCCCCTCTGCTATCCAACACTTTCCCTACTGTTGCACTCGCTGGAGTTGGAATAGTAATTTTTACCCATACGCTGTCCAACATTTCACCTACTGTTGCACTCACTGGAGTGGGAATAGTAATTGTATCCCCTCCACTATCCAACACATTCCCTACTATTGCACTTGCTGGAGTGGGAATAGTAATTTTATCCCCTATGCTATCTAACACTTTCCCTAATGTTGCACTCCCTGGAGTGGGAATTGTAAATTATTCCCCTTCGTTATCCAAAACTTTCCCTACTGTTGCACTCGCTGGAGTGGGAATAGTTAATTATTCCCCTTCGCTATCCAAAACTTTCCCTAGTGTTGCACTTGCTGGAGTGAGAATAGTAAATTATTCCCCTCCACTATCCAACACTTTCCCTACTGTTCTAACTGCTGGAGTGGGAATAGTAGATTATTCACCTCCGCTATCCAACTCTTTCCATACTGTTGTACTTGCTGGAGTGGGAATAGTAAATTATTCCCCTTCGCCATCCAACACTTTCCCTATTGTTCCACATTCTGGAGTGGGAATAGTAATTTTATCCCCTCCGCTATCCAACACTTTCCCTACTGTAGCACTCTATGGAGTGGGAATAGTAATTTTTACCCATCCGCTCTCCAACACTTTCCCTACGGTTGCACTCTCTGGAGTGGGAATAGTATATTTTATCCCTTCTGCTATCCAACACTTTCCTTACTGTTGCACTCCCTGGAGTGGGAATACTAAATTATTGCCCTCCACTATCCGAAACATTACCTACTGTTGCACTTCTTGGAGTGGGAATAGTAAATTATTCCCCATTGCTATCCAACACTTTCCCTACTGTTGCACTCGCTGGAGCAGGAATAGTAATTTTTACCCCTACGCTATCCCACACTTTCCCTATTGTTGCACTCGCTGGAGTGGGAATAGTAATTTAATACCCTCCACTATCCAACACTTACCCTACTGTTACAGTTAATATAGTGTCAAATGTAATTGTAAAAAACAAAAAAATATTTTAATAGTTAATTTATTATATATATATATATATATATATTATATTTTTATTTTTATTTTACCGGTGTATGTATGCCCTGCACAGTTGGGGGCACCGGTAAAATGGAGCAACTGATGTTTGTTTATTCAATGGAGGGGCATGACTCGCTCGTTAACCACTGAACACAGGAACGGCTCAAATGGCCATAATGGCAGGTGTAAGACCTGCTTACTACATATGATCATTCTTAATAGTGGAGACGTCTCCAAATCTGTTCCTGAAAAACTGCGGAATATTTTCAAATGTCTGCCATAATATAACGATAAAATATATGGGCAAGCATGGGAAATCCGCAGAATCAGTAGTGAAAAATCCTATTAATGCTTCACAGGTAAAATCCATAAAAAAACAAAAAACCTCAAACTGCACTCAAGGTATTCATTTTCAACATTGCTGAATATTTAGAAAGCAAAACACATTAAATACGAAGGGTTTCTGCTCCAATTGTACACATCTCTCTTCAACTACAGCCTTCATGCAGCACACATCCCTCAATAACCTCATTGCTGCAGAAAACCTGAAGAAAAGATATTGTCACCCTCACATTTTCCTCAGGATCCCTTTGCAAAGCTGCCAATTTTTCAATTCGCTTTTGTGTGATATGTCGCTTCTGAAGTGTGATTGTTTGACATTTCAATACCGTAAGTGTAATACTTTGAGTGGCATCCATGGCAAATAAAGTACTTGTGCCCATGTATATTTTAAAAAATATCGTGTAACATGAATATTGTGTCAAAAAATGGTTGAACAGAATATCTACGGTAGGAATATTGATTTTTGTATACAATATTTATTTTAGGAATATCATTTTATTCAATATAGTTTATTTTAATAAATTGTAATGCATAGTTTTTATAATTAATGTAATATATTTTAGTTGAATATATGACGGTATCCCGCACACAAAAATCCTGCATACCATAACTCTACATTTTTTACAACGTGGGACAATTACTCCGCAAACCCATCATTGCTCAAACTTTTACCCCACATATGACTTTATCACACATGCCATTACAAAGCAAATGTATGTGTGGTGAAGTCATATACTTTGTAAACGTACGTTCAATAAAACATTTTCTTTTTAAATATTTATTATTTTTTATATAATTATATATCTATATTAATATTAAAATATATATATATATATATATATATATAGCTTTTTTGTTTGTTTAATTTTTTTAATTACGCTTTACACCCTAAAAACGAATCCCACCCTGGTCCCTTTAAATACCCCAGCACCCCATAATCCTAACCCACCCGTACTCCTTAAAATACCCCACCACCCTTAAACACTAACCCATCCTGCACCCTAAAAATACACCCTGCACCCCAAACCTATCCATGAACCCTAAAAATACCCCTGTACCAAAAAAATGTAATACCCTCCAAACCCTCAATAAACCTTATCACCCACCTTATCACCCCAAAACACTAACCTATCCTGAACCCTAAAAATGCACCCTGCATCCCAAAACCCAAACCTATCCCTGAACCCTAAAAATATCCCTGTACCCCAAAACAATAATACCCTCTAAACCCTTAAATAAGCCTCAGCACCCAAAAACACAAACCCTTCCTGAACCCTAAAAATACACCCTGCACCCCTAAACCCAAACCTACCCCCGAACTCTAAAAATACCCCTGTCCCCCAAAACCTGAATACCGTCTAAACCCTCAATAAACCTTATAACCCCAAAACACTAACATCCTGAACCCTAAAAATACACCCTGCACCCCAAAACCCAAACCTATCCCTGAACCCTAAAAATACCCCTGTACCCCAAGCTGTAATACCCTCTAAACCCTTAAATAAACCTCAGCACCCCAAAACCCACCCTGAACCCTAAAAATGCACCATCACCCAAAAACATATACCTCAGAACCCCAAAAACATATACCCCTATACCCATACTTACCTTATCCTAACATATAAAAAAGCATGCTTTTACCATTCATGCATTTACAACGAATTTCGTTGTAAATGTATGTGTGGTAAAAGCATATAAAATGTAATGCCATGCGTTATAATGGCATTGCGGAGTCATGGTAGATATGTAATAATAGTATGCGGAGTGATGGTATGCGGGTAGAAAGATTTGTGATAATGGGTGTTTACCATTTCAGTTTAAAGTTCAAGAATCAAAGGAACTTAGGGTGTCATTAGGATATTTCCACTGCCGCAGTAGGATGGCGGTGAGAATCCCAATGTGTCCGTGGCAGATGGAAAGTCCGTCCGTCTCAGTTCCATAAGGCGGTCCTTTTCCTCCCGCCTTGCGGAACCAAAAACAGGCCCGCATTGCGGTGGTGCCTGCATGAAATCCCTTTCCACCTGTCTTTACGTGGCAGTCATCCCACTGTGAAAACACAGGCGGAGGCTGCATGCAGCCACCCGTTGCAGGCCAACACTGTGTTAGGGAGGGGTGCACTGGAGGGGTACCCATGGTGCTCCCTGCACTGCATGGCAGGCACCGTATGCCATGTAGTGCAGGGAAATACGCAGCATGGCATTTTAGCATTGCGTATGGTGCTGTAGCCAGCAGCACCATCCGCAATGTAAAATGGCCTGGCCATACCGGCGGGCGCATCCTAATTACAGTGGTTGGACCGCCGCACGTCTGGCAATACAATCCTTAAAATCAATCTTTGATAAAAATGCAATCTATATTACAGAGCACTATGGGGTGATTAGGATGGCGTAATGATCGCAACTGCCGTGCTGCCGGTGGCGACCGTCACTCCATCGTAACCCGAATTATCCACCGCCATATTAAGATGGCGGTGGGTATTGCGGCTGACAGAAAGTCTGTCCGCCGCTTTTCTGCAGATCGGCAATCATTACAATTGTCGGCCGGGCGGAGCAAGGGCCCATATATGGTGGTTGTGCCTTGCAGGCACCATCAACTATATTATGATCCTTGGTATTGAAGGCCTTTCCATGGCGGTGATGCCGCCATGGAAAGGCCGGCGGGGATTTGCTTTGGGGACCCGTTGCGGGCCCCCGGGGGAGTGGCGGGGAAGGGGGTGTAACCCCTGCATGTCTATGCACAAGGTGGCAGGCACCGAGCGGTGCCTGCCACATTGTGCATGGAATGCACAACATGGCATTCTACCAGTTACAGGAACATCGCATGGCAGGCGTCCGGTCCCGTAACCGCTAGGGTGCCAGGCGGACTGAAGTCCGCCCGCCATCCAAATAGACCCCTTAGTGTCATAACAGTGTACAACTCCCACCTTAAAAATACACAAGTACTTGTGTTTTGCATTTTGTATAATAGAATAACACTATTCAGGTTCAACTACAGTAACTAATACCGTTTCCGAATAGCCATTGCGACTTTAATATAGTTGGAAACCATAGTGCATATATCATAAGTAGCTAGAGAGAGTAAGTGGTTAAAACCTTCAATATAGGAACAATGCCTAGTCTCTTTTAAAATCGGAACTACAAAATTTCCTCTTGGCTCTTTATTGAGGGCGCAAAATAGCATAAAGTGCAAGGTGCTTTGAGCTGTCAAATTATCACAGGGACAAGGCTCTAATTTATCTACCCATCCAGATTGTTTTGGGATAGCCACTAAAAAGTGCATGGTAGGTAAGCAAAATCTTGTTAGATAAAATCGTGTCTGTACATGTATGGTGAATGGTAAATAAAATTGCTGTTGAACAGGGGCTAAATAAGGGGGGACCTATTACCTAGGTCTGAGAGCGGGGTATTTTCGCCCCTGTAGAATGTGCCTCTTGTATCACATTTTTCACATTTTCATGGATACCAGACGGACAATCAAAGTAGTGCCCCAAACCGAGCTTACAGAGGCCATCCCTTACAGAATGGAGCCAAGGGAAAGTTAGTGCTTCATCAAGATTAATAAAATCTTTGATGACTTCTCTGAAACACTTTAACTCCTCAGTCAGCCACATTTTGGCCCATTATAGCTAGGGGGCAATATCTATATGATCCTCTACAAAATCAAGCCCCAGCTCATGATGACAAAAGATTGTGGGGGCACTATTTGGAGCCATCAGTAACCTTTTAATAAATGTATTTTCCATAATCTGTAACTGGTGGCTGTTACGGTATCCCCATACACCTGCTCCTTATGTTGCAACAGGCACACATTTGGCTTTATGCAGTGTAGCCAGCTCAGTCACTGGTTTGTGACCCAGCTTACAAGCTAAGCGAACAATCCCTTCAACAACTCTACCCATTTGTTACACCCTTGCGGTAACAAGCGATTCCCAATTTATCTTGTTGTTAAAAATATTCTCTAAATAATTAAAATTATTCAGTTTGTCAATTCTCTTATCTCCTACAGCAAATTTCCAAGTTGTTGTCATTTTGGGACCACACACCATAATGTATGATGTAATCAAATTAACTTTTAAATCAAGTGCTAGCATAAAGTCTGTGGAAGCATTAAGTAATTTTTGAAGGTTGTTAGCTGTCAGGGCCAATTTCTTTATCTGTTAAAAAGGCCTCTAGCCCATTTGTATAAATCAAAAAAAGAAAAGGGGCTAAAATGCATCCCTACCGGGGACTTTCTGTGGAGACTATGGGCGTGTTTTTTTCCCCCTGTGGACCGTATCTTATAAGTTACAACAGAGGTGGATATTTTAGTTAGTATGCTAATTTTATGTGTTAGTATTCTTAGTATATTTGTTATATTTTTTAAAGATAGTTTATAATTTTAAATAAGTATTTTTTTCATTAGTAATATAATATAGTAAAGTTATTAATTATGTACAGTTTATTTTATATTATATTATTTAAGTTTCATTTAATTTTAATACAAATGTAATTTTTTTATAGTTCAATTAGTGTATTGTATTTCAGTAGTGGGTGATTGGGTGTTTAAGGGAATAGGAAGGGATGTTATTGTATAATTGTTTTTATAAATTTATATTAATGCAATTACATTATTTATACAAAAAATGTCATGAAATGTTTTCATTGATTATTTATTGTGTAAAGTATGTGTTGACATGTTTATTAATTTATTGATATATACTATTCAATATTATTTATAAAATGTAATATATATCAATTATTGTTTTTATGATATTTGTTTTATTTAAGTAATAATTGTTTATACATTTTTACATTTTTTATGGGTTTTTATAGGTATCAGGAGGGAAGCTAATTTTATTCATATTTAGTTAAATATGTAATTTGTTGGATAACTTATTTTGTATTTTTCTAAATCTAAATTTGCTAATTTATATATAGTTTGTATTTTTATTCAAGCATGATATAATCGCTGTATGTTGCTAGGTATTTCAGTCTTTTTAGAAAACTTTTCTGAATTGGAATTGTATATTTAAACCCTCCAAACAGCAACACTTTCCGTACCTTTGCTTTGATTGGGGAGGTAATAGTAAATCTAACCCCGCCAAAGTCCAACGCTTTCCCTGCATTTGCTTAGATTGGAGCGGTAATAGTCAATGTAACATTCCAAAGTCCAATTTCCTTGATTTTGGAGTCAGAATCATAGATGTATTGCATGCAAGGTGTTACACTTTTCCTATTTGTGCTTAAATTGGAGTTATAAGAATCATTTTTACTACTGTTGTTGAATTTTATTTGTTAGATTTTTTTAATATTTTGTTATATATAATGTTTATATCATTTATAGATAGAATAACGTTTTATTTAAAATAATTTTTATATTAATTTTGTTTATATTTAAATTAGGTTAGATATTTTTGTTGGCCATATAGAAGGTTTTCTATGTTTAATTTTATGTTATTTATAATGTTTTACATTTGATGTATTTTAAAGTTGTTTAATTATTATTTTTATATTTTCTAAAGAATTTATATTTAAGTATTTATATATCTTTTTAATATACCTTTCCAAAACTATTTATATATTTTACTAATGTAATATATTAATTATAAGTCAACATTTATTAAATAATACTGTATTCTTACAGGATATTCTGTTAGATAATATTTTGACACAATGCTTTTGTAGTTTACAAACTCTGGGGCCGATTCCGATGTCGGTTGGACCTGAGTCCGTCCGACATCGGCCAGGAGCTGTAACCAACTGACCTGCTGTCCTCGGTTACAGCCCTGCTAGTACGATGCGACCGAACAGGGTTCGGTCGCATTCGTATACTTTGCAATACAAGCATGCATTCCGACCGGAATGCATGCCTGCTTTGCTGAAAGCAGGGGTGCAGTTCATCCCGGCACCCCAAGGTGCCTGCCACCGGGTGCAGGGATTAATGGAGGGGCACCATAAGTGCCCCCTGGCTGCCATCCGGCAGTAACAAACATGCAGGACTGTCAGCGGTCTATACTATAAACAAGGGCAGAATAGAAAGACTATATGTCTGATGTAATGTAAGTATCACCATAAACAGGAAATGAATCCCATAAGCCCACCCATATGGTGGAGCATCATCATCTGGGACTCTTTATGAATACTGGTCCAGATAGGTAGACACACCTGTTGGAATCGTGTGTTATTCTTCACTTCTCCGAGACCCCCAGCGATGGATCCAACCACACAATGCCAAAAAATGGGTGAAGTGGTGAGAGATATTAATTGCAGTGAGAAAAATTTGTAAACAAAAAACAAGTGTATAAGTTAAAATTGGCTACCATGACAACAAGGAATGTATGACAGTTTGACATAATAACTGCCAGGAAAAGATGGTGTGTTTACCACAATACCATCATTTCCTGGCAGTTATTATGTCAAACTGTCATACACTCCTTTTTAACATTGACACCATGAATATTTCCTATTAAAATTATTCCTTGTTGTCATGGTAGCCAATTTTAAGTTATACACCCATTTTTTGGCATTGTATGGTTGGATCCATCGCTGGTTGTCCCTTATGGTTTTGGCCCTGCCCCCTGAGTATAGCTGCACAGTGTGGCAGGCACCATGAAGTGCCTGCCATACAGTGCAGGGATTTACACAAACTTTAATTTCTCAATGGGAGCTTGTGCTGCGGGCGGTTTAGAGAAATGGGAGTTTGTGACTGCACCATGTGCGGTTGCATCCTAATTCGGTGTACGGAACTGCCAACCTATGGTCGTATGGTTTGTGCACCGAGACTGTGTTGGTCGGAGGCAACTCTGACCGACATAGAAATGAGGCCCTTTATTTTTAGGCAATATTTTTGACATGCAATTCATATCATTCATGACAAAACAGTTATAGAAACATCTGTGGTGCCACAGAAAATAACACATAAGTCATTTGTAGGCATTATAGCCAAGTTTTAGAGATAGACCCTGGCCCACCAGCATTTACTTCTCCTACTTTGCAGTATAAGGAGAGACCATCTGTGCAATGGCCGCTTCAAGTATTGTCGTCCTTTTCACGGAGACCTTTGGTCTATTTCAGGTACTTACTTTATCAGCACTTGTCTGGCTTATCATATCAAAAGCTCATCTTGGACTGCACTGGAAATTCCACCATAGATAGGTCACTGACATGATATCAACCTCCTTTCTACCATCCATACAAACCATGACATACCTCTTTCCATTGAGATGCCTCTGACACTTTCTAACAAAATGCATGTATTTTTTGCATATCCTCTCTCCTCCTCACATCTGTAAAGATGACTAACATACATCCTCTTCCTTGCCTCCTGCTCCTCAGACTATTCACTATAGACACAAATCTGCAACTATTTACGTTTAGAAGGCAAAACATTTACACACAAATGGGCATGTTAACAAAGAAGTGACGGAGCGCGGTGTTAGCCTTCTTGGCTTAACGACACCCTCCGCCACTTCTGAAATGCAGGACTGCACCGTATTTACTACATTTCTGTGCAACCCTGTGTTTCCCCCAGCGCCGGCACTAATTTCAGCTGCCTAGCACCAACACTGGCACCTTTGCACAATACTGCAAGGGTGTCTGCATTTTGGGGAATTATTGTTTACGTGCAGAGAGTTGTCCCTTCCTGCACATAAAAATCTTAAATAGTGATTTGTAACTTCCATGTGTGCTGCTTTGTGCAACACACATTGAAGATGCAACTTGTAATTTTTAAAATGATTGTTTATGTGCAGGAAGGGACACCTTCCTGTACATAAACAATCATGCATGGCGTTTTGCTGTTTTTATATGTGCTTCACATTGCAGAACATATAAAAACAGCAAAAACGAGGGGAAATAAAGCATTTCTGCTTCTTGCACCCTGATAAGACGAGGTTTTTCCTGGTCTTAATTTTGGTGCTGCCCCATATTTACACCAGTCTTGTAAATATGGGGCAGTGCCAAAATCAATGGGTGTTGCAGCAGAACCCACACCGCAACACACATTGCCCTCCCATTTCACTCTAGTTACAGCATGAAAGGGAACCTTAATTACAGGGCAGGGTTAGGCCACGTTAAGTGTGTCCTAACGCTAACTAGTAAATAAAGTGAAGCCGTATCGCCACCACAAAGTCAAAAGAAAGTGACGTTCTGGTGGCGATAGGTGATAGGGTCATGTAAATATGCCCCAAAATGTCCTCTGACCTTCTTAGCAGAGACTCAGAGAATGTGAGCTGGGTGAAAGTTTGTTTTTAAGCAAGCAGAGGTGCACAGATTTGCAAAGCTCATATCAAGTTTAGAAAGGTAATAAGAAGAAAGAATGGGGTATCTCTCTTATCTTAATCCCTATGGAGCCTGCCCTTATATGGAGAACCTTTATGAATGGCATGTGGTGCTCTGGGCCTAATAATGAGTTTGGCTGTCTCGCAGCTGGTCGCCATGCCAGGGTCCTGCTTCTAGACCGCCAAACCCGTAGTCTGACCTCCCCCACCAGATTCCAAGTTGAATCAAGTGCGAACCTGCTATCAGCGCATTTAGCTGCCGCGCCTTTTACTCGCTATATTTTAAGTGTATTTGCTCAGTGTTTTTACATCCCGTGGCGCTTTAACGCTCACCTTGTCAGCGCTTTAACGCTCACCTTGTCAGTGCTCTTGGCTAGAATCTCCTTACTATTCTGTATTCTGTCGGCGTCCGCAGGCCGGGGAAGTTTATGAGGCACACCGGCACTAAAGCTCTCATTTCCTCGCATTCGGCGAGGTCAGACAGACTTAGTCGGGTCCGACATCTTGGGTTGGGTGGTGAGTCGAGGCACTCCGCGGCCATCTTGCGTAAGGCAAGAGGCTAGTAGGCGGTCCTCCGCACTCTGAGGTGCTACTAAAGGACTCTGAGGTAAGATCAGTTAGAACCTGCTATCAGCGCATTTAGCTGCCGCGCCTTTTACTCGCTATATTTTAAGTGTATTTGCTCTGTGTTTTTACATCCCGCGGCGCTTTAACGCTCACCTTGTCAGCGCTTTAACGCTCACCTTGTCAGTGCTCTTGGCTAGAATCTCCTTACTATTCTGTATTCTGTCGGCGTCCGCAGGCCGGGGAAGTTTGTGAGGCTTACCGGCACTTAAGCTCTCATTTCCTCGCATTCGGCGAGGTCAGACAGACTTAGTCGGGTCCGACATCTTGGGTTGGGTGGTGAGGCGAGGCACTCCGCGGCCATCTTGCGTAAGGCAAGAGGCTAGTAGGCGGTCCTCCGCACTCTGAGGTGCTACTAAAGGGCTCTGAGGTAAGATCAGTTAGAACCTGCTATCAGCGCATTTAGCTGCCGCGCCTTTTACTCGCTATATTTTAAGTGTATTTGCTCTGTGTTTTTACATCCCGCGGCGCTTTAACGCTCACCTTGTCAGCGCTTTAACGCTCACCTTGTCAGTGCTCTTGGCTAGAATCTCCTTACTATTCTGTATTCTGTCGGCGTCCGCAGGCCGGGGAAGTTTGTGAGGCTCACCGGCACTTAAGCTCTCATTTCCTCGCATTCGGCGAGGTCAGACAGACTTAGTCGGGTCCGACATCTTGGGTTGGGTGGTGAGGCGAGGCACTCCGCGGCCATCTTGCGTAAGGCAAGAGGCTAGTAGGCGGTCCTCCGCTCAGCGTAATAGTACTTTAGGATGGATGAATCGACGCGCAGCGCTCGCGCGCAGCGGGCGCGTCGTAGGCGCGCCGGAGGTGCGCCAGAGGTAAGCCCGTTTGCGCCCGTTCGCGCAACGGACACGCTTAGGGCCGCTACCTCTGGCCCCTCTGGCTCTCCCCGTATTGCCTACTCCAGGCTTGAGCTACTCAGGCTCAGATCCTGTCAAAACCCTGCCAGACAACCAACCACTAGGCGAATTTCCTGTGGGTTGCTCAATGTTAGATCTCTTTGTAAGCATTACACGGAAATAGCCTTCCTCATCGAATCTGAAAAACTCGATGTCCTCTTTCTCACAGAAACGTGGACTCAGGAGGACTGTGAGGTTGAGCTGGCCCTAGCCTGCCCCTCAGGCTATAAAATTAGTCATACCCCTCGCCAGCTCAATCGAGGAGGGGGAATCGGGTTCATCTACAAAGATTCGCTTACCCTCTCCCAGCTAAAGATTCGAAAAGTATCGGGATTTGAACTGATGGGCTTCACAGTCAAACAACAAGAGCTGCAATTGTGTTCGGGTGTCCTCTGCTATCGTCCTCCAGGACCAGCACCGACCATAGCGCTCCTTATTGACCTGATCTATGAACTCTCCAGTTCCCACTCCAAGTTATTGATCCTTGGTGATTTCAACTTGTGGGCAGGTGGCACACTGGATAATGCACTTTTTTCCCTCAGTCAAGCCTGCACGGACATTAAGATGGAACAGCTGGTAAATGTCACCACGCATCGGAAGGGTCATATCCTGGACTTAATATTCGCGGACCCATTATGGGTTTCGATAGAGGATATTAAGTGCCAGTTTTGGACAGACCATTTCCTGATTATGTTTTCTCTCTGGCCGGAGGATCACACCTCGCGGGAGGCCGGATTATCCCAAGCCAAGCTAGAGAGACCTTGGTCCCGAATTCTCAAAACCTCCCCACTACCGAACATTTTAGGCAAGGACTTTAAGCTGGGTAATACAGCTGAGGAGAGTTACACTCTCTTCTGCCAGTCTATCTCGAGTTCGCTGGATAAGCTGGCACCCCTCCGGAAGTCACGGGGTAGGGTGAATCGAGCCAGTCCTTGGTACACGAGTGAACTACGCCAGCTTAAACTCGACTGCAAACGTGCAGAAAGGGCATGGAGGAAACAATACTTAGATTCGGAGAAAACTGTGTTCCGGTCCGCCATGCAAAAATACAAGGCTCAGATCAAGATAGCTAAAGCGTCCTATCTTGAATCTACCTTGCATCATGCTCCTAACAAGGCACAGGCCCTTTTTAAAATTGTCAGAGATCTCGCCCACCCTACGTGTGTGGCCAGCTCTGTCCCTTCATCGCAAGTTCTTTGTGACTCAATTGCCGATGCCTTTGAGGAGAAAATCCGCAGAATCCTGGAGGGTCTGCAGGATCCAGTCAATTCCACCACTGGTTTGGGAGCTCCGGAGGCGATGGCCAGTCGACCCCTGCAGGGGGTCTCTCACCTCTGTTTGGAAGCTCCGGCCACGCCTGCCAGTCGACCCCGACCAGAGGACCAGGCTCTCATCTTGGGAGCTCCGGCGATTGAGGCCAGTCGACCCCAGCTGAGTAGCTCCTCCCTGCCCCTTTTGGGCCAGGCCCTTAGTCTGGGAGCTCCGGCAATTGAGGCCAGTCGACCCCAGCTGAGTGGTTCTTCCCTGCCCCCCTTGGTCCAGGCTCTCAGTCTGGGAGCTCCGGCAAGTGAGGCCAGTCGACCCCAGCTGAGTAGTTCTCCTCCGCCCTCCTTGGTCCAGGCTCTCAGTCTGGGAGCTCCGGCGATTGAGGCCAGTCGACCCCTGCTGAGTAGTTTTCCCCTGCCCTCCTTGGTCCAGCCTCTCAGTCTGGGAGCTCCGGCAATTGTGGAGAGTCGACCCCAGCTGAGGAGTTTTCCCCTGCCCTCCTTGGAGGAGTTTGGCAGCCTAGCCCTCACGATCTTATCTGGCTCGCCTCTCGACCCTCTTCCGCCAAAACTCTGGAGGTTGTTTCAGGAGGAACTTTTCCAGCCTTTACATTCCATCTGCTGCCAGTCGTTTGAAACAGGGATGGTACCGGGTTGCTGGAAGAAGGCAGTGGTATCTCCGCTTCTAAAAAAACCTACGCTTGACCCTGCCTGTCTTTCCAATTACCGACCAATCTCCCTGCTTCCTTTTCCAGTCAAAATCATGGAAAAGTTGGTTACCCGCACTCTATCCGGCTTCTTAGAAGGGAATACCTGGCTGGATGAGACGCAATTTGGCTTTCGCCCAGCTCATGGGACGGAATCCGCGTTAGTGACCGTGTTAGACAACCTGCGGGCGCGTGTCGACAGTGGTCGGGCAGCCTTTCTGGTGCTGCTCGACATGTCGGCCGCGTTCGACACGGTCTGCCATCCGACCTTGATAACGAGGCTGGAAGAGTGTGGGGTCAAAGATAAGGCCAGGGACTGGTTAATTTCCTATCTGGACAACCGTCAGCAACGGGTGTCGCTCCCTCCCTTCAGCTCGGAGGAGCGGAGAGTGGGACAAGGAGTACCTCAGGGCTCAGCCATCAGCCCTATACTCTTTAATATTTACCTCCGCCCTCTAGTCCAGCTGATTAAATCATTTGGGATCTCTGCATTTAACTATGCAGACGATACCCAGCTGGTCTTTTCACTGGAGGGACAGGATGCGGTCCCACTGGAGACTTTCCATCGGTGCATGCAGGCCACTGCGGATTGGCTCCGATTGAACTCGTTACAGTTCAATGGAACTAAAACAGAGGTTCTGCACTGCTCCAGTGACCGAGTTCCCAGAGATCTCCCAAACGATTTCTGGCCCCCGTCATTTTCAGAGACGGTTTCAGCCACACATTCGGCGCGTAATCTGGGGGTCATTTTCGGGCCCAATTTGCAGTTGGACCTGCACGTAAACAAGACCACTTCAACGTGCATGATGCTTATCCGTATGCTGCGAAAGGTTCTACCTCTCCTCCCTGAGCAAGCCAGATCCGAAGTAGTGCGGAGTACCATCCTAAGTCGACTTGACTACTGCAACGCACTACTGTTGGATGCCCCTGTAACACTGCTGGGCAAGCTTCAAAGGGTACAAAATCTGGCTGCTAAACTCGCCCTTTCCCGACCCTACTACAGCTCGTCCACAGCAGCGCTACAGGAACTTCATTGGCTGCCGGTCCACCTTCGCGTTCGCTACAAAGCAGCGTGTATTGTGTTCAGAGCTATTCATGGCTTGGGACCGATCCCGTTGCGGAGAATGTTTGCTTGGTATCTTCCTTCTCGAGCTTTACGCTCCTCGTCATCCAGGCTATTAGTAGTCCCGCGCTTCCAGAGAGTAAGGATGGGTGGCCGATCGTTCAGAGTAGCGGCGGCCAAACTATGGAACTCTCTGCCATTATCCCTAAGGAGTCTTGAGGATCTCTTAGCCTTCAGAAAGGTGTTGAAAACCTATCTCTTTCCTAGGACAGGCTAGTTGCTGAAATTGCTGGATCAGTGTTCAAAGCGCCAGGATGCCCTTGGTGGTGATAGGTTGCGCTGTACAAGTATACCACAATACAATACAATACGGTTCTGCTGCAGCAGTCCCACAGCAGTGCCTTTCTAAGGCTCAAAGGAGAGCCATAGAAAGGTACATCATGGGAGCGCTGCAGCACTGTCCTTCAGAGGGAGAAATGCACCATGTCATGCATTTCTTCCTGTGGGGGTGTAAACAATCAGGGGGGCACAACATGTGCCCCTCTATATGCAACCCTCTGCACAGAGGCACAAGGGAGCCCTGTAAGGGCTACCTGAGTTGCCTTGCTGGCACCCTTTCAAGGGTGGGCTCACTGCCGTGGATAGGGTCGCAGTGAGGCAACTCATATTATGCTTGGCGGTGCCGCGTTCACACCACCAGCATATTGCAGCCTCAGACCCTTGCGCCACCACCGAGGGATCAGTGATCCCTGGTGGTGTGTAACCCATGTCATTTAATGATTAACACTGTAAAGTTGCTTTGAACCCCAAGTTGTGCAGGGATAACAATGTCTAGTTCAGGAAATTGTTGCTAATTATTGGGCCTGTACAGTAGTCTGTTGACACCCAAGTGACCATAAACGAGCTCCAGCTGGTTATTCTTGACTACATCACCAGCAAAGGCCACAGGAGAAGCATTCAGTAAGACTGTACGTAGCTGAAAACCACTATTCGACATGACTCGAGGAGAGTTAGGGTGATGAACCTTACTGTATTGTCTGCAAACACGTTGCAACATAGCTTCCTCCAGTGGCCTCACAGAGTAGGGGATGTCTGAAGAAGGGTATGACACCCTCTGTCATATTTAGGATAATGGTATTTTTATTCTACTGGTCACTGCCACATAAAACCTAGGGGTTAGGGAAAGAAAAAACAAATAATGACCCCTGTGCATGTGCAGAAAACTCCAAGTGAATGGGGGACATTATTTTGGTGGTTTTCAGAAACAAACTCCTGCTTTGGAAGTTTGTTTCTGAAAAAAATTAATTAAAGCTTGCTAATAGCCACCAAAACCGATGGCGGTCGTCCAACAAACCTTTTTGAAGTGAACCATTGTGATGGTGGTTCCTTTCAAGGTACAGGGATGACTGTTGGGATGAGGGTCATATCCAAATTTTAAGAATGGAGTAACATCAAGATGGCACTATGACAAACTTTCCCCCATCTGTCAAAGAATAAATCTGGCACTAAATTTCTTATTTCATAACATTTACTTTGTGAACCTGTCTGGCTATAGTTTATGTTAATTATAGATAGGTTTAATGTTCTGTGCAAATATATAGACATAATGGGGTCCATTAGGATGGCGGTCGGTAAATCACTCCGACCGCTGTGGTAGCGGGAAAACACCGCCCTCTAGGACCGCAGAAAAAAAGGCGGTCCAATTAGTATGCTTCGTAGTCGAAATCCGACCGCGGTGGTCGGATCCCGGCATTTAACATTGCGGCGGTTGCTGCTGCCAGCAGCACCACCGTGATGTCCAAGAAAGCATGTCCTGCATGTTCCTGCACTGTGTGGCAGGCACTGCATAGTGCCTGCCACCTGGTACAGGGACATGTAGGGCAGTGCACCCACACCCCAACACATTGGAGGCCCGCAATGGGACCCGGAGACATTCCCCACATGCCTTTCCATGGCCGTCCTACGGCCACGGAAAGGCTGGCTAAAGCCAGCATCATAATCATGGAGACGGAGTCTGGCCCTGCACTGACACCATTGTGGCTGTCCAGTTCCACCCGCTAGGCTGTTGTGCGGCTGCTACCAGCGGAAAAGTGGTGGGCAGAAAATCTCACCACCGCGGTCATCTCCGCCATGCTAATGGGACCCGGCAGCGGCCATCCGTCCGCCATCCTAATAGACCCTTATAGATACTTTTTTCTTTCTTTTCCTTAAAATCTTTATTCGATTTGTATTAACCCATAAAGGCAGATAAAAAATAAATAAATAATAAAAAAAATTAAAATACATGCAATGGCCAGAAGTGAAATCTTTCAAACTCGAGCAATTAAAAGAAAAGTATGCTCATGCATACAAAGGTAGGCCAACTTGTGGGTCCTCTGCTCACTTTACCATTGGATTCAAGCAAGCCTGGCTAATGAGGAGTGTTACCCAGAAACAGGTCCCAGGATACTTGTTTCTGGTCCACGGAAAACCTGGCTTGGCATTTTGGGCTGGACTGTACCATTGAGGCACAGGGTCAAGACTGATTTGCATATATCTGGGTCTGAACCGGGGTGGCAAAGTGAGCTCTGTTTCAGTACTCCGTCCATCATCTCCTTGTGTTTGCTTTGTTCTCCCTAAGCTGGCACGGTATGCCTAGACGTGAGACCCTTGCTCACTTTGCCACTGGATTCAAGCTAGCCTGGCTGATGAGAGGTGTTACCCCGAAACCGGTGCCAGGATGCTTGTTTCCGGTCCAGGGAAGAGCTGGTTTGGCAGTACGGGCTGGACTGTTCACAAGAGGCACAGTATCAAGACTGATTTGCATATAGCTGAGTTTGAACTGAGGTGGCAAAGTGAGATAAAGAACGATGATGGATTCAACCCAGATCTGTGTCTTAAGGTGAGAGTCTGAAAAGTTTCTACGCTCCGTCCATCATCTCCTTGTGTTTGCTCTGTGCAACTGTATAGAGATTATATATACTTTTTTTACTTCTCATTAAAATCTTTATTCGATTTGTATTAAACCCTAAAGGCAGATAAAAAATAAATAAATAATAATAAAAATTAATGAAAATATAGGCAATGGCCAGAAGTGAAATCTTTCAAACTCGAGCAATTAAAAGAAAAGTGGCTTTGTGCATACGAAAAGAATCAGTGACAAATGTGTTAATTCCCTAGTTCATATAGCAGTTGATTAGTAAATATTAATCATAAACATCTACAAAAAATATAAAACAATTAATTTGCCCACCCCTAGAAACCCAAGAAACATTATACATATGTGCAACTATGTATACAGTTTGAATATTTATAAATAAAACACATATTCATGCCTGCATGTTTCCTGTCACTGTACTTAATGTCTGAGTCAACGCAAAGCCTAGATGTTAATGTAATTCATTAATTTTTAAGTATTAATATAGCAACATAATCTAACTAACAAGTTGCAATACCCATCATGCAATGAAACATGAATTATGAAATGCAGAGATTGCAGTACACTCTCTTGTAATTATGTTTTATAATTAATTTGGAAAGCTTCAACTTAGTATCAGGAATAATTTTGGAAGGTAAAGTCAATTTCATTTGATGTACTAAAATTGTGACATGAGACATAAAGTGAATCAATCATAAAGTGTCCAATTAAACTGGAGTACAATAGCTTGATGATACATTTAAGATTTCAAAGGGCTATTTTCATGAACTATATATAAAAAGTGATGAGAGTTTCTAAAGCTCTGAATTGGCGCTATCAATTTTGGTGCGGTGTTAGCCAAGACCTTTATGTATATATATATATATATATATATATATATATATATATATATATATATATATATATATATATATTACCTACTGGCGGTCGCCAGTAGGTATATATAGTTAGGATTTTTTCTCTATGGAACTTTTGAAAATTCTATGTCTAATAACTTTGGCGTTTGTGGACGGAATCGGCTGAAATTTTCAGGAAAATGGCACATTTTGTTTCTGAGCAGCCCCTGATAATTTGGGGGGGTTCCGTCAAGGGGGGGCCGAGAAAAAATGGGGGGTCCCAAAACACGTTTTTCCCATTCATTTTTCCATAGGGCCTTTGGCCTCACTTTTAGCTCGAACGGCTGAATGGATTTACACGAAACTTGGCAAAATTATAGGGACTGTTAGCCCGATGTGCCTTTGCTGGGTCTCAATATATGTGCTCCAGTGGATTTTGAGAAATTAACGTTTAAAAAAACAGATATATCTGTGACAGCGTCCCAGATAGCGCTCCAGATCGCGTACTTTTCGCGTAACGGAGCTTTGCGTAGCGAAGCTGATTGGCTCTGTCAACATTCTAAACAGTCCGGTGCGGCCGCCATCTTGTCTCTCGGTAGGATCGAGAGACAAGAGGAGGAGAAAAGCGAAGGGGGAATTTAATGAAAGGGGGCAAGGTAGACCCCTCTTGACCCCCTAGGAATGATGTTGGGGTTATTAAAGAGTCCCGTGGGGCAAATAATAAAAATTTGATTTTTCGCGGTAGAAGCGCTTCTCGGTTCGCGAACCGGGTCGCAAACTGTTAGCGAAACGTGAATTCGCCATTTTGTGTTTCGATTTAATTAAATTACTAGGTATAAGGGGGTACGGGAGACGTATCCTGACCCCTTATGTTTTCTGAGGGTGGCTGAGGAGGCTCATATATGTTGATACATGTCTTCCAGCGGCTGTGCGTGAGCGTTTTTTTTTTTTTGCTGCGTGACGTCTGTTAACGTTCGATTCGATGGAAATCAGGAACTGTTGACCGCCATTTTGTCACTGCGAGTAAATATTTTGTTAAAAATAATTGTTATAAATTAATCCTTATTGATAAACATTGTCTGCGCCATCTTGCCTTTTTTGCAATGCCACACTTTTGTTGAGCACGGCAGCCATTTTAGATGCCTTGACCAGACCCACTCTCTGCACGCCGCCGATCCTCAGCATGGCTCCCCACCCTCGCAAGCATCTCCCCCACGCACTGGTCACCCCCGCTCTCTCTCTCATGCATGGGCCAGAAACCTCCTCCCATCTGCGCTGTTCTTCTCTGAGAATCACACCCTGTGCCCGCCCTACACCTCCCTTTCACCCTATTCACTACCACACCCTCTGACACTCCTCTTCCTCTGTGTCCGATTGTCCAGGCCGGTCCCAGGCTATCACCTAGCCCTGCAGATGTAGTTTATGGCCCCAGCTGTAGAGAATCACCCCTCTTCAAAGGAGTTACAGTAGATCAAGGCCCCCACCCGATGAGATCCGTCACACCACACGCGTTCCTACTATCTGATAACCATCCTGTATTGTGCTTGGGGAGGGGATTCTCACTGTGAGGGTGTGTGGGTCCGAGCCTGAAGCGGAAGATTCCAGGGATGCCTCTTTGTACATCAGAGTTTTTACAATTATGTGTCACATTATAAATATATAGCACTCCAACAAAGTAGTAGTATTATAACACTTTAATAACTTATAAATATATACAACGCAACAAAAACAGTAAATACATTTAAACATTATTTTTGAAAAAAGAAGCAACAATGGTCAGTAGCTGTGTTTTGTGCGAATAGTCCCAAGGCAGCACATCGTGCTGAGTTCTGGACGGCACCCAGGTGATGTTACCTGGGTGCCGCACTGGTTTTTGGTATCCTACAATGCAGCTCCGAAAAATGGCGTGGGGCGTCCCGGGGGGTGCGGGGGGAGGCCTCGTCAGTAGCGGTCTGTTGTGCGAATAGTCCCAAGGCAGCAGAATGCGCTGAGATGTGGATGGCACCCAGGTGATGTCCAGTAAGTTGCCGCACTGGTTTTGGCATCCTACAATGCTGCTCCGAAAAACGGCGTGGGGCGCCCCGGGGGGGCGGCGTGAACGGGCCTCCCCAGGTGGAGGCTCGTCTGCTGTACTGGGGCGCCCCTTTACCGTTTCAGTTGCCATTCCGCCCGCTTTTGCTACACTGTGCCTCATCCTCCATTCAGCTGTTTATCGCCCGCTCTTGCGGCTACAGCGTCTCGCTCACCATGTAGTTGAGTTGCGCCCACTCTTGCGGTGCAGCGATAGGCGGCTGCCACAGGACTCTTAAAATGGCGGACGGCTCTTCGGATTTGGGCCTGGTCCACTAAAATGGCCCTGGGACACCTTGGAACTCGGACGTCCCCTGAGCCTTGAAGATTTTACAAAAGTCTTGGGGGCCCCCGACTCCTGCAGGCTTCCGGTGGGGAGCGGCTGCCATGATTGTTCGCGGAATGATCACGACGGAGCCACGAGATGGTGGTGCTCTCATGCTGACGCCAGCTTCAGTCTGAAACATCCAGAAACAAGGTGGGGCTTTCATCGTTTGGGAAAAAAAATGTTTTAATCCAATGAAAAGTGTTATTTTTAGGTCATATGATCAAGCCTTCTATCATTAGGAAACCAAAAGTAAAATGAACCAATGAAAAGTTTTATAAAGAAGTCACATGACCTGTTATGCTTACGTTACGCGCTGCTATAAAAAGCGTAGAAAATCCGTTGGCACGTGAGGCGGCGTCAGTAGCGGACCGATGTGCGAATAGACCGAAGGCAGCACAACGCGCAAAGATCCGGATGGCACTGAGGTGGTGTCCAGCAAGTTGCCGCACTGGTGTGGCCATCCTACAATGCTGCGCCGAAAGTCGGCGTGGGGTGCCCCGTTGGCCTGTGAGGTCGCGTCAGTCAGTGGGGGCTGTTTGAGGATCTGACTGCATTGGAAAGCAATGGGATGCTGTGCGTCGCCCCCAAGATGGAGGCTCCTCGGCTGCAGTGGGGCGCCCCTTGGTGTTTCACTCGCTATCCAGCTGAGTTGCGTCCGCACTTGCGGCTACAGTAGGCCGAAGGCAGCACAACGCACCGAGATCTGGATGGCACCGAGGTGGTGTCTAGCAAGTTGCCGCACTGGTGTGGCCATCCTGCAATGCTGCGCCGAAAGTCGGCGGGGGGTGCCCCGTTGGCTTATGAGGTGGTGTCAGTAGCGGACCGATGTGTTAATAGGTCGGAACCAGCACAAGGCGCCAAGATCAGGATGGCACGGAGGTGGTGTCATAGTTGAGAGTTCTGAGCAGTGCTTGTAACACTGTCTGAAGCTTATTTGCACCTGCTGCAGCTTCACTATTGCCCTGGTGTGGCCAAAGATCGCCCATGACATAGGCGGCCGGCTCCCGAGGTCCGGCGGAACTTTTTTCCTTTTCCTTTCTGCATCTTGTCCCACAATCCGTTTGACCTGAAGACACGACCAGGTCCCTGAATGTGTGCAGGGGGAAGCTATTGATTGAATAAAAATTGCGGCTTCACACAAAGCTGACTCAAGCGTTGCTGCTGATGCTATACAGACAAAAACTGGTTTTCAGTTTGTACATTCTTCAGGATTTTTCCATCCAAGGCTGGTTGAGAGTTTGTAGAACAATGGCTTTAGATCTTGCCCTTCCCTCTTTTGACTGTTGGTTCTTGTTGCCTATCTCTTCTGTTGTCATTTAACTGAACCTTTTTTGACTGCCGAAAGGGGTTCTGGTGCGACCGCTGGTTGGTGGAGACATTTTGACTATATGCTGGACCTGCCCG
This sequence comes from Lissotriton vulgaris, assembly GCF_964263255.1. NCBI lineage: Eukaryota > Metazoa > Chordata > Amphibia > Caudata > Salamandridae > Lissotriton > Lissotriton vulgaris. The sequence continues at coordinate 1,612,732,115 of NC_141687.1, read as the reverse complement.
GCCTCGCCCAAAATTGCGCCGGTATAAATGGGACTCGTAACTCCTTGTTGTGTACTGGTTGCACAACCTTGATATCACGAGATACGTATGCAATTTTGAAGCACATGGCGGGCGGGGACGAGAATTGATTGAATATTTCGGCATCCCTATTGATATTAAGTTCTGATGTGTTATTGATTACTGTACTATTGAAAGTTCGAATTAACGTCACCCATGGTACTTGCCCGCAAATGTAAATCTAGATAATTTTATTGTAAGTGGCCCTGTCGTATTTTAATTACAAAATGTACGTCCACCGATTCCGCAACTGTTAGACACCTTAGTTCTTGCAACCTAATGGCCCGCTCGTTACGTTCCTCTACAGTGTAAATGTCTCCTCGTCATATACGATTCCAGTTTGCTCCGTGGCCGGCCCACGTGGTTATAGGCCCGTATTTGTATACTGACATTTTCACAATAAAGGTTTTTAAAACAAAACATGGTAGTAGTATTTACATTGGTAAAGTTTTTAATTTTAGTCACTGTTTTCGAATCAGTAAAAGGCAAGTGAAATAAAGCAGTCCAATTACATGACGGATAAAAAGTATAATACACAGGAACGCAGTAAAGATAAATGGTCAAGGGCTGTTGTGTTTTCTACTCCTGCAACATAAAGTGATCGATAAGAATCTGATATTCAGGCGTATCGGCGACTAAGACAGCAGGCCGAGCATCTTTTGCTCAACGGCTCCGTCATGGGACGAAGAAACGCCCTTTTTTTAGAAAAAGGAATATATTTTACTTGCAGGACAGTTATAAATTTTCCGGGAAAGTACATTAGCCTGGAACATTATAACATATATGTTTAAGAAAAAATAATGTTCGAAAGCAATAAAAAGCGTAATTTTTAGGTCATATGACCAAGCCTTTCATCATTAGAATAACAAAAGTAAAATGAACCAATGAAAGGTTTTATAAACAAGTCACATGACCTGTTATGCTTACGTTACGCGCCGCGCCCCGGATCGCTTCCGGGAAGCTGCGCTTCGCGCACCGGAGCACTTCCGGGTGCGCTAACGCGGCGTGTCATATAACGCATTACGCGACAACGTAGGTCCAGAATATAGTCAAAATGTCTCCACCAACCAGCGGTCGGAACACAACCCCTTTCAGCAGTCTAAAAAGTTCTGTTAAATGACAACAGAAGGGACAGGCAACAAGAACCATCAGTCAAAAAGGGGAGGGCAAGTTCTTCCCTACCGGGTCACGTTGGGGCGCTACCGGAACTGATCGAATTGGTAGTCTACAGTGTTTCTAGATGTTTCAGACTGAAGCTGGCGTCAGCATGAGAGCACCACCATCTCGTAGCTCAGTCGTGGCCATTCCACGAGCAATCATGGCAGCCGCTCCCCACCAGAAGCTTGCGGGAGTCGGGGGCCCCCAAGACTTTTGTAGAATCTTCAAGGCTCAGTGAACGCTTTCGAGAATGGGGCCCAAGCCCTAGCAGACAAGCGTCCGAGTTCCAAGGTGTCCCAGGGACATTTTAGTGGACCACGCCCAAATCTGAAGAGCCGGCCGCCATTTTGAGAGTCCTGTGGCAGCCGCCTATCACTGCATCGCAAGAGCGGGAGCAACTCAACTACATGGTGAGCGAGATGCTGTAGTCGCAAAAGCGGGCGGTAAACAGCTGAATGGCGGAAGAGGCACAGTGTAGCAAAAGCGGGCGGAATGGCAACTGAAACGGTAAAGGGGCGCCCCACTACAGCGTGTCTTCAGGTGAAACGGATTGTGGGAGAAGGTCCAGAATGGAAGAGTCATCAAAAGGCAAAAAGTTCCGCCGGACCCCGGGAGCCGGCCGCCTATGTCGGGGGTGATCTTAGGCCACACCAGGGCAACACAACTTGGGGAGGGGGCAGGAGTCAAGCGCCCCCTCCCAGTCCGCGCCACCACACCGTATGTTGAAAATCTGAAGCCATCGTTCTACAAACTCTCAACCAGCCTTGGATGGAAAAATCTTGAAGAATGTACAAACTGAAAACCAGTTTTTGTCAGCATAGCATCAGCAGCAACGCTTGCTATTAGAGTGCATGAGTTTCATGCTTGACCGATTGAGCTAGCCGGATCAGGCAACAAAAAGTATAAAATAGTTATGTAAATAGTTATTTAATAAAATGTTTTACCCTGTTACTTTGCTGGTGTGTTGTATTTATTTATAATATTTGCATAGAGTTTATCGTTATTTTGGGCGGGGTGGGTGGCGGAGCCGAGCTGTCTTGCAGCCATCATGGTGTGGAGCTCAGTTCATCTCACTATTTTCGTATTTCTCATGAAGGGTTGTTCCTAATGTTTCTATTTTAGCGAGGTCAAAAAGAGATCCCATTAGTGGCCTACTGATTTTGCTCGATTACTTTTGTTTTTTTACACGATTTTTCACTATCTGCAAAGACTAAACAGAGTATTGCGACTTTGTGCTTGTTTGTAAATAGAGAATGAACCAAAGAGAATCAATTCTAAAACAGTAAATGCTTGGATAACAATCAATCAAATGGAGAGACAAGCAGGCACGACGGATTACAACGGGGGCAAAGGCCTGCGTTAACTACCCTTCACTATCTGCAAAGAGAGAGTACTACTAAGAGAAAAGAGGGGGGGGGCAGCGTTCAAAGCACATCAGCGTGCATAAACACGAAAAAGTTTTTACCTATCACGTACTTGACATTTGACAGCTTTTGATATTTGCAATTAAAAAACCATTGAAATTCACTGAAAAAACCATAGGTTTTAGCCCATATATAGTTAGGGATTAGCATTTACAAAACCTTGATTTACTCGCACAAAACCATAGAAATTCGCATATATAGTTAGATGCAATAACTATATATCGCGCACCCGCAACCCACTGCTGATGATGTCACATATTACATCATTCATGACATGGTCAGTGACATCACTGATGACATCACTGATGACATCTCAAATGACATCACTGATAAAATCACTGATAACATCTCATTTGTCATTACTGATCACATCACTGATGATATCATTCATGTGATAATACGATCAACCTCTTCAGACTCTAATATAACCTTAGATACAATCAGTGTAAACAGACTCTCACAGACTGTCACTCATCCATGGAGTTACTCACACACCTAGTCAGTCATGCAAAGAATCAATCACACCTCCATTTCCGCAACTATACAGTTATACACACCTTACTTAATCAAACATATACTAACACATATTTACTCTCTTATACAATCCCTGATACAAGTTCACAATGATCCATACAGCCACTCACACATTCACTGGCTCTTATGCACAGTTATTTATATATGTCAACTCTTACATGTACTGTGTTTTACATATGTACTTACTTTGACATGTAGCACTGAGAAATCCAATTACTCACCAATGCACTCATGCTGATAGTCAACCGCCCATACAGCTGTTTTCACATGCACTTTTGAACCCATACATCTACTGAATCAACTGCTCACACATCTATGCACAGAGTCACACACCTGCCAGCCACCCCCACACACACACTCAGTCTCCCATACAAATATTTGGGCAACCAATCAATAACCCATATAGTTACTCATATAGCTACTGATCAACACATGCAGCAGTTTACAGAACTACAGTAATAATGATGCACAAATTAAGACAGTTTAGTCACTAACCCATGCACTCAGTGAGACACATTTAATCATTCTCTCATACAGTCAGTCATGCACCTACTAAATCCTTCATCCAAACACTTATACATCCACTCATTCTTCAATATGTAAGACATATTTTAACTTTACAGAAACATACAGTCACTGGATGTTGTCGTTTGAGATGTCATCAGTGATGTCATTTGAGATGTCATCAGTGATGTCATCAGTGATGTCACTGACCATGTCATGAATGATGTAATATGTGACATCATCAGCAGTGGGTTGCGGGTGCGCTATATATAGTTATTGCATCTAACTATATATGCGAATTTCTATGGTTTTGTGCAAGTAAATTAAGGTTTTGTAAATGCTAATCCCTAACTTTATATGGGCTAAAACCTATGGTTTTTTCAGTGAATATATATATATATATACACATAATGTATATTATTTATAGAAAAGGGCCGCAGCACAAGCCGCAATAGGTAAAGGTATGTTTTTGAACATCCATGCATTGTGTGTCAGGCACCATGTGGTGCCTGTCACACAGTGCATGGATGTTTGAGAGGGGCACCACAAGCGGGGCCCCCCAGCCCATATCGCGGAGGCCTACAAAGGACCAGGGCCCTGCTAGGCGGACCCCCATGAAAAGGCTGTTGAAAACTGACATCCTAATCCCTACATTGGTGCCTCCGCAGGCATTGCCTCCATTGTAGGAATTAGGCTCTGGCTGCAACCCCAACAGGCTTCTTCAGCCTGCCGGAGGAGGCGGTCTTTTCCCATCGCCCGCTGCTCTCCGACAACTAGTAACATAATCAGCAGTCGGACTGCTGCCCTGGATATTGGGCGGACTGCCACTGACGGCCTGTCAGTGATGATCTGCCCGACATTGTAAACGGGACCGAAGTATTCTTTATTAAATCAGGATTTTCAGAATGGACTGAGTGATGCATTAGGATAAGAGGACACTGTAAAGGTAAGAGACGCCCCAGACTGGAGTTATTGTATGCTGGTGGGGTTGAGGTGTGGGTTTTCAGTTGATTTTCCATTCTTTGATTACTTGAAAATTGAGACATTTCAGGAAATGGTAAGTATGATATAGTAATCTAACAGATTAATGTAGCTTACTTATTGATGAACCTTGTATGGCGTATTGTGCATGAATGCCAATAAAAATACTTTTTCCAAAAAAAAGATACTGAGGTTCCATTTCCTCTTTTTTATGAATTGTTTGAAGATTTTTCATCTATTTTTCAAAAATGTTTCATTTTCTTACCGATCGAGAATATGATCCCAGTTCCAAGATGTTTTTTGCATTTTTTTTAAATTGTGTGAATTCTCAATAATAGGTTTCCCAACAAAACATCTTTTGTCTTTTTGAATTCTCAAATTTGTGTTCTCAAAGCATTTTTGTCAGCTGGCATGAGTCTGAGCTTCACTCTGATTCTGCAATGCAAGCGCTTCATTCACTTTCCTTAATGAGAAAGGCAGGATCATTTCAATTGCACTCTTAGGGCCAAATTTCGATGTCAGTCAGACCGCCATCAACAGGCTGTCGGTGGCGGTCCAACCAACCAACAGGTCACTGTCCGACCACTGCATTATAATGCAGGGGGTCGGAGTGCAGAATCTGGGGGGAAAGACCGCCCCTCCTACAGGATCTAGGATCTTGTTGTGCCGGCGGTCGAAATCCTATCTCTTACATGGAGGCGGGGCCTGCGCAGGCCCCGCCATAGGGATTTCGATCTCCCTTTCCAATAACCTTTTCATGGCAGTCTGACAGCCATTGAAAGGCTGTCAGAAATGGCCTTTGGGGGCCCCAAGCAGGGTCCCTGTCTCTCCTGGGCCACTGTAAAGTGGCCCTGGGGGCACATGTACTGCCCCCACGCACATTCATGCACTGTGTGCCAGGCACCACATGGTACCTGCCACACAGTGCGTGGATGTGCACAAAGTGCTCTTTTACACTGCCGCTTGTGCTGCAGTCCCTTTACTGGGCTGCAGTGCAAGCCCTGATGTAAAAGATCACTTTTCCGACTGCCAGCACGGCAGTCTCATCCTAGTTCGATGGTTCTATTTAAAGTGCACATTGTTTCAACTGCTGCAGCGATCTATGTGAAATCAGCACATGGCAGCTTTGAAACCAGACAGTTCATACTGTTACAAGTTCATTCACTGAGACCCCTTATGTTAATATTTACATATATTAGGGAGCATATTTGCAAGCCCCTTGCGCCATTTTTGCGCCTCCGTTGCGTCACTTTTTGTGACGCAGCGGTGGGCTAAAAATGCGGCCCTTATACACCGTGACGCATCTAGGGAGATTCGTCACAGTGTAAAGCCCTGCGTCACATTATACCTGCATCAGGTATAATGTATGCAGGGTGTGCATTCCCACGCAGAAAAGCGTCGTTAAAATGAAGCAGTGAAATTTACAAGATTTCACTGCGCCACTTCTAGGACACCACTGCGTCAAAATGTTACGCCTGCTTGAAGCAGGCTTAAGGAGTGACGCAGCACAATGAGGATAGGCCTCCCCATGCATTGCTGAAGTTGCGTTGTGCTTGACACACGACTCCAGCAATGCGTGACTTTTATGCCAGCAAATGCGCCAGAATTTCTTATGCATCTGTCAATCCTCACGCCATGGTGCGTCATATTGTAAATACGGCGCTTCCATGGTGGCGCAAGGATTTCTCAGGGTGGCGCAGGGAAAATGACGCATCTGTACAGATGCGTACTTTCTTGTAAATCTGCCTCATGCTGTATCAAGAGACATTCAATTGTCCACAAAACATTCAAGCTCTTTAAATGGACTGCAGATTGCAGCAGGTTTCAGCACCATGTGTTTATTTCATCCAGCTATTCGAAGCATTCTTCTTTCCTGGAAAATGAGAATAAATAAGTATTTTTGGCACTTAGTTTCATTTCTTGAATGTTTCAACATTTATAGTGATCTCCTTCCTGTAAACAGTTCCAGGCAGGAACTGTTGTGCACTTTCCACCTCGTGTTCTGTAGAACTCTCAAACTCGGGCCAAATGCCGGGAATCTGTCTCCGGAGCGCCCACTCTCAGCTCCATAAACAAGAGGAATAACTCTACAGGAAGAGATAGATTGGAGACAAGAACTAGCAAGGAAAGATAATAAGGAAGTTAGAACTGGTGGGGAAATAAATGGGGAAGAAGAAATGAGAAAGAAATGGAACAGTAGGAAAAAGGAGAAAATTGAGAAGCTTAACGAAAGGAAGTACAAGAAAGAAGCTTTTATGGAGAAAGGAAAAAAAGGCAAATGAATGAATATGTCAGGAAAATATGGAAAGCTCCTCAGTTCTTTTCTTCGCACTCCACTTGCCCTTCTTCCCACTACTTTTGAAAGTCCACAAGGTGCAGGCACTCTCCTGGTGTGCTATGTAAAGCGCACTGTCACACACCTGGGTAAGACCAGCTCCGTATCCCTACTAGAGGTGTGTAAAATTTGTAGGCCTTATTTATTAGGCCTTCTGTCACTTTTACATCGCCGGTGCATCACTTTTTGTGACACACGGGCGACGTAGAAAATGCCCCATGTTGCGCCCTATTTACAAAGTCACTTTGTAAACCCCTGAGCCACATTATACCTGCTTCAGGTATAATGTATGCAGGGTGGGCGTTCCCCCATATTCAAGCCTCGTAGAAGTGTCATATTGAAATTCAATAAGATTTCAGTGTGCCACTTCTAGGACGTTACAGATTCAATATCTTACACCTGCCTCATGGCAGGCGTAAGACTGACGCAGGCCCTTTTACATGGGGTTTGCCCCATGTGAAAGGAACATTGCTTGAGTTGCGTCACGCTTTTAACACAACTCCAGACATATCTGTCCTTCCTTGCGACATCCCTTGCGCCAGTAAATATGACAAACCCATCATGTCGCAAGGAAGGCGCACTGAGAAGTGTTGCATCGCTGTTTTCACGCATCGATGCGTCACTTCTCACAAATAAGGCCCTGTGCTTTTTGCTTGTGAATGCTTTTGCAATAGTGAAACCCAAAACCAGCACATCGGACTATATTTTAGCACGTAAAGAGTCCTCCTGTCTATTTTGGATGCTCGGTATGTTTTGCTCTATAAAAGATCAAATAACACAAGCGCAGCAAACAGCAGCTCGTCACTTCTAGTTATTTTCGTTGTGTCCATGCACTCATGTTAAATATTTGCTGCAAACGGTGTGTAATTATGTAACATGGCTTAATAGCACAAGTTCGGGAATTTCACATAACAATCGTAATGCTAAATTATAGAAATTGAGAAATAAAGTGCTGTAAAACTTTGAATGGTGTCTTAGGAGCAGAGAGAAGGTAAAAGGAATGTGAAAACACAAAACCACTGTTAAAGGTACCTTGTTATTGCACAATGGCATAAATGTTTACCCTGGTGTATTCCCAATGGAGTAAAACAATATCCATGTTCATATCACATTCATTCACCTACATCATTCCAGACCTGGTAGTCATCTATGATATCGTAACTCTGTTACCTTTATGTCATTGTTGTTCGGATCATTGTCACAGTCTGTGAAAGAAATGCACATTTTTGCTGTGCATTGTCCTCACGCTTGGTGCCTCCTGTGGCATCCAAAAGCAGAGTGAAAACAGCAATTGAGGTACATGGAGCAGAGGCTGTCTAGTGCACGATCTTTTGTCTATACTTACAATTAAGTATGTATAACTATAAAGATATGACTTAAAGCATTAATATACAACCAAACACCATTTATTTGCTACTGATCAATTAAAGAACGCAATTCTTTACATTGTGCTTATTTCATGAGACACTCCATGGAAGATCACAACATCCCTCCTCTAGGTCATCCAACCACCTCGAAGCTTACCAGATGCCTAAGCACAGCTACCCTGAACCATGTAGTCATCCAGACATTGTGATACAATTGGTCAATTAGAACTTCATTTCACACAGAAATTCCCACCCTCTAGAACTTCTTCCCAATTCTCTACGACTAAAAGAATATTTCCTGGGCTTCCCTTTGGGCCTAAAAACTCACCAGTTCATCATCATCCATTTTCTATGTGTCCTGTAATAGTATAAAGAACTTGCACTCATTGACCAGCGCTTCAGCAGTACAGCCACCGCTTACCTTGCAACACTTGCAAAACGGATGCTTATTGGATCTAGAAACCATCTTTCCAGAAAGTGACATTAATGCATTTCTCAGCATCCACTTCAACAGGATATAGTTTATGTCAACTCTCTACATCAATCAAATCCATGTGAGTCTATTTGGGCCAGGAAGGGCCATAGGCAAGAATCCCTTCTATACTGAAAACTAAAAGGCCAGGCTGTAGCTATCAATTTTCCCTAACTTGTCTACCAGCCTACTCTGATCTAAACCATGGCATACCATATGTCAGAGAGAATATAACTCCACATTGTTGTCGAGCTGCGCTTATCAATGCGCGCTCGCTCCCATGTCATAGTTTTTACATCAGTGAGTTTATTGTCACCCATGACTTGGATTTATTATTTGTTACTGAGACCTGGGCAGATGCCGGGTCAGGTCTGGATTTCTGCAATGCTACTCCGGTTGGATATAGTGTCGCCAGACATGATAGGCCTATAGGACGAGGTGGGGGCCTTGCAATTATTTACAAGGACAAATATCGCACCACACTCGATCCTATAAACTCGGTTAACTGTGAATCAGCGGTTTTTGCTATTAGTATTAATCCCAAGCGGGCACTAAAGGGTATAATACTCTATCGACCCCCTGGCCCTCGTAACTCTTTTCTCTCTACCCTTTCTGACCTGAGTGACAACGTCATCTGTTCAGATAAATTCACTATACTGGGAGATTTTAATTTCTACTTGGAAGATCAGGACAACCCAGACACCGCCCAACTTACGACTGATTTTGCCAATTTTGGACTGCACCAATTAGTCAAGGGTATCCCACATCAAGCTGGACATTCCCTTGACGGGCTATTTACTAATGATCCTGACATTACTGTATCAGACATTATTCCAATTACATGGTCAGATCATAGGGCTATTATCTTTCAACTAGATACACGATCCGCTGCCTTTCCACTCCCCAGACCTCGCACCAGGATGGGTACCCGGGCCTGGAAAACTGCAGATCTCCCTCAGATGTTGCATTCTTTGGCCTCCTCCTGTCCTCAGGGAGGAAATAGCTTGGCACCGTCAGCTTCAGAGTTTCAGGACTGGATCCGAAGTGCCGCTGATCTAGTGGCCCCAGAGAAATTAACGCAACCTAATAGAGTATCTCCTTCGGCCCCCTGGTATAATGAAGATCTCCGTCTACATCGCCAACATTGTAGGAATTTAGAAAGGCGTTGGAGGAAAGCTTACTGTCCCACAGCTAGACAAACTTACAAAGATGCCCTTATGATTTATAAAAAGGCGATCTTGGCCCGAAAAACAGTTTTTTACTCAGCACAAATTGAGACCGCTGCTAACTCTGCCAGAGAACTTTTCTCCGTCGTCACCACCTTGTCCACCCCCTCCATCGGGCCTGGAGTGGAGCCTTCACAGACTTTCTGCAACGAATTGGCCATCTTTTTTACCACTAAGGTTGCAGATATTTACGCTTCATTTGAAGATGATATCAGAACATAGAGGTGACAGCAGGAAAGAAGTACTGTCGCACCCTAATCTTGACTCTTTCCCATGTTTTTCACCTGTCTCACATCAGGATGTGATTAAAATCATCTCCACTATTAAATCAGGCTCTCCCTTGGACCCCTGTCCTCCGTCTGTGATGCTGAAGCTCACAGAAGTGATTTCCCTCCCTTTGATGGAAATCTGCAATAATACATTCCTAACAGGCCAATTTCCTAGTATATGGAAGAAGGCTGTTATTAAACCCCTTTTAAAAAAACCTTCCTTAGATCCTACAGCCGTCGCAAGTTATAGACCGATTGCGTGCCTGCCCTTTCCTGCCAAAGTATGCGAATATTTGATGAATAGGCAGCTCTCAGAGTTCGTCGAGACTCACCAACTTCTCGACGAAACACAGTTTGGGTTCAGGAAAGGGCATGGAACAGAGACTGCCTTGATAAAGGCCTCTGATGAGATCAGGACGATCATGGATCAGGGAGGGGCGGCTGTCCTTATCCTTTTGGATCTGTCAGCAGCCTTTGACACGGTCGACCATGTCACTCTTGTCGATCGTGTCACAGCTCTGGGGATCAATGGTCGGGCCAAGGATCTTATTTCATCTTTCCTGGCAAACCGTTCCCAGACAGTAAGGCTCGGAGACTTTTATTCTCCCATCTCTGCACTCCCTTGTGGAGTCCCACAAGGCTCCTCGCTAAGTCCTATGCTTTTTAACATCTATGTAGCGGACTTAGCGAGGATAATAAAGGCCTATGGGATACAGTTAACATCGTATGCAGCTGGTGCTGGGTATCCATAAGGATGGCCTTACTGTAGCAGCCAACTTCCAGAAAGCTATGCTTGAGGTCAGTACTTGGATGGCCTTGAATTGCCTCAGGCTTAACTCGGACAAGACCGAGATTATGACCTTTGGAAAACTCTCCCCTGAATGGTCTCTCGGTTGGTGGCCAGAAAAGCTTGGCCATCCACCTGTCCCAGTGGAAAAAGCCAGAAATCTGGGAGTGATTTTTGACAACAAGCTGGTTTTTGACCTCCATATTAATAAGGTTGTGTCATCTTCATTTTTCATTTTGAAAAAGATTAAGAAGTTGCTACCTTACCTCCCTCCGTCAGCTGGGAAGACTCTGGTTTCTACCTTAGTCTTCTCAAAAATAGATTACGGGAACACTCTCTTCCTCCATACTCAGAAGCGTGTCATAACGAAGCTGCAATCTATTCAGAACGCGGCTGCCAGGATTCTTCTTAACATCCCTCGCCGCAAATCTACCACTCTTGGTATTCGTCAGCTTCATTGGCTGAGAGTTGAGAGCCGCGTGAAATTCAAGGCCCTCTGTATTGCTTATAAGGCCATACATGGCACAGGACCCAGGTTCCTGATCGAAGCCTTTCAGCTCTATACCCCCAGAAGGCAATTAAGATCGGCCAATACCAGTCTCCTGCCGGTGCCACGTACAAGATCAGTCACCTGGGGCGACAGGCGTTTTCTCGTGGCCACTCCAAAACTTTGGAACCTCTTGCCAATTGCCATTAAAGCCGCTCCGAATCTGATTAGTTTTCGTAGGCTTTTGAAAACATGGTTGTTTAACCAGTGAGAAGACGGTAGGATGATGAACTTTAGTTGCTCCACAGCGCCGAGACACCTTCGGGTATTTGTCGCGCTATAAAAGTTGCGTAAATAAATAAATAAATAAATAAATAAATAAAATATAACTCCACTCACCAAGAACACCACACACATTTCCCCCTCAATGACCCACACCTAGACCACATGGACACTTAGATAGCATTCTCAAAACACATATACCCAACACCTCAATATTCCCATAACCACTATGCTCACTCAAACTAACAAACAAAAGCTCATATGCTCATTAATGCGCATTCTGTAGTACTCTAAGATCCAGATATCATAGAACACAGCACCTCTCACAACTTCGATGTACTCTTCATAATAGAAATGTGGCTCACTCCTACATTCTAGACATCTTTATTCCTATAGATTCCAACATGTAGCATGCAGACTGTGCTCATAAGAAGGGAAGGGACCTCACTATAATCCATTAGTCCTCTGGGCCTTTCATTGTAGGCAAGGAAGCAACACTATGCTCCCTGAAGAACATCGCATACCACTTCCCAATACCACAGGAAAATCTGTAACCTTTCACCTCATCTGCAGGCCTCCTTGGCAGAACAAGGACCTCAAAGAAGAATTCTCTGAACTTCTCACCACCTCCTTCATCCAATACACCAACATCACCATCCTCGTCGACTTTAACATTCCAGACAACTGAAGCATGAAAACACACACACCTCAAACTCATCAACAAACTAAACGTGATACAGCATATTATCACATCAACACATGATAAAGAACATATCCTGGACCTGGTCTTGTCAACATCACCAACCATCTAGACAACCTTATCACCATGCTCAGCATCCAACCAACACGTTGAGCTTAAACCACAGGAGTACAACAAAGCTTCACATTGCTCTAAGACTTCTCCATGGACAACCTAAAGCTTGTGCTCATCTCCCTCTCTGCCACCTCCACATTTCATGTCAACACCCTCCTAAACAACATCACCAAATTTATGGGAAACCAAGTGAACATCCATGCTCCAACTAAAACCCGAAAGTTCAAGTCAAACCTTTCAGCACTGTTATGTATCATTTTAGGACCCTATTTTAATTTTCACGATTCATGCCCCTATATTGGTATGAATCACCATATCCTTATATAGGCATAGAAATCATAACCATATTTAAGCATAGCTCATGCAGTCCAAATACGGCAGGGCTACTTCCACTAGTTCCGAAAATCTACACCGATTTCTTGGAAAACTCGGCTTCAGCAGCTAGGGACTTTCCCTTGCTCGAGAACTGACTTGTCCAAGAACTCATGGAGTTTTCAAAGAACTGAGACTCTTTGATGACTTTATTATGTCCACCTTTAAGTCAAACTCGGCAATTTCAAGGTATAAATATGCCCACACTTGCCTTAGCAAACACAAGGTGGTTTGGAGCAGTTCGACTATCTACTTGCCCGAAGCATCCTGCTACAGCAAGTGCCGAAGGAAGCCGACCCTCCAGAAGACGCACTGAGAGAGACGCTGTCTTTTCTGCTGCTGAGAAATCCAGCTCCAGTGTTTGCAAGCTACCCTTGCGGGTTGTTGGGAAATAGAGTCCCGAGACTGACCTTCTCCATTCTAAACTAAGGTACGGAGCTGATTAGACCCTAAGAGAAATCTTGGACAGATTCTTGGCAAAAGAATACTACATTTATGCTACACCTCACTTACTTCTTCCCTCGTAATAAGCTTAGGTTAGGTACACTCGGGTAGGCGTATTTTAGAAGCACCAGGTGAGTACTTTTAGCCTCTGTTATTTATGTATATATTTTTCTATGGTTTAGAAACCATACAATGCTCTTACAGTATTAGTTTGTTCTGCTTTTTATACTGTATGCGTTATATTTTACAACCAGTTTTACGATTGTAGCAGTTCATTTCTTATGCTTGAGCAAGAAGACTGTTCAAGAAATCCTTTTATTGAAAACGTTTGTCTATCTATTTCTCTGAAACTCTGGTGAAACGAAGCATGCACGATTGACTGATTGAAATAAATATCTATTGTTTTCACGACTCTGATGATCAGTTCTATGCAGTTGTCAGAAACTAATCCCTTCTTGTGAATTCGAGAAAGTTTCTAGTGACCTCTTAGCTAGCTGGCACTCACAATTAAGTCTAGTATATTTGATAGAGACCTAGTAGACCTCTTTCCTACGTCTAATCTATAGGATATATTATTCCAATGCGCAGAGCCTATTGGGAATATAGGAACTACACTACAGCACCCTAGTAATCACCAGACGCCACCAACAACAAACGTTCCACCCATGGAGAGAAAAGTATATGTAAGAAACCCAGGGCCACAGATGTGTTCAGGCCGCCACTGAAGTTTCTCGACTCAACACGCAGACAACTCATCAAATCAGCCACACCAAGTACTTTACCAACACCATTGCCGAGGCTACCAATAAAAGCAGAATCCCCCCATCCTTTACTGTACCATACCACACTACATTGGCATATACAATGTGATCAATCCCTTCTTCAATTAATATAAACTATCCAACAGCACCGACAACACCAAAATATTTTCTGTCACACCCACTCCTCTGCATTGAATCCTACAATGGTAGTCCATCAAACCCCTGTCTCTCAAATACCTTGCCAACATTCTCAACTCTGTGTAAGTCGCCACCTATGAGAATGAAGTCTTATCCTCATCCTTCATCAAAGTTCACTCTGGAGAAGGTCTCTCCTCCCTATTTTCTGAAGCAGGTCTCTCAACCCTACTAACAATGGTCAAAGCCTTCCTCAACAAGGTATCGTCCCAAATCTCTCAAGACAGGCCAGATCCTCCCACTCCTGATGAGACCCTGGTTGCCTCACTAACTACAGGCCAATAACTCATTCATTCATCTAAAAAGAAGCCTATGCACAACTTCAAGATCACCTCAATACCAACAATTTCCTGCATGATTATCACTCTTGCTTCAGATCACACTGCCGCCCAGAAACAGATACATTACAAATCTTTTACAGTGCCTTCTTGCATACAGATAAAGATGAACCCTGCCTTTTGATATTATTAGACCTCTCCGCTACTTTCCACATAGTTGACCACACCACCTTCACCCACGCCCTGAAGCCCTGAATAAGATTCAATCAATCAATCAATTAATCAGAATACGTGTAAAGCGCTACTTACCCGTGAGGGTCTCAAGGTGCTAGGGGCGGGGGTGCCGCTACTGCTCGAAGAACCATGTCTTGAGGAGTCTTCTTAAGGAGAGTAGGTCTTGGGTCTGCCGTTGGTGGGTAGGGAGGGTGTTCCAGGTCTTGGCTGTGAGGTAGGAGAAGGATCTGCCGCCGGAGGTCGTTCATTGGATGCGGGGGACAGCGGCGAGGGCAAGGCTGGCGAAGCGGAGCTGGAGGGTGGGGGTGTGGAAGCGGAGCCTGTTGTTCAGGAAGGCTGATCCGGCATTGTGGAGTGCTTTGTGTGCGAGGGTGAGGAGCTTGAAGGTGATCCTCTTGTCGACGGGGAGCCAGTGTAGGGCTCTCAGGTGGGGTGTGATGTGGCTGCGGTGGGGGGCGTTGACGATCAGTCGGGCAGAGGCTTTTTGGATGCGTTGTAGTCATCGTAGGTGTTTGGCTGGGATTCCTGCGTAGAGTGCATTGCCGTAGTCCAGTCTTCTGCTGACAAGGGTTGTCACCGTTCTTCTTATTTCGGTAGGGATCCACTTGTACATCCTGTGAAGCATGCGGAGGGTGTTGCAGCAGGAAGAGGAGACTGCGTTGACCTGTTTAGACATGGAGAGGGAGGAGTTGAGGATGAATCCTAGGTTGCGTGCATGGTCAGTGGGTGTTGGTGCAGTCCCCAGTGTGGTCAGCCACCAGGAGTCGTCCCAGGCTTAAGGGGTGGGTCCGAGGATGAGTACCTCCGTCTTGTCCGAGTTTAGCTTCAGATGGCTGTTTCTCATCCAGTCGGTGACGGCCTTCATTCCCTCGTGGAGGTTGGTTTTGGCGGTGTGTGGGTCCTTGGTGAGGGAGAGTATGAACTGGGTGTCTTCGGTGTATGAGAAGATGTTGAGGTCGTGTTGGGGGGCCACTTGTGCGAGGGGGGCCATGTAGACGTTGAACAGCACCGGCTGAGGGATGAGCCCTGGGGAACGCCGCAGATGATGTGGGTGGCTTCGGATCGGAAGGGCGGGGGGCGGGAGGCGGAAGCTCTGGGTTCCGCAGGAGAGGAAGGACGTGGTCCAGTCAAGGGCCTTCTCTTGGATTCCAGCTTCTAGGAGGTGTGTCTTTAGAGTGCAATGGCAGACCGTGTCGAAGGCGGCTGACAGGTCCAGGAGGATGAGGGCTGATCTTTCGCTGTTGTTGAGTTGGCGCCTGATGTCGTCAGTGGCGGCGATGAGGGCTGTCTCGGTGCTGTGCTTTTGTCTAAACCTGGACTGGGACGGGTCCAAGATGTTGTTGTCTTCCAGGTGGCGGGTCAGTTGCATGTTGACGATTTTCTCGATGACCTTCGCAGGGAACGGGAGCAGGGAGATGGGCCGGAAGTTCTTGAGGTCCTTGGGGTCCGCCTTTGGCTTCTTGAGGAGGGCGTTGATTTCAGCATGCTTCCAGCTTTCCGGGAATGTCGCTGTTTTGAAGGAGATGACCTTCCGTAGTTGGGGTGCGATGGCAGTGTCTGCTTTGTTGAATACGTTGTGTGGGCACGGGTCTGACGGAGATCCTGAGTGGACGGAGTTCATGACCTTGCGTGTCTCGTTGACGTTGACGTTGGTCCAGGAGGTCAGGCGGTTGGCGCAAGTGGTGTTCACCGGGAAGGTGGGGTCTGGTGTAGTCGGGGCAGTCGTGGTGTTGAAGCTGTCATGGATGTCAGGGGTCTTGCGGTGGAAGAAGATAGCTAGTGAGTCGCACAGTTCTTGTGAGGGTGGTATGTTGTTGACATTGGTGCTGGGGTTGGAGAGTTACTTTAAAGTGCTGAAGAGCTCTTTGCTGTCGTGTGCGTTGTTATCCAGGCGGTCTTTGAAGGAGGATTTCTTGGCTATTCTGATGAGGTGGTGATGTCTGTGGGTGGCATCCTTGTGGGCTGCGTGGTTGTCGGGTGTGCGTTCGTGGAGCCATATCCAGGTGGCTCTCTTGCTGGCGTGGTTGTTGGAGGGTTTCTTCAGCGGGGCGAGGGTGTTCGCACAGTCCTCGATCCACTGTCTGAGGTTGCGGGCTGCGGTTTCTGGGTTGGTGGGGTCGGTGGGTGGGTTCTGGGCAAGGGTGGTGATTCAGTGGAAATGTCCTTCACCGGTTCACCTCATTTCCATTCTACCAACATCAGTTGATTCCTAAGGTCATGCCTATGTCCCAACAGATCCCAGTTATCTGTAGAGATCCCCAGGGTACCATTTCCCCCCCATAATCATCAACCTTACCATACAGCACTTCAGTCCTGTATCACAGATAACATAAAAATTCACAAATATGCAACTGTATGTGAACGTTTCCTCTGTTCCAGACTCGCAATGCTTCAAATACTGCCTGCACCTCACCCAGACTTGGATGCTCAGCAACTAACTGAATCTTACCCGCACCATAACCTAATTCCTGCAGTTTGTCACTTTAAGAAATTGAGCTATTGGTTGAGGGAGGTGGAAGCCCCACTCAGGCAGCAACCACAATCCTTGTCAGGGTGAACCACAAAAATCACATAATAAACCTGTGCTTACCCTTACGGTAGCTGGGCACAAAGCAGTCAGGCTTAACTTGGAGGTAATTTATAACATATTTATGCAGCACACAAACAGTAATAAAGTGGAAACGCAACACCAGAAAACCCCAAATCCAATTTAGGAAGTAAAGTACATTTTAATAAATAAAATTATACCATAATGACAAAAATTAAATCATTGGAATCGGAGATATGCAATTTCAAGGTTTTAATTAGATATATGATCTAAAAGCACAAAGACTGCTCGTGGTCATCTGGTCATGCTAGACTGGGGACAAGTCACAAGTTCAGGCCGGCCACAACAGATTACAGTCCAAATATAGGGAACAGGTTAGACACACTGAAAAAATTAAATTCGCAAAGAGTTCTATTTGGGGTGGAAGAGAACACATGGAGAAGGGATAGCATTATGAATAGTTGTCGCTGTACCACGAAAAACAGTCCAGGTGGCGCGGGCTATTGTCGCTGTAGCATGAAGAGCCAGTTAGGCATTGGGGTGGTCGTTGCTGGAGCTTCACGTTGATGGTCACTGCAGGTTGTCATTGCTGTAGCGCAAAGTGCAGATTCCATGTTGCCAATTGATGACTGCAATCGCTACAGTGAAACAGTCGGTTTCACAGGAGCTTTGTGTTGGCATTCGAGGCGGGCGGTGGAGTCTCGGCATGAATGGGCCTGTTCACAGTAGTAAAGAGCCAAAATGTAAGGATTTCACCTTTCTTCATAGGAGGAGATCAACTGATGCCAGTCAAGGGTCCAGGACCTGGGGAGGCACCTCTTGGGGATCCAGAACACACTCTAGCTTAGGCGGCTGTGTTCAGGCAGGTCTAGGTGCAGGTGCAGGTGCAGACATGTCCCTTGCTGCAGGTCAGCTGGGCAGTTGCAAGGAGGTCTATGGAGCTTGTGTCCCTGTATCTCAGACAGGAGGTCAGACAACTGACACTTGGAGTCGCTCATGTTAGCCTAGGATGAAAGGAGCAAGTCCAGTCTTCCTTCTTAAAGAGCAAATCAGTCCTCAATCATCGGGGCAGTCCTCTGGTAGCAGCAGGGTAGTCCTCCTGGGGGACAGGCAGTCTTTCTTTTGAAGTTGCCATAGGTTCAGGATTGTACTAATGAGTGGCTCTAGAGGTCTGATATTTATACATGGTGCCAGCCTCTGATGTGGGGATTCCCTATACTACCCCCACATCTGGTTCTGGAAAGGTCTTCCTGTAAAATCTCCAAGGAGTCTGTGTTGACAAAAGATTAGTGTATAATTCCTTTGTGTGGCAGGTTCCTTTCTGTTTCCGCCTCCAACCATCCTTGCAGAAAGGCCTATCCTGTCTGCATCCAGTCCCCTTTGTTTCACTGTCTGGAAAGAATATACAAACCCCAACAGCAGAGCCATTCACTGTCATATGAACAAGAACACTGCCAGTAGGCACAACTCGTTAGGAATAGAAAATGCCAAATTCCAATTTTTATCAATAAAGAGGATTTTTTTAATTAGAATTAATTGAGGTGTCAACAGCATATATTTCTCTGCTCCTAATCAAAAGTTATCACTTATTAAATGTATTAAGGTAACCCAGCCTTAGTCAATAAGATAGAAAGGCCTTACAGCATTGAAAAACGTTTTAGGAGTTTTTCACTGCCAGTTAATCAATCAATCAATCAAGTGTTTATTAAGCGCAGCTAGTCACCCGGAAGGGTCTCAAGGCACTCTGGAAGGGGCGTGCGCAGCTCCTTGGCACTCACGGGGATACATTAAGAGTCAAGCAGGTCCTGAGGTCTTCCAAGGCTCGGCCCTGTCCACCAGGGTTTGTGCTGTTTTCGGATGCTCCTGATGATTCGACGAAGAGCCAGGTCTTGGGCCTCTCAGGAACTTGGAGAGAGATGGTGTCTGGCGGAGGTGGAGAGAGAGGGTGTTCCATGCCTTGGCCACGAGGAAGGAGAAGGAGCGACCTCCTGTCCTGGTCTTCTTGTTGCTCAGCACCATCGTGAGGGAGATCTGGGATGAATGGAGGGATCTTTGGGGTGCGTGGAACGAGAGGCGATGGATCATGTAGACGGGCCGGTGTTGTGAAGGGCTTTGTGGGCTTAGGTGAGAAGCTTGAAGGTGATTCTCTTCTCAACGGGGAGCCAGTGTAGGGCCTTCAGTTGTTGGGTGATGTGGTGGTGGCACGGTAGCTTAAGGACTAGTCTGACAGAGGCATTCTGGATGTTCTTGAGTTTGTGGGTGAGGTTCTTTTTGATTCAGGTGTAGAACATGCTGCCATAGTCCACTCTGCTGCTGATGAGGGTGTGGGTGCGGTTTTCCTGTGTTCGAGGGGAATTCTGTTGAAAGCTTTTCGTAGGAGACGGCGGGTGAGGTAACAGGAAGAGGTAACGGCATTGATCTGGTGGTCCATTTTGAATTCGGAGTCCAGAATGATTACGTGGCTGTGTGTGTGGTCTGTGGGTGGGGATGAGTTTTCAAGAGTGGGGGGCCACCAGAAGTCCTTCCAGACTTCGGGGTGTGGGCCTATGATGAGTACTTCGGTTTTGTATGTGTTCAGTTGTAGGCAGCTGTTCTTCATCCACTTGGCGACAGCTTTCATTCCTTCTTGAAAGTTGTGTTTCGAGGTGTTGTGTTCGTCGGTTAGGAAGAGGATGAGTTGAGTGTCGTCTGTGTATGATACAATGTTGAGTCTGTGTGATCTGCCAATGGATGCGAGTGGGGCCATGTAGATGTTGAGCAGAGTGGGGCTGTTTGAGGACCCATGGGGGACTCCACAGGTGGTCGGCACTGGTTCTGAGAGGAAAGGAGGGAGTCTGACCTGCTGTGTTTTGCTGGAGAGGAAAGAGCAAATCCAGTTGAGGGCTTTGTTCCGGATTCTTGCATTGTGGAGTCTACAGGCTAGGGTGCTGTGTGAGACTGTGTCGAAGGCCACAGAGAGGTCCAGGAGGATGAGGGCCACAGTCTCTCCTCTAACGAGGAGGGAGCGGATGCCGTCTGTCACTGTGATGAGGGCGGTTTTGGTGCTGTGATTGTTCCTGAAGCCTGATTCGGAGGGGTTGAGGATGTTGCTCTCATCGATGAAGGAGGCGAGTTGGCAGGGTACGGAAGTAGGGAGATCAGTCTGAAGTTCTTGAAGTCGGTGGGGTCTATCGAGGGTTTTTTCAGGAGGGGGTTGAACTTGGCATGTTGCCAGTCATTGGGGAAGGAGGCGGTCTCGAAGAAGCGTTTGATGATTTTCTGTAGCTCAGGGGCAATGATGTCTGTGGCTCTGTGGTAGATGTGGTGGGAGCAGGGGTCCGTGGGGGCCTGGGAGTGGGTGTTCTTCATAGTCTTTAGGGTGTCTTCGATGCTGAGGGCGGTCCAGCGGTCCAGCTGTCCATTGTCAGCTGTGTGGTGCAAGTTGCGGTGGGTGTGTGTTTCTTGTGGAGGTTGTTGTCATCGAAGTTGTCATAGATGGTTGTGATTTTGTGATGGAAGGTGCTGAGTTTGTCACAGAGGTCCTGGGAGGGTGGAATGTTGGTGGGCTCACTGTTGGGCAAACTCTTTTATGATGCCGAAGAGTTCTTAGCTGTTGTGTGCGTGGGTGGAGATTCTGTCCTGTAGTGCTTTCTTCCTTGAGTGTCTGATGAGTTTGTGGTGGGCAGTGGTGGCTGTTTTGTAGTTGGCGAGGTCAGATGGGGTTTTGGAGTTCCTCCATAGTTTTTTGAGTCATCTGCACGTTCATCTAGTTTCCCAGAGTTCTGTGGAGAACCAGCTGGCCTTCTTGGCGTGGAGGTTGGAGGATTTCTTGAGGGGGTGACGGTGTTGATGCAGTTGTTGATCCATTTGTGTAGGGTGCCGGAGGTGGTGGTGGGGTTGTCATCTGAGATGGTGGGAGAGGAGCCGCTGAGGGTGAAGGCGAGCTGGTCTTCGGAGATCTTGATTCAATTCCTGCATTGGAGCAGGGGTGGGCGTCTGCGGGAGATGTTTACTTCGAAGGTGAAGTGGACGCATCGGTGGTCCGGCCATGGTAGTTCAGAGGTGTGACTGAAGAAGATGGTGTTTCCTGCTGTGAAGATGGGGTCGAGATTGTGTTCTGCTGAGTGTGTTGGACCTGGTACGATCTGAATGAGTCTGATGATGCGGAGGTTTTCCAGGAGGGTGGTGGAGTTGGGGTCTTGGCGGTTGTCGAGGTGATGGCATATGGGGTGACTATGCCGGTGATGGGGTCGATGAAAGGTGCGTGGGGTCCAGGAGGTCTGTAGATAAGGGTGCCTTGGAGGGTGGTGGTCGGCTTGACATGTATCTTGAAGTTAAGATGTTCCATTAGGTCTCTGGGCCCGTCGGTGTAGGTGCTCAGGCAGTGGCTGGCCTTGTGGGCGGTGGTGATGCTGCCTCCGCGGCAGTTTGGGCAGTCCTTACGGGTGATTTTGCATCCTTCAGCAATCGAGATGCCTGGTCCCGAGGTGGTGCTTGTCCAAGTTTAGGTGAGAAATGCGACGTCAGGAGTGGTGCTGTCGAAAAAGTCACAGATTTCAGTGGTGTGTCTGTGGAGGGAGCGGACGTTGAGGAGGATGCATTGCAGGGTTTGGGCTGCAGTGAAGTTTTTGCTGGACGGTGGAGGTGGGTCCTGGGTCTCAGTGAGGTTGAAGGAGTGGCAGCAAATTCGGCGGGTGAAAGGACCGGGGCTGTTGAGAGAGGTGAGGAGAGCTTGCAGTTGTTATTCTTGCCAACGTTGAGTGCGTGGAGAGCTGCTGAGCTGTAGCTTTGGCAGGTCGGAGGACCAGGGTTACTGGTTCTGGTCATGTTACAGATGGGTGCAGACGGGCTTGGCTTTGGCGCACCTTTGGCGCTCCAGCGGCACGCCCCGCACCGGCCTCCATTAAGCAGAGGTCGGGCGGGCGGTACAGCTGGGAGGCGAGAGCAGGAAAAACACGTGCGTAGGAGGGGCCGCGGGGCATCAGCAGCAGGAATGCAGTAGAAGGGGCAGGACGCAGTAAATTAAGAATTAAGAAAAGAAAAACCCAGAGGACCAAGAGGCTAAACTTAAAAACTGACTAAACTAAACTTAAAGGCAAGAGCAAAACTGACTAAACTAAACTTAAAGGCAAGAGCAGTCCAGCAAGGAGGTACAGGGCCTCGAACCGTGGTCTGTGGCTATCAGGGTGCTAACAAAGTTAGAGCACTGCCTGTGTGAGCTGCGGAGCTGCATGCTGATAGAGCAGGAACCATGGGGTACAGTACATATAAAAGTTAAACCCACATGTCCTGTTTTTTAAATACCATGCACCCTGCCTTATGGGCTGTTAGTGCCTACATTCGAGATGACTTATAAGTATAGAAAAAGTAGGTTTAGGCCAGGAAAAATATTTATTTTATAACAGTCAGGAACAAAAAGTAAAGAGTGGTGTAAATAAGGCAAAAACGCCAACTTTCACCCACGCCAAGTCACTAAATTTCATCCTGAACACCAATCTTCTCTTTATGAAACACATATCCCCAACTACACCAAAATGACCTGGTAAAGTAATCCATTCCTCCCAGAAAGTGACTTCAGCATTGCCATACAATCCCTCATACTCTTGCATAAGAATGGTAGCAACGCCCTACTCCATGCCTCTCAGGCACCAAGGAGGCCTCTGCTAAGGCACCGTACATGGTACAGCATGCCTCATTAGGGGCCTGAAGAAATGTGATCACATCACCCCCACGATGATGGAACTCCACTGGCTCTACTTGCCGCTCATATCATCCTCGAAATCCGCTGCATCGTACACAAACCTATCACAACTAGCACCTCCACCTAGCTGGCTGACAAACTTGCCATCTCTGATGGCTCCAGGTGCACGTGCAGCCAGAACACCATCAGAATGGAGGCAAATTAGTGAAAAGAAGAAAAATAAATCAACAGGCCT
The DNA here is from genome assembly GCF_964263255.1 of Lissotriton vulgaris. NCBI lineage: Eukaryota > Metazoa > Chordata > Amphibia > Caudata > Salamandridae > Lissotriton > Lissotriton vulgaris. The sequence goes on along the minus strand of NC_141687.1, from coordinate 1,612,708,671 downwards.
TGCCTGTCTATGCACCTAAGATCTGGAACAATATTCCTGTACACACCAGCAACGAACCAAGACTGTTACAATTTAGGAAAGAGCTGACAACTCACCTCAAGATGGAGAAACAATCCAAACAATCCATAAACTAGCTACCAATTCCTATGGTATGTTGATTGCAATTTACCTTTGACCCTGTACAGTGTTCTGATGCGTTTTGTCTCGATATGCTCCATGTACATACCACATACATATACACATCTCAGCAGCCTTTACACTAACCCACGAGATTCAAATCTGTGATTTCTTTTTTTATTCCAACATGTTTTATTAATTTTAATACAGGATTACATTAGCACTTCTGTTACAGGGTTTGCATCGATTAGAACACTCGCTTTTAGGCAATATGGTTTCTAGCAAGCCCTACATATCATAACAATGAAGAAGAAAGAAAGAAGAACAGGAAGTAGCAGCAAAGCGAGGGGTGAAAGAAGAGATAGGGGACAGGCACCTGAGAGTTACATTGCTTATAAATTGCGTCTGACATACAGTGGGGCTGTTATTACACCTGGTGTCATCCCTGCAGGTCCTCGTGTGGCCAGTTGTGATCAGTAGGGTCCATTTAAGTGTCTTGATAGGGTGGAGCTTCACTTGAGGTGCCAGGCTATGTCTCGCCAGTCTAACTCGTTTCCATGGGGGCTCCGAAGAGTCTAGGAATGTGTCCAGGGACTTCCACATCCTTCCAGAGGCAGGTTTCCAGGGCGAGTTCTGTAGTGTCACTTTGTCTGCTCCTCTAAGATGCGTGATCCAATTGAACCAACCTTTGTACGATGTTTTACTTGTGTCTTTCCAGTTAGTGAGGACCATTTTCACTGCTGCTGTCAGTATTTCTAAACAAGGCTCACATGTTGAGACGATCCACTGAATTAAATCTGAGCTACAGAGGAAGGGGGCAGAAGGGTACAAAAGGCTTTGCAGTTTTAAGAACTAATCCCACACAAAGCAGCCGAACAGAATTGCCATAGCAATAGAAAAAGCACTCAGAACAAATGCACTACCCTTCTAACCCACACAATTATCAAATTCACAGCAAGGGCAGTATTCTCTTCACAAAAAATAGCCATCTAATAGCAGGTGCGCTCCTTTTCTTCTCATTAAAAACACTTCATTGCAATCAATCCCTCGTGGAAAGCACACTGCCCCTCTTCAACATACACAGCATTAGAAAGCAATGCACATCCCCAAATCACACAAAAAAAAAACTTTTAACATTAAAACAGCCAGACCTACTGGCCTTGTAAATGCATTTTCAGCTTTTTATAAAAATTAAAAGAGACAAAAGAGCGGAATCGTTTTAAAGCCCCCGCCACTGAACAATATATTAATTAAATCGGACAGAAGGTCCAGATTAACCATCAAAAGACGAGCAGATGGGGGAAGGAGAGGTGTTTTACCTAATATCTTCGGAAATGTTGTTTATCTACTGTAGGGCGATTGTGTGTTCTTGAGATTAATGCAAATCACTCAGATGCCCTCATTTAAGGTGCGCCGATAATTGGAAAGCTGTGCTATGGGTGGATTACTGCGTGTTTATCCCGTTCCGCTCGTGTACAGAAAGGCGGCACTGCCACATCAATTTTATGCGTTAACATCGCGCCGTATGACTGGAAAAATGAAAGTTGGCACCAGCAAAAAGCTGACACCAACTACTCTGCACATTAGTGAGTGACGCTAGCAGGGTCTGACTGGCCTATAAGGCTCTCGGTCAGGGCTCGGCGGGCCGGTCTGGAAGGTCGGTGTGGGCACATTTTTTGGCTGTCTTTGGAGGTGTTTTACGGTCGGCGGGGCCGGGTTTTAATGTTAATTTGCCTGACATTAAAACAAACATTGGCTGCAGCAAGATTCAACTCATGCAGTCTTCCATACCTTACAAAACACTCATACAACATGTTTTTGAAAGTTCAAAACAGCCTCAATCTGCAAATTTCGGCCACTTTTTGTAGCTATCTAATGCACTAATGGGTCCACTTTTATTTTGGGTCCGGGCCTATATTCTGTCCCAGTCCGACACTAGAATCTAGCATTGTTGCTAAGAATCTCTATCCTAAATTGGGAGTAAAACAGTGCCTTTCAACAATAATAGCATATTTCCTGCTTTGGGGTAGTACCCTGGCTTTAGCAGCACCCTATAAATGAGGGCCAAAGAAGAAATATTGCAACAATATGAAATACAGTTTCAAACAATGAAAAGAGGCAGCTGATCTTAACAGTGTTTAATTTGGAAAATTATTAAGTCCAGGAGCACTATTTTTTTAGGGGGCCACATCCATTTCCCCCAACCCCACCCACTTCCTCCACTGGCCCCACAGACTTACTCTATTGGCTCCACCCACATCCTCAACTGGAGCTGCTGATAATCAAATGTAATAGCGGATCTGAATTTCAGCAAAGGAGACTTCCTCAAGTAAGGTTTTGATAGGAGGTTCCCCCCGACTCCCAAAAACAATATTGAAAAAAATAAAAGCAAAAGTTCATTTAATGCACAATTTTGGAGTAAATTGGCTAAAATGACTAACGCAACTAATGCAACTTCTGCAACGTAACACAATGGTTAAGGTTGACTTTACTAATAACAATATATTTCTACACAAACAAATCCTTTTTAGTAAAATTTCGACAGTCAAAGACTGGGAAAGGAACATACATTTCTAACCTCTACCATGCTGTTTTGCATCTACTGCTTTGCTTTGCTGGCATTTCATAGCTCATTGTGCTAGATTGTGATTGTAATTTATGAACTACATAGTAACAAAAGGTTCTCTGTGTCAAAAGCAGCATCCCATTGAGCATTGCACATGAAATACTGTTCTGTAATCTGCATGTTACATGTTCTTTGCAGCAGGCATATTAACCCTCTGCGCCACCTTAGATTAATCAAAACTGCCACTAGATGGCACCCATCCTGCCCCTCCAAGTGCCCCTCCCTGAAGACTACGCAGTGGCGCACGCAGCATGCATGCACCATGTGTAATATGGTGAACATTCACGCAAGGGGGCCCTGGAGCTCATCCCCCCACACCGCGAGGGCTGTGGTCCCAGGGCTTATGTTACGCCTGTGTGTGAGCATTCCTCCTTGACAAATTATCTGTACTGCATGAAGAAAGCTGTAGTGCCAGCCATGTAAAATCAGTGCCAGTGCTGAGCACCGGTAACCACCGGCAAAAGTTAAGCATTGGATTTTAGATGCACAAAGTAGGCCACCTTAACTTGTCTACAGACGCTGGTGCACTGAGATTTTGCATCGCTGCCCAACTTTAACACTTTCTATTCAGATTGCATTTTATGACCATTTGCCAGCACTTCATGTGACACCAATGTACAGCAAGATTTTTGCCTCAAATTTGGTCCTTTATACACAGATGTTTATAACGTTGTGCGTGTTTTGAGATTATATATTTTAACCATGTTTGTTTAGTGTATAGATTGTGATGCTTACTATGTCTTTTGTACAGAATAAAACATATCTGAATATCATCTAAAGATATCTTTATTTGGGCAAGAAATGAGTAGTTGAAAAGCATCTTTTAGAGTTGAGCCCTTAGTAACTCTACATCTCTTGTCCTCAATCAAGCCATTACTCATGAAGCGATTGCACTAGGGGTGGGTAACGAACTGTACTCTGCCAGCGGAGTGCGCAGAGTTTTGCCCACTCCACTCGGGCTTCAGCAAAACTCCACAAAGTGGCGCGTAGTAGAGTTTTTCCTCAAGATGTGACTCGCCAATATTAAGTTGCCGAGCACGAGCAAGAAAAATTATACGCTAGACCACCTCCCAATGAGATTTACCAACATGGGCAGTCGCGCAGATTGCTACCTTTCATGTTGAGAATCCAGCCACTCGTGTTGAGGAAGCTGCTGCTCAAGTAGAACATCTACTTGAGCTGCAGAAAGAAGAAGTATGCTGCACAATGGCCAAACTCCTGATGCCAAAGAGCAGCACAACTTAGCCCACTCTGCCGCTCTCAGAACTCCGCGGAGCACGGAGAACTCTGCAAACTCGTACAGGCCTAGTTCGCATATTGAAATAGGAATAACATGTAAAGGCATACTGAAAGGCAAGCCTAGCCCACCCTGCTAGGAGCTGCGATAGGTTAGTATTCCCAACATTCTGTTTTATCTTCTCTCTTAGACTGTGACGAGTCAGCCTAGTTTGAAGCTCCATCTCTGTAGGCCGTCCTACTGTGCAGGGCATGGGGGTCAACTGTATTCTGAGGGATTCAGGAGAGGAGCAGTGAAGTAATTCCTATTTTTTGGAGTGTGGGGTGTCTAACACAGAGCTTGCTGCTTTGTGTTCACCCTTGGTTGTGGTAAGGTGTGGAGAAGCGTTTTAAAAATATCGAAAAAAATGGTTAAATAATGTGCAAAGCTAATGAGACTGTAAACATAAATTTTGTGCAAAATTGCACTGGAGATTCACACTTAAAAGTGCTAGGCCTAATGCGCTGAAACACTGCCTTATTAAAGTCAGCATAGCTAAGAAATCGTAAATTCAGATCGTGACCATGTTAACATACTTGTTTTTTTTCCGATGAATGGCTGTTATGCAAAAATGTTTTCTTTTCGCTTACACAGATGCTTCAACTTCTATATTGACAATTGTTAGCAAATTAATAGACTTAACATTTAGAAGGTTATATATTTTGTTTCACACATAGAAAAGTAGACTTGAATGGGAGAATGACTCATGAAAAACTTAGAAATGAAAATACTTAGTTGCAGTCTTAGAAGTTGTTGTCTGAAGAATGCTGTGTTCCTGTGAAAAGACGGGAAGTTAATGCGCTTCCATATGTGCATCGGGAGCAATTGGCCCACAGAAGAAAGAAGAAGCTACATGGAGACTGAAACAATATTTTTGTTTGTCTATAATAGTGTGTGTTCCTATAGTAGGCTGCCATTCTATCCATCTTACCTTATCCCATTGTATGCTGCTCTGAGATTCTACTGAGTTTCTTGAGCCTCTCTTTATGAGAAGTTATGCTTTAATTGATTATTGATTTATTAAGCTTACTTTTGATGCTGAAGCTTTATGCTTTTTGATACAAATTCAGAACTCTTTATGAGTTGCTGAGACGGACACCTTTTTTTCACATTCAAAGATTAAGGATTTTCTTTCCTTTGTGGAACATGCCTCATACATTTTATTGTGATTTATTGATTACTTGACTTCTAATGATTGAGATTGATAAATCTAACTTGTGAATTAATGAGGATAACTTACTGACGATTTTGGAAAATAAAACCCTCTTAACGCATACAAAATTCTCTTTCTTGACTGATATAGATAGTGAATTTGATAATTTAATGTGAATAATAGCTCTGATCTTCTCTAAAACAAAGGCATACATCCATCAACCTGAGCTGAGAAAAAGTAGCAGGGATTAGCCGTTGATAGAAAGCTGAAACTTTGTTATGCCATCCCTGCTACAGCATTTCTGCCTTTGTCTTCTCTCATGGGGCAGGATGTTGGTCCTTGGTACCGCTGCAGCTTTTTGATGAAAGTGTGCCCTCCAAGGTGTTTTAATTTTCAGCCAGTGGTCAACGGCCACCCTTTGCACATGTTCGGTTAGCTCCTGGTAGGAGCTTTAGGGTGGTGCCGCGTCTGATGTATTACTGGTCATGGGAAAACATATCCACAAGCATGTCTTTTAGAGGATTCCTCCTCCTCAGGCATGTGGTCTCCTGCACCAGCAAGCTAGCTAGGAGGCATTTTGGAAGTGGTGATGGTGCTCTATAGCCCCAGCTCTGTCATCTGCTAGTTGAAGCAGTAGTATCTTTCCGTGCTCCTCCTTTTCTACCTTCTTCCCGTAAAGCTGCTTAACCTGAGGAGAACTGTGTTGTTGTTCTACTGTGGCTGGAGGAGGCTGAGTTGAGGAGGTTATGCCTACAGATCAGAGAGGCAAAATGCTGGGAAGATGGGAGCTGCTGCCTGTGATTCTGGCCAGGATTCAAATTAACATGATATTTTCTGTCTCTGCAGCTATGGCCTTCCTCCAATCCAGTCCTTATGTGTTCCAGAGCTCTCCTCGTCAGAGGATTCGCCCTTCATAAGCAGGTACATGAGGTTTTTCAGAATTGAAGGTTCCTTACCACATTGATCTGCCCTGGTTTGTGGAAAGGCTGTACCTCACTGGATGTTAGATCTGGGGGTCTCTAGTTGGCAGATGCAGGTACCACTGACCAAATAGGGACCCTTGCTTCTAGTCAGGATAAGGAGGAAAGCTCTATAGATAACCTCTGTTCACCCCCTTGGTAGCTTGGCACAAGTAGTCAGGCTTATCCAAAAACAATGTGTAAAGTATGTGTACCAACACTCACAGTAACACAGTGAAAACACCACAAACTGACTCCACAACAGTTTAGAAAAATAAAGGTATTCAATCTAAACTACACAAGACCAAAACGACAAAAATCCAACATACACAGTTCAAGAATATGGTTGCAAAAGAGTTCTTACGGTTGCGATAAAATAATCCACAGTTGCTTGAAAAGTTCACTGTTGCGTCACATTTTGTCAACAGTACCTTTTAAATGCGACAAAGTTCCAAAGCAGAAGCTAGTGCGGTGGAAAACAAGCGATGCGTTGCTCCTGAGACCTTGGGGAGGCGATGCGACAACCTCGCTGCAGCAGCGGGCGTGTTGCGACGAATCCGTTCTGCCTGGGGAGGAAGGCGAACTTGTATGGATTCAGGTGCGTAGGTTCCATAGGAAGTTTTCTCTCGCAAAGGCAAAATGCGATGATCTTTGGAGTTACGACGATCTCCGGGGCGACGATGCGCGGACCAGCAGTGATCTCTCTCTCACAGCTCCTCGATGCGATGGCTTCTGCGTTGACACTTGCAGCAAAGTGATGCGGTCCGCAAGCAAGCGGTGCGGCGACCTCACCCAGCGACGACAGGCTCTGCGACGACACTCACAGCGATGGTAATCTTCCTGCACCGGTTTGGTGCGTCCCGCAAACGAAGGATGTGACTGCTCTGGCAGCGGCAATAGGCACTGCCACAATCTCGGCCTTCGTAGCGGCGGGAATTTCCTCACACTGTCGGGGATGCGCTCCACAAGCGAGCGATGCAACAAAACTTGCAGAAAGTCTTTAAAAGCTTGGTTTTTAGCTCCCCAACACAGGTACAATTTCCAGAGGCACCACACATGGGCCACACACTCCAGGAAGAACAGAACTCTCTCAGTAGAGTTCAGGGAAGCTGGGGTGAAGTCCTTTTGTTCCTGGGACTTCAGAACAGGGAGCCAGCTCTTCTCAGGCCCTTGGAGATTTCTTCAAGCTAGGGGACACAGCACAAAGCAAAGTCCTTCTCCTCTCCTTGGCAGTAAAGCAACAGCAGGTCAATCCAGCAGAACAACAGCAGGACAGTCTTCCTTCTTCAGTTTCAGCTTTCTCCTTGGCAGAGGTTCCTTCTTGATTCCAGGATTATATAATGTTCTGTTGTCAGGGGTCCTGTACTTATACCCCTAAAAGTCTCTGTTCTCTTTGTGCAATTGGGCCCTGAGGAAGGCAGGCACAGCCCTATTCAGGCCCAGGTGCTATGTCTTCCCACCACTCAAGTTGCAAATGCAGTCTTTCAGCCTAGGGCTGACTCAGCCAGCCTCCTGGGGAATCCCTAGCCCCTGTCACTCTCAAACCAAACAGTCAAATCACAAACAGGCCAAGGCACACAGAAAGGTCAGACAAAAGAACAGCAACTTTCTATAAGTGCTGTTCTCAAACACAGGATTTAAAAACAACCTTTCCTAAAAGGTGTATTATTAAATTCTGAGTTCAGGGATACCAGACTTTTATGTCCTATCTTGTTCCTATGGGAAGATATGCTGGTAGCCACTGTAGCCAGCATCCCCCATGATAGCCTATGGAGCAAGATAGCCTTGCAGCAGTGAAAACCAAAAATGGCTGTAATTCACTACCAGAGCATGTCACCTGCACAAGTACATGCTCTACCTTTCACATACACTGCACCCTGGCCACGGGGTATCTTGGGCCTTCCATAGGGGTGACCAATGTGCACAGAAAGGGAAGGGTTAAGCCTGGTCAGTGGGGTCACTGACCAGGAGGACATGGCAGTTCACAGACTGCACACAGGCACTGCGGTGGCAGGCCTGAGACACCATTTTATGGCTACTCATGTGGATGGCACAATCAGTGCTGCAGGCCCACTAGTAACATTTGAATAACCAGCCCGTGCACACTCAGTGCACTTTAATTGGGATCTTCTTGATAACACAAATATGCCAATCAGGGATAACCAATTACAATAACAATTTTCACAGAGAGCTTATGCACTTTAGCACTGATCAGCAGTAGTAAAGTGTGCAGAGTCCTATTGCCAACAGCCACAGGTCAGGGAAAATAAGGGAGGAAGAAGCAAAATGTTTGGGGATAACCCTGCAGGAAGGGCCAGTTCCAACACTGGGGGCATAAAAAAGACTGATCTGACTCTCTACCAGCAGATTCACTGGAGTCCAGTCTATTGGGTGAGAACGCCATTCTCAAAGATCCAGCAGAAAGGAAGAAGATCTAGAGTGGTTCTCGTCTGGTACTGCATGCTGGGATCTATGGCGCTTAGAGCTTGTAAACTTTGTTTTCAGACTATAAATAACTCTTTCAACACGCAAAAGAGAGGTATGAATGCTGTACTTTATTGAAGTACATGGAGCTTCAGTTTGAATTATGTGTTTAATTTCTTTCAATGTGGTCCACACTGCTGACTGGCAGTGGGTGCACTGCAGTTTGTTTTTTAAGAACTGGCACGCTGATACTTCCCAGAACTAGAAGTCTGCTGTTTCCTGCCAACATTTTGAAGGTACTAGATTGTCTAGAACTTAACAAGAGGATAACCTGCATTGGTTGTTTTAGGAGCAAGCATTCCTCATTCTTATGCTAGCAGCACTTGTCACCATCTTTTCTGGTGCTTCATCTAAAGTCTCCTTTCCTCAGCCTTCCAAAGGACCCCCTCCTCTGATGAGATGGCAGCAAGAAAGGGTTTCCCTGGACTCTTTGCCCCGGTAGCCGAAATCAGAGGTTAGAGAAAGAATCCAACATCTTGTGGCAGCTTAAAAACTGCCCACTTCAGATGTTGGGGCCAATATTGTGATGAAGGGGGTATATTGTGTTTACGTCTGAAAGACTCTAAAGCAATTCCAATTTCGTTGCTTCATTGTCCAGTCAAGAAGTGGGCAGTGTCACAAGCTGTCCAGTCTTTGTGCAGAAACTGTTGGATTCCAGTTTGAAAGGAGAATAGAGGGCTGGCGCTTTACTTCATTGTAGTTCTGGTGTCAAGAGTAACAAGGGGATTCTTGTTGATCATTGATTTGAGGGGAGTCAACCACTGAATTCAGAAAATCCTCTGTAAGATGGAGACTCTGCAGTAGATCATTCCACTGCTTGTGGAGGCGGTGTATATGATGACCATCAACCTCCTGGGTGCCGGCTTTAATATCCTTCTGCTACTTTCTCGTCATTCTGCGAAATCTGTACCCAGAGGGCCACTTTGCATATAGGGCCATACCATGTGGATACCGATTTCGCCCAAGTCTCATCACTAAGATGGTGGAATTCACTATGGCCCTTTTTCATGAGGAGGTCCAGGCTGCTGTTCTCCTGCCTGGGCGAATGGCTGCTTCATACCTCCTCTAAATAAAGACGCCTTGAGAGTGTTAGAGGTTCTCCATTCCTTTGTGACTTAGTATAGGGTTTTTCTCTTCCTTCACAAGTGTCAGCTGGCACCTTTCCAGAACAGGAATTTAGTAGGGGCCAATTTCTGGACCCATCTGGATATGGTGTTTCTGCCTGAAGACCCAAGTAACTATTAGGGGTAAACTTTGTCTTCAATGTTGTCTTACCCTTGCATGCTGGCCCACCTACGCTTGTGAGTTGACGGCCACATGTCCATATGTCTTAAAGGTCTCTTGGGAATCTCCTAGGGGACCTTGGTCCATGTCTCTCAGCTTAGTGGGAGTGTAGATGGGGCATTTTGATGTTGTTCCATATGCGGTAACTCGGGTGTCACACTTGAGAGGCTAGAGTAATGCATGGTTGGATATGTATTTCTCACCTCTAAAGGTATGGCCTTGTGTCACACCACCTCCTGGTGCTCACACTTCCTTGTTCTGGTGTTTAGGTGTTAGATGGTCTGATATTGTTGCATTATTTGGATGTGTGGGAGGCAATCTTTGTTTATTTGGACTGTTCTCAGCCCTTTTATAATTCTGAGCATTTGTTTGTCACATTTGGGGAAGCTGAGCAGGGTTGCATGACCACTGCTTTGATGAACAGTAATTGGATTCACTCCATGATTGCCCTGGCGTAGTCCTTGTTTGGAATCCATTTCCTGAGGGAATTAGTGCAAATCCTCTTATGATTTGGCTGATTCCTGAGCAGAGGGCAAGGGAGTTCCTCTAGCTGAAATGTGTAGAACTGCAGCTTGGGCCTTCGCTCATAATTTGGGGCACCATTACATGCTTCAAAGTCTGGACTTAGAAAGTCTTTCATGAGTTTAGAGAGTGCTCAGTTCCAACGCTGATGGCTTCTTGGCGTGATCTGTTTGGTGTTGAAAGGCCAGTGTAAGGTATTGGTATTTCTCAAGATAAATGACTGAGATTAGGAGATCAGGGTAAAGTCCTGATTGCTTACAATCTTGATTACAATTAATCCTACTCGTCCTCATCGCAGTCAGTACAAATATCCAGGCCTTCCTTGACTGTCGGCCTTCAAGAGAGCTGGATTATGTCAGGAAGAACCATGGGAATTCTAGCATAATTTAGAGCTAGAGCAGGGGTGGCAAGTCTGCATTTCATCATGCCTTCAAGTTTTCTTCCTGTCCCAAGGTGCTCACCTGATTAGTAATTACTATGGCGAGGACAAATAGCACAAAGAGTAATCAATGGTTAAATGAAGAATAAAAAGCTGGCTAACAGTGATACATTCCCCATTCAGGGCAGGGAATTTAATATATGAGAATTGCACTATTTCTTTTAATTAATATATACTAAAATGTTTCTTTTTTTCATTCCTAGTTCTTCAGGGTCAAAAGTTATACATGGAGCATTTTCTTCCAGGTAAATGTCAGGGTTCACTTATCTGACACACACTGATCACATGCCTGGCCAGATAAGCAGTTGTTCTACTTAGCGCTCTCAACTGTCCTTATTAGTTTGGTTACTGGCACACTCTTGCTGATTCGCACTATAAGCCATTCACCTCGCCCACGTCAAACATTTCCATTATGTAGCATCTAAATATTATGGAGACATGAAGCTTGGTTCTATTTTGCTTTATTGGTCAGTTTTTATTATCATGTATGATTGTGAACTCCTTGCCCAAAATCTGGAAATCATAAATCACTTTGACAAGCACATAAATCATCTCTAACATGGATCATGCATCACACCCAGTCATAAATTAATCGCAGTTGACCATAAACATGTCATAAACAACCAAAATAGAGTCCACCCGTACTCAAAGTAGCTATCTTTCCTGTGATCTTTATAGTATTAAGGAAAACGAGGGACTTTCTCAAAATAACCCTCACCCTCCAAAATGTCCCTTGGTGGTATGCTTCATCATCAGGTTCTTCCCGCCCGCTGCGGGACGGGGCGTGCTACGACCGAAGGAGACGTGGGAGCACTTTGTGGGGTGTGGACTAGAAAGTGATTAGTGATAAGAGTCGAAGGGTCTAACTTGTGGGTTAAAAAATACCTGGCTATGTGGAAAAAATGTTATTAAGTCATGTAGCTTGTATTATTAAAAAGAGGGAGGAGGAGAAACACACTGTGGTGGGTGGGTGTCTCCTGGTCTACATGTTTCAAGCCTATCCTATAACGCTTTTTATCAGGACCAGATTAAATGAACCCATGTATCACTCCTAGATCAGTACCCTATTGGTGTTCTTAATAACTATTAACGTGAGAAATTCTCATGCACATACAATACCTTGTAGGTATTTTTCTTGCATATGATTTGGAAAGATAGGACATTGTGTTATTGTTAACTTGTCAATAAATTTATTTTTAAAACATATCACCAACTGTGGAACAGGAGTGATATATTTTTCACTAGTGCACGCCTAATCTTTGCATTGACCTTGGTAGTGTTGTGCTGCCCTTAGAAAAACAAATAAGACAATTCAATACATATAACATAAATCTCACACTCTATGAGATAGTTTACTGCAAGCTCAAGGAGACGCTTAGGTAGCCACTCTATATACATGTGGCGCCGCGGCCAGGGTGACTGACTCTGGAATCTGGGGATCTTGGTTCGATCCCCAGGGCCGGCGGCAGATTAGCCCAGCACCATGTGACTCTGGGCAATAGCTTGCTTAATCTTCCCGACGGCCCACAGCGCCTAGAAACCCTTACGGGTGATTATGCGCTTTACAAATGTGGATTATTATTATTATTACATGTATGCATCGATACATTGGATGGTTGGTTGGTAGTGAGCAAATGATTGGATTTAAATAATTAAACTGTGTGCTTTGTGAAAAAATGCATTAAGTACTGATAAAACATTTGTAGGAAGGTGGATACCAAACTATGGTTACCAGATTTTTTGCCTAGTGTTTAGCTTGTTTTCAACTTAGTTGGCCTGGGATCCTGCTAATCAGGGCCCAAGGCTATCTGCTCTCTCTTTAAAATGGACTTCATGTACCCTAGGTACATATCCTATTGGGTATTGGGTCACCTTATCAGCCCCTGTACAGTGTACTATAGGTACCCAGGGCATAGGTGCATCCAAGGCCTACCAGGGGCTGCAGCATATCTTTTGCCACCCCTGGCTGGCCACCCAATCTGACACAACTGGCTGATCAGTCAGCTGGGGCAAGGTGGTGTAATCACCCCTTGCTTAGATATAGTAAACCTATATCTAAACCTATATCTGGACACATATGCACCTATAAGTCACTCCTATAGCAGGCCTTAACAATCCTGGAGGCAGAGTGCTTGGTTTTATGTGAGATGGTGCTCTAGCATGAGCTGAGCCTGTCTGCAGCTTTCGGAACCATGTCCTTTAGCTGTTCTGGGATATTGCCATACCATATACTCTTAAGTGCATTATAATCCTCGCTGTAACATGCTAACTTTGGTTTGGCTTTATCAAAACATGTCGTGTAAGGTGTCATACGCTTTAGAATACTACCCCCTCGCCAGTTCTGGCGACGGGGGTAGCATTCCACCCTTCTAGAGGGAGAAGACATGTTACTTTCCTTAAACGCGGTTAAATCTAACCAGAGCCTCAGCATCACAAAATGGATGCTGCTGCCACAGACACGAGTCTGGCCTCCTGCTGCTGACCGAAACTCTGGCAGGGGAGGCCTGGACAATAGGTTTCCTGTCACAGGGAGGAGTTACACCACCCCAGACAGGAGATAGTGGATTGGGGCAGGGAGGGCTGAATGAAACTAGACACTGCCTGGGGCACACAAGGTGTGCCATGCAAAGTCTTGTTCAAACCGGTGCTGGGGCACTCCAGCCCCAGCTCTGGCATGAAACTGGACAAAGGGAAAGGGGTGCAATCACCCTCTACCTGGGTCCCACCCATAGGAGGGACCTAGCAGGTGATCCAGCCCCTTGATTTGGAATAAAGGTAGGAGCTGTGTCATGGCACATCAGATCATCCTGACTGAAACTTTGAAACAAAATTCTGGACCCTTCGACATCCTACTCGACGTAGAAGACTGAAGAATCTCCCTTGTGGTCAAGGAGTGGCCACCCTGTGCAAGCAGGCACCATCAGCGCTCAAAGGTTTTCTTTGCCATTGCTCCCGCCAGAGCTTGAATGACAGAGACCAACAAGACCTGGACTCCCAGACTTCCAACAGCCCGATCCACAGTCCTAGCAAAGCTGAGACCCGTGGAGGCGACGTGAGACGTGGGACCGGCCATCTTGGAAAGCCAGCAAAGTGCTTTCTGTGCAGCTCCTGAGGCATCCTCGAAGCTGTACTTTGGGATTAGGAAGCCCCAGCCCCGAGCAGCCTGTGCACCGAAGATCACTTCTCCACACTCACCGAGTGCTGCGTGGGGCCCTTTTGCACTTTTCCTACTCAACGCATTGTCCGGTCACTTGCCCGTTGGCTAGTGGCCTCTGAGACGACAAATCTTCAACTTTGAACTACTGGTCTGGTTGCTATGGACTGGCCCTAGCTCTCCTGAAATGGAGCCACCAATCTGACTTTCCCGGTCCGATCCAGATGCCATCTTTGAGTCCTGCATGGGTTGCATTTGCCAAGGCTTGGTGACTCCGATTTGAGAACCGACACCGTCGACAGCAAGAGCCTTTGTGGGACAGCTCGAGTCCACCAGCTGGTCATCCTTGATGCTTCCTGGTCCACGTGGCAGTGGAGACAAACTACTCAACAGCACCTGATCGCAACCCGGCATTGCCTGGTTTCGTCCTGGTTCCATCCTGGTCACTGGCTAGTGACCTAAACTCTGTCCCCTTTGCTTTCAGGTACTATACGTCTTCAATCCACCCTTGGATCCAACCGGACTCTTCTCTCCTGGTCGCCTGCAGCATCTTTTCCTCCAGACTCCATAGAACTCCACAAAGAAACTCGACGCACTTTGGCACCTATGCACCCGTTTCCTGTGGGTGAGGTAACGAGGGTACTCCGGTGCCCCTGTAGTGATGTACATCCCTGGTTCCTAGTTTCAAGTGGCTAAGTTCTATTCCAGACGGAAGTCTCCTAAATCTATAACTTTCTGATTTTTATGCACCGTTGACTTGTATGGTAAACGCGGTTGCCTATAGACACTACACCCACATCCTGTGGGCCTCCTATGTCCTAACCTTCATTAGTCCAGTGTAGGCCCAGCGATTCCCAAGGCCCTAGGCCGTACCATTGTTCATGACGGGGTACTTATACCACTTATTTTATATATGGTTTGAGTGGCCACCTGGCCTATCCATAATTGTGCAGCTTATTGTATGTTATATTGAGTTCTTTGTTTAACTCTTGTGCTTCTGTGCTCATAAAGAGTATAGGGGATTATTCTAGAAATAAATACATATATTTTGTAATATATAACGTGTGTGGTGTCCTTTCATTTGGTATTTAAAGGATTGCATATGGTAAAACAGCTGGCATCACATGCCTTCTTGAGTTTAGCCTAAGACTGCTTTTGTCCATGCTACCATTAGGATAGCTGGCCTATAAGGTTGACTTACAACCAATCACCATAAGGGTTGTTTGGACTGGTGCAAGGTGCTCACTAGAATTAGTGATCATCATATACCAGGGCAACTTATCACATTGGCTTGCAGCGGTTGGGATTTAAGCTTGCTGTTTGTTTTACCATTTGTAATCTTTGACAATATCATTTGAAAGATCACAACAAGTACCTTAGGTACATATAAAAACAAAGCTTTACATACTTAAGTACTACTGAACGTAGTGGTTGTAGACCAAAGGGCTTAGCACACCCTGACTACAACCTCTAGAGAGGCTCAAGTAGGTAAACACATAGTGTAGGTAGGTGCACCACCTTCACCTCACTAGTCATGGCTGGCACAGGTGAACCATCCAGTTCTCTACCTGTGGGTGACCCTCCCAAAGCACCATGCAGCTATAAAAAAACTCCGCTTTTGAGAATTGAGTGCCTTGTGCACCTCAAGAGGGCTGAATAGGGGTCCCAACCCCACCATCCCTATCCTAATAGCTATCCTAAATAAAGCTGATCTTGAGAAGGAGCCTGTGGCAGGTCCTTCAGGTTATACAGGAGAAGGGACCCCCAGAGAAGATGACACCATTGCTCCAGAAGATGAGGAGGAGGATGAGAATGAGTCAGATGATCAGGGGGAAGGCCAAGTTCAGGTCAGAAGACTTAGCAGGGCCATTGTAAGCCTACATTGAGAGGGAGAGGTGGTATCCCTTCTCAGACCCAACAGTAGTCTTTTTCCTGGCAATAGAAGGTATAGATCTCCTTCCAGGGAGTCTAACCAGTCTAATGCCTCAAGGGGATCTCAAAGGGGAATGACTTCCCCCCAGAGAAGAGAACATGAGGCTAGGATGAGAGCTGTCCAACTTCAGATTGAGAAGTAAGAGGTAGACCTGGCCCAAGCTAAACTTGCTTTAGCAAGGGAGCAATGATTAAGTGGATTAGATTCCACTGGTGGCAGCAGTATCCCTAAGGATAAAGGCAGGTTCTATGATCATAGAAACCTGAGTAACATTGTGCCCCCCTACAAAGACGGGGATGACATCTACAAATGGATGACAGCTCTGGAGAGAGCCTGCATGGTACAGCATGTTCCCCAAGATCAGTGGGCAGCAATCTTGTGGCTCTCCTTTTCAGGAAAAGGGAGAGACAAGCTCTTCACTGTTGGACATGAGGATGCAAAGCACTACACTGTCCTGGAGAGTGCTCTAATTGATGGGTTTGGCTTAACCACTGGACAGTACAGGTTAATGTTCAGAGATACCCAGAAGACACAGACTCAGGACTGGACTGATTTTGTAGATTGTGCTACTAAGGCTCTGGAAGGTTGGTTGCTTGGCAGCAAAGTACATGACTATACAGGATTGTATAATTTGATTATGAGGGAGCAGGTCCTTAGTAATTGTCAAAACCAGCTTTTACACCAGCACCTGGTGGACTCAGATCTGACCTCTCCACAAGAATTGGGTAAGAGGGCAGACAAATGGGTCAGAACCAGGATTAGACCTAGAAATCAGGGTAATGACCAGAAGAAGGAGTCTACCAAGCCTCAAGAAAAAGGTGGGGATAAATCTAAAGACAAGACTCCCCAGGGCCACAAAACTCCAAGGATGGGGTGGGTCCCAAGACACTTTGTCTACCCAAAAGAAACCTTATTGCCATGCTTGTAAAAAGCCTGGCCATTGGAAGACTGACAGCAGTTGCCCTAAGGGCAGCAATAAGGAGACTATTCCTCCAAGTAATACTCCAATACCTCCTGTTACTACTAGTAGTAATCCCCCAGGTGGTGGGAGTGCCCCCAAGAATTTGGCTGGGTTTACTTGGGGAACTCAGGTGGACTCTGGCCTAACCAGGTCCCCTACCACAGCTACTCTTGTCTGTGAAAATGGCATGGGGTTTGCCAACTTCACTGCTTGTCCCAACACTTTGGGCAAGTATAGACAGGAGCCCCTCATCAATGGCCTGAAAGTTGAGGCCTATAGAGACACAGGGGCTAGCATCACTATGGTGACTGAGAGGCTAGTCCCCTTAAGGCAACTTTTACCTGGAGCTACATACCAGGTGACCAACATTGATGGAGTGCAGAAAGATCATCCCATGGCAGTGGTAAATCTCAGCTGGGGATGTGTCACTGGCCCCAAGAGAGTGGCAGTGTCAGCACACTTGCCTGAGATTGTCTACTGGGGAATGATCTAGAGATCTCAGCCTGGGCTGAGGTAGAACAAGAAACCCATTCTAAAATGGTAAATCTCCATGGAAAGGTTAGTGGGGCTGTGAAAGCCACAGCCCCAATCCAAGATGTCCCCCCTGGATGGTCAGGAGGACTGTGCCAATCTCAGCCCAATCTCAATCAGATTCCTTCTCTGAACAGGTTGACAGGGCTGTGATGGTAACAGCCCAAACCCAAACTGAGTCCCTTCCTGAAAAGGTTGGTGGGGCTGTGATTGCCACAGACCAAACTCAAACAGATTCATGTGTTGTGAAGCCTGAAACTATGGATCACTCCACACAAACAGAGAGCATTGAGGAGGAAGAGAAATCTCCCTCCCATCAGACTTTAGGAAAGGATCAGCCTCCTCAGGAAACTGATCTTACCCCTTGTAAAGAAATTGCCCCAGAGGTAGTCAGGCCTAGCCTGGGAGAGCCTTTGATGTCAGTGGACCCTTCCAAGGTGGGACCCAGTCTGGAGCAGGTAACCTGCCCCTCTCTACCCTGCCTCAGTCAGCCCAGGGCTGTAGAGGCCAGGGAGGCCAGTGGTGGACCCCAAAGGGCCCCCTGTCCAAAAGAACCATCCCATCAGCAGATTAGGGGCACCAAAGCTAGCAGCCCTAGCAAGGTGAAAAAGTCAAAAACTCCTAAGGGATCTCCCTTACACTTATTTAGGAGCCTCCCCCAGATGGATTCTGTTGGGCACAGCCAAACCTGGGACCCAAAGGCCCCAAGCCTGACCTGTCCCTCCAGTAAGCCAACAAAAGGGATCCAGCCTTCAGCTGTAGGCAGCCAGAGGTTAACTCTGAGAGCACAGTGCAACTCAGTCCTGGAAAGAAAGGCATCCATGGTGGATAGTGATTGGAGGAAGCTGAGCCCTACATTAGTGGAGCCTCACTTCAATACTCCATTCCCACACCAGCCTTTTACTTTGCCAAAACACACCAGAGGTAGAGATTCCCTATGGTGGAGACCCTCTGATACTCTTAGGGTGAGGGATTGCTTAGTGGACCATGAGAAAGGGGGTAACCATGCTAGTGCAGGTACTTCCTTATATGGCCACTTAGGCAGTATAGGCTTACCTGGTAAAGGATAGCCTTATCTCCTTTCGTTTGGTGGGGGGTGTTATGTAGAAAGGTGGATACCTGACTATGGTTACCCCAGATTTGTTGCCTAGTGTTTGGCTGGTTTTCGACTAAGTTGGCCTGGGATCCTGCTAATCAGTGCCCCAGGCTATCTGCTCTCTCTTTAAAATGGACTCCATGTACCCTACGTACATCTCCAATTGGGTATTGGGTCACCTTATCAGCCCCTGTACAGTGTACTATAGGTACCCAGGGCATAGGTGCATCCAAGGCCTACCAGGGGCTGCAGCATATCTTTTTGCCACCCCTGGCTGGCCAACCAATCTGACACAACTGGCTGATCACTCAGCTGGGGCAAGGTGGTGTAATCACCCCTTGCTTAGATATAGTATACCTATATCTAAACCTATATCTGGACACATATGCACCTATAAGTCACTCCTATGGCAGGCCTTAACAATCCTGGAGGCAGAGTGCTTGGTTTTATGTGAGATGGTGCTTCAACATGAGCTGAGCCTGTCTGCAGCTTTCGTAACCATGTCCCTTAGCTGTTCTGGGATATTACCATACCATATACTCTTAAGTGCATTATAATCCTCGTGGTTACTTGCTAACTTTGGTTTGGCTTTATTAAAACATGTCGTGTATGGTGTCATACGCTTTGGAATACTACCCCCTCGCCAGTTCTGGCGACGGGGGTAGCATTCCACCCTTCTAGAGGGAGAAGACATGTTACTTTCCTTAAAAGCGGTTAAATCTAACCAGAGCCTCAGCATCACAAAATGGATGCTGCTGCCACAGACACCAGTCTGGCCTCCTGCTGCTGACCGAAACTCCTGCAGGGGAGGTCTGGACAATAGGTTTCCTGTCACAGAGAGGTGTTACACCACCCCAGACAGGAGATAGTGGATGGGGGCAGGAAGGGCTGAATGAAACTAGTCCCATGCAAAGTCCTGTTTAAACCGGTGCTGGGGCACTCCAGCCCCAGCTCTGACGCGAAACTGGACAAAGGAAAAGGGGTGTAAATACCCATTTCCTGGGTCCCTCCCATAGGAGGGACCTAGCAGGTGATCCAGCCCCTTGATTTGGAATAAAGGTAGGAGCTGTGCCATGGCACATCAGATCATCCTGACAGAAACTTTGAAATAAAACTCTGGACCCTTCAACATCCTACTCGACGTAGAAAACTGAAGAATCTCCCTTGTGGTCAAGGAGTGCCCACCCTGTGTAAGCAGGCACCATCAGCGCTCAAAGGTTTTCTTTGCCGTTGCTCCCGCCGGAGCTTGAATGACAGAGACCAACAAGGCCTGGACTCCCAGACTTCCAACAGCCCGATCCACAGTCCTAGCAAAGCTGAGACCCGTGGAGGCGACGTGAGACATGGGACCGGCCATCTTGGAAAGCCAGCGAAGTGCTTCCTGTGCAGCTCCTGAGGCATCCTCGAAGCTGTACTTTGGGATTGAGAAGCCCCAGCCCCGAGCAGCCTGTGCACCGAAGATCACCTCTCCACACTCACCGAGTGCTGCGTGGGGCCCTTTTGCACTTTTCCTGCTCGGTGCGTTGTCCGGTCACTTGCCCGTTGGCTAGTGGCCTCTGAGACAACGAACCTTCGACTTTGAACTACTGGTCTGGTTGCTCCAGACTGGCTCTAGCTCCCCTGAAAAGGAGCCACCGATCTGACCTTCACGGTCCGATCCAGAAGCCATCTTTGAGTCCTGCGTGAGTTGCATTTTCCAAGGCTTGGTGACTCTGATTCGAGAACCAACACCGCCGACAGCAAGAGCCTTTGTGGGACAGCTCGTGTCCACCAGCTGGTCATCCTCGATCCTTCCTGGTCTACGTGGCAATGGAGACAAACTACTCGACAGCACCTAATCGCAACCTGACATTGCCTGGTTCCGTCCTGGTTCCATCCTGGTCACTGGCTAGTGACCTACACTCTGTCCCCTCTGCTTTCAGGTACTCTACATCTTTGATCCATCCTTGGATCCAACCGAACTCTTCTCTCCTGGTCGCCTGTAGCATCTTTTCCTCCAGGATCCATAGAACTCCACGAAGAAACCCGACGCACTTTGGCACCTATGCACCCGCTTCCTGTGGGTGAGGTAACGAGGGTACTCTGGTGCCCCTGTAGTGATATACATCCCTAGTGTCCTAGTTTCAAGTGGCTAAGTTCTTGTCCAGACGGAAATCTCCTAAATCTATAACTTTCTGATTTTTACACACCATTGACTTGTATGGTAAACGTGGTTGCCTATAGACACTGCACCCGCATCCTGTGGGCCTCCTATGTCCTAACCTTCGTTAGTCCAGTGTAGGCCCAGCGATTCCCAAAGCCCTAGGCCTTACCATTGTTCGTGACGTGGTACTTATACCACTTTTTTAATATATTGTTTAAGTGGCCACCTGGCCTATCCATAATTGTGCAGCTTATTGTAGGTTATATTGAGTTATTCGTTTAACGCTTGTGCTTCTTTGCTCATAAAGAGTATAGGGGATTATTCTAGAAATAAATACATATATTTTGTAATATATAACTTGTGTGGTGTCCTTTCATTTGGTATTTAAATGATTGCATATGGTAAAACAGCTGGCTTCACATGCCTTCTTGAGTTTAGCCTAAGACTGCTTTTGTCCATGCTACCATTAGGATAGCTGTTCTATAAGGTTGACTTACAACCAATCACCATAAGGGTCGTTTGGACTGGTGCAAGGTGCTCACTAGGATTAGTGTTCATCATATACCAGGCCAACTACTCACAACATACATTTGTTTTACCTCATTCAGGCCTCATGAGCTCATGACAAGAGGGAAGGGATGTTTGTAGTCACACACTAAATGAAAAAGGTTTCAAAATGATCAGGAAACGGATCTAATTTACAAAAGAAATGTACCTTGGAATTACAAATAGCAATGCTTGTTGTCAAGGAGTTGGCTTTGCTGTACTCACATCCTCAAAGCTGTACCCTCACCCTGCATACTCTACCTGCCCGTGGCTCTGACGATTTATGTGTGAGTGGAGACCATCCTGATAAATCTCAGGAGGTCTTGTGCTTAGCGTCCTCGTGTTAGCGGTAGCCAGCCGTGGCATGTGGAGGGAGTTCCGTGGGGCAGGCAGGCGGGGCGTGGGAAGGGGCAGAGTGAGGGGTGGTAAACACCGGAATATGGATGATTGCAGGTAAGTAAACAATTAAATTAATAAACCGAATTTCCTTGCGCTCCCTGCCTCACATTGTAACGAAATTCGTTTTATTAATTTAATTGTTTACTTACCTGCATTCATCCATTTTCCGGTGTTTACCACCCCTCACCCTACCCCTCCCCTCCCCCGCCCCGCCTGCCTGCCCCATGGAACTCCCTCCACGGGCCGCGGCTGGTGGTAGCTAGACTGCTAACCCAATAAAGATGGCCGTCCACTGGTGGCACACTTCCTGTATTCTCTATGTATAAATTGGCCAGTTCGCACCTGCTATCAGGCAGTGAGATAACTTGATATTCAGAGTGTAAGATGAATAATTCAAAGCATGCACTATTTAAAAAAGGAATCTAAATGTGTGGAACCAAAATTCTTGAAAAAATGGGTTTAGTAATTACCGGGCAAATAGTGTCTGAGATATTTTGTAAGAATGGGTTGAATAAAGATCGGGCTTGTGGTGCCGAGGTCATCAAAAAATGGTGGTATGTTGGATGGATTTATAAAAAAGGAGAATATGGCAAAATTGGAGATTGTTTGACCACAAAGGGTGAAATGTACTTTATGAAACATTGGATGAATGAGAAAATTAAAAAATTGAATGAAAAGAAAAGGGGGCCTGAGGACTGTAAAAAAGCCTCAGTCTACCCAATAGGCATGGGGAGGTGTCACAAGATATATCCTTCCTTGTCTACAAAGTGGTAGCACAAAGTCTTTTATTCATATTTTTGTCTCGAGGGATTGTCCGAAGAAAAAGACATTAGGCCCTCCGTCATGCTCTGAGATGCCTGGGAAAAAAGGGGCTGGGGAAAAAAAGGGTTTAGTTTTAAAGTGGTGCTAATGGAGAGATCCCACTTTGTAGAATCATACTTGCTCTGAGATGCCTAGGAAAAATGGTTACCAAGAGATTAATGACCAATCTTTTTTGAAGGCCTTATCATGCTTCAAAATGAATGGTGCTTTAGCAATACAAATCTACAGAAGGGCTGAGGAAGCATTCATACATTGCATAGTACATAGTTCCCTTAACAACGGTGTTCTCAAGTGATTACCAGCAACCTCATAAGCTGGAATAGGCCCCTCAAGCAAGCATGACTCTATAAAATGGGGTCCCCATCAGCATCACTTTGAAGAGTAACCATTTTGGGGTAGATTTATGAACTTATTGTGGGGTGTAGCAAGTCGCCTTGCTGCGTTGAACAGTGTGACATGGAAAGGTCAGGAATGCACAACATTTAAGGCAATGCAGCGCATTCCTGCCTTTACCCCTGTGCTGGCGCTCTTTTGGCAGCCTAGCGCCAATGCAGGCACTTTTGCACCATTGTGCAAGGCTGCCTACATTGCATGCAGGATTGTTTTTGCAAGGCACACCTTCTTCCACAAAAACAATCCTGAGAAGCATATTCATCTTTCAATGTGTGCTGCAGAGTGAAGCAAAAATAGAAAGAGGAAGTAACGAGGAGAAATAAATATATGTTTCCTTGTTCGCCTCCCCTGGGAAGGTGTTTCTTTTTGGAGCACTCCCAGGTGTACTAGTTGTGCTAAATCAGGGGATGCATTAAAAACCATGAGAGTTGTGTGGCAACACTCACGCAACTCCCATGGAACTCCACCTTTGCACAGCGTAAGGCCATATAGCGATTTGCGCTCCATTTCTTTAATCCAGATTTAGTGAGCCACTCAGGGCCACCCAAAATGCCTTACGTAACTTTACATATCTCATTTAGGGGCATATTAACAAGGACAAGCGATAATTATCGCTAAACATGCTTAGTGCGATTTTCATTATCGCCGTCTTTCACTGTAATACATTGCCTTGTTAGCGGCAAATCAGCAACGCTTAGCTCACAGGCGATGTAAAATCCTGCGATAGATGGCGATAACTGGCATTAACGTTGGAAAAGCAGCGATAATTGTACATCCCTACTGAACAGCTTGCTAATAGGCAAGTGTGCACTTAACCATTCAATCCACCTCACATGCAAGAATAAAGCAGGTGTTAAAATCCTGCGATAACCCCGCTTAGCACGACTTTTTTTATCGCGTCGTGGGTCCGGAGGCATTGTAAACAGTGAGTAGTTGTGTCTGCGCCTGTTTCCATGTAGGTTTAGGGAGGAATGCCCACTTTGCATATCATTAGCGATATATATCGCTGACATGCAAAGTGAAGAAAAGACGGCTGCAAACTCAAGGAAACACGCGTTAGCCTGTCCTTGATAATAGAGCGCTATTTAAATCACCGCTTTTCAGTCAAAAACGGTTGCTAAAGCGGCGAAATTGGGCTTGATAATATGCCCCGTAGAATTTGTGTCAGTCTTGCGCCACCTCGCTGGGTGCAAGAGCAACGCAACTCCGCTGGTAATATGCCCTTGTATTTGTAACACGCCTGGAGTCAGTCGGGGGAGGGGTCTAGAAGACTTACTGGGGCCTTGGTAATAAAAAGCAGAACGTGTGACAGTTCGTGGAAGTAAGGAGCAGATAATGCAAACTTCAGAATCCTATTGAACGCTGTTTCTCAACACTGCGCGGCTGGGGCGCTGCAAAGCCTGGTGCTCTTTAGGGAGCCGCGTGTTTGCAGAGAGGTTTACTACTGCAGCAGGCTGCTGAGAAACCTCACACATGAGTCAGCAGTTATTTATAGCTGCTCTCCACGTCCCAGTAAACAGGGTGGAAATGAGCTGTGTGTTTGGCTGTGAATGCTCTCGACGGGAGGCCGAAAACAGGCCACTTGCCTCGAAGCTGGTGCAATGTCACAGGGGCCTCTGGAGCTGCTTTCTGCTTTTAAAGCTAATTTGTGGGAAGGATTTTTTCTCCAGAGGCCCATTCTCTCCTCCTCCGCGTGAATGCAAACGGGTGCCGTATGTCCCCGGTCTCACGCTGTACAATGCAAACAGTGGAAATCTAACGTCTGCCTCCCGGAGGAAGGGCACAGGCCGTTCCCACTGCAGTCTCATGTTTTCTGACTTTTCAAAATATGATAAGCAATTACCACAGGCCACAGACCCATCACTTTTGATGATGACTACATCCTTTATATATCATGGAGTGCATGGCACTTCCTAAGGACTCTGCCCGAAAGCCCTCTAGTACCCTCTGTGGTGAAATGAGAAATACTTGTCCCGCCAAGACGCCTCAGTGAATTAAATGTTCAATGCTGTCAGCTAGTACTTTGCTGGTAATTAATTTGAATCCATTCCGGTAAATCCAGGCTTCCCTTTCGCCTAAATCGGTAAAATGAGGACCACTACATTGGATAATACCTAAACCTGTTTTTTTCCCATCGCAGAGCATTTACAGCAGTTTGATAAGAATCACTACATATAAAAAGCTATTATTTTCAGTTAACACGCGCAGAAACTAATTTTGCTTCGTTCCACGTTATGAAAAGGTTTCTTCATAATGGCGAATTTGAGGTAATTGAGAAATTGATTGTCGAATAGAAAAACGAAGGGGCAGATTTATGTTAACTGGCGCATCCCGAGGGATGCGCCAGTTAACATGCGCCACAGTGCGCCACAGCTACGCCACCCATGGTGCGCCGCATTTATGATGCGAGGCACCATGGGGCAAAAACGGCACAGATGCGTCACGCATCTGTGCCGTAAAAGTGACGCATTGCTGGAGTTGCGTCGCAAGCGCGATGCAGCTCCAGCAATGCTCTGGGGGGGCCTATTCTTTCAATGCTGCCTCAAGCCTTGCGCCTGCTTCAAGCAGGCGCAGGGTTTTGACGCAGCATTGCCCTGAAAGTGACTGAGTGAAATCTCATAGATTTCACTCAGCCACTTTCAGGAGGCGTTCATGCGCAGGAACGCCCCCCCCTGCGCATGAACGCCTCCTCATGGCGCAGTGCTGTACAACGTGACGCATCTCGATGCGTCACATTGTAAATAGGGCGCAGGGATGCGCCACGTTTCCGCGCCGTTGCGTCACGCAACGGCGGCGTAAACGTGGCACAAGCCCTTCATAAATCTGCCCCGAAACGTTTACTGCCTACCAATCGCTCGTTTAAGAAATACTTTAATGTCAAAAACAATGGGGCAGATTTATGTTAACTGGCGCATCCCCAGGGATGCGCCAGTTAACATGCGCCACAGTGCGCCACAGCTCCGCCAGCCATGGTGCGCCGCATTTATAATGCGGCGCACCATGGTGCAAAAACGGCACAGATGCGTGCCGGAAATGTGGTGCATTGTTGGAGTTGCGTCGCAAGCGTGACGCAGCTCCAGCAAGGCTCGGGTGTGCCCCATTTGAACAAAGCTGCGTCAAGACCTACGCCTGCTATAAGCAGGCGCAGGCTTTTGACGCAGCATTGGCTTAAAAGTGACTGAGTGAAATCTCATAGATTTCACTCAGCCACTTTTGCGAGGCGCACCTGCCCCGGAACGCCCACCCTGCGCCGGAACGCCCACAAGCGGCGCAGGGCTTTACAACGTGACGCATCTGCCTAGATGCGTCACGTTGTAAATCGTTCGTAGGGATGCGCCACGTTTACGCCGTCTTGCGTGACGCAACAGCGGCGTAAACGTGGCGCAAGGGCCTCATAAATCTGCCCCATTCTTTGGTCCGAAAAATTGAGAAAACTGTATTTGCGCTATTTTTGTTAGAGAATACAGCAATGTTATAGAAGTGACGAGAATGATGTACCCATTTCTTGTTATGCAAGAACATTGTTTAATTTTGAGAGAAGCTTGTGGGTGTCCCATTCGATTCAGTGGAAGCACCAGCAATCATGCATCATGGCAAGAGGATGTGGCGTAACAACCAGAGCCCCCGACTTTTGGAACTAGGGAACAGGGTCTCGAGTTTCGGCGTCGGCACAACATCCTGTGATTCTGGGCAAATCATCTAATCTTCCCGTGCCTACAAAATATGAATGTATCCTTGAGGAACGTTACTGGTGCTCATGTAAAGCGCTCCAATACCTTCAGTCGAGTTCGTGCCATTTTTAAATTGTAAAACAATCTCAGTGGCATTCAAACACATAGATGCGTCATAGCGAAGCCCAACCTGATTTTCTTCACCCTGAACATTTTTGTGAAGATGATTTACAATTAGGGGCTCCCCTCGCCCCGTACAGCTTCTGAGAGGTGTTGTTATGCAAATCGGTTAACTGGTATAGCAAGCCACTGAGGGTGGCATATTGACTAGCAAAGGCGTCACAGCATACCCACTGGTAATTCCAAGCATCATTAGGAAGGACAGACTGGTTACTCTAGCGACAACGCCGTGAATACAAAACACACGGCGTCATTCGCCACCTGCCTTATCGTGGCAGCACTGGGAGGATGGTAGGCACGTGCAAACAAAAACAAACATCGATGAGACTAGGCCGCTAGCGCAACTATTGAGGCCCCTAAAAAGAAACATGTTAGTCACCACCTAAATGAGTGTCTAAATGCCAAAGCTCGGCCAACCTATTTGCTTGAAGATCTTTCTATTTACATCTGATTTACATTTCAGAGGCCATTTTGGCAACCAAAGGCTTTGGCCTTTTAACATCCAGACAGAGTGCAGAGACTTATTACACACACTAGCCGGGTGGTGTTGTTTGTGTTTGGTCTGTGCTGAATTTCAATTTTTTTTATATTTAGCAGTATATTAAATATTTGAAACTGTGTGGTTTTGTGTTCTATTTTTTTTATCTCCCATGGTCAGTGCTTGAAGCAGCAGAAAAAATTGCGCTCGTATTTATTCTATGGTTTATCAAATATAAGAATAATGTATTATGCAACTGCAAAACACGGTGTCCTAAAACTAGCTGGTATCTTTAACATAAATTAAATGAAGAGTAACAGGAAGGACATTGTCAGTCACCCCATTTGGAAGGAGGGAGAGAAAAGAAAGGACGGAACATGATGGGAAGTAGATAAAAAATGCCTTCTATGCTGAGGATATATACCCGAACGTCCCTATGGAAAGCTATTTTGAATTATGCTATCAATGCGCCTGATCCGGATCACAAGGTGTACTTGCACTCCAGTGTAAGACACTTGGCCAATATTGTCTAAATAGGTAGATATGGCTTTAACAAATCTATTTTTCATTGCCGACATTTCAAAATGTCTGCATACTTTCTGCCCCAGTTAGGAAATGACAACACAGTTATTTTCAGGATTAGGATGGGCTGATCTTATAAGTGGAAATAACTTTTCTGATGGCCATGATTACTAGTCTATTTCTTCCTAAAGTTACTTCCCCAACTTTCAAACAAGACACTGTTGTTGCTTTTTGTAAATTCAGCGATAGCTTTAGATGTCTTAGGATGATGGGTGCTAGGAAATGTGAAACATTTAACTCAAAAACCAGTGACAAATAAAAAAAACTTCTGACTGATGTGAGTGAGGAATTATCTGGTCATCGACCAAATTTATGAATATTCGATTTCACAAAATAACACAGATATAAATTTACCAGACCCACAGCTCAGGAACTGCAGCTTGAAATTTCGTTAGCAGGTGGATTCTAAAATGGGTTAGATTTTGTTATGCTCCTCTTCATACGAAGAGGGTTTAGGCAAAAAGAGAGCCTAAGGCTTGCTGGTGCCAAACTTGCTAAAATTGACCAAAATCCTGTACTGCTCACATATGAAATCACACAGCAATTTAGCTTTATATTTCTTATGCTTAAAGTCCTGGATTTTGTATTTCACATTTTTTACAGCTGATAATTCGGTACATATGAGGGATGAACTGGAAATTAGCCCTGGCAAAAATGGTCAGACCACCCCCACCACTCAAGATTCCACAGCTAAAGTTGGAGGAAAATGGGCATGGGGGCATGTGTCAGTTATTAGAGTCCCCCCTTTTCTGCAACCAGCCACTAGCCAGCAGCTCACAGACTGCGAGCGTTGCCAGTCCTGATTACCATATCAAAAAGTGCAGACATGCCTGCCAAGGTCCTAACTTTATGTATGAACAGCAGGCCAAATTTATGAAAACTGTTGCATCGATGAGGGAAACCAGCGATGTAACAGTTTTCACTTCCCCCTCCTTGCGACAGGATAGATGCGCCATATTTAAAATACGGCGCTCCGTGTCACAAGGTGTTACAGATATGTCAGTATTTCTGAAGTATCTGTAGGCGCAAAAGTGGCGCATTGCTGGGGTGCGTCTGAAAACAGACGCAACTCCAGCAAGGGAGTGAAAGGGCCTGCGTCAGTCTTACACCTGTTGTGAGGCAGGTGCAAGATACTGACGCAGTAGCGTCCTAGAAGTGGCGCACTGAAATCTTATAGATTTCAATGCGCCACTTCTACGAGGATTTTTGCGGGATAACGCCCACCCTGCATACATTATGCCTGGTGCAGGTATAATGTGGCACAGGGGTTTCCAAAGAGACTCATCTGCCTAGAAGCATCACTTTGTAAATAGGGCGCAACATGGCACATTTTTTTTGCCACCTCTGCAAAACAAAAAGTGATGCAACGGCGGTGGAAAAGTGTCCCAAGACCGCATAAATAAGGCCCTGAATAATAATCAATAACATAATGCAGTGCATTTTTGAAACCTGTATTCAAGTAAAAAAAAAACCTTCACCCTAGCCCATTTTGTTTAAATTAGTCCAAACTAAAAGCCAGTGCACCCTATGATGGACTTCTCCTCAACAGTTCCAAATCATAAATGGGATCATAGGACAGGATATACTTCAAACTTGTTAGGGAAAAAGCGTCCCTTGGTAAGAACCTTTGACATATTGAATGTATTGAATCTTGGATAATGTTTCTCAGACCACTTGCCAATACGTTCTTTAATAGCTTAAGGTCAGCATTGAACAATGAAGTCAGTTGATATGAGAGCAGTGGACCTATCTATATTTTTGGTCTCCCTTCCTGCACATAAACAATCATTTAAAAAATGCATTTTTGCAACTTCTATGTGTGTTGCACTAAGCAGCACACATAGAAGTTACAGAACAGCATTTAACAATTGTTTATGTGCAGGAAGGGGGACCATCAAATAAGTCATATGAAACACCCAATGCATCATCTGGAAGGCAGGATACCCTAAAGCCCCCACATACCTCTCAGACGTATTTACTCAGTCCAGGTCTGGAAGAAAGCTTGTTCTGGAAAGGACAATCGGATCATCAAGGACACTAAGATCTCCATCACCAAATGGAGATGATAAAGACTAAGAGGGAAACAGCTCCCCAGAGTGGCTATTGAGCAATGGAACAAACCTCATACCTCACACAAAAGGGGAGAGGATCTGGCCTAATGGCTAGGGCGGCCAACCTTGAATCTGGGGAAGTGAATTAGAGTCTTGGCAACGTCGCTGAACATCCTGTGATGCTGGGCAAATCACTTACTCTCCCCGTGCCTAACAAAAATGAATAAGGCCTCATGTAATGCAACTCGTGCTATGATACTTGATTCCTTCGGGCCAAGGTTGCGCTATATAAAACTCTGTAAAACAAAAGAAAAAACACACCTGACTCTACACACCTTCAAAACAAACTAAATAAAAGCTTCTGAAGTGCGGGCTCTCACCGGATGCTCCCTAAACTCCTTATCAGTTGTAATGTTCTTTCTTGCATTGTGTTACTCCCTGCACGTGTCATTTCTTCCTTCACCTACCATGTTTGCCTTCTGCTCCCCTGCTGTTTCAAACTAGATTACCGGTATCTGTGTTCCACATAATAAATACATATAATCCGATTCTATGAAAATGCAACAATTATTTCTAGCTCACCTATACTCTGCTCCAAATCTGTCTTGGTTACTCTTGTCTTCATATTTTAAGTAACCCCATTCACCACCTCCTCCCTTATAAAGCCCCACCACTTGTCATTCACCATCCCAGGGAAAGCCTATAATCGATTCAGCTGTTGAAGTACTCATTATTTTGTTCTTAGACTCCTCAACTCCTCTTTACCCCTTTTGATTTCAATTATAGTAAAAGACGTTAAGACGTTAAAAATATATTAAGTAAATATTTGAAGTTTCTACTAAACAAAGGAAAATGATTAATGATATTATGTATGCTTTTTCCTAGGCATGAGCGGGAAATCCGTTACGCCGCGGATTTTGCTGATTTTTGGGAAATCCGCAATCCGCGAATTTTGCGGATTTCCCGCAAAATCCGCAAAAAAAAAATCAGCGGACGTAACGGGTTCAAAAGTTGAACCCCCACTCATGTAACTATTTTACAATGGCGCCAGCAAGCTGCCAGCGCCGTTGTGAAATAGTTACAAAGTTAGCTTGCACAGGAACCACTAGATAAAACGAAGCAGGTGCTGCTTTATTTTATCTAAGTGCTTCCTGTGCAAGCTAACTTTGTAACTATTTTACAACGGCGTTGGCAGCTTGCTGGCACCATTCTAAAATAGTTACAGCTCACTCAAGGGACCCCTGCGTCCTTCGGGGCGATTGCATAGTAACACACATATGCCAATGTGGCCTTCTTGTGCCACCTACATCAATTTACTGTTCAAGTTGTAAAGCACAACGAAAAGATCCAGCCCCCATCAATGTTCCCTCTAATTATTCTTACTCGTGTGCGGTAACATCATGTTTGCATGCACACATTTCAAGATTGTGTGCGCAACCGAGTGATGAGATGTGCAGCTGGGAAAATCCACTAGCGACCACTAGAAGGTTGATAAGCCCTGGCACTGTCAAAAGATCTGGTTTATATATAAAAGTGCCTCCTTCGTCATTGATGAGTTATGGTACAAAATAAGTTATCATACATGCATTCTGTTACTCATGCATCTATTTATCACTGAGTAACTCTTATATTCACTCATTTACACAACCACAATAAAGTGCTTGGACAAGCTCAGCAACAGGAAATAAAACATATAAAAACAGGAAAATGAAAACGTAATAGCACCTAAAAATTAAACAAAGCTCCAGGTGGTCGTCTTGCAATGATACTATACATAGTGTATTGTCACATTTAATACCAACTAGTTGATGCTCAAATTCAGTGACTCATTCATTAGCCCAAAAACAATCGTGAGCGTCGTCGAGGCTGGACAGGTGTGCCTTCTTCCCAAATCTACTGTGGAAAATCAGCTGTGATGCTGGATAGACTTTGCATCCTTGACTTTCACGAGCGCAATACCCGTGCTCTTCCTGTGACCAGGAGCTTCTTTCTCTTCATCTGCTGAACTGATCTTTCTCTGACCTTTTATACACACAAGAGGCACATACATGAGTAGGCACATTGTGTTCGCACGGGTTTCTGCAAGTTCGCGAGCGTTTTGTACAATTTCGCAATTTGCGAAATTGTACAAAACCCTCGCGAACTTGCAGAAACCCGTGCGAACACAAAAAAAAATCTGCGAGGATTCGTGGATTTTGCGGATTTTGCGGATTTTCGCAATCCGCAAATTCGCAAATCCGCAAATTCGCGGATTGCCAATCCGCAAAATCCGCCCATGCCTACTTTTTCCTAGATTAAACCTTACACATTAATGACATAACTAGATTTGAGCCATAGTCAAGCCTATCACTTTTGCTCAATGAAGAAGAAACACTCTTGGAGCAGTTGCCTCGAATATATAGTTTCATTATAAATCTCAAAGCTAAACAATTCTCATACAGATAATGCAGCTTGTGGTGGCTGCATACCGCAACACCACCTAATAGAGGTCACATATGAAATCACTTCTCATTGGAGGGTAGTGACTTCTATGAAACCTTCAGACGTATCTTGATTGGCTAGTCATGGTTGCACTGGCCCTCCACATCCATAGGATTTCCAAACCCAGCAGCAACATACTGAAAGTGCAGACACTCTGGAGCACCTTTTCTTCCACCAATTGCCATCAGCCAACTTCACTACACTCTCTTAAACTTCCACAACCTTTCTAGGGGAATAATCATTGTCACTGCACTTAGACCAGAAAGGGGGCAGCTTTATTTTGACACACTCCTCAGGAAGCACATATAACCATTGTCCAGACAAACACGAATATTTCTTTTGGGCATGATAGCATTTACCTGTAACATCTGACAATCTACTTTCTGGTACAGTGTTATTTCCCATCCACAGTCTTTTCAGTTTATAACCGAGGGCTCTGAACCATAACAAAACAAAAGAAGGAAGACCTTTATCAACATTAGGAGTGGTGTGGATCGACTACGGTAAATTATTCAACTCTTGTGACCAGTCTAAACCATTAGCTGGGGCAAGCTGGATATCCTCTTTAAAAAATGTGTTGCACCTCTCCACCAGACTGTTACTACTAGGGTTGTATAAAGAAGTGCTCATATGTTTTATGCACAAATCAGAACGCAACCCAGTAAGTTCACCAGAGATGTATTGAGAAACACTGTCAGCAACAATCTCATCAGGACCTACTTTTCTTCCATATCAGTCTTGCAGAATGTTTTTAACACTAACATTGTCAGCATCAGACACAAACCTAGCCTCTGGCCAACTACTACAAAATCCTTGCCTACAATACCAAATTTCATAGAACCCTTCAATGTTTTAAGGGTTCTGATCACATGGAAGCCCAACTTGAGCCATGTTTTATCCAGTCCATGACCCAATTCAGCGGGACCGGACACAGTCACCTTTGACTTGCTATTACCTGGACGTTAGGCACACAGCCGATCATGTTGTCAACTGCCTTCTCTTAAACCACCACCAAAAATGCTTCCTGATTTTTCTCGTCATTGTCCATATGCCAATGTGGCCTTCTTGTGCCACCTACATCAATTTACTGTTCAAGTTGTAAAGCACAACGAAAAGATCCAGCCCCCATCAATGTTCCCTCTAATTATTCTTACTCGTGTGCGGTAACATCATGTTTGCATGCACACGTTTCAAGATTGTGTGCGCAACCGAGTGATGAGATGTGCAGCTGGGAAAATCCACTAGCGACCACTAGAAGGTTGATAAGCCCTGGCACTGTCAAAAGATCTGGTTTATATATAAAAGTGCCTCCTTCGTCATTGATGAGTTATGGTACAAAATAAGTTATCATACATGCATTCTGTTACTCATGCATCTATTTATCACTGAGTAACTCTTTTATTCACTCATTTACACAACCACAATAAAGTGCTTGGACAAGCTCAGCAACAGGAAATAAAAAATATAAAAACAGGAACATGAAAACGTAATAGCACCTAAAAATTAAACAAAGCTCCAGGTGGTCGTCTTGCAATGATACTATACATAGTGTATTGTCACATTTAATACCAACATGTTGCCCATTTTGCAATGTTAAAAGCAATGAAACCCTATGGACAACATTCTTCCATGGTGGTCAGGTGGTTCAGATGCAGTGGCTGTACATGCTGCAGTACACTGCACTGAGTGGCAAGCAAGCAGCGAGGTACAACTATTTCTGGAGGTGTAGCAGGCTTTAATCATGAAAATAAAGAGAAGAGGAAAATAAATTAAAGGGCCATAAAACTAGAACATGGAAAACTAAAGGACTGGCCCACCATCCTTGGCACTTAAATGCACTAATTTTCAGGTGGCTGTGCACATGTGGTCAAACAAATGTCACTCACAGGGCAGGAGAGTCAATGACTGAGGTGGTTTATATACCATTGGTATATATAGCAGTGGTATATATGTTTTTATTACAAGATCCTGGCAGACAATTAAACCTGTCAAACCTTCTGAAGAAATTCTAGAAATAATTATTGCAGGGTAAATCGTGTACCTCTAAGGTTTGTGCAAAAGGTAATAAACATAAAGTCTTGCATAAAAACGAATCTGTGAGATTTCAAGTAACACATTACTTCTACTGGCTTTAACAGGGTGCAATAACTATTCACCCATAAAGGCCTATTGACTTTCACAGGTATGTTTCATAATAAATAAATCAAGCCTATAACCTATGTCAGAACTTTTCATAAGATATAGATCAGCCCTATGGCACATGAAATAACTTTTGCCATTGAACCAATCAGTTCCATAGCATTTGTCATTAGTTCATCACTGTAGTAGAGGCAGGCTAACTGTACTGTGCATAAACTTTACTACAAACCGACCATCAATAAAATTGCAAATATATACAAAATTTAATTGTCTAGAAAATTTTAAAAATACCCCCTAAGAATGTCTAACAAGGATTATCTTAGTGCAAATTTTCTGTGCCCACAGTTTATTCGAGTATGTTACAAATACCAAAACCCTTGCCTACTACAGTATTCTGTTAAATTCCATGTAAGTGCTATAACAATTCCTGGTAATGGCCTATGGGCTTTAAAACATGATTTTCACAATGATCAAGCTGGGCCTACCGTCTTTGTCATATCTTTTTATAATACACAGATCAGACGTATGGCATCCAGACATAACTTTTCCCTGTGAATGAATCAGGTCTATAGTCTTTGCCTTGGCTTCAGACCATTTTTGGTACAGTGCGCTAAGGCTCATAACCAGTGTGCATAATGTTATAGATTTACAAATGTGATTAAAAAGTCTGATTCTCTCACAGTAGTCAAGTTAATTAGAAATCAGAAAGACCACTGCAAAGGATTCTGGTACTTGGGGTTTTCCTAAGCATGCAGACTACAAGCAGGGCCACTGGAATGATGCAATTTTACGGTTGTAGCATTTTCTGAATATTTATGGATTTTCCAAATTTGCCACATAATCCATAATCTGCTGCATAATCTGCAGAGTTTAGCAAAACAAAATATTGTTTTTAGTGCAAAGATAATACGTTACAAAAAATGCGACGACCCACGTTGTCACACAGCAGAGGGACCTTTGCAAAAGTTGACTGGTCCTCTTCTGTTATTTATTGCTGTATTTGGGTGTTGAGCTATTACAGATAAGGTGATCCCTTTTTCAAGACAGTGTTAACCTGTGCAAAAATGTCAAAATAAGGAAGCAATACTATCACGAAATGTGCTGCATTGTGCAGAATACTTTGCCTTTTATTGCTGCATAATTTAGTCAACCCTGACAAAAAAATTGTCCTTGGCCACAATTCCAGTGGCCCTGACTATAAGAAAATAGCTATGTGGTACTCCTCTCTGTAACCTATCTGTTAGTTTGGAAAGAAGGCTATAAAAACAGAATTACCCAAGTAATAGGATGGTGAGGATGAATTTTACAGATTATTTTTTAAAGTATGAAAATCTGCGGCAGTGAAAATCAGAGGAGTTTTAAATCACAAATTAACTTAAGAGCTAACATATGGTACTTTGCAGACTTGGTACCTGGCGCCAGTGCACCTGCTGCACAATTTCTATTTATGTCACACTTTAAAACAAGAGAAGTTTGAGCAATGAAAATACACAGACCTGTCAGCTAGTGAAGTTTAAAACTATAAGCATCCAAAACTGATGGCTCTTAATGAGTTATGAAGTTTCAGCCTCTGTAATGTTACTGGTGGCTGACACCTGAAAGAAAGGTGAATGAATGTGTGCCCCAACTTCCAGAGTATGTTAATATCTGAGAACTGAAAGAGTCTGTGAGAAAGAGGAGCACTCCAAACTAATATTGTTTTTGTTGCATCTGTTCAAAATTCTAAGCTAAATTAAACTAAGGGGGCTTCACTGCAGCAGTGTAATGACTTCACATGCAGTCATAAACTCGTGGTCTAACAGGAAAAAACATGGGTGTAGTGAGCACTATGCCTATAGGACAACCGTTCTTTGTCAGTTTGACAGTTTTATGATAAATCTAATGAATTATAAACAAACAAACACATTTATCTAATTTGAGAATTGTTATTCATTAGTAGTTCAAGTGATTCGCATCAATACATCTATTTTTCTGATGCATATTTTCACAACATTTGCAAACAAAATAACCAACAAAATATAGGGGCATTTTATCAAGAAACGGCGTTAAAATTATCGCCGCTTTAGCGGCAGGAAACTGACGCTAAAGAAGCGATAATGGGCCTAATAATATGCCCTTGTGAAATCCCATAGAAGCCCATGTTCTGGTGTGAACACGGGCTTCTATTGGAATTCTCAAGGGCATATTATCAAGCCCATTATTGCCACTTTAGCAACAGGTTCCTGTTGCTAAAGCGGCGATAATTGTAACGCCGTTCTTGATAATATGCTCCATTGTCTTTTACATCACAAGTATCGATATACACAGAATTACTATAAATATGGCATTAACATATTGTCACGTTGTTGACACAAAGCCCAATGCATTTCGGGACTCCGGGGTCCCTTCCTCAGTGGAAAAATCTGTGGACAAAGAAATGCTATAGTTTACATTCATGTAAGCTTGCAACTCATTGTATGTAGAGCAGAGTCCCATTATCCAAAAAGTAAGAATACCCAATCTTGATAAGTGTAATGAAGAAACCCAAGTTGTTTTTAGAGACTGGTGAACTAGTCTGTTAGTGCTGCTCTGAAAAGTTTAAAGCCAAGATCCACCTTAAGTGTAAACTTTGATATTAATGCCACCACATGTGGGATATAAATGAATTCGATTATATGGAAACATATTGACATGCCTTGCAAGACAGGGTGTGTCGTTGTCTATGAAGAAAAATAGGAACCTCTAGTGAGCAATAAACAATTCTAGAGTTATGGTACAAAATAAGTTTTCATACATGCATTCTGTTACTCATTCATCTATTTATGACTGAGTAACTCTTATATTCAATCATTTACACAACCACAATAAAGTGCTTAGACAAGCTCAGCAACAGGAAATAAAAAAAATAAAAACAGGAGAATGAAAACGTAATAGCACCTAAAAATTAAACAAAGCACCAGGTGGTCGTCTTGCAATGATACTGTACATAGTGTATTGTTTAATAGTTGCATCGCATTGCCACATTTAATACCAACATGTTGACCATTTTGCAATGTTAAAAGCAATGAAACCCTATGGACAACATTCTTCCATGGTGGTCAGGTGGTTTAGATGCAGTGGATCTACATGCTGTAGTACACTGCACTGAGTGGCAAGCAAGCAGCGAGTTAGAACTATTTCTGGAGGTGTAGCAGGCTTTAATCATGAAAATAAAGAGAAGAGGAAAATAAATTAAAGGGCCAAAAAAACTAGAACATGGAAAACTAAAGGACTGGCCCACCATCCTTGGCAATTAAATGGACAAATTTTCAGGTGGCTGTGCACATGTGGTCAAACAAATGTCACTAACAGGGCAAGAGAGTCAATGACTGATGTGGTTTATATACCATTGGTATATATAGCAGTGGTATATATGTTTTATTACAAGATCCTGGCAGACAATTAAACCTGTCAAACCTTCTGAAGAAATTCTAGAAATAATTATTGCAGGGTAAATCGTGTACCTCTAAGGTTTGTCCAAAACGTAATAAACATAAAGTCTTGCCTAAAAATGAATCTGTGAGATTTCAAGTAACACATTACTTCTACTGGCTTTAACAGAGTGCAATAACTATTCACTTATAAAGGCCTATTGGCTTTCACAGGTATGTTTCATAATAAATAAATCAAGCCTATAACCTATGTCAGAACTTTTCATAAGATATAGATCAGCCCTATAGCACATGAAATAACTTTGAACCAATCAGTTCCATAGCATTTGTCATTGGTTCATCACTGTAATAGAGGCAGGCTAACTGTACTGTGCATAAACTTTACTAAAAGCCGACCATCAATAAAATTGCAAATATATACAAAATTTAATTGTCTAGAAAATGTTAAAAATATCCCTAAGAATGTCTAACAAGGATTATCTTAGTGCAAATGTTCTGTGCCCACAGTTTATTCGAGTATGTTACGAAAACCAAAACCCTTGCCTACTACAGTATTCTGTTAAATTCCATGTAAGTACTTTAACAATTCCTGGTAATGGCCTATTGGCTTTAAAACATGATTTTCACAATGAGCAAGCTGGGCCTACCATCTTTGTCATATCTTTTTATAATAAACAGATCAGACGTATGGCATCCAGACATAACTTTTCCCTGTGAATGAATCAGGTCTGTAGTCTTTGCCTTGGCTTCACATCATTTTTGGTACAGTGCGCTAAGGCTCATAACCAGTGTGCATAATGTTATAGAATTACAAATGTGATTAAAAAGTCTGATTTTCTCACAGTAGTCAAGTTCATTAGAAATCAGAAAGACCACTGCAAAGGATTCTGGTACTTGGGGTTTTCCTTAGCATTTGCAGACAACAAGCAGGGCCACTGGAATATTGCAATTTTACGGTTGTAGCATTTTCTGAATATTTATGGATTTCCCAAATTCGCCGCAAAATCCACAATCTGCTGCATAATCTGCAGAGTTTAGCAAAACAAAATATTGTTTTTAGCACAAAGATAATACGTTACTAAAAATGCGACGACCCACGTTGTCAAACAGCAGAGGGACCTTTGCAAATGTTGACTGGTCCTCTTCTGTTATTTATTGCTGGATTTGGGTGTTGAGCTATTACAGATAAGGTGATCCCTTTTTCAAGACAGTGTTAACCTGTGCAAAAATGTCAAAATAAGGAAGCAATACTATCACAAAATTTGCTGCATTGTGCAGAATAATTTGCCTTTTATTGCTGCATAATTTAGTCAACCCTGACACATAATTTGTCCTTGGTCACAATTCCAGTGGCCCTGACTATAAGAAAATAGCTATGTGGTACTCCTCTCTGTAACCTATCTGTTACTTTGGAAAGAAGGCTATAAAAACAGAATTACCCAAGTAATAGGATGATGAGGATGAATTTTACGGATTATTTTTTAAAGTATGAAAATCTGCGGCAGTGAAAATCAGAGAAGTTTGAAATCACAAATTAACTTAAGAGCTAAGAGATGGTATTTTGCAGACTTGGTACCTGGTGCCAGTGAACCTGCTGCACAATTTCTATTTATGTCACTCTTTAAAACAAGAGAAGTTTGAGCAATGAAAATACACAGACCTGTCAGCTAGTGAAGTTTAAAACTATAAGCATCCAAAACTGATGGCTCTTAATGAGTTATGAAGTTTCAGCCTCTGTAATGTTACTGGTGGCTGACAGCTGAAAGAAAGGTGAATGAATGTGTGCCCCAACTTCCAGAGTATGTTAATATCTGAGAACTGAAAGAGTCTGTGAGTAAGAGGAGCACTCGAAACTAATATTGTTTTTGTTGTATCTGTTCAAAATTCTAAGCTAAATTAAACTAAGGGGGCTTCACTGCAGCAGTGTAATGACTTCACATGCAGTCATAAACTCGTGGTCTAACAGAAAAAAACCTGGGTGTAGTGAGCACTGTGCCTATAGAACAACCGTTCTCTGTAAGATTATTAACAAACAAACACATTTATCTCATTTGAAAATTGTTATTCCTTAGTAGTTCAAGTGATTTGCATCAATGCATCTATTTTTCTGATGCATATTTTCACAACATTTGCAAACAAAATAACCAACAAAATACAGGGGCATTTTATCAAGAAACGGCATTAAGATTATCGCCGCTTTAACGGCAGGAAACTGACGCTAAAGCAGCGATAATGGGCTTAATAATATGCCCTTGTGAAATCTCATAGAAGCCCATGTTGTGGTGTGAACATGGGCTTCTATTGGAATTCTCAAGGGCATATTATCAAGCCCATTATTGCCACTTTAGCAACAGTTTCCTGTTGCTAAAGCGGCGATAATTGTAACGCCGTTCTTGATAATATGCCCCATTGTCTTTTACATCACAAGTATCGATATACACAGAATTACTATAAACATGGCATTAACAGATTGTCACGTTGTTGACACAAAGCCCAATGCATTTCGGGACTCCGGGGTCCCTTCCTCAGGGGCAAATCTGTGGACAAAGAATGCTACATTCATGTAAGCTTGCAACTCGTATGTAGAGCAGAGTCCCATTATCCAAAAAGTAAGAATACCCAATCATGATAAGTATAATGAAGAAACCCGAGTTGTTTTAAGAGACTGGTGAACTAGTCAGTAAGTGCTGCTCTCAAAAAGTTTAAAGCCAAGAGCCACCATAAGTGTAAACTGTGATATTAATGCCACCACATGTGGGATATAAATGAATTCGATTATATGGAAACATATTGACATGCCGTGCAAGACAGGGTGTGTCATTGCCTATGAAGAAAAATAGGAACCTCTAGTGAGCAATAAACAATTCTAGAAAAAGTGTATATGTGCAAACTCATCAGAGGTCCTACCTGCTGAATGCCAAAATAACACGTGGAGCGACATATACCTGAAAAGACCACAGTATACTTTATAAACTGCCAAATATGCGGCGAGAATGTAAAAGGTCACAATTTACTGCTGACTCAATTTTCTGCTGTCAAGAAAACGCCAAACGTTCATGAAAAAGTGACAAACACTCACCAGGAGTCAATTGTTCAACCTTGTATACTTCAGTGATATGTAAGTCTCATACTGCAAAAGTTAAATGACAACCATGAAAGAAATGAATCTTCTGTATATATGTATGTAATTGGGTGTTAAAACGAGAATAGTAATGTGCTTGCCAAAACGGATGAACTGCACGTGACACTGTTGTTTTTTCTTGTGTGTGAATCTTGTGCTTCTCTGAACAAACGAAGACCGTCAGGGATGTGAGTCTAACATGCATGCATTAAGAGCGACTACTGAAGATAAACACACAAATGCACTGCTCTTACCAAAATTCGAACAACCAACATGTAGCATGTACTCGGATCTGCATTGTGAGAACGCCTGCACTCGCAGTAGCGTAAATGAAATGATGCACGTAAACTGCGTAAAAACAAAGTGGATATAGAATGGGGACTTGCGAACTAGCGTGACGGAATTGATGAGTGTAGCATATTAAAGCCTCAAGTGTACCTATTCACAAAAGGTTAATTAATACAAAGGATACCTAAAAAGCGGGTAATATGCAACTATATTATTAAGTGGGCTGGTGTGATTTATGATGTGTTTAGAAACGTGATATACAATAATGTAAGAATAAAATATCTGGTTCGATTTCTGCTGTTTAATAATAATGGTAAATAATCCCCAGAAGCGGTAGTTTGGAATATTACCAAAGCTACTGAGTTAATATTCAAGTAACGGCATAATAAGATTAAAACGTTACTGCCCGCATGTCTAACTGAGCAATGTGGGGGTGCAAGTCCACATGAATAGTAAGCCTTAAAGGAGAACTAATGCAACCAGGAAATGTGAAACAAAACCATTGAAGCCAATGTGATGGCAACAATGAACTGATATATTAAATACATACTCTCTGAAGAAAGAACTGATGTTGCTGTCAAATAATGAGCAATGTAGAAAATTCCAAAGTTTCATTAATATTGGTCCGGTATGTGGTTAGTAAACCTAGAGGAAGGTGAAAAGGGGGAAAATGAAAGTAAAGGAGAATAAAAAAGAATACTGTGAAAATGTTTAAAATAGCTGTGTCGGTAATAACTAAATTATTAATAATATAAGTATATGAACTCTTGAGTGTGCCACACCATTCCAAAAGCTGAACATGGTTTGCTTTGTTATAACAAATCTACATTATAAGAAACAACTCATTTCCATTTTATCGTTCAAACCTTTTGGACATAAGGTTTCCAAAAAATCTATCCAAAACACTTTTCATTGCAAGAGTCTTTTGTTGTTATCAACTCCTTCAATCTTAGTCACACCTCAACAATGTGTGGTCTTAACTGGCTAATAGTATATTTGGCTTCCTGCCAATATACTGCTACACTTGAGTCTCGGTTACCAGTGCGGATCGTGCTTCTAGGCTCTGTTAGTCTCAATTTAAATTTGCGTTCAGTTTTACCTACATATGCTTTCACGCACGGGCATTTCAAGCAGTAAATAATATTTGCAGTGTTACAATCTGAGGTGTGTCTCAATTTGATATTTTTGCCTAAAACAGGGTGTGTTAGTGTGTCTCCTACTATTATGTTGTTACAGTGTGTACAATTAAAACACTTGACAGCGCCCTTATAATTCTCGGTTGTCGTAGAAGTTTCTGGTGCTTTCATTAATTCTTGCAAATTCTTTCCCCTAGTGTAGGAGAATGTGGGTTTGTTATTAAAAATACCTTTAAAGTCTGGCTCATTCTGAAGGAATTCCCATCTGTTATTGATAATCCTCCTTATTTGGTCAGATCATGTAGAGTATTTGGACACAAAGGTTGGTGTATCTTGTTTTGTATGAACAGTTTTGAGTAATAAAGATGGTTGATCCTTTTCCAGTTACCTTGATGTGCTTTTTTGCAAAATGTCCTGAGGGTATCCTCTTTGTTCAAATCTCTGTTTATATATCATTGTTTTTTGTCAATGTTGTATCTGGTTCTGAACAAATATGTTTTATCTGGAGAAATTGTGAGAAAGGTAAATTAGAGATGAGACTTCTCGGATGGAAACTTGAATAATGTAACGTGCTGTTTCTATCTGTGGGCTTTGTGTAGATCTCAGTTTTTAATCTGGTGCCAGTGGAGTCCTTAATGACTTGGTTATTTTGTTTGCATATATTGCAAAAATATGCATCAGAAAAATAGATGTATTGATGTGAATCACTTGAACTATTAATGAACAACAATTCTCAAATGAGATAAATGCGTTTGTTTGTTTATAATTCGTTAGATGTATCTTAAAACTGTTTTGAATTTGGATTAGGCAAAGAGCAGTTGTTCTATAGGCACAGTGCTCACTGCACCTATTTTCTTTCCTGTTAGACCACGAATATCTGAGAAGTGCCCCAATTCCCAATGTATACTTCAGACTGGACTCTTGGGTTGCAGTAAAGGCTCTGTGACTGCTCTCCTGCTGCTTCTGGATTTCCCGTCGTTGCAGGTGTTGAAACTTCTCTATTAGTATTTTTAAAGACAAAAAACACATCTTTAAAAATGCATTAAGCAGCGCAGCTTAATGACTACAGCCGCATTTCAAAGGCTTGAATTAAGCACTTTAAGAGTGCAGAGGAATCCTTTGTGGTGCGTGGTGTTTGAAGGTCTCTGCGCGGAGTGAAATGTAAGTGTGCGCACGTGCTCAGGCATGCTGCTTATAGGGAACTATAGCCCCCATGCAAACCAACCTACAAGAGAGACCTCACCTGCAAGATGACGATAACCCTGTACACCTTTGTCAGCATCCTTGGACAATGCCTAACCCAGTTGCACATAGTCTAACACTATATTGAGGACTTGCAACCACTCAGACTCAGACATGGCATTCTGAGTGACACTCGACCCCAGGCTGACGAGCACTTCATTTTCAATTTGATCAGCCAAGTGTTCATTTGAATGTTACAAAGGTAGCAAACACAAAAAGCCTACAGTGAAATTGTTTTACCCGAAATGTACGCAGTCTGATATCTGAATACCTGTGATTTATACTGCCGCATTTGATTTCTGGTGTCACCCTAGTAGCCACAGTAAATATATTGGTATACAGACATAATATTGAATCAAAAATATAGAATAGCATTAATATCGTAGTCAAAATATAGAATGGACAAATTATCGAATGGACAGAATAGAGTGGTGAAAAATATCGAATTGAAGGTAAGTAATGTAATATCGATATTTAAAATATAGAAAGTAAAAATATCGAAGTATATAATATAGGTATTAAAATATATCAAATTTATAATAATATCGAATTTTGTAAAGTTTTTTATATGTTATTTAATTTTTGCATAATTTAATTCTGTAGCGGGTTGGTGGTTTATAGGGGAATAGGGTGGGTAGTAATTTAATTGTAATTAATTAAATATGTTAATTTATTTATTGGTATTCATTTTGAATTAATTGTTAGTTAATTTTTAATTGTTAATCAATTAATTTTTAATTGGTAATTAATTTTTCATTGGTAATTAATTTTTATTATTTGCTTGATTGATAATTATGTTAATTTTAATAATATATTTTCCGTAGCGGGTTGTGGGTTTATAGGGGAATAGGGTGGGAAGTAATTTAATTGTAATTAATTAAATATGTTTATTTATTTATTATTATTCATTTTGAATTAATTGTTAATACATTTTTAATTGGTAATTAATTCATTTTTAATTGGTAACTAATTTCTATTAATTGATTAATTGATAATGATGTTAATTTCATGTATTTATTTTCCGTAGCGGGTTGTGGGTT
Source organism: Lissotriton vulgaris (assembly GCF_964263255.1). Lineage (NCBI taxonomy): Eukaryota > Metazoa > Chordata > Amphibia > Caudata > Salamandridae > Lissotriton > Lissotriton vulgaris. The sequence goes on along the minus strand of NC_141687.1, from coordinate 1,612,664,014 downwards.
TATAAGGGAATTGGGTGGGAAGTAATTTAATTGTAATTAATTAAATATTTTCATTTATTTATTGGGGTTCATTTTGAATTAATTGTTAATTTCTTTTTAATTGGTAATTTACTCATTTTTAATTGGTAATTAATTTTTATTAATTGCTTGATTGATAATTACGTTAATTTTAATAATATATTTTCCGTAGCGGGTTGTGAGTTTATAGGGGAATAGGGTGGGAAGTAATTTAACTGTAATTAAATTAATACAATAATTTATTTATTGGTATACATTTTGAATTAATTGTTAATTAATTATTAATTGGAATTAATTATTTTTTAATTGGTAATTCATTTTTATTAATTGATTATTTGATAATTATGTTAATTGCATTAATTTATTTTCCGTAGCAGGTTGTGGGTTTATAGGGGAATATGGTGGGAAGTAATTTAACTGTAATTAAGTAAATCATTTTTATTTATTTATTGGTATTGATTTTTAATTTATTGTTAATTAATTGTTAATTGGTAATTAATTTGTATTAATAGTAAATACATTTTAATTACTGATTTTTATTGATTAATTATTACATAATATTAAATTGGTAGTTTATTTTAACTATTTTTTTATTGGTATTGATATTTAATTTATTTTTATTAATATATTAAATCTTTACTTTCCCTACTGTTAAACTCACTAGAGTGGGAATAGTAATTTCTATCCCTACGCTATCCACGGCTTTCCCTACTGTTGCACTCTCTGGAGTGGGAATAGTAATTTTTACCCCTACGCTATCCAACGCTTTCCCTACTGTTGCACTCTCTGGAGTGGGAATAGTAATTTTTACCCCTACGCTATTCAACGCTTACCCTACTGTTGCACTCTCTGGAATGGAAATAGTAATGTTTACCTCTACGCTATCCAACGCTTACCCTACTGTTGCACTCACTAGAGAGGGAATAGTAATTTTTACCCCTACGGTATCCAACGCTTTCTCTACTGTTGCACTCTCTGGAGTGGGAATAGTAATTTTTACCACTACACTATCCAACGCTTTCCCTACTGTTGCACTCTATGGAGTGGAAATAGTAATTTTTACCCCTACGCTATCCAATGCTTAGCCTACTGTTGCAATCTCTGGAGTGGGAATAGTAATTTTTACCTCTACGCTATCCAACGCTTACCCTACTGTTGCACTCTCTGGAGTGGGAATGGTAATTTTTTACCTCTAGGGAATCCAACGCTTTCTCTACTGTTGCTCTCTCTGGAGTGGGAATAGTAATTTTTACCCCTACGCTATCCAACGCTTTCCCTACTGTTGCACTCTCTGGAGTGGGAAAAGTAATTTTTACCCTCTCGCTATCCAGCGCTTTCTCTACTGTTGCACTCACTGGTGTCGAAATAGTAATTTTTACCCCTACGCTATCTAACGCTTTCCCTACTGTTGCACTCTCTGGAGTGGGAATAGTAATTTTTACCTCTACGCCATCCAATGCTTAGCCTACTGTTGCACTCTCTGGAGTGGGAATAGTAATTTTTACCTCTACGGTATCCAACACTTTGTCCACCGTTGCTCTCTCTAGAGTGGGAATAGTAATTTTTACCCCTACGCTATCCAACGCTTTCCCTACTGTTGCACTCTCTGGAGTGGGAATAGTAATTTTTACCCCTACGCTATCCAACGCTTTCCCTACTGTTGCACTCTCTGGAGTGGGAATAGTAATTTTTACCCTCCCGCAATTCAACGCCTTCCCTACTGTTGTACTCTCTGGAGTGGGAATAGTAATTTGTACCCTCCCGCTATCCAACGCTTTCCTTACTGTTGCACTCACTGGAGTGGGAATAGTCATTTTTACCCCTATGCTATCCAACGCTTTCCCTACTGTTGCACTCTTTGGAGTGGGAATAGTAATTTTTACCACTACACTATCTAACGCTTTCCCTACTGTTGCACTCTCTGGAGTGGAAATAGTAATTTTTACCCCTACGCTATCCAATGCTTAGCCTACTGTTGCACTCTCTGGAGTGGGAATAGTAATTTTTACCTCTACGCTATCCAAAGCTTACCCTACTGTTGCTCTCTCTGGAGTGGGAATAGTAATTTTTACCCCTACGCTATCCAACGCTTTCCCTACTGTTGCACTCTCCGGAATGGGAATAGTAATTTTTACCCTCCCGCTATCCAGCGCTTTCTCTACTGTTGCACTCACTGGAGTGGGGATAGTGATTTTTACCCCTACGCTATCCAATGCTTTCCCTACTGTTTCACTCACTGGAGTCGGAATAGTAATTTTTACCCCTACGCTATCCAACGCTTTCCCTACTGTTGCACTCTCTGGAGTGGGAATAGTAATTTGTACCCCTACGCTATCCAATGCTTAGCCTACTGTTGCACTCTCTGGAGTCGGAATAGTAATTTTTACCTCTACGGTATCCAACCCTTTCTCTACTGTTGCTCTCTCTGGAGTGGGAATAGTAATTTTTACCTCTACGGTATCTAACGCTTTCCCTACTGTTGCACTCTCTGGAGTGGGAATAGTAATTTTTACCCTCCCGCAATCCAACGCTTTCCCTACTGTTGCACTCTCTGGAGTGGGAATAGTAATTTGTACCCTCCCGCTATCCAACGCTTTCCTTACTGTTGCACTCACTGGAGTGGGAATAGTAATTTTTACCCCTATGCTATCCAACGCTTTACCTACTGTTGCACTCTCTAGAGTGGGAATTGTAATTTTTACCCCTACACTATCCAACGCTTTCCCTACTGTTGCACTCTCTGGAGTGGGAATAGTAATGTTTACCCCTACGGTATCCAGCGCTTTCTCTACTGTTGCTTTCTCTGGAGTGGGAATAGTAATTTTTACCCCTACGCTATCCAACGCTTTCCCTATTGTTGCACTCTCTGGAGTGGGAATAGTAATTTTTACCCTCCCGCAATCCAACGCCTTCCCTACTGTTGCACTCTCTGGAGTGGGAATAGTATTTTGTACCCTCCCGCTATCCAACGCTTTCCTTACTGTTGCACTCACTCGAGTGGGAATAGTAATTTTTACCCCTATGCTATCCAATGCTTTCCCTACTGTTGTACTCTTTGGAGTGGGAATAGTAATTTTTACCACTACACTATCCAACGCTTTCCCTACTGTTGCACTCTCTGGAGTGGAAATAGTAATTTTTACCCCTACGCTATCCAATGCTTAGCCTACTGTTGCACTCTCTGGAGTGGAAATAGTAATTTTTACCTCTACGCTATCCAACGCTTACCCTACTGTTGCTCTTTCTGGAGTGGGAATAGTAATTTTAACCCATACGCTATCCAGCGCTTTCCCTACTGTTGCACTTTCCGGAATGGGAATAGTAATTTTTACCCTCCCGCTATCCAGCGCTTTCTCTACTGTTGCACTCACTGGAGTGGGGATAGTCATTTTTGCCCCTACGCTATCCAACGCTTTCCCTACTGTTTCACTCACTGGAGTAGGAATGGTAATTTTTACCCCTACGCTATCTAACGCTTTCCCTACTGTTGCTCTCTCTGGAGTGGGAATAGTAATTTTTACCCCTACGCTATCCAATGCTTAGCCTACTGTTGCACTCTCTGGAGTGGGAATAGTAATTTTTACCTCTACGGTATCCAACACTTTCTCTACTGTTGCTCTCTCTGGAATGGGAATAGCAATTTTTACCCCTACGCTATCCAACGCTTTCCCTACTGTTGCACTCTCTTTAGTGGGAATAGTAATTTTTACCCTCCCGCAATCCAACGCTTTCCCTACTGTTGCACTCTCTGGAGTGGGAATAGTAATTTGTACCCTCCCGCTATCCAACGCTTTCCTTACTGTTGCACTCACTGGAGTGGGAATAGTCATTTTTACCCCTATGCTATCCAACGCTTTCCCTACTGTTGCACTCTCTGGAGTGGGAATAGTAATTTTTACCACTCCACTATCCAACGCTTTCCCTACTGTTGCACTCTCTGGAGTGGAAATAGTAATTTTTACCCCTGCGCTGTCCAATGCTTAGCCTGCTGTTGCACTCTCTGGAGTGGGAATAGTAATTTTTACCTCTACGCTATCCCACGCTTACCCTACTGTTGCTCTCTCTGGAGTGGGAATAGTAATTTTTACCCCTATGCTATCCAATGCTTTCCCTACTGTTGTACTCTTTGGAGTGGGAATAGTAATTTTTACCACTACACTATCCAACGCTTTCCCTACTGTTGCACTCTCTGGAGTGGAAATAGTAATTTTTACCCCTACGCTATCCAATGCTTAGCCTACTGTTGCACTCTCTGGAGTGGAAAATAGTAATTTTTACCTCTACGCTATCCAACGCTTACCCTACTGTTGCTCTTTCTGGAGTGGGAATAGTAATTTTAACCCATACGCTATCCAGCGCTTTCCCTACTGTTGCACTTTCCGGAATGGGAATAGTAATTTTTACCCTCCCGCTATCCAGCGCTTTCTCTACTGTTGCACTCACTGGAGTGGGGATAGTAATTTTTGCCCCTACGCTATCCAACTCTTTCCCTACTGTTTCACTCACTGGAGTAGGAATAGTAATTTTTACCCCTACGCTATCTAACGCTTTCCCTACTGTTGCTCTCTCTGGAGTGGGAATAGTAATTTTTACCCCTACGCTATCCAATGCTTAGCCTACTGTTGCACTCTCTGGAGTGGGAATAGTAATTTTTACCTCTACGGTATCCAACACTTTCTCTACTGTTGCTCTCTCTGGAATGGGAATAGCAATTTTTACCCCTACGCTATCCAACGCTTTCCCTACTGGTGCACTCTCTGGAGTGGGAATAGTAATTTTTACCCTCCCGCAATCCAACGCTTTCCCTACTGTTGCACTCTCTGGAGTGGGAATAGTAATTTGTACCCTCCCGCTATCCAACGCTTTCCTTACTGTTGCACTCACTGGAGTGGGAATAGTCATTTTTACCCCTATGCTATCCAACGCTTTCCCTACTGTTGCACTCTCTGGAGTGGGAATAGTAATTTTTACCACTCCACTATCCAACGCTTTCCCTACTGTTGCACTCTCTGGAGTGGAAATAGTAATTTTTACCCCTGCGCTGTCCAATGCTTAGCCTGCTGTTGCACTCTCTGGAGTGGGAATAGTAATTTTTACCTCTACGCTATCCCACGCTTACCCTACTGTTGCTCTCTCTGGAGTGGGAATAGTAATTTTTACCCCTACGCTATCCAACGCTTTCCCTACTGTTGCACTCTCCGGAGTGGGAATAGTAATTTTTACCCTCCCGCTAGCCAGCGCTTTCTCTACTGTTGCACTCACTGGAGTGGGAATAGACATTTTTACCCCTTCGCTATCCAACGCTTTCCCTACTGTTTAACTCACTGGAGTGGGAATAGTAATTTTTACCCTCTCGCTATCCAACGCTTTCCCTACTGTTGCACTCACTGGAGTCGGAATAGTAATTTCTACCCCTACGCTATCCAACGCTTTCCCTACTGTTGCACTCTCTGGAGTGGGAATAGTAATTTTTACCCCTACGCTATCCAATGCTTAGCCTACTGTTGCACTCTCTGGAGTGGAAATAGTAATTTTTACCTCTACGCTATCCAACGCTTACCCTACTGTTGCACTCTCTGGAGTGGTAATAGTAATTTTTACCCCTATGGTATCCAATACTTTCTCTACTGTTGCTCTCTCTGGAGTGGGAATAGTAATTTTTACCCCTACGCTATCCAACGCTTTCCCTACTGTTGCACTCTCTGGAGTGGGAATAGTCATTTTTACCCTCCCACTATCCAACGCTTTCCCTACTGTTGCACTCTCTGGAGTGGGAATAGTAATTTATACCCTCACGCTATCCAACGCTTTCCTTACTGTTGAACTCACTGGAGTGGGAATAGTCATTTTTACCCCTATGCTATCCAACGCTTTCCCTATTGTTGCACTCACTGGAGTGGGAATAGTAATTTTTACCCTCTCGCTATCCAACGCTTTCCCTACTGTTGCACTGTCTGGAGTCGGAATAGTAATTTTTACCCCTAAGCTATCCAACGCTTTCCCTACTGTTGCACTCAGTGGAGTGGGAATAGTAATTATTACCCTCCCGCTATCCAACGCTTTCCCTACTGTTGCACTCACTGGAGTGGGAATAGTAATTTTTACCTTTTCGCTATCCAACGCTTTTCCTACTGTTGCACTCACTGGAGTGGGAATAGTAATTTTTACCCCTACGCTATCCAATGTTTACCCTACTGTTGCACTCTCTGGAGTGGGAATAGTAATTTTTACCTCTACGCTATCCAACGCTTACCCTATTGTTGCACTCTCTGGAGTGGTAATAGTCATTTTTACTCCTACGGAATCCAACACTTTCTCTACTGTTGCTCTGTCTGGAGTGGGAATAGTAATTTTTACCCCTACGCTATCCAACGCTTTCCCTACTGTTGCACTCTCTGGAGTGGGAATAGTATTTTTTACCCTCCCGCTATCCAACGCTTTCCCTACTGTTGCACTCTCTGGAGTGGGAATAGTAATTTGTACCCACCGGCTATCCACGCTTTCCTTACTGTTGCACTGACTGGAGTGGGAATAGTCATTTTTACCCCTATGCTATCCAACGCTTTCCCTACTGTTGCGCTCAGTGGAGTGGGAATAGTAATTATTACCCTCCCGCTATCCAACGCTTTCCCTACTGTTGCACTCACTGGTGTGGTAACAGTAAATTTTACCCTCCCACTATCCCACGGTAAAAATATTGTTTATTTTATATTTTATATTAATATTATGTTAATATATATATATGTGTTCAAAAATAAAATTGTATGTCTATTTTTTTAACTTCAATTAATTATTTAATAATTTTAAGGTTACTTAAGTATTTTTAAGTATGTTTTAGTAAATTATATTTATTATTTCATTAATTTTAAGTTACTTTTAAGACATTTAAAAAAGATTCGATATTTTGACTAACTATAGGGCCTCATTAGGATGGAGGATTTTCCTCATCCTCCGGGCCGGCGGAAGCCACCCCCGGGCCGGAGGATGCGGAAAATCCTCTGCGGACCCACCAAAGACCCACCGCCACATTAGGATGGCTGGTGGGTCATGGTTTCCGTTCGCAGCTTTTCCGCCGCGGTTGGCTTACAACCGCGGCGGAAAAGCACTAATATGGTGACGGTGCCTCTCAGACACCGTCAGCCATATTAGGATGTGCTCGGAAACATGCTTTTCCACTGCGGCTTTTCCGCCGTGGAAAAGCATGTGTAACTTCACTGCGGGGGCCCGTTGCGGGCCCCCTAGATGAAGGGGGGGTGGTGGGTGCACATGGGGGTACCTATGTATGTATGCAGTAAGCGGCAGGCACCCCGCGGTGCCTGCCATTTTCTACATACAAATGCAATGCGTGCATTTTTAACATTGCTGCGGGTGCAGCTTGAAGCTCCACCCGCCGCAATGTTAAAAATAGAGGATGTGACCGCCACCCTGGCGGTCACATCCTAATCTGCACAGAGGGAACGCCGCAGCCCATGCGGACGTTCCCTCCTATTCAGGGGTCGCGGACGGACTCAAGTCCGTCCGCGATCCTAATGACCCCATCTTTTTTTAACGATATTTTTGATTCGACATTTTTGTACTTACCTGTTTGTAGATAGGACTTCGATATTTTTTCATTCTATATTAACTCCTCGATATTTTGGGCATTCTATATTTTGTCAGTGATCCAGTCAACTAGTTGTTTGTGATCTATCTATCCCTGAACTCAGTACTCTAAAAGTAATACTGGAAATGATTCACTCTTCACCAACATGCTAATGCTTCATGCTTCACCACAGAATATGTGACCTCAGCTCCCCTTAAACCTTGTGATGCAAAGACCACCGCCTCTTCTCTACCTTTGTGGCTTTCAGTAAATTCACACCAAGTCCATGTAGACTGGCACCAGTGATTCATATGCTGGGATCCCATGTATCAAAAGGTTTGAGTGGCATGGTACCAGAAATGTCCCTCTTTACCTGATCAAATTCCTCCTCGTTGCCAACTGAAAAGATAAACCACCAGCTCGATATTTCTAGGTAGCTTATCAAGTACACAAGCACACAACTGGCAGAGTCTCAGGGCTAAGAGCAACCACCCTGCGGAACCATAACTATTAAAATCTGCACATTCTAAAACCTTTATTCCTCCACTAAGGTTCTGCAGGCAGGAGTTGAACAAAACGTGAAACCCAACAGTTCTCCAATGCAATAACTCTGTAACTTAATTACCCATACAGTCATATGACCACTTTGACTTGGGATCCCCGGAGATTACACTAGTTCTTTTCATGTATGGTTTGCTCTCACATAGATTCTTTTTGCATATTAGATAGCAAGGGCCAGATGTACGCAGCTTTATTAAGCTTGCAAACGGCCCGATTTGCCACCACAAAAAAAAAAAGCATTTTTAAATGTACCAAACCCTATTTTGCGATTCGGTATTCTATTACCGAATTGCAAAATGGCTTTGCGATTTGGTATTAGAAAGGGGCGTGTTTAGTGCGCCCCTTCCTAATAGCGGCTGGCTAGCAGTGGTATGTGTGAATGTTTTTCAACTGAAATGAAATCGCAGAACAGTCGCATTTTATCGCCAACTCCGAGTTGGTGGTAACCCATTCACAAACAGGCAGGAGTGTGCAAGGGACCCCTTCGCCTTTGTGAATACATGCAAAAACATTTTTTAAAAGCAGACAGTGGTCTCACGGACCACTGCCTACTCTTAAAAAAAGAAAATATAACTTTTCATTTTACATTTTGAAACTCATCCTGTTTTCCTTTAAAGAAAACGGGCTGCATTTTTTAAAAAAAACATTGCTTTATTTAAAAGCAATCACGGACATGGTGGTCTTTAGACCCCAACAGGCCACCATCCCTGCGATTTTTGTGATTCCCAATAAGTCGCAAACCGAGACCTACCTTATGAATATTAATGAGGTAGGTCTTTTTACGACCACTGACGATCACAAACAAATAAAATACACTTTAGTACATTACTGCTTGCGATTTCCAAATAGCGATTCATAAAAATTTGCTATTTGGTGATCACAAACAGTAAATTTATTGCATCGGGCCCTAAATTCTTTCAAAGGTGGTTCCACATATCTTGATCTTATGAAGTTTGAAGCACATGCTTTGATTTACATATTTTAAAGTTCAGTTAGTACCCTTTCGCCCCCATTCCGAATCTCTTCCTAATTTCAAAAGGAGGGCTCCTACTTTCACACTAGATTAAACATTGCTTTTCAAGTTGGGAATTCCTTACTTATATGTCTTTAATACTAGGAATTAATTTTCTCTTAGGTCACTCTTGACCTCTGAAGGTCATATTATTCCTTTATTACCCATAACCCATAACTGAATGCATTATAATGATCTCAATAGCTATGCAGCTTGCGCATTTAATATTGCCGTAGAACCCTTTAGGTAGGTTAAGCTGTTCATTGAGTGTCTATGAATGAGATATGTTTAAGTACTTTCATTTGACTTCTATCTCAATCATCATTAAAATCTCCAAACCTGTCAAAGTCTTTGATGCTGCTATACAAATCAATCACTAAACATACTAAATGCTACCGCCTCCCCTACCACCCCTTTGTGTCTCTGCTCAGGTTGATATATGTATCTATTGGTAGTAATAGCATTGCTGGTGTGTGTTCCATTCTATGTGTTACTACTTGTTTGAAGGTTAACTCTGTTGTGTTTTTCACCTGGTAGGTGGTTTATGTCCCCTTCTATATAAGTCCCGGGACACCCAAACGAACCACGTGTGATGATGTATAGCAGTCGAGCGAGTTCCTGTTGGCCGTCTCAGCGTGTGCTGCGGGTGAAGAAAGGGTTCCAGGCCTGGGAACATGCGTTGATTTCATAATTCCTCTTGGGCCTCATTTATGAAAAGTGACGCATTGCTGCATCAAAACAGCGATGCGTCACTTTTCATTGCGCCCTCCTTGCGATACCAATGATGCGTCATATTTACATTATGATGCATCATTGCGCAAGGAGTTACAGATACGTCAGTATTTCTGACGTACCTGTAAGCGCAAAAGTGACGCATTGCTAGAGTGTGTCACAAAAGTGACGCAACTCCAGCAATGCATCCTTTCACATGGGACAACCCCCATGTGAAAGGGCCTGCGTCAGTCTTACGCCTGCTGTGAGGCAGGCGCAAGATTTTGAAGCTACGGCGTCCTAGAAGTGACGCAGTGAAATCTCATAGATTTCACTGCGTCACTTCTACGACCCTTTCTTGCGTCAATATGCCCCCCTTGCATACATTATACCTGGCGCAGGTATAATGTGGCGCAGGGGTTTACAAAGTGACGCATCTACCTAGATGCGTCACTTTGTAAATATGGCGCAACACGGTGCATTTTTTACACCACTGGTGCGTCACAAAAAGTGACGCACCAGCGGCGTAAAAGTGACGCAAGGGCTCATAAATGAGGCCCCTTGTATTTAATGATTTATTCACATTTTCCAATGTTAGCCATTTCAGAGAGCCAGTCGGTTCCACTAGGCACTAACGCTTTCCTCCAATGGTGGAAAATGCAGAGTTTGGCTGTAGCCAGACGTCTCACCAGCGCCAGTTTCCTGTGCTTTGTGGGGTTCTCACAGCCAGACATGTTGTGTAGAAGTTCCAACCAGGAGGAGGGTATCAGATGGACCATCCTTGAGAAACCGAGAGCTGCCTATACCGCAGTAGCTGGTGAGTGCCGGGCAGGACCACAAGATGTGTACCATGTCACCCCCTCCATCCGGTTCTCCAGAAGTCGTGGTGCACCAACAATGTTTCAACCTGGTTTTGCAGAGAAATTAATCATGGGTCTCAAGAAGTGAAGTCTAGGCTTTTAGGGAGTAAGACCCTTCTTTCTACACGTGATGGCCATGGCATCCTCAGCTTCTTTTAGGGAAATGTCCCATGTCAACTGAGGTCTCCTTTCATCCCGCAACCAGAAGGCAAACGGAAGCCACGAACCATTGCTCTGCAGGTGTGGGATCGTTAGGTGTGCAAAGAAGGCTCATCAAAACTACCTGTACTTTCTACATTTCGTCTTTTTTAACTATACCGTCTGGAGGACGGAATAAAGCATAGCTTTCCTACCAGGCAGGTATTTTAATTTCACATCAAAATAAATCATTAACTCCTATTCTACCATCATCTAGTTTTTACCATTCAGTTCTCCTACGTATTTCGCAGGTAGCAGCACACCCAGTTCCGGAGTGAACAGGAAGAACCCTATTATAAAGTATGTCAACAAAGGGTAACCCTAGTGAGTGAGGGGTATGTAAAAAAGCCCTGTGTTTTTTTTCTCCCTGTAGGAAGCTTAGTAGAGACTATAGAGTAGGCCACTATTTTGTTCTTGAGATATATGAAACTAGGAGGACGAACCCCTCTGGGAAACTCATCTTATCTCCCCTCTTTACTTTGATATGAACATTTGATCACCGATCCACAGACTTGCATCTCTGTGTTATTTCAGACAGGGGCCGCTGTATGGACCCACAGATCCACCTTGAAGGACACGTGTACCTGCTTCCAGTCGTGGTACATGTGTACAATGGTAGGGTTGATAATCATTGAAGCCTCTGGTTGTGTAGCATAAAGGGCATCTACGGTGGGCCCAGCACTGCAGTATAGTACTTTCAATCCTGCGCCAGATTGGGGGATCTGCATTTATCCCCTTCCAGCTAGCCATTTGCGAGAGCTGGTTAGTCGTGTAGTATGTTTTAATGTGTGGCAGGCGTAGTCCACCTGCATTTGTACAGGCATACATTTGCAAATTCAAAGGTTTATCTGCCCCCCATTTGAAGACCTTGATCACTGAGTACATGGAGGCCAAGAGTGGGCTCTTCAAGGTCTGTAAGTGGCCTCAAAGGGACAGTGAACATGGGACCATTTTGCAAAGTCTAGGCGGGTAGAGGCTAATAAAAAGGACAGATTCTCCTGTGCCAGATGGCAGCCCCTTAGATAGATATATGCTTAGTTATTTCAGTATCTATTTCCCTTGGACTCCCTCTATGCAGGCTTAGGTCATGACTACGGACATTAGCCTTGCCTCACATGTACCTCAAGTTACTCAGTAGTCGGGATGGACGTCTGTGGTTTGGAAACCATTATTAAAATGTAATTCGCATAGAGGAATGAGTTGATGGGCCCGCCGTGGTTGATACACCCTGTATGAAGGGTAATGTCCTGGCGGCGACAAGGAGTAAGGGGGAAAGTGGGCAGCCCTGTCATGTACCAAGCTTAATTCGAATCGTACTGGCTAGGTGGCCTCCAGAATTACCTTGCGCAGGTTATCCTGTCATGGAGCCACTTAACTTTAATGATAAAGTCTCAGTCCAGACCAAAGTATTCCATGACTCGGAACAGATAGGGCCATTTGACGCAGTCAAACACTTACTTTACGTCCAGAGACAGTGTCACCCGTTCGTCATCTGCATACTGTGAATCCCATAGAAGATGGACCAGTGTACCCATGTGATTCCGAGAGGAATGTCCCCACATACAGTTCACCTGTGATGTGTGGATCAGGGAGGGTATCACCCTCTGAAGCCTGTTAGCAAGGATCTTGGCCTGAATCTTCGCATCCACAGTTAATAAGGAAGTGGGGCAGTAGGATCCACATTCAAGAGGATCCTTCCTATCATTAGTAAGTAAAGTAAAGATAGCCTTATTAGAAAGGGGACCTGAATTCCCAGACGTGGAAACCTCCTGGAAGGCTTGGTGCAACATTTGCACCAGTTGTGATTTACAGGCCTTCTAAACTTCCCCAGAGAAGCTATCTTCACTTGGAATTTAGAATATTGGCAGGTTGACTATGGCATCCTCAACTTCTTCTAGGGAAATGCCCCCTGCCAACAACACCAGAAAGGGAATGGGAGCCATGAGCCGTTTCTCTGCAGGTGTGGGATCACTGCCGTCAGAATCATAATGTTGACTTTAGAAAGAGGCAAATGCCTCCATAATAATAGTGCGGTGTGCAAGAAGGCGGTCCATAGGTTTATGAATAGCCGGTATGCAGAGTTAAGCCTCCCGTTAAAAGAAGCTGAAAGGCTAAAAGGCGGCCTTCTTTTTCATCCTGCTCATAGTGTCTCCATTTGAGTTTTGCGAGTGCCTTTTCCGCTGCAGAATTGTAAAAATTGTTAGATTCTAATTTAGCCACTTCTAGCTTTGGGCAGTTAGTGAGCATTAGGGCATTGTTATATTGCAATGTGAGGTGGATATCATAGTCTCCAGTCGTGTCTTCTCAGTGGTGTGGGGACTCCTTGTTAGTGTGCTGTCTTTCATCAAGAATATTTACAACAAGGGGTGGTGAGGGACAGAGTCTCTGAATTAAACAGAATACTCTCACCCAGTCAAGAGATCAGGGCTAGATCCAACACCGTTTTTTAGCTCACTGCACCATCCCAGTTTCAGAACCTGGCTGTATGCAAATTAGTCTGTTCCTGTCCCAGTGCATGATGGGAACAGGGCAAACCAAACTACAAAAGCCAATTCTTACACTGGGAAGGAAACAAGCTACCGGGGACCGGTTTCTGGCATTTCAGCCTCTTCGGCCCGGCTTGCTTGAATCCTGATGGTGCAATGAGCAAGGGACTCACATCTGAGTATACCCTTCCACGCTTAGGGTGGACAAAAATATTTACAACAAGGGGTGGTGAGGGACAGAGTCTCTGAATTAAACAGAATACTCTCACCCAGTCAAGAGATCAGGGCTAGATCCAACACCGTTTTTTAGCTCACTGCACCATCCCAGTTTCAGAACCTGGCTGTATGCAAATTAGTCTGTTCCTGTCCCAGTGCATGATGGGAACAGGGCAAACCAAACTACAAAAGCCAATTCTTACACTGGGAAGGAAACAAGCTACCGGGGACCGGTTTCTGGCATTTCAGCCTCTTCGGCCCGGCTTGCTTGAATCCTGATGGTGCAATGAGCAAGGGACTCACATCTGAGTATACCCTTCCACGCTTAGGGTGGACAAAAATATTTACAACAAGGGGTGGTGAGGGACAGAGTCTCTGAATTAAACAGAATACTCTCACCCAGTCAAGGGATCAGGGCTAGATCCAACACCGTTTTTTAGCTCACTGCACCATCCCAGTTTCAGAACCTGGCTGTATGCAAATTAGTCTGTTCCTGTCCCAGTGCATGATGGGAACAGGGCAAACCAAACTACAAAAGCCAATTCTTACACTGGGAAGGAAACAAGCTACCGGGGACCGGTTTCTGGCATTTCAGCCTCTTCGGCCCGGCTTGCTTGAATCCTGATGGTGCAATGAGCAAGGGACTCACATCTGAGTATACCCTTCCACGCTTAGGGTGGACAAAAATATTTACAACAAGGGGTGGTGAGGGACAGAGTCTCTGAATTAAACAGAATACTCTCACCCAGTCAAGAGATCAGGGCTAGATCCAACACCGTTTTTTAGCTCACTGCACCATCCCAGTTTCAGAACCTGGCTGTATGCAAATTAGTCTGTTCCTGTCCCAGTGCATGATGGGAACAGGGCAAACCAAACTACAAAAGCCAATTCTTACACTGGGAAGGAAACAAGCTACCGGGGACCGGTTTCTGGCATTTCAGCCTCTTCGGCCCGGCTTGCTTGAATCCTGATGGTGCAATGAGCAAGGGACTCACATCTGAGTATACCCTTCCACGCTTAGGGTGGACAAAAATATTTACAACAAGGGGTGGTGAGGGACAGAGTCTCTGAATTAAACAGAATACTCTCACCCAGTCAAGAGATCAGGGCTAGATCCAACACCGTTTTTTAGCTCACTGCACCATCCCAGTTTCAGAACCTGGCTGTATGCAAATTAGTCTGTTCCTGTCCCAGTGCATGATGGGAACAGGGCAAACCAAACTACAAAAGCCAATTCTTACACTGGGAAGGAAACAAGCTACCAGGGACCGGTTTCTGGCATTTCAGCCTCTTCGGCCCGGCTTGCTTGAATCCTGATGGTGCAATGAGCAAGGGACTCACATCTGAGTATACCCTTCCACGCTTAGGGTGGACAAAAATATTTACAACAAGGGGTGGTGAGGGACAGAGTCTCTGAATTAAACAGAATACTCTCACCCAGTCAAGAGATCAGGGCTAGATCCAACACCGTTTTTTAGCTCACTGCACCATCCCAGTTTCAGAACCTGGCTGTATGCAAATTAGTCTGTTCCTGTCCCAGTGCATGATGGGAACAGGGCAAACCAAACTACAAAAGCCAATTCTTACACTGGGAAGGAAACAAGCTACCGGGGACCGGTTTCTGGCATTTCAGCCTCTTCGGCCCGGCTTGCTTGAATCCTGATGGTGCAATGAGCAAGGGACTCACATCTGAGTATACCCTTCCACGCTTAGGGTGGACAAAAATATTTACAACAAGGGGTGGTGAGGGACAGAGTCTCTGAATTAAACAGAATACTCTCACCCAGTCAAGAGATCAGGGCTAGATCCAACACCGTTTTTTAGCTCACTGCACCATCCCAGTTTCAGAACCTGGCTGTATGCAAATTAGTCTGTTCCTGTCCCAGTGCATGATGGGAACAGGGCAAACCAAACTACAAAAGCCAATTCTTACACTGGGAAGGAAACAAGCTACCGGGGACCGGTTTCTGGCATTTCAGCCTCTTCGGCCCGGCTTGCTTGAATCCTGATGGTGCAATGAGCAAGGGACTCACATCTGAGTATACCCTTCCACGCTTAGGGTGGACAAAAATATTTACAACAAGGGGTGGTGAGGGACAGAGTCTCTGAATTAAACAGAATACTCTCACCCAGTCAAGGGATCAGGGCTAGATCCAACACCGTTTTTTAGCTCACTGCACCATCCCAGTTTCAGAACCTGGCTGTATGCAAATTAGTCTGTTCCTGTCCCAGTGCATGATGGGAACAGGGCAAACCAAACTACAAAAGCCAATTCTTACACTGGGAAGGAAACAAGCTACCGGGGACCGGTTTCTGGCATTTCAGCCTCTTCGGCCCGGCTTGCTTGAATCCTGATGGTGCAATGAGCAAGGGACTCACATCTGAGTATACCCTTCCACGCTTAGGGTGGACAAAAATATTTACAACAAGGGGTGGTGAGGGACAGAGTCTCTGAATTAAACAGAATACTCTCACCCAGTCAAGAGATCAGGGCTAGATCCAACACCGTTTTTTAGCTCACTGCACCATCCCAGTTTCAGAACCTGGCTGTATGCAAATTAGTCTGTTCCTGTCCCAGTGCATGATGGGAACAGGGCAAACCAAACTACAAAAGCCAATTCTTACACTGGGAAGGAAACAAGCTACCGGGGACCGGTTTCTGGCATTTCAGCCTCCATGTGACCTTCCTGTCCATCCAAACTAGCTGTAGTAAGGTGACTGAGTGTTCATTCCCCACACGGTAGACTCTGATATGAGCATTCTGCGTTACCTTGTACTCATGGAGGCTAGTTTTTCGAGGCTTGCATGCACCATAGTCCGGTTGTTGGGGGTCTAGTCCCTAATGTCAACTCCAGGAGTATGGATAAGTGATCTGAAAAGCCCCCCAACATAATTTGCGAAGGAATGGGAGGGAAATAAAAGAGCGGCTCAGGATGAAACGGTTGAGTCTAGAGGGGCTATTGTGGATTGTCAAGATGTGTGTATAATCATTAACAGAGGGGTGGTTAAGGCACCAGACATCTTAAAGGCCATTGTCAGTCAACAGGTCGGCAAGCTGTGCCCTGTCTGAGCAGAAGCAGCTCCTTCAATTGAGTGGAGGCATGTCGCCCCATTAAAATGCCCCCAGAAAAGTCCAGGAGATGAAAAATAAAATGGTAATGAAGTTACTTTAGTACCATTTTATCTTACGTCAACCCGTCTTGACACAGGAAGGGGAGAGCCTGCTGAGGGGCAGCTTTGGTGGGCTGCCTGTGTACTAGTTTATAGTGTGCAGTCCACTGAAGTAGGCGGTCTTACTCCCCACAGATGCATATACTGAACCCAGAATGACAATGTGAAATCCACGTTTCAGTTTCGCAATGGCATACCTGCCCTCAGGGTCTGTCCAGGTCTACAGCAAGGTATGTGGGAGTGACGTATGTGTTAAGATGGCACCCAAGCACTTTCTTTGCGGATGGGAAGAGTTCAGTCAGCGAAACCAGAATTCATGCCTATTGTGTGACTGCTCTCCACCACCCATCCTACCCAGTCACTACTCAATTTGTCCTCCTTTCTGATGGATGAGTGTAATTCCTTTAGGAATGCTACATCTGCTTTAATATGGCAAAGGTAGTTAAGGATCTTTTTATGATTGATAAAGCTGGACAAGCAATTTACATTCAAGGACACAATACGGAGGGGTTGGCTCAGGGTCTGCGAGGGAGGCATTGGTATGGAAAAAGGAGGCGGACCTTGCGTATGATACGAAAGTAAAGGTAGACACCATCACTCTAAAAGTGGGCAAACAAGGAAATACCCTCCCTAAGGTGTTGTGTCTGAAGATTGCGAATTGGGTAAGAGGAATGTAGTGTCTGCGGTTTGAGTGAATGAAACAGTGAGATGGGTGTGTTCTAGGTTAATATGCACAAAAAGGCAACACCAGCTAACAACTGTGATCTGCAGAACCCTCCCCTGACCCTCAGCACTGGGGGATCACGTTGACCTATATATTAGCTTAGGGTGGGAGTCACTAGCATACATTCGAGATAGATGGGGGGTAGCCAGACATGAACTGCACCTCTCAGCTCTATACGGGCCTGTGGCGGGAAGGCAAACATTGCCCAAGTCCACCAAGCATCAACCATCCTGCTCCACCAATAGCAGATGACCCCCCCTCCAAGAAGCCAGCGATATTTTGGTGTTTCAACTGAGTGTGACAAATAACAATAATGCAAGCAGTTGACAAGCAGTAAAACAGTAATCCAGAAAATGTAGTAAAGGATATATGACAATAGGAAGAACCACATTGAGCATCTCTTGCGAGTAGAACAAGAAGTGTCCAGGTCTCGCCATTTCAAAGTCCTAAACTGGGGCTGCTATAGTCTTCCTAGGATGCTTGTTTCCAGTCCAGGGAGGACCTGGCTTGGCAGTTCGGGCTGGACTGATTTGCATATGGCTGGGTTCAAACTGGAATGGCATGGTGAGCAAAAGAACGATGGATTTAGGCCAAGATCTATGTACTGGGGTGAATGTATGGCATTGTTCTGCATTCTGTCCATCAATTGTTGTTTTTGCAATAGACCTCCGAGGTGGCAGCAGGCTTGTCTTTCTGTTATCCCTGCCTCAGTCCTGGTTCAGGACGTCAATCACCCAGTCCAGATCTTCTCTGTCCAAATGACAGTGTAGAGTGGAACTAGGCTTGCCATGGTGATTAGCTAGTTTTGGGCTAAAGGCCCTTGTGGAGCCAGTGTCTCCTTTCTTGGATTGAAAATGATTCAGAGGTGGAACGTATGTGCATTGAGTCATCTAAAGTTGGCTGCCAATTGGTCTGGGTCATCGTAGTCCGTGGTATGGCCTTGCACAGTCGCAATCAATATGGCTTGGTCCAGTAGGCCAAATTATATCCCTGCAGGCAGGGACAGAGTGCCAGCAGATTTTTCCTTTTGACCGCCATCTCATGTGAAAAACCTGCTGTGACATGAATCGTAGCTCCGTCATAATGAAATGGTACCCCATTTTTTTGGGCAACCTGTAGTATAGCCTTGGCATGTTGGTGGTGCAGGAGATAAGCTATGAGGACTCTGGGGGTGCTAGGGGAGAGTGCTGAGTTGGCTCATAGTTTGTGTGCTCAGTGGAACTCCAAGGGCTCCAAGGACACAGGCTTCCAAGTCTGATACTTTACTTTTTAGTCTCTGAATATGAACACCCTAGTCCGACTGTTGACAGTATAGTCTATCAAATTCATCCACCTTCTTATCCGTGGAGCTGAGACACAGGTGCGTTTGCGAGAGCTCAGTCTGCAGAAATTTGATATCAGATGCCACGGGTGTGATGGTGGTGTCAAAAGTGGACAATTTGGATCTCATGACAGTGAGCTCCTTAAGGATTGTTGCTATGTTTTTTTTTGGCCATGGCGTCAGATTTGGCAGGTGTGTGGGATACCCCCTGGATATGGTGGCCTTTGTGTCCAACATTGGAAGGCAGACTGGAAGATAGCCACTTACCCTGAGTACTTACTCGCACAGTGATACTCACAGCATGCACTTGTAGTGGTCGGGCTGCCAGTGCAGAGGAGATCTGATCTAAGGAAGTTCCCAGGTGCAAGTGCTATTCTGTTGTGGAGGGTCTGGGTTCCTTGTGAAGCAATGGATAGCAAGGTGAGGGCCGGCAGGCACCTGTTGTGTAGACTGCCAAAGGGCCCAGTCCATGGGCAAGTCTGTTGAAGCTGTGCAGTATAAGGCCGGTCACCTCACAAACCAGAAAGCAGGGGTGGTGTCCCAGGGAACCAGGCTGTCAATGACAGATCAGATCCATCATAGGCTGATACTCCACTAGTCAGTCCAGATAGCTCTGGTGGTGGAGGTGGGGTCTATAGTGTCCGAGCAAGAGGAGTAACAGGATGTTAGCATGTGGCTGTGAAACCCAGCTTCCCAGAGACAGATGCTTCTTACCTCTGGCATATGCCCAAGATTCTTCTGCCTTCTAAAGCCCTGCCCCTCACAAGCCACCACTGCGGAAGGAGAATCGAGAGTTGAAAGACTTAAAGCACTGAGGGCCCTCTTTATCATTCCTCTGCTCCAGCTGTGTCTTTGCATGTTGGGTAAAGAAGACCAGGCCTCGAGGTGTTACTGGGGTCTACTGAAGTAGCATGCACTGAGCAGGGTGTATAGCATCCGAGAAATCTGAGGCAGGATGGCCCAGAGCAAAACAGTTCCTCCAAAAGCTGATTGGGCAAATAGAAAAAGGAAGCCCTCTGGGCCTACCATCCCCGCATGCCACCTGGGCAGGACAGGGAAGTAACTAATGCGTGCATCCCTGTTGTTGTGTCGGCGCCACCCTGACCGCAATCAGCAATGTGTCACCCTGTGACTCAAGACCAATGTGATGAGCAACATGGACGTAAGGGTGATTTAATGGCCTTACATTCATCCATACTTCCACACTTGAAAGATCATAGACATGAGACATCTGTGTGATTATGAATGTTTAATGCACATTCAGTGGAGTGTTGCAGCTGGAGCAGTACATAGCAATGCTAACCCCACTTTACAATGTTGGCCCGTGGAGGGCCAGCCAGAGTCCTTCAGGGAATGACAAGTCCAAAGATGAGGAAGAGTTCAGTCTGCATTCTGAATGCTGTGTCATTGGCGATCAAACAGAATATGGCAGTCCAAATTGAGGTCCAAGGTGAGTGTCGCAGAATGTATCGGGGGACAGTGGAAGGTGATGATATTGCAGAGGGCAGATCCAAGCAGAAACTGGCCCTACGGTGGAGATGAATGCTACTGCGTCCTTCTTACCACGAAGCCAGATTCATCCGCATCCTCTGCTGTTTCATGTGCCTCACGTGTGGGTGGTGGTGTTCTGTCTCCAGCACTGTGTGGCAGTGACACATCCGTGGCCGGAAGTGGAATGTCTGCCACACTGCGTGGCACTGACACTTCAGGGGGCGAAGACGTGGATGTGTGGTAGCAGCAGCATGCATCAGCACCAGGCTTTGTGGCAGCAATGCCATGAGGATGGTCCTGAGGTCCATGAGGAACCCTGCTACCTCTCGCTGGTGTGCAGCCATGGCAGCCGCTCTTTCCGCCTGCGTCCGGTCCATGGCTTCCATTAACATGTGTCCCCAACTCCTGTGTGACATCTCTAGAGCCACTCTGACTGGACAGTTGTTCTAGTCTCTGAGTCAAGGGTTCCAGCGATGTCAGCCATGGTCCATTGGAGAGCATGGAGTAGACTGTTGGTATCCGTTAGGGACTGTGAGTGGTCCCTCATGGGACTTAGACACCCACATACGGCATAGTTTGTCATGCGGTCAAACGCCACCCGCACCTGTTCAGCTAGATTCTCCTGGCACCCAAATACACGGCATTGGAAGGCCATGTGTTGGTTGGGGTCCTGGAAAGCAGCTGTGGTGGTGGGTGCTGCCTGCTGTGTGGTCTGTGTAGGGGGTGGGGTCTCCTTGTGGCAGCCGGGCTGCCCTGCTCTGGAGGTGGGGCGCAGAGGCTCTCCACGAGCTGTTGGAGAGTGTTGGAGTCGAAGCTGTGGTGCTCCTCTTCGTCATCAGAGAAGAGAGGTTTGGTCTGCTCTTCAGGAGGTGTTGGTTTTCCTTCTGCAATGTGGATAGGAGATGCAGTGTAACATTGTGTTCACATGCATGTTGACGCATTGTACATATTCACATTCAGACTGCATGACAGTGTACATCGTGACTGTACTGGAGTGAATGTATGACATTGTTCTGCATTCTGTCCATCAACTGTGTTTTTGCTACTTTGTTTTTGTGTTTGGGGAGAGCTGCCTATGTAATGCGGGACAGTGGGTATTTTGACAACATCACAGATGTGTGTTACTACTTGTACATTATCAACTCACATTTCCCTACAATGCCAAATGTGATTGGCCAGTTTCTACACACATGCAGCACCAGTTGTGTCCTGTGTCCTGTTGTGGACGTGTTGCGGTTTGTACCAAATCGTTGTCAATGTTGATGTGCTCTGCATGTTAAGTGTTTGTGCTGCATTTTGGGGGAGTCGCCTCTGCAGCTCTGATTTTGCAGCCCCTTCTCCCTTACATGCGGTGTGCCTTTGACTTCTGTGCTTATATGGTGCAGTGATGTTGCATACTTGGGTACATTGGTCTCTTGGTGGGAGTTGAGGATCTGGGGCCTGGTTTGTCTGCAGATATGCTCTACTTAATTGTGCATGTGTGCCATTGTGCCCATTTCCCCCCGTACCCCCAGTCCCTGGTCGTTACTAATCCCTGGTGCTATTGTGTTCGGTCATGTTGAGCAGTGTCTGGTCCCCCAACTCCTGCCACTGTCTACCCACTGATAACTGTGGACACCGTTTCCTCCATCTCCTCCAGCTCCTCCTCTGGCACTGGACTCCCACCTCCAGTCTGCATTGCTGCCTTCCAGGTTGTTGGCGAGTTTCTGCTTGGTTTTGCGCTTGACTTCATTCCAGCACCTCGTGACCTCTTCCATTGTCCTCTTCAGCGCTCCGACTGCATTCACCTTTTCCATAATGGACTGCCATATTCCATTTTTTTTGCCAATGACACAGTGGCGGTGATGAACAGTTGTTGATGGTGTTCTACCACCTCCATTATCAGGATCCTGCTTCCCTGCGGACTGAAGCACTTCTTCCTACTCTTCTTCTCCATGCCCTTCCCTGACCCCGAGGTTGCAGGCTGGTCCTCTGGGGGGCTTTTGGGGTTCTGGTTGTTGTTTGGCTTTTGTTTGTATATTTTTTCCTACTTTTATGCTAATTTTTCCCACCTCCGTGTGTGAATTGCAGGCGTGTCGCTGGTTTTCACCGATTTGTGTATCGCAACTTTTTTTGCGTTTGTGTTTCGCATTTTTGATGAGTTATTGTGGGCCACCTTTTTGTGAATACTAAGTTAACACGGCATTAATTTCCCGCAATAGACTGCGATGTGAATAGTTGCTTTAAGCTAATTTTGCAGTGATTATCATACGTTCTTGGGAATATCCCCCAGTATTTTTCCACGGTGCGCCCTTGTAGTACAAAACCAGCTCTGGATATCTAGCAGAAGACCATCTCTGCAGCAGGGTAAACGGTATTGGAGCTCCCCCGGTGCCGGGCTCTTTCAGTGATCCTCCAAATTGCTCCTTGGGGTAGCTCCACCCCTTCGTGTGTTGATGTTCTGTGCTGGTTATATATATCTTTTGGCAGTGCTGATACTATTGGCGTCCTTCCCACCATTAGTGTACAAAAAGCACTGGCAACTACTCACTTTCGAGGCAGTTTCTTCACTAGATTGAAGGCCCAGAAAATAGGAATCTGGTATTATTTCGAATTTTTATTACCAATCAGCTTTAAAAAGTTTATAAAAATATAGACAAATTCAATGTAATTGTTTTAAAACTATGCATTAGACATTACTACAGCAGTGAACATTGGTACATTCTTCACTTCAGTCACACAATCATTAATTCCTGTCATTCTTAATAGTCAACAATACATATTGAGGGCCTTATTTATGAGGCCTTGCGTCACTTTTACGCCTCTGGTGCGTCACTTTTTGCGATGCACCAGTGGTGTAAAAAATGTGCCATTTGCAATGGTGTGATGACCTCTCCTCCTCTTTTGTCCAATCAAATTTGGGGATTCTTACACTTGCAACATTGGGGGCTGGTACACTGACCTGGGAAATAGTATAACTAAGGTAGGTTTAGTTAGTTAATTTGTCTGACTTGTCTGAATAGCTGACCTGTCACTGACCCAACGCACTCAATAGGTGATCGAGAGCAGAGGGGCTGCGAAGCACTCTGTCAGAAGATTTGCTGACCCAATCGGGGTCCGGGAAGCTGAGGTTCTGGCGAAGCACTTTGTCGGTGAAATCGATAACCCAATCGGGGTTCTGACTGTTAGCTGCAAATCGTTTTGATTAACGTGTTCCCTTTCTTACCTTCCCTTTGAAAATTTCTAAATTGTTTTGATTACTTAGCCTGTTCCTTTTTCTTACCCTTCCTCTTCATAAATGCTCAAAATTGTTTTATTATATTTTATTTATTTGTTTATTTTGAGAGATTTATTGAGCGCACAACTACTCGTAGGTGTCTCAGCGCTGTGGATCCTCTAAGGCAGTGCATCATTTTTGATTGAAAAGCCAAAGTTTTTATTTGCTTGCGAAATGATAGTAAAGATGTACTAGTCTTAATTTAGGATGGAAGGCTATTCCATAGTTTAATGGTCGTAACAATGAAGGACATGTCACCCCATGAGACTTTTTTTGTTCTTGGAACCTTCAATAGGCTTGCTGTGGAGGAGCGGAGAGATCTTGCCGGAATGTAAGGACATAAAGAATGTTTTAAGAATGCAGGTCCCTTTTCTTACCCTCCCTTATTGCTAAATGATCGAAATCAGTTTAATACATCTTTTGCATAGTTACATTCTGGTCCTGATTTTTATTATTGAGAGTCTTGTGGTGTTTAATCTTTGGATCATGACCATTTAAAAAATGTAGATAAAGAGTTTAAAACTTTCCTGAGTCTGTGGTTATTATATGAGTGCAAATGTTATTTTTCCTATTATGCTAACTCACTGATCCAATATGTTACAGGTACCAGCGACAAAGATTGGTAAGTCAATGGTATAGGACCTAATAGGTAAAATAGACTGGTAGTAGAGCAAAGGTTACCTGATTAAGTTATATGTTATTGATTTATGGGCCCAGGTGAGTATGTAAAAATGTTTTATAGTCGGGTGACCTGCGCGCTCTATCACTATTAATTTGTGTCCATATGACCCTTATTAGAATCAGTACTCTTTGTAGATATACCAACTGTGGCTTGTATTCTTAATCGTCCTGTGTCATCCATCTACACACGTTTCGCCAAATCAACGTCTTCATCAGGAAAGTCACGTCCAATGTAAAATCTTGTAGATATCCTATTGTTAAAGATTCTCAGGACCGAAAGGTAAATGATGATGGACAAAGGGGTGCCAGCACAATTGACAAAACTGCAACAATTTCCATAGCACATTGTTATGTGTGAGTTCAATGAAGAGGCTTGTACAGGTACGCACAGGGTATCCAAGGTCGGCTTAGAAATCGACGACCGCCTGTGGTTGGTCGAAGCTGGGGAGACTTCTATGTGGTGTTAATCAGAAGCTGCGCTGTCCACAACTACCGGGCCCGCCTGGACACACTACTCCATCGTCCTCCAAAGTATCGTCATCCACCTACCTTTGCATCCCCCCATTTTCTCCTCATACATCTTCCTCATCCAGTCCTTATGGTATGAACAGTCCTCTGCTCTCCCAGATATTGATTACCTGAGCCTCCCAAAAACATATCCCCATTTGGCCACCCCTATCCCAACATGCCATATCAAAGTAAGCCTCACCTGGCCACATTCTGATTTTTGATTCTGTGAAGTAGTGTTGATGTCTGCAGCCCAGCCGTCGGTAAGAGAATTGTTTCCTTACTTCATTTACTGAATGTTTTATTGAATAATTTGTTTCCGTGATTTCTTATTCTATTTGTAAAAATCTGCTTCAGATATTTCGTTGTGTTTAGGGAGTTGATACTGAATCACTTGGTGTTCAGGACTCGTCGTGCAGACGGCAGAACTCACTGGGTGGTCCTTTCTGTGGCTTAGAGGGCCCTGCGATGAATTTAGCGGTACATTCATATCTTAGTTTTCCATTGGCAGGGTTTCTCGGCACACCGGGTCTCCAGCTTTGCAGTCATATTTGGCGGATGACAGTCTTGGAGTCATGGGCTCTGAAGGTCGTTTCTTGTGGTTACAGGATTTCGTTTGTGTCCCCTCTGCAGCAGCATTTCAGAGAGACTCGGGTTCCTTGAGACTCACTGAAGAGGCTCAGTTTACTGGTGGGGTTTCAGTTGCTTTTAGACACGCCAGTCATTCCAACTGGTTTACCTTCACTCCATCCTGTCTTTGTTCAAACCAGGGGACTTCTTGTGTTCTCTGAACATGAAGGATACCTACCTGCACATTCCCATTCATCCACGTTCCCGCAATTGCTTCCGGTTTGCATTAAATAGCATCCTTTACCAATGCAGGGTCCTGCCATTTGATCTGTTGGTGTACAGTCAAAATATCGAGTTTTTAATATCGAGTAGCAATAATATCGAGTAACAAATATAGAATAGGCATACTATCGAATAGACAGAATATAGACTACCAAAATATCGAATAGAATAGTATTAATATCGAATAGAATAGCATTAATATTGAATCAAAAATATAGAATGAACAAAATATCGAATGGACTGAATATAGAATACAAAAATATCGAAAGGACAGAATACAGACAACAAAAATATTGAATTTGAGGTAAGTAAGTTAATATTATTTTTAATATTTGCGTAATATAATTCTGTAGCGGGTTGTGGGTTTATAGGGGAATAGGGTGGGAAGTAATTTAATTATAATTAATTAAATATGTTATTTTATTTATTGGTATTTATTTTGAGTTAATTGTTAATTCATTATTATTAATTGGTAATTAATTAAAATATAATTGGTAATTATTTTTAATTGATTAATTGATAAATATGTTAATTTTAGTAATTTATTTTCTGTAGCGGGTTGTGGGTTTATAGGGGAAT
Organism: Lissotriton vulgaris; assembly: GCF_964263255.1. NCBI lineage: Eukaryota > Metazoa > Chordata > Amphibia > Caudata > Salamandridae > Lissotriton > Lissotriton vulgaris. Next base: position 1,612,637,788 of record NC_141687.1, on the reverse strand, counting down.
AGGGTGGGAAGTGATTTAATTATAATTAATTAAATGTGTTAATTTATTTATTGGTATTTACTCTGAATTAATTGTTAGTTAATTGGTAATTAATTAAATATATTTGGTAATTATTTGAATTTATTAATTGATAAATATGTTAATGTTTGTAATTTATTTTCTGTAGCAGGTTATGGGTTTATAGGGGAATAGGGTGGGAAGTAATTTAATTATAATTAATTAAATATGTTAATTTATTTATTGGTATTTATTTTGAATTAATGGATTAATTGTTAATTAATTAATAATTGGTAATTAATTAAAATATAATTGGTAATTTATTTTAATTGATTATTTGATAAATATGTTAATTGTAGTCATTTATTTTCTGTAACGGATTGTGGGTTTAGAGGGGAATAGGGTGGGAAGTAATTTAATTATAATTAGTTAAATATTTTAATTTATTTATTGGTATTTATTTTGAATTAATTGTTAATTCATTATTAATTGGTAATTAATTAAAATATAATTGTTAATTAATTTTAAATAATTGATTAATTGATAATTATGTTACTTTTATTAATGTATTTTCTGTAGTGGATTGTGGGTTTATAGGGGAATAGGGTAGGAAGTAATTTAATTGTAAGTAATTACATTTAAAAAAAATGTTGATCTAATTTTTTATTAATTTTAAATTGTTAATTAATTTATTGTTAATTGGTAAATAATTTGTATTAGTAGGTAATTATTAATAAGTTTTTTAATTGATTAATTAATATATTATATAAAATTGTTCATTATTTAAATTAATTTGTAATTGGTATTAATATTTATGCTATTTTTATTTATATATGAAGTATTTAGTTTCCCTACTGTTGCACTCACTGGAGTGGGAATAGTAATTTTTACCCTCCCACTATTCAATGCTTTCCCTACTGTTGCACTCTTTGGAGTGGGAATAGTAATTTTTACCCCTCCCTAGCCAACGTTTTACCTACTGTTGCACTCTCTTGAGTTGGAATAGTAATTTTTACCCTCCCGATATCCAAAGCTTTCCCTACTGTTGCACTCAGTGGAGTGGGAATAGTAATTTTAACCCTCCCGCTATCCAACGCTTTCCCTACTGTTGCACTCACTGGAGTGGAAATAGTAATTTCTACCCCTTCGCTAGTCAAAGCTTTCCCTACTGTTGTACTCTCTGGAGTGGGAATGGTACTTTCTACCCTCCCGCTATCCAACGCTTTCCCTACTGTTGCACTCACTGGAGTGGGAATAGTAATTTTTACCCCTACGCTATCCAACGCTTTCCCTACTGTTGCACTCTCTGGAGTGGGAATAGTAATTTTTACCCCTACGCTATCCAACGTTTTCCCTACTGTTGCACTCACTGGAGTGGGAATAGTAATTTACACCCCTACGCTATCCAACACTTTCCCTACTATTGCACTCACCGGATTGGAAATAGTAATTTTTACCCCTACGCTATCCAACACTTTCCCTACTGTTGCACTAACTGGAGTGGGAATAGGAATTCTTACCCTCCCGCTATCCAACGTTTTCCCTACTGTTGCACTCACTGGAGTGGGAATAGTAATGTTTACTGCTACGTTACCCAATGTTTTTTCTACTGTTGCACTCACTGAAGTGGTAATAGTAAATTTAACCCTCTTGCTATCCTATGGTAAATATATTGTATTTTTTTTAATTAATACTATGTTTATATATATATATATGTTTAATTTTTTTAATTATATTAATTATCTATTAGTTTTGATGTTATTTAAGTATTTTAATTTTTTAAGTTAGTTATATTTATTATTTTATTAATTTTAAATTACTTTTAACTATTTTAAAAAGTCGATATTTTGACTGTCTATATTTTTAACATCAATAGTTTTGATTCAATATTTTTGTACTTACCTGTTTGGAGATAGGAAGTCGATATTATGGCATTCTATATTTTTTACTCGATATTTTGGTATCTCAATATTTTTTACATCAATATTTTTTCAGTGATCCGATCTGTTCTCCGCACCAAGGGTATTCACCAAAGTGGTAGCTCCTCTGATGGGTATTATTTATTCTACTGGTATTCAGGTTTACCTATATTTAGATGATTGACTCATTACTTCTCCTTCCTTCTTCATTTAATGCACAACAAGATATCCAACACATCTGTGCAGCCCTGGAGAAACACGGGTCCCTGCTCAACATAGCCAAGTCCCATCTGGTGCCCTCCTAGTGACTCCTTTTAATTGGGGCTCATTTTCAAACAGACTCAGGCAGGTGCTTTTGTCAGATGATTGGAGGTCCAGTTTTAGACTCACTTGTCCTCTCTGTTGGCTACGGAAGCCGTTCCTGTGAGAACTTGGTTGAGAAGTCAGGGGGAGATTGCTTGGACTCTGGCCATATTTCCTTGAAGTCGCTTGCATTTATTTCCTCTGGTCCACCATATTCTTCGGCATTGGAATCCAATGTCACCGAACTATGATTGCCTAGTTCCAGTGACATTGGAGATCAGGCGGGATCTCTATTGGTGGTTGATAGAAGGTCACCTCTCAGTGGGGTTCCTTCAGAATCCCTTCAGAATCCCTCGCCTGTTTGCTTCGTGACTACAGATGTCAGCAGGGAGGGCGGGGTGCCATTTGCCACCAATAGTCAGCACATTGGAGGTGGTTTCCAGCTTAGTCCCCTTGTGCCTCAAATTGGTGGGTACTGGCAGATGTTTGGATTGCTCTCCTCAGGTCTGCCCGTTGATTAGACCACAGGACGTTTGTGTCAACACCCACAGCCTCATGGTTCATTCTTGCATCAATAGACAGGGGGAATGGGGTCCCTGGATCTTGTTTTCCTGACCTGGAGGATTTGCAGTTGGACAGTGCAGAATCACTTGGCTCTGTCAGCTATGTATCTTCCAGGGAAGGAGAACAGGCCATCATTTCCCACCCTCGAAATCCCTCTGTCTGTCTTGTCACCTTTTTCACCAGATCGTGGTTCAGTACGGGTTCCCTGGTTGGATCTGTTCACCACATCGGGAAAATGTCTCCTCCCCTCCTTTTGTTCCCTGATTCCTTCTCAGACAGCCAGGGCAATGAATGAGCTATCAGTCCTGTGTCCAGCAGGTCTCTTCTATTGTTTCCCTTTCTTCCAGTTAATTTCCGAGGTGGTGAGAAAGATTCAGTCAGACCATGTGGAGGTTCTCCTGATGGCTCTTGGTTGGACAAGGAGGTCTTGGTATCCCTGCTCAATCAGTTGTCAGTATCTCCCCAGTGGCAGTTTCCTTATCTCCTCTCTCCACTGAGGTCTCCGCACCTGTCACTGGCGCCTGCTTGGAGGCTGAAGTTGAGGGTTGGCATTTTGGAGGCTTAGGTTGATTTCGTAAGGTTGTTCTTTATTGGTGACTGACACTATTCTGCAGTCACAGCGTCCATCTACGTTGAAAACATATGGGCTGTATTGGAAGAACTTTGAGAAGTGGTGCATATCTATGTCTTTGTCTCCCTGTGTGTACGATACCAATTGCATCTTGGATTTTATGTGAGTTGGGTTTTTGATTGGTCTGGCAGTTTCTATCATTCGTAACCAGTGGGCAGCGATCCAGGCAATTAGGGGTACTGAGGTTTTGATTATTTCAGTTCTGGCTTTGTGCCGTTTGAGAAGTTTCTTTCTTAAAAGGTCAGTTTACAATCCCCGGTTCCCTCATGGGATATTACCCTGTTACTGTATAATCTACAGGCCCCTCTTTTGGACCCCTGGAACCTTCTGAGTTAAAATTCTTGTCTGCCAAGTTAGTGTTTCTTGTGGCCATCTGTTCGGTAGGCGGATTGAGGAAATTAGAGCGTTACTGGCTTCTCCTCCATTTACTTGTTTTTGTTCTGGTCGAGTTATTTTACAGCCCAGTCCTTCTTTCCTGCCTAAGGTATCTACGTCTTTTCATTGATAGGAGGACATCATCCTTTTGTTTTTTTTGCTGAGGAACAGGCCAGGTTACATACTTTGGATGTGCATTGGGCTTTGTCTCTATACTTGTCTAGGATGGAGTCTTTCCATAAGGTTGATTCATTGTTTGTTACTTTTGGCATGTCTACTAAGGGTCTTCGTCATTCTTCTGCTATCGTATCCAGGTGGGTTAAGTTGGCAACCACAGGCACCAATGACTCAGTGGGTCAGATGTTATTTTCCTCTACAAAAGGCAGATCTACAAGGGGTATGTCTGCCTCTTGGGCAGCTTCCAATTGAACATTGCTCCATGATATGTGTTGTGCTGCTATTTAGGTGTCTCCTCAGACCTTTATGTCTCACTATTGCTTGCAGGTTGGTGGTTCATCGTCTGCCTCTTTTGCTGATCATGTGTTATCTGTGGTCGATGCTGTCTGAATTTTTCCTGACATTTCTTTCTTTAATAAACACCTGGTGTTGCATTCTGTTTCCAGGTTGCTATTTCTTCTTTTCTGTGTCTTCTACCAAAATATGTCTGCTTGGATATTGGCTCATGCAGTAAGGACTGGATGAGGAAGATGTATGAGAAGGCAATGCCCGGTTACTCACCGGTAAACTTCATTACTCTGAGTACAGGTCTTCCTCATCCCCCTCCCTTCCTGCTCCCATACTGTACTTTGGTTCAGGTTAGCTTGGATATGTTCAGGATGTGAGCAGGTGAGGCTTCCTGTTATATGGCATGCTGGGATAGGAGTAGCCATATTGGGGGTATATTTTTGGCTGGTTCAGGTAATAAATATCTGTGGTAGCAGAGGACTGCTCCTATCGCTATGACTCTGATGAGGAAGACCTGTACTTGGAGTAATGAAGTTTACTGTGAGTAACCGGGCATGCGCCATTGTTCGGGTACCATTTCTGTTGTTCACAGATAATGTGTTTTCCTTCTATCTGTCATTTCCTGGGTAGTTCATCTTTTGGGAAAGTTGACATTGCTGATGTGTTGTTCGCACTGTGTTTAATAATCAAGTGCTGAGTTCTACTAGAATTTCTTGTATAGCGCCCCTTTGTGTTCGTACTAGGGAAGGCCCATCTGCGTTGTTATTGTAAGAGTACGTCCATGGTGGGGTGTACATTTTGTTTGTGGTGGGTAGTTGTGGGTAGCATTATGGGTATCATTGTTGATACGCTTTTATGTCTTTGTTGACTTCTGTAAATATGATTAATCACCGCAGGGACTTTTAAATTGCATCTGTGGCTGTAGAATCGATAATATCCTCTGGAATGTTGTGCAGGCTGGGCTTGTCCTGCATCAACGTATTTTGTCCTTTATTCCGAGCAGCCTTTGTGCGCCGGTTGTGCCGTTAGCTTTGACGCCCATTCTATTGTGTTCTTTGTGTGAACATCTGTCTATATTTTCGGTGCTATTTTAGCATGCCTGCTTCTGTTTCGAGATCTGAGCAACGAACTGGTGGATTTGCTCGTGAACAAATACGATGGAAATATATTAGTGAATGTAAAGTTGTTTTTTTTTTCTCACGCCACGATTTCGCTTACATTAAAATATCTGACTGAGGTAATATCAGTTCGGGAACATGGTGTGTTGCCATCGACTGAATAAAGGAAGGAAACGAGGTGCTTCCAGCTGGAGCAGACTGAGCTCAAGTGTAATTAGGAAAGTATATGCAAATGTGAATGCAAATGTAAGAACAATTATACAGTACAGCTATACTGTACGAGAAGGTCACCCCTAGGTACCAATAGCATGATATGGATTATTCTCAGCTGCGCCTTGCCAGTGCATACAACAGAAACCTTCTAGTAAAGTACGCATTATATGTATTAGTATTATTATAATTATTATTATTAGTAATAATATATGTATTATCATCCTCATCATCATTATTATTATTATTATTATTATTATTATTATTATTATTATTATTATTATTATTATTAGTGATATTATTAATATTGTTATTGTGTTAATTATTATTATTATCATTATTATCATTATTATTATTATTATTATTATTATTACACGTATTATTTACATATCAACAACAATCACGGTAATAATAATAATAACATTGTTGCCAAGTAATGGCATATTGGCCCGTCACCCTGTCGGGTAGGGTTCTGCCCACCAATCCCTAGTAGGTCATTTATCTTTTTCACTCCAAACGGAACTATGCCATGCAATAGAAAATAAACAGAAGGGGTTATGTGTGTTACTGTCCAATAATGCCTTAATTACCCTGTCTTGGACCCGGTGGTTTATGCTATTTTAGTCTCTATTTAATGCTGGCGCAGATTGTTTGGCATTGGATTTTCGCAGCAGTCATTTACGTCATTCACTGACGTTTCGCACGTGAAAGTATTATTCGTGGATAGAGTTTGTTATTCTGCCTATACTCTCGAGTCTGCACGTGTGTTTAAACACGGCCTTTTGACGGTGTCCCCAAGAGAGGGTCAGAGGAAACCTTTGAGGGTAGTGCTGAATAGGAAGGGCATAGGGTGGGGCCTGGCGCTGCTGTGCTTTACACAAAGCACGCAGACACACAAAGACGCAGGATTTCAATCACACGCCTGCACCTTCTGGAACTGTTCTGTTGTCAGGGATCTGTTCTGGCAGTGCACGCGTGCATTGCCTTTTAAGTGTTTGCTTCTTTGAAATAGCATTTAAAAAGCTGGGTTTCAGCTCCTCCGTTCCTCAAGAAGGGAGAAGAAAAGTTCCTGCCTCCCTTTGTTTGCACGAGCTTTGCTTCCGTGTTGCAAACAGGTGGATCGGTAGAGATTGGGCGATAAAGGAGGCTTGGCTGCGACTCGGCCCCACAATGAAGCCATTGTCACGCGCGCATCTTCCTTCTGCTGCAGCCCTCGGGTGGCCTTCCCCGCGCGAGGGAGGAGAACAAGAAAAGGGCCTGTATCATTGGGTTTTATTCTCCCATTGCAATCGAATTCCCTTTTGATGCGGCCACGAGGGGTGAAATGCTCTGAGGAACTCCCTCCCCCAGACTGCCCCAGTTTCTTGGAATGTCGGGGAGGCTGGGCCGGCCCCACAGCGCACACTGTCAGTGTGCCATGTGCCGCTCTTTGTTATGTTCATCAAATGAAAGTCTGTCCGCCATAGACCACGAGCCACCCGTCAGAGGCAGATGTCACCAAAGTGCCCTCCTGGAAGCCTGCTCTCCCCACACCCCCACCCTTTTCTTCACCAGTGAAGAAAGGAAAGCTTTTAGCTTTTGAAATGGTATCCAATGCCACCAAGGTCTGTTCTTTCAGTGAATGTGGCAAGATTTTTTTTCCTCTTTGAATGAGAGCAGCCTTTATTGTAAAGGGTTTCAATAACCGATGCATTGTGCCCGAGACTGGGTTACAAGTGGGCCTTTGTGTTGTGTGAGAAGCAGCGTGCCTGTGAGCCGAGCACTGACATGCTGCTGGCAATCTGCAGTCCCACTGTCTGTGCCCTGCGCTCCTGAAGATGGATGCCAAGTCCCTGCCCGAGGTTCTTTCACCAACCAGCCCTGGCTCTTTCCCTCATGACAGACCTTGATTATCAATTAGGAATCTCTCACAAACATTCTGTAGTTCTCACAAAGACCACTATTAATACCTGTAGTTCGCAAATCCATCCGCATGTGAGTTTTCGCACTAAAATAGGCAACGTTGCACCCCTTTTAAGGTGTTGAGAAAATATTACCAACATTCATCAGTTTTCAAAGTCATGAGGAAAACAGTGTGAAAATTAACTCAAAAGGAAAGGGCATTCAACGCCAAGTATCCCAGGCAAATGAAATATTGGCACTGGCGAGAAAAACGCTGTCAGTTCGCGGGGAAGAACCACACAAGTGTATAGAGATAGGGAAGGAAGGTTGAGAACTCTGGAAATTAAGGGTAGACCAATAATCAAGATCTGGGCAAGACATCACTTGCTTAATAACTCAGGGCCAGATGTACGGGCATTCATTTCTTTTGTCACAAATTGTGCAGTTTTGCGACTCACAATTTGCAACTCGCAAAATGTAATGTACAACAGTGTCACAGACACTGTTTGCGATTCTAAATGGGGTCGCAAATGGATGGCCTCATCAATGTTCATGAGGCAGGTCGCAATTCCCTACTCATTGGGAATGGCTACCACTCCATGGGATGGTGGCCTGCTGGGGTCAGCAGACCACCATGTCTGTGACTGTTTTTTCAATAAAGCAGGTTTTTCTTTTAAAATGCAGATGCAATTAAAAAAGAAAATTAAACGTTTTGTTTCATTCTTTAAGAGTAGGCAGTGGCCTGTGGGACCACGGGCTGCTCTTAAAAATATTTTCGCTTCCATTCACAAAGGAGGAGTCCTCTGGACACCCCTTTCCGTTTGCGAGTGGTTTACCACCTTCTTGAAGTAGGTGGTAAATTGAAAGTGTTTTGCAACCTCAATTTTGGTTGCAAAACAATCATACACACAAGTGCGGCTCGCTATTAAGAAGAGATGCCCTTGGCACGCCCTTTCCTGATAGCGACTCGCAAACCCTATTTTGCGAGTCAGTAATTGGTTACAGATTCGCCAAATTGGGTTTGTACATACCACCACAATTGTTATCGGACGCAAACGAGCCGATTTCCGTTTGCGAGCGCTAAAAAGGGTCCTACATCCGGCCCTCATTTATTTGAATCAAATAATCTCATGATATTGTACAGCAGTCAGAAAATCATCAACTAAAGTTGTCAACACATCAAAGAGAAATATGAAAGTTGTTCAGTCACTGGAATATATTATAATAGGCTGCTGTCATCTGTTAAAAAAGTATGGGAGGCAATGTACAAAAATGTTTTTGGATGGGGATGTGAAGGGTGCAGTGCCAGTGAAAATAAAGAGAAAAATGTGTTTTATCAATTTGTTAAGGGTCTTTTCATACAAGCAATCAGAGCTAGCGTACTAGCAGAGAGATGGGGCTGGTCAGTGGCGCTCCCACTTACTCTAAGTTTAGAAATTCTGAGCATATTCACTTTCTGCTACTCAAGAATCTTTGACTGCATGAAAGGCAAAATGGAGAATTATTTGATCTCTCGAGGTCTCACTATATAACTTTTTTGGACTTTTAAAAACCCAGTCCACAATTGGAAAAGGTTTAATGGGATTTATTACGAATTCAAAAATAAGCTCACATAAACTACTCTTAGCATGTTAAATTCAATTGCAGAGTTCTCCGGGCACACAGAAATCAAAAAGTTGAGGCTGTGGTTTCAACAGTTCTTTATTTCCATTGTTCCAACATACGCCGTTTGCCAACATGTGTTTTGTCTTTTGTTACAGTCACAGCAGCCTTCATCAGGGCCCAATGCTAAGTATTTATGGCTGATATATGTTTAGAGTATAAAATCCGGGTGAGTAGGCCATATTATCAGTCTCGAGTTGTCCCAATCCTGTGTGTGGGACTCTACAATTTGCAGTTGGGCCGGTAATTTGTTAGTCCATGTCTTTGTTGTGCAAGTTCATACCGCATCAGGTCCGTAGGATTGACCCCATTCTCTCTCAGACTAAATCTCTCTAAAAAACACCCGTCTGGTCCATCAGTGCCTTCAGATCCTTTTTGACCTAGGCTTCACACCAACATCTGTTCCCTAAGCTAAATCCTTAGGATTCACATCAACCATAACATAGCCATGACAGTACATTCTTTGAAACTGACCAAAACTGATTCTTTCCAGCTCCACCTCATGTAAACCCTCCATTCCACTTGATGACATCTGATCCATAGTTTAAACCATGGTTCTTTCATACATCAACATCCTTGCAAACAGGCCTCCCTAAGACTGCCTTCAGAAGCAAAGAAATCTGATCACAACATCTCCATCCTGAAAGACCTCCACTGGATACCTCATAGATGCTAGAATACGGTTCAAAGTAGCCTGCAACACTTATACAGCCATCCACTTAAAACTGGCCAATTACCTGAAAGATAACTCAACCGGTCCATACGTAAGAGGAGTACTAGGAACTAATCATGACTAATTCTAGAACCCCCAAAGTAAGAAAATCTGTGACCCTGAACCAGATCTTCTTGTGTCTGGCCCTGATGCTCTGCAAAAAGCCTGCATTTAGACCTGAAGAAGAATGTCAATCTTCTGCATATCAGAAGAAACTTGATAACTCACCTGTCCAGAGCTATTTGTAATCCATGCCTACCGCCTGTACTTTGACTACTGCCCCTCCATTGTTAATCTTTCTTTTCCACACTTTGTATTTCTGGTTATATGTAAACACTCTGCTGCCTATGTGGCTAGATAAGTACTAAAATAAATACATTAAATAATTATAAGTACATAAGGATGGTACATACAGAAATCAGAGGCACATATAATAACTTACTTTTAAAAGAGTGAGCATTTTAGTGTCAGATAGTAAAAGCATTAAAAGTATGATTTACAGGATTCTATAAAGGATACAAAGCAAAAACATATGCAGCAGTGTTTAATGGAGATAGCGACTCAGGGTTATGCTATAATCAACAATAGTGAGTAGGCTATACATGGCCTTTTAGGTGCGATTTGCACCCTTTTAAGCAGTCCAAAGGCAAATCTGTGTTTGGAGAGGGTTCCACATCTTAGAGGCCTTGCCCAACAAGGACTTCTTTAAGGTAGTGCTTTTCTTGAATTTGTGGGTTTCAGGTTGGAGAATATATTAACTTTGTACTTGTTGATGATCTGTTCCTTCCATAGATGGTCAGATCATGAGACAGGCATACATAAATGCCCTTCTGCGGCACCTTGTCAGTGTTGCAAGCATGCTATAAGCAGGCGTTTTAATTTCAGGTTTTGTGCAGCACAAGCCAGACTCATTTTGCCATCAGAGAACCTTGCATAGTTGCATGTGATCAGAAATAATAAATAGGTAGAGTAAACCATAGATTACTAAAGAGGATTACTGCTAGGAACTACTATATTTCTAGGAGAGTTGGTTATCAATGGGGAGTCAGTGGCCATAAAGGGTGTTGTGAGACTAGTGCGAATAGGTGTCACTCATAAATAGAGTGTCAATAGAGATCAGAGTACCCTCTTCTACTGTGGGAGCCACCCGGCCCGCACCATACTTTGTTACTGCACAGCACCCTGGAGGACGGGCTCGCCCAAAGGTTATAAATAAAAAGCCGCATGACTGCTCGAAGTCTTGGCCCTTACATCCCCAGTATCTGGTGTGTACTTGCATTATTTGTTTAGGCCTCACCATGCGGCACTGTAAGGAGCGTTAGCCTCGGACCGCTACATTGGTGAAGAGGGTGCTCTCTTACCCGCGCCAACACCGCTGCTTGAATGGACCTGCGCGGTGTGCGTGCTGCTGCTGCAGCCGGACCGCCTCAGGATTGTCCGATTTCCGTATGCGTGAACCAGCAACACGACACTGCGACTCACAGCGCCTCTGTATGTGCATGATGAGGTTGCTGGCTCCTCGGGCCCTGCTGGGCTGAATCAGCGCCTTGCACGCACACCAGGTCATTGCCCAGTGGAAGGGTGCTCATCTTCAGGAAACCACTGCATGCTGTCTTCTCTCTTGCTCCCTCTCCTCCACACTCTCACTCCCGGGTTCCCCTCCCACATCGCAGACAGAGCAGAGGTACGCTGACATCTTACTGGCCCACAAAGGCTGAATTTCACAGAGGACATTGAACGAGGAAAGAAAAAAGGAAAGCCACAGTAAGAGTCAGGGCACAGAGCATCATGTTGCTCTCAGGGAGGGAAGATTCACATGCACAGTGCGTAAGAAGCCAGCACAATGGGCAAGAGGCTCTGAGAACCAGATACACAGTGGCACTAGATTGCAGAACTAGCTCCACAGCACCATTGAACTGTATAAAGTCACAGTGAGCGAAGTGCCCATATAACCATCCACGCAGGCATGAGTCTACCAGCCAAGGCGTGAACTGCTGACCCTCAGGCAGGTGCTGCATAGCCACCCCCGCAGGCAGATGACGCACAGCCACCACCACAGCAATGCCCTCTAACCTCTGATACTTGAAGCGAGGAACCTTAGCAAAGCGTTGGGACACGGATCGCAGGGATCGCGAAGGAACGTACAAGGAGAAACGTCTCTGCAAATAAAGAGGACTGCAGCTATGAAGAGCACGATGTGCCAGAACCAATGATTTAAATTTAACTCTATCCACCACTGGGAGCCAATGGAGTGATCACAAACGGTGGTGAACACTGTTCCTATCTGAAATGCCCAATAAGAGTCTGGCTGCTGTATTCTGAACCACCTGTAACTTCTTCACAAAAGGTAGCCCGGAATACTAACATAAAGGGCATTGACATTTTCCAGCCCGCCAGAATCAGTGCACAAGTGACGGTTTCTCTCGCCCCGTGAGGTAAGAGAGGAAAACATTTTCTAAGGGTATTAAGAAGTCCGAAGCAACAACCAGCCAACTTCTTAATGTGATAATGAAAAACAGTGGTCCTTGACCTATTCCTTCAAATAAACAGAAATCAATCAGTACATAGTCGTTATTCAAAAAACATTTCAGAGCATGTCCGTCAGCTCTAGCTAATAAATGCATCCATCAGAGGAAAGAATTGCAACAGCACCAATACAACCCCAGAAACAATTTTAATTAATTGTATCTGGAGTGAATGCAATAGATCACAGTTTATAAAATTGCTAAAACTTCTTAATGTGAGTCGAAAAGGAGAGACTCTCATCAAACCATACCCCCAGATTTTTAACAGGCTTCCCTGTGGAGATGGGCAAGGGAAACTCAGGAGGCCAAAGCTGCTCTCGTTAGTTAGAAGGGAATTTACCAAAAAGAACGATCTCAGACTTCTCTTCATTGCACTTAAGCTGTGCATCCTCCAACCATTTGAAAATAGAAGATAGGCAATGTTGAACCAGTAGAACAGATTCCGCATTTTTGTCCCAGGTAAAAAGCAGCTGGGTGCCATCAGCATAGGCCATCCCTTGGCCCCCAACTCTTCCGCCAGATATATCAGAGGAGTGACATAGATATTAAAAAGAAGGGGGCTAAGGGAAGATCCCTGGGGGACTGTAGTTGTCACTGACTGAGGGGAGGAGGAGGACGGTGGAAGCCAAATCTGCTCAACATTCCCCTTTAGGAAGGACCTGAGCCACTCCCAAACAGCGCCCGACACACCAATCCCGGCCAATCGCACTAGGAGAAGTGAGTGTGGGACAGTGTTGAACGCCACCAAGAGGTCCAGCAAAATTAATGCAGCTCTCCCTCTGGTGTCCAAACACTCATAAATGGCCTCTGACACCTCAACAGGGACTGATTCTGTACTGTCAGATGCCCGAAACCCAGATTGGGCTGGATGGAGGAGCGCCTCCCTTTCCAATGACTATGAAGCAGCAGTGACAGCGCTTAATCATCACTTTGACCCTCGAATCAACCCCGATTTTGAGCGGTTCAAACTGCGCCAGACCAAGCAAGCAGAAACAAAATCGATCAACATCGTCTACGCCCGACTAAGGAAGCTGGCGAGTTCCTGCACGTTCCAAGATCAACAGGAGGAGATAAGGGCACAGATCATACAGGGATGCAGGTTGGTGCCACTGCGACATTTAATTCTCAGACAACTTGGGATATCACTAGATAAAATACTGGAATTGGCACGGTCCCTCGAGTTATCGAACACACACAGGCAGATGAAATGGAAGCAGCCCGAACAGGCACTTCATCGTATCCGGATCACCTCGGACGCCCTCCGTCAAGGAGGAGAGGGTAGAAGCTATTCAGAGATGCCCAATGGCTCCTCACGTTAGCCCGAAGATGCTGCAAAAGGAGCCTGCGGAAACTGCAGCATTGACCACCGTCCTACGAGCACGTGCTTCGCAAGAGGCAAGACATGCTCCAGGTGTGGCAAGCTAAACCATTTTGCCAAAGTGTGCTGAGGTGGACGGTCAAGGGCATCCGCTAACAATCTGGATGGAGCTTTGGCCGCCATCAGACAGCTGTCCCTAGAAGCTTCCATGGGACGTGACAACGCCACCCTGCCCAACGAGGGATTCGTCCTGGATGCAGACAATGAAGACGTCTTCTTTGTGTCATTCGTCAGTCGCACAGACCAGCAGCCGAGGCCCCCTCCCATGTGCCTGATCGTCATGGCCGGCTCCACCGTAGAAGCTCTCATTGACATGGGGGCTTCATTTAACAACATGGACAGTGTGCAATATGAACAGCTTCCCCTGTTGCGATCCAAGGCAAGAATCTACACGTATGGCGGAATGGAGCTTCTTCCCCTGGGAGGGGTAATGGATGTAGAAGTAGCCAGCGATGGACGCTGCCGCCTCACGAGATTCCACGTTACAGAAAGCAAAAGGGGCACTCTTCTCAGCTGTCACACGGCTGAAGATTTAGAATTAGTCTTCTTCGCCAATCAAGTCCACGACTCCTACGTAGATGCCAGCTTGCAGGAGTTCCCGCCGCTGTTTAAATGCCTAGGAGGTCTCAAGGGAAAACAAGTCAAGCTACACATCAACTTCTCAGTCCGACCAACAGCCCCGAGGCATTGACGGGTGCCATTCCATCTGCGCCCCCAAGTAGAAGAAGAGTTGAGGAAACTGGAACATCTGGGGGTCATCGAAAAAGTTTCTGGCCCAACCCCGTGGCTATTGCCCCTTGTCATAGCCCCAAAACCCAAACAGCCAGGAGCCATCAGGCTGTGTCTTGACATGCGCCTCCTCAACCAGGCGGTGAAGAGAGAGAGGCACCTAACACCGATGAGGGATGGCATCATGGCTTACCTCAACGGAGCTAAGTGGATTTCTAAATTTGATTTAAACGCTTGGTACCATCAGCTCAAACTCGCCCAGAAAGCAGGTATATAACAACATTCTCCACACATGTGGGTCTGAGAAGATACAAACAATTGAGTTTTGGGGTGTCGTCAGTGGCGGAGGTCTTCCAGAATGCTATTCGTGAAACTCTCTCTGGCCTGCAAGGAGTGATCAATCTCAATGACAACATTCTCATCTTCTCAAGGACTCTTGAGGAGCACCACAAACACCTGCGTAACGCACTCCAACGTCTCACAGATAGTGGTCTCACTCTCACCAAGTCCAAATGCTCCTTCTATAAAGAATAAATTGACTTTGTCGGTTAGGGGCTGCAAGTCATCCAGAGTAAGGCGGTTGCCATCCGTACAGTGCCAGTACCCACCTCCCTGACCGAAGTCCGCAGTTTTCTGGGAATGGCCACCTACTTTGGACGTTTTTTCCCAAATCTGGCATCACTGTGGGATTCTATAAGAGCCCTCACAAAAACTGGCGCGTTGTGGAACTGGACCACCGAGGACCACAAGAATTTCAAGACATCAAGATTTCCAAGATGGAGAAGACCGTGATGGCGTACTACCACCGAGGGCGACACACCAAGGTGATTGTTGATGCCAGATCCGTCGGACTAGGCTCTATCCTCCTCAAAGAAACTGCTGGCAGAGAATGGATTCCCGTGGCCTACACCATCAGGGCACTGTCAGAGACGGAGACAAGTGCAGATAGAGTGGGCCTGCCAGCATTTTCACTTGTACCTCTATGGGCAAGACTTCAGAGTTGTGACGGATCACAAACCGTTAATCCCCCTCTTTGCAGGGACAGCGCGCCAAGCCCTGCAGAGGATCGAGAGGTGGCTGGTGCAGCTCCAAGCGTACCATTTCAGAGTGGTGTTTCGCCCAGCGGCCAAGAATCCAGCCGACTTTCTATCACGACACCCTATGGGGTCTGAATGACCAGGAGTATCTGAAGATGAAGAAGACACAGAAAAACTGGTGCACATGATCATGCAGGAAGCCTGCCCCAAGACACTGTACCTGGAAGAGATCCGGACTGCAACAGCACTCAACGAGAATCTGAAAAAAGCTTAGGAGGCGCTAGCTGGTCGGAGGTGGCAACCCTTCCTGGACGGGGTCCACACGCTAAATGAAGAGGATAAGGCAGCCAGACAACAACTATGGAAGCTTTGCAGCGAACACAGCACCGGTATAGTGCTAAGAGGGTCTGCCATCATCATACCTCGAAGCCTGCAGCAGCAAGTGTCCAGTCTAGCACACATCGAACACCAAGGACTAGGTAAGACGAAAGCCCGCCTCCGCAGTAAAGTCTAGTTCTCTGGAATGGATGCCATGGTTGACAACATGATCCGAGTGCCATCACTGGTGGTGACCCCGTGATGCATCCAGTTCTGACTGAAGACCCCTGCCGGGAGTCATGGTCTCACATCAGCATCAATTTTGGAAGTTCCTCCGATGAGCGCCACACCCTTGTCCTGATAGACTCTCATTCCAAGTTTCACTTCGTGGAGATTGGACCATCTACAGCATTCCCACAGGTCAAGACCATCTTTGATGAAATCTTTGCACTGATGGGCCTTCCAGACGAAATACAGTGCGACAATAGCCCACCATTCTAAGGGAGAGAATCTCATAATTACCTGGCAGCCCACGCCATCCGACATCGCAAAATAACTCCTCAATGGCCTCAAGCTAATGGGGACGTGGAGCTATTTATGAGGACCCATACCAGGGTGCCAAGAATTGGCGTGGAAAAGGGAGAAGACGTGGAGGAGTGCCGGCGCGTGGCCTGGCAGGCTGAGATGGTGGACGTGCTTCTCTAGAGCTCGGTCCTGGCTGCCAGAGCAATCCACGCCAATTGCTACTGGAATCCTTTCCCAGTCCTCCGGTCATGATGTCCAATAGATCAACACCCCCAGAACCCCCCGCCGCCCCTGAAATATAGGGTGACTCGGGGCTTCTCCACGAACAGGATGGTTGATCCGAAGACGAGGTCAAGTAGGCGGCACCTCACGGGGAAACGGATGACTTGGCATAACTACAGGTGGACACCAGCATCCCAACTGGCGAATCAGAGGTGCTCCCAGAGGCAGGTGGGTCCTACGTTGAAAAGACTGCGACCAACTCGGGCCCCTGATGTCTCCTGGAAGCGGGCTGCCCATCACCGGCGGGAACCCACCAGTGATGGGCAGCCCGCGCATGAGGCCTAGCTCCCGGTGACCATCGGCCTTTCCACGCCACGATATCCAGGCCGGGAACCCCCACTGAGATGCGGCGATCACGCCCCGCCTACTGCTGGAGAGCCCGGGTGTGGAGCGAGTGACAGGCGGTGTGTCGGCGTGGCCGGCTCTGAGGGTGCTGGGCCGTACTCCACAGTGCCATATACTCAGATTCGGCGCTAAAGCCCCTAACCGAGACCCCTGCTGAGGGCCACCAACCCGGCGAGCTACCCCCATCGGTCACACACAAGCACCCTGCTCTACCTGCACAGGTCCAGAGGAAACGATCCCCCTCCCCCATTAGGCGCTAGGATTCAGAACGTTGCGGGGCTGTGGGCCCCAAATGCGAGGATACTGGGGGAGGGGCGGATCACACTGCCCGTCGAGCTACACCGGCCATTGATCTGACGAGACGGAGACCCCTGCGCGGGTTGGGGCCGCAATCCCTCACCACGGGGGGCCTTCCTTTGGGTTCAGCGCCCAGTGGTGGGACACACGTTGAGAGGCAGCCGTAACCGGTGGGGAGCCCGTAATTGCCGGAGCCACACAAGCACGTCAAGGGCTCCTTATCAACAAGACCATAAACACAGCAAATAGCAGCCACACAGCAAATTGTCATTGAACACCTGCCCACCACCTTGGTGCATTGCTGGCTCCAGACCTGCACTCCTGGTCCTCCCCTCCCGCCCGGCACTGGGCCTCGTGGTGCGTGGTGAGGGCCCCCGGGTGGGGGAGAGATCATAGAAGGATATAGACCGATACTGGAGGGTTGCCGACAGAGATAAGGCCCCACAGACACTGCAGCCATATCAACCCTCAGTAACGTGGGACAAGACAGCCAGGGTAGACATATTCAAGGACCTATGACCAGCATTGCAGCCACACACTAGTGGGTCAGAACCCAATCATCACAGCACACTGGCAACGCGGTAGCGGTGACCCGGTTGCCCTCTGCAGCTTGTCACACCCTGCATGCCCAACACAGACAGCGATCCCCAAATCCCCCCGCTCCCGGCCCTGGGACTGAGGCGAGAGTCGGGCGCCCAGATAGGAACCATCTCATCTGACACAATGGGACGCCAACGCATCATGGGGTCAACACCCGCGCAGAGTCGCAGGCAGGCCTCCCCGGAACCCACGACTTCCCTGACAGAAGGAGGGTCCTCCCATGCAGAATCCACATCTGACAAACTGGATAAAGTCCTCGCCGCCATTGAACACTCCTGGGTGACAATGGAGAATACGTTTGGGGAACTAGCAGCAGATATCAGTATCCTACGAGATGACCATCGGAAATTAGCGGACAAAGTCAAGCACAACGAGAGGTTGCTTCAAGTGGTAGAACTAAAGGTACGGATGCACCAACATGGCCTGAAAGAACTCCAACAAAGAATACAATTGCTAGAAAATAAAACAGACGATTTGGAAGAACGTTCTCAGAACTGTAATATCTGCATCTTAAACCTGCCAGAGGGCTCAGAAGGCACCAACCCAATCAAACATATGGAAACATGGATCAAGTCATTTACCCAACCAGAGGATTTAACTCCGTACTTCTCCATAGAAAGGGCACACCGAGTACCAGCCCGTAAACCAATACTGGGCTCATCACTTCAACCGTTTCTCCTGAAGTTGCTTCACTTTCAGGACAGAGACACTATTCTCAGAGCAGCCCGAGAGAAAGGTCAGATTCAAGTAGAAGATAAGCGCGTAATGCTGTTCCCAGATTACTCGCGTGTCATCCAACAACAGAGAGCCACCTTCCTGGCAGTCAAACGAATCCCACAACAAAAAAATGTACATTACGCTCTCCTTTTCCCAGCCCGCTTAAAAATCCTTCATAACGGATCTGCACATTTTTTCACCGGCCCTGCAGAGGCAAGCGATTGGGTAGACCAGCAACTATCTGGGCCGGATGCCCACGGGAACACGCAAAGCCGTCGACCCTCGAACCGCCACAAGCATCAACAGCAGAAAATTACCCTCACACAGCTCAGCTCACGCTCTGAATCTTTCATGCAACGCTCCCCCGATCTGGCAGAAATAATAGCAGAGCGCAGAAGAGCTCTACAGGCGGCAGCGGCAGGAAGACTGGTCGAGAACAACTCGGATGTGGAACGGGCTCCTCACATCTTTACATCGGACTACAAAGCGAGTGATGCACACACATCTCACAATGGCTCAGGCATGCCGCCAAAAGTCACTCCACAAATGGAAGACACATTGATATAAGCTGGGGTGAGAGGGACAGGTCATGCTACAGTGAAGCGCCTTCGCCGATGTCAACCCCTGGACTCAGAGTACAATCATGGAAGGTACGGGTGGTGAACCCAAACAACCCCAGAGGCGACCCACCTTGGCTTGTCACAGAGCGAGGCAACACACGCTCAGCAACACGAGAGACCAATTCCATGGCAACATGCACTGGTCACTATCTAGCGGGCGTCCAGAGCACTAGAGACGCCGCAGCCGAGCAACCACCCCCCCCACACAGAACAATTTAAAGACAGTACATGAAGTACAGTTTGGAAGTACCGCCCCCGGCGCTATGTCCCTCCAGTTGGGAAGATTCCCGGACATCCTAGTTTTACTTTCCCTTATTCCAGGTTCCTCCTACACTACCTGCGGAACAATCTAGTAGAATCATATGTCATCAATGGGCTGTGGGCGAAAGGAGGAGAAGGGCACAGGAGGGAGGTGACGGGGTGACACACGAGAGCAGTTGGCCCGCGCTCACGACATATCATGGCCCATAAGGTCCCCAACACAGATATAAAGATCATCACCATGAACGTCGGAGGCATGCACACGGCTAGCAAGCAATACGACATCTACGCATATATAAAACGGCAACAGGCACAGATAGCACTCTTACAGGAGATACATTTGTCAGCACAGGAAGTGGGCCGGCTACACAGAAAATGGCGGGGTATCGTTTGTGCCACTACCTACTCGGCATTTGCCTGGGGCACTCTCATCTGGATCATGCCGGGGATACCGTTTAAAGAGCAGAGACGAGTCAAGGATAAAGAAGGCCGATACACCCTGATAGAGGGTATACTGGAAGGCCAAACTATCCTACTGGGAAGTATATACGCTCCTAACATAGATCAAAATCAATATTGGAAGCGTCTCACGGGAGTACTCACTCAACACACTTCAGTCCCATGGCTCCTAAGTGGTGATTATAATTGTGTTCTGAACATCCAGCTCGATAGGTCCCATCCCCCACCGACACACTTCCCAGCACACAAACAGACAGCCCAATACCAAGCATGGGTGCAACACTGGAACCTGGTGGACCCGTGGTGGTAGCAAAACCCAGGCATTAAACTCTACTCCTTTCACTACATTCCACATGAATTGCATGTCCACCTTGATAGATTCCTCTGCTCCACAACTGTACTTACATGAAAATGAAACGAAAAATTGCACTTATATAGCGCGTAACTACCCGGAGGCCTCGCAGCGCTTTAGACTGATTGCTTGTGGCGGGCTCAGGGTGGATCAACACGCTTTTGCCAACAAGTACGTTTTTAAGGCCTTTCTGAAGGACATACAGTTATTATTCTCTCAAAGGGAGAGGGGGAGGGAGTTCCAAAGTTTGGCCGCGGTATGAGAAAAGGAGCGACCGCCCCAGCAAACTTTGTTGATTTTAGTAGTAGTTGCAAGCTGTAAAGAACTAGAGCACAAGGCTCTGGACGGTGCGTAAGGCGTAGCTATAGGGTGCAGAATTGCCGGGCCGGTGCGATGAAAAGATTTGTGCACAATGCACATGGCCTTGAACTGCACTCTGGCCGCTACTGGGAGCCTGTGAAGTTCTTCCAGAGCTTTCTTGGCTGACTGCCAGCGGGGAATGTTATACAGTAGTCGGGCGGCACAGTTTTGTGTGACTTGGAGCCTGTGGGTCACTGCTGCCGGGGCTCCTATGTAAAGGGCATTCCCATAATCCAGGCGGGAGAGAATCAGGGCCTGGACCATGATCCTCCTGGCCTGGAATGGGAGCAAAGGGAGCACCTTGCGGAGCATTTTCATCAAGGGCCAAATGGATGCTAGGGCAGACGGAGGGGGTTGCCCAACAGCATGATGTCTGTTTTCTCCCCGTTAAGTTTAAGACAGGAAGATTGCATCCACCTGGCTACAGCCTCTAGACAGAGACCTAAGGTGGAAGAAGATGCCTCGGAGTGGTCAAGAGAGACCACCAATTGGGTGTCGTCTGCGTAGGTGACAATACGCACACCAAAGGGATGGACTATCCTTTCTAGAGGTTCCAATATATACAACTTTCTGATTATTTGGGTAGAGTAATCTCAGATCATGATGCCCATGTGCTGACACTCAGGTGGAGACCTCCACACCCCTGTGCCCACATGGAAACTGCCATGTGACTGTCTCTCTGATTAGGTGTTCTGGCAGGAACATGGTACCTATATCGGAGAACACTTTGCACTCAACTCCGGCACAGCAGGGTCTAGACTAATAGAATGGGACACGTTTAAACACTACATACAACAAATAGTAGGGGTTCAAAAGACGCTCGAAAGAACACTTCAATCAGCAGAACGGACGTTAGCGACACTAGCAAAACAAGCGGATACTGCGGAAGCCACAACCGAAGCAAATAGCGGAGGCTAAAACCACCTATGTAGCGGCACTACAAGACCGGCGCAAATATAACTTTCGGGCCTACACTGCTAGAACACACAGGGAGGGCAACAGGGCGGGAACGCTATTAATGTGGTTAGCCAAACAAGAAGTGGAAACAAAACCAGTCAAGGAGCTACTAGACCACACAGGTACCTTTAGGCACTCACAAATAGAGATCTTACACATCTTCCGAGATTATTACTCGGAAATCTACTGAGCCCCAGCGAAAACAAATCAATGGGAAATAACACAATTCCTCAACCCACTGCAAATTCCACACATCCCAAGAGCTGCCAGAAAAGAATTGGAGGCGAAGATCTAAGCCCCAGAGGTCACTCACGCCATTAGACAGCTAGCACAAAATAAGGTCCAGGGAATGGAGGACTTCCCACTTGAATACTACTGTACATTCTCGATGCATCTCGTCCCCAAGGCAGTGATCAATTTTGAGGAGGCACTAGCCAGAAGGGAACTCCCAGGTTCATTCCAGGAATCCGTCATAGTGATATTTCTCAAGCCCCATCGGGATCCTACCCTCCCAGCTTCATACAGACGGATAACGCTACTAAATACAGACTGTAAATTGTTAGGGAAGATTCGGGAGAACCAATACACCCAAATTATAGCACAGCTGGTTCACCCTGATCAAAATGGGTTCGTTCCAGGGCGAAACACCTCACAAAACATATGTAGACTGTTCCATCTTCAAGATAGAGCGAGAACACACTTCCCGAATGCAGCCTGCCTGATTTTAGATCTTGAAAAGGCGTTTGATACTCTGCTCTGGCCGTACCTGTTTGCGGTTCTACATAGGGTTCGGGTAGGACCTACTCTCCTGAAATACACAAAACTACTCTTCAAGGGCCTAACATCTCGAGTGCAGATAGGTAAAAACATCTCAGCTCTCTTCCAGATAGAAAGGGGGACAAGGCAGGGGTGCCCCCTGTCTCCCCTCTTGTTCGCCCTAGCAGTAGAGCCACTCGCAATAAAACTGGAACAAGAGGGACAAGCGTGGGGTATACCGATAGCCGACATAACACACTGCGTGTCACTCTATGCAGACGATCTCTTGATTTATGTCAGGGACATTACGAGTGAACTCTCCACAATCTGGGCGGCACTACAGTACTTCGCGGCGGCATCAGGCCTTAAGGTCAACTGGACCAAGTCCACAATATTCCCCTTGAGCCCACATTTACCTTCACATGACATACCGGTGGGCACTCACACGCTCAACTAGTGTACAGAGGCACCTAAATACCTAGGGGTACAATTATTTCACTCTCCCACGGACTTATACGCCGGGAATCACCGCAAGGTCTTAGCAGGATTGCGAGCGTCAGTACATTTTTGGAAAACATTACCCCTCGCCCCCATCGGTCGAATAGCACTTGCAAAGATGATAATGGTCCCACGCCTCTTGTACCATTTCACCAACCTTCCAGTGATACCGCCATGCTCCTTTTTTAAAGAACAAGACACGCTCCTAACCACCCTGATCTGGGGAGGGGGGAGAAGCAGGGTGGCCCTGACCACGCTTTACCTACCCACGACCGAGAGAGGACTCAGTGCTCCGTCTTTCAAAGCATACTTTCTGGCAGCGCAACTCCAGTGGCTGTCGTACTGGACAGCAGAATGCCATATAGGGTAAACAATCACGGAACAAGGGCGGATCCCCCTTCTAGCCATACGCAGGCTACTACTACCAGGTCTGAAGCCCCTCCAAACACACCCCTTGCAGGTGACAGTTGCACGCACATGTATGCTAAGGATCCATCGCATGCCCAAAGGGAAACCCCTGTACTCTCTGCTACTTTCGCTGGTAGGCTACCCCGGTAATGACAGTTATTATACCACCCGCGCCCTCCAGGTTTGGACTGACCACTCTATCACAGACACGGAGTCCCTTTTTGAAGATGAACAACTAATGACATACGCCCAACTGGCAGACCTCTATGATCTTCCTCCAGGGCAATTCCTACTACACCGACAGCTAATAGACAGTAGCCGCCCATACTGGGACTTACAGGCTGGCGAACTCCCAACACACTCGGTAATACACACCATTATACACATGGGTGTGGGTAGGCACTTGATCACTTTGTTATAAAATGCAGTCCGAGAGCTCATTCTCCGTCCACTGGACATGTTACGACAAACATGGGAGGACGAAGTGGGTCGGGTACTCAATGACAAAGAGTGGGAAAGAGCCCTAGAGTATCCAAAGAAAGTTTCCAGAAACGCACGCTTCCAAAATATTCAATTCAATATACTCCATGGAGCATACCTCACCCCACAACGTCTCCACCACTTCTATCCTGACACACACTTTGCCTGCCCCCGATGTCAGAGCCCTGAAGCTGACTTCAAACACATGTTTTGGGATTGCCAAATCGTCCAAAAATACTGGAACTAGGTGCACCACACACTCCATGAGGTCACAAATAATCTGACCCTGTCCCCGTGGGAAGCCAGTGCCCTCAGTGTGTTCCACAAACGAAAAACCGAGAAGGTACAATGCCGATTCCCTTCACTAGCTATTCTCCTAGCCAAGAGAGGGATAGCCATGCACTGGCACGCCCCAGATGGACCCCCTGAGGCAGAATGGACAGGAGCAATGAAGAAATGGGGGTGCAGCAGAGGAGGAAGCGCTAAGGAATGAGAAGGTGAGAGGCATGCGAAAGCACCCATCTCCCTAGAATGAGCGCAACTGATGCATCAATTTCCCCACGTAACAGCACAGCCACTCTCCACAACAACCTCCCTGGCACAGCCCCCATAAAGTTCCCCCCAAAGACGGATGGGAGATAATACACAAGTAACTGCCAACACCTAAAAATGTCATTAGAATGACACTGCGAGTGAAAAAAAGTGAAAAGGTCCAGGAATCCCTAGACTGGATATGAATCCCAAATCTGTTGTTGTTTGGAAGAAAGTTAGCTTAATGCTCCGGACCTCTCCAGCCTTTAAAGCAAAATATACAAGGGTTGTAAGCGTTTATTCCTCCTTTCCCAAATTATTCTATTCCAATCCCATCAATGGGAAAAATTTCTTTAGATATTACAGTACCAGTTGGTTGATGTGAGCAAATTTCTTTTTATTAGTGTTCACTCAAGATTTCATTCTTCAATGCTCAATTTTCATTTATCCACTAAGCAGTTGATTCATACAGCATAAGACAGAACAGCCGACATGTGTTTTGCCCTGTTTGGCGAGTGGAGCCAGGGCTTTCTCAAGGCTGTTAATTGAAAAAAAGAGCAATTATATATACTAAATCAGTCAAACAAAACCAAAAGAAGAAGAGAGGTGAGATGTGAACCCCAGTATCACCACCAGTGTTGTTAAAAATGTCAATTTGAAGAAAAAAAGCTTACTAAAATTCCATATCATGAAGAGTGACCAGTCTCAAAGTGCAAAAAAGGAATAAGTAGTTAAAAAAGCCCAAGAATCGATTAGAATGGTTTAAAGAAGTCATTTTAAGATCTTTTTTTCGGAATAACTCAAAAGAGGTGTAAATTAAATTCATGCAGTGCATGCAGAAGCTAGCCAGGAAAAATAGTGAAGTGCTGGCAAATAGTAAGAATGCTGTTGATTTGAGAGTAGTAGCGAATTGAATCTCAAGGGTTTTAAGGTGCATTCTTAAACATGCAGAATGTGTTTAGCATGCTTAGGTTTAATGTGCTCGTAACAAAGTAAATCCAGAAGTTACCTATTTTTTTACACTTTTCGTCAAACAGCACAACATTCCTTAAAAGCTAGTCACATGAAACATCCGTAGTCCTATCAAAAAATCTGTCAATACATACATCTGCATAAGTAAATTTGCATACACTTTTAAAGAAACATCACTATTTTCATCAAAGCCTAAAATTCATGAACTAGTTCTGTTTAGTTATCATGTCACTTGTAACATTAGGAGGTAAAGAACCGTATGCACCAATTAAAAGTACAATTACCAGGCTTATGAAGCCTCTATCATACTAGACAAGGGTCTAGCCCAGTTCATATGGATATATTCAACACGCGGTAGATCAACACATAACACAAAGTTAATTTCCAAATTAGAGTTTTCCAAAAAATGATTCTGGCTCAATGACACCCTATGAATGTAACTTCTCAGTACCGTCACTAGCTTTAAAAGCCTCTACTTAGAGCCCAATATCTGACTGCTTGTCTGAGCTATCTAAGTGCATATTAGAGTCACAAGGAGAAATCTCATGGGGTTCGAGTACACAAAATGACAGGAAGAACCATCCACCCATCAAGTTGTAAATCCTGCCATAGGAATACACCGAAAATTATTTCGAAAAGAACGGTGTAGTTAGGCTTGGTTCAAGTAAAAGGAAATGCAGGAAATTATGGATTTTTTTAAAAAAAAGCTGCATAATAAGTACCGGCAATTTTCGAGTTCCTTCTCGAAAAATGATACCAGGGCGAGAAGGAACTCATCATAGCTATTCCTGAATATAATCAACCTAGCATATTACGATGAACATTACGATGGTGTACTTGCTGATCAGTGAAGAGACCTCATATTACAACAGAGAATGTTCTAGAGAGTCATAAGACAGTTATCAAAAGCGTTTCCACAAAAAGAATCAGCGAGTCTTATACATACCCTCAGGTCTAGGCAATAATACTACACTAAGCAATTTTAAACAAAAAAGTTGCTTGACTAAAATGACCTGTTACTGTTAATAGTTCTGTTCAAACCAATACATACGAGATCAACCGCGTTATATATGTTGCAAAACAGTGGAGCAGGACAGTTAAGGTTTTTGTTCAGAGCCAGTGGTGACATTCATGTTGGATATTCAGTCCTTTTTCCACTGTCTCATAACCTATAATTAGTGCACTCTCTTCTTTCCGGAGTTGTGTTTCCAACTTACCACCTCTTTTATGTTGTTTTAATACCTTTAGACCCACAAAGGAAAAGTTGTGTTGATGCTCATGATACCATAGAAAATGTTCCACCATTGGTTGTCGAATATCGGATTTGTGGATGTTACGGTAGTGTTCCTGAATACGAATCTTTAAAGGTCTTGTGGTGTTCCCAATGTAGTACTGATTACATGGACAGGAAACAAGATAGATTGTATTTGTGCTCTCACAGTTGATGAACTCCTTTATTTTTTCCTTATGCTTGTTGATATCCATTTCTTTTGTCTTAGATTTACCCAATTTGCATACTGAGCAATTTGAACAGGTATAAAAACCCTGTGGTTGGCTCAGAAACATGTTTGTTTCAGGTTTGATATCCAAAAAAGATGGACAAAGCATGTCTCTCAGGTTTCTCCTTCTTGAAAAGCTCAGCTGTGGTTGCTCATTGAGTACTTCTGAGATGTTAGATTTTATTTTAGTAAATGCCCGTTTTTATTTAATGCTTTACGAATGTGTTGATGTCCATTGTTATATTCCGTGCAGAAGCGTACCACTGATTTTCTTTCTCCTGGGCGGCTATTGTGCAATAGTTGTTGTCGCTCGGTATCTGCATATCTTTTTTGAGTTGCTCTTAGAGCTTGAGTATTATAACCACGAGTTTGCAGGCGGTCGGTTATCTCCTTTGAGTTAGCCTTGTAGTCTTTGGTAGATCTACAGTTCAACCGTGCTCATCGATATTCACCTGTCGGAATATTATTTATGGTATGCTTTGAATGACTGATTGAAGCATGAAGTATTGAATTGACACTTGTCGGTTTTCTATGTATTTCTGTTTGAAGTTTTTTTTTTTCAATGTAGATGGTAAAATCTAAGAATTCAATTTCAGTTGTAGAGATGGTGTATGTTATTTCAATTCCCCATCTGTTTGGTGTGAGCGAACCAATGAATTGTTTCAATAGGCTTTGGGGGCCTTGCCATACAAGCAGAATGTCATCAATATATCTGCCCAACACTATGATGTTACTAGTGTGGTCAGACATAGTTTCTCCCCCATAACCAATTTCTCCCCACTTCTCCCATCAAAAGGCAGGCGTATGGCGGCCCAAATTTGGCCCCCATTGTGGTGCCTTGGAGTTGGATATAGTACTCTCCATGGAATAGGAAATAGTTGTTGTGGAGGCAGAATTCAAGTAGATCAAGAACCATGGTGTTCCTAGCTGTTAAGTGGATTGATCTTGTTTGTAAGAATTTTCTTGTAGCTGCCATTCCATCAGAATGTTTTATCGAGGTGTAAAGACCTACAACCTCTCATGCGTGATTTACCATCTTTCATTAAAGTTTCCAAAGATGTGCTGCAAAAATTGGAAAACATCAGTTGGCAAGAGGATTATGGTCTGGCTTCTATTGGTGTGACTAGTCTTTACACCTCGATAAAACATTCTGATGGGATGGCAGCTACTAGAAAATTCTTACAAACAAGATCAATCCACTTTACAGCTAGGAACACCATGGTTCTTGATCTACTTGAATTCTGCCTCCACAACAACTATTTCCTATTCCATGGAGAGTACTATATCCAACTCCAAGGCATGGCAATGGGGGCCAAATTTGCGCCGCCGTACGCCTGCCTTTTGATGGGAGAAGTGGAGAGAGATTGGTTATGGGGAGAAACTATGTCTTACCACACTAGTAACATAGTGTGGGGTAGATATACTGATGACATTCTGCTTGTATGGCAAGGCCCCAAAAGCCTATTGAAACAATTCATTTGTTCGCTCACACCAAACTGATGGGGAATTGAAATAACATACACCATCTCTACAACTGAAATTGAATTCTTAGATCTTACCATCTACATTGAAAACAACAAACTTCAAACAAAAATACATATAAAACCGACAAGTGTCAATTCAATACTTCATGCTTCAAGCAGTCATCCAAAGCATACCATAAATATTATACCGACAGGTGAATATCGACGAGCACGGTTGAACTGTAGCTCTACCAAAGACCACGTGGCTAACTCAAAGGAGATAACCGACCGCCTGAAAATCGTGGTTACAATACTCAAGCTCTAAGAGCAACTCAAAAAAGATATGCAGATACCGACCGACAACAACTATTGCACAACAGCCGCCCAGGAGAAAGAAAATCGGTGGTACGCTTCTGCACGGAATATAGCAAAAGACATCAACACATTCGTAAAGCAATAAATAAAAACTGGCATTTACTAAAATAAAACCCAACCATCTCAGAAGTACTCAATGAGAAACCACAGCTGAGCTTTTCAAGAAATAGAAACCTGAGAGACATGCTTTGTCCATCTTTTTTAGATATCAAACCTGAAACAAACATGTTTCTGAGCCAACCACAGGGTTTTTATACCTGTTCAAATTGCTCGGTATACAAATTGGGTAAATCTAAGACAGAAGACATGGACATCAACAGTCATGAGCACAAAATAAAGGAGTTCATCAACTGTGAGAGCATAAATACAATCTGTCTTCTTTCCTGTCCATGTAATCAGTACTACATTGGGAGCACAACAAGGCCTTTAAAAAAACGTATTCAGGAACACTACCGTAACATCCACAAATCCGATATTCGACAACCAATGGTGGAACATTTTCTATGGTATCATGAGCATCAACGCAACTTTTCCTTTGTGGGTCTAATGGAATTAAAACAACATAAAAGAGGTGGTAAGTTGGAAACACAACTCCGGAAAGAAGAGAGTGCACTAATTATAGGTTATGAGACAGTGGAAAAAGGACTGAATATCGAACATGAATGGCACCACTGGCTCTGAACAAAAACCTTAACTGTCCTGCTCCACTGTTTTGCAACATATACAACTCTGTTGATCTCATATGTATTGGTTTGAACAGAACTATTAACAGTAACAGGTCCTTTTAGTCATGCAACTTTTTTGTTTAAAATTGCTTAGTGTAGTATTATTGCCTAGACCTGAGGGTATGTAAAAGACTCCCTGATTCTTTTTGTGGAAATGCTTTTGATGACTGTCTTATGACTCTGTAGAACATTCTTTGTTGTAATATGGGGTCTTTTCACAGATCAGCAAGTACACTATCGTAATGTGTACCGTAATATGCTAGATTGATTATATTCAGGAATAGCTATGATGAGTTACTTCTCGCCCTGGTATCATTTTTCTTAATAGGAACTCGGAAATTGCTGGTACTTATTATGCAGCCTTTTTTAAAAAAAATCCATAATATCCATAATTTCCTTTACTTGAACCAAGCCTAACTACACCATTCTTTTTGTAATAATTTTGGGTGTATTCCTATTGCAGAATTTACAACTTGATCGGTGGATGGTTCCTCCTGTCATTTTGTGGACTCGAACCCCATGAGCTCCACTGTTACCCTTATGTGTTGAGGTGTGGAGCGGCTGCCACCGCTCTGGGAAACTGCATAGTTTTGAAATCTGAAGCCCTCTCTCCCGTAGTCTCTGACATAAAGTCAATGGTACGGGGGTTTGGCCAATGGGATTGCAATATGCTAATTCTGCCTTCTCCAAACTCGTGCTGACAGCGCAAACGTTTTGTGCACACGCAGGTCCACTTCCGGGGATCATAACTTTAAATGCCACTGACAAAAATCCTTCATCTATAAGCAGGTGTCAGAATAAGAACTTGACAAGCGCCCTTATGACCACCAATATTTCTAATTGCTTTACACATTCGAGACTTGGGTTCAGGGTAATGCTATGATGATATTCTCGTAACTGTATCTGGGTCACAACACCATGCGCGTTACTTAAATGGCTCCAAAACAGAGACGCCTAACACAGCAGATTTACCCGGGGACCTTTTTACCGACGTGCGGCCGTTTCTGAAGTAAGTGTTATCACTGAACGCTATGCGTTGAAAGTTTCTGCACTCACGAGGCCATTTCCTCTCGCTGTAGCGGTATTCTTGTAATAGATTCTTCAAGCATGACGGTCCGCTTTCTAGACCAAGAGAGGTACACAGTTCCCCAAGGAAACAGAAATAATTAAAAGGACCAAGCAAAGGGAAGGAGAAGGGGGCAAAAAAGGGGAATGCCCCTTTCGGGACTAAAACCCTCACACACCCAGCGAGCTAGGTGTCATGCTTCATCATCTGGGTTCTGCTCCTCATCAGACTGGCGCTGCAATGTCTGACGGGCACCCGCAAAGGGTCTCTTTATCGGAGATCTTTTGTTCCTGCCATTTGTTGCATGCGGGTATGAGGGTACTAATATTAGTGTAGACGTAGGGAAATGTGTGAAGGTCTAAAAAAGGTTAGGTAATCCACGGCTACATTTTAATGGTGTGGTTGCCTACCTTGGTAAAAACAGTGAGGGAGGGATACACACTGGTACTATGGTCCAGTGGTGTATCTACTGCCTGTGGTCGACATGTTTCATGCTAATCTATGCAATTCGTCAGGACCTAAATAGA
Organism: Lissotriton vulgaris; assembly: GCF_964263255.1. Lineage (NCBI taxonomy): Eukaryota > Metazoa > Chordata > Amphibia > Caudata > Salamandridae > Lissotriton > Lissotriton vulgaris. The sequence continues at coordinate 1,612,606,889 of NC_141687.1, read as the reverse complement.
GTTATACACATAGGAAGGGGCTATACTACCTTCCTTTGGGAGTAACAGGGCAGGCCAGACGGTCCTGCTCCGAAAGTTGAGACCCAGTAGGGTTAAAGAAGCGCTTCTACAGTCAATCCCGTGTTGTGGCACCATAAGGGAAGGTACCTGTCAGTATCAACGACAAGTCCTTAGTCACCTACCCACACGGAGTCCCTGAGTGGACTCGGAAAGACTGGAACTGCTTTCTAGTATTTAATTATAAGTTCGGCTGCGTAATAATTCTCACTATCTTTGACCACCTTAATAATGCACTGGAAAAGCCCACCGCTACCATGTGAATTAGGCTTTAATTATGTCGTAGAATACGCTTGTAGGCACATTACTCTGATAGTCCTGAATCCCTGTTTTCTCCTTGTGACTCTAATATGCACTTAGATAGCTCAGACAAGTAGACAGATATTGGGCTCTAAGTAGAGGCTTTTAACCCCTTCCAGGCTCATGACGAGCTGGGCTCGTCATGAAGTAGCCTCCTACCAGGCTGATGACGAGCCCAGCTCGTCATGATCAATGGACTTTTGAAAATTCCAGCACAGGAGGAAAATATCACTAGCAGCGATGGTGTTAAAACTAGTGACGATACTGAGAAGTCACATTCATAGGGTGTCAATGAGCAAGAATGATTTTTTGGAAAACTCTAATTTGGAAATTAACCTTGTGCTATGTGCTGATCTACCGCGTGTTGAATATATCCAAACATATGAACTGGACTAGACCCTTGTCTAGTATGATAGAGGCTTCATAAGCCTGGAAATTGTACTTTTAATTTGTGCATATGGTTCTTTACCTCCTAATGTTACAAGTGACATGATAACTAAACAGAACTAGTAGGTGAATTTTTGGCTTTGATGAAAATAGTGATGTTTCTTTAAAATTGTATGCAAACTGACTTATGCAGATGTATGTATTGACAGATTTTTTGATAGCACTACGGATGTTTCATGTGACTTTGCTTTTAAAGAATGTTGTGCTGTTTGACGAAAAAACTAAAAAATAGGTAACTTCTGGATTTACTTTGTTCCGAGCACATTAAACCTAAGCATGCTAAACACATTCTGCATGTTTCAGAATGCATCTTAAAACCCTTGAGAGTCAACTCGCTACTACTTTCAAATCAACAGCATTCTTACTATTTGCCAGCACTGCACTATTTTTCCTGGCTAGCTTCTGAATGCACTGCATGAATCTTATTTACACCTCTTTAGAGTTCTTTCGGATAAAAATATCTTAAAATGACTTATTTAAACCATTCTTATCGATTCTTGGGCTTTTTTAACTACTTATTCCTTTTTTTTGTACTTTGAGACTGGTCAGCCTTCATGATATGGAATTTTAGTAAGCTTTTTTTCTTCAAATTGTCATTTTTAACAACACTGGTGGTGATACTGGGGTTCACATCTCACCTCTCTTCTTCTTTTGGTTTTGTTTGACTGATTTAGTATATATAATTGCTCTTTTTTTTTCAATTAACAGCCTTGAGAAAGCCCTGGCTCCACTCGCCAAACAGGGCGAGACACGTGTCGGCTTTTCTGTCCTATGCTGTATGAATCAACTGCTTAGTGGATAAATGAAAAATGAGCATTAAAGAATGAAATCTTGAGTGAACACTAATAAAAAGAAATTTACTCACATCAACCAACTGGTACTGTAATATCTAAGGAAATTTTTCCCATTGAATGTATTGGAATAGAATAATTTGGGAAAGGAGGAATAAACGCTTACAACCCATTGTATATTAGAATGACACTGCCCCTACCTCCCCAAGGGATACATAGAGATCCCTTTCAGCGAGTTCCCCCCCTAATGGTCCTACCGAAATCCACAGGACATACCTAGAATAGACTTTTTCTCACTAGAACCTCCGCAGTACGATCCCCCGGTTCATTCCCCCTTGAGTTAACAGTTCGTCCCTATGTCGGACGTTCCGATTCCGATGCACAGTTTACAGAAACACATGCATCCAAGGCCTGGTGAGAGGCACCACAAGGATATGCAGAAGTTTCACACTTAGGGGCCTATTATGATTGCGGTTTTCCCGCATCCTCCGGGCCAGCGGAAGCCACCGCCGGCCCGGTGGATGCGGGAAAACCGCCGCGGAGCCTCGAAAGACCCACCGCCATATTAGGATGGCTGGTGGGTCTGGCATTCCGTCTGCAGCTTTTCTGCCACGGTCGCCTTCCGACCTCGGTGGAAAAGCTTTAACATGGCTGGCGGTGTCTATCAGACACCGCCAGCCATATTAGGATGTCTGGAGTACTATGCTTTTACACGGCGGCATTTCCGCTGTGCAAAGGCATACAGATTTTTGTTTGGGGGCCCGTTGCGGGCCCCCAGTGTTGAAGAGGGATGGGGGGTGCACATGTACCCCCCTGCATTTGGGTGCACAAAGCGGCAGGCACCACACGGTGCCTGCCGCTTTGTGCATGCAAATGCACGGATGTATGACGTTACAACGCATACTTTTACTCCGCATACCATTACAACGCGGTATTCACAACGCATACCATTACAACGCATAGCGCTTTGGGGTGCTGGATAGTGGTAAGTATAATTTACTATTCTAACTCCAGTCCCCGTGGACCCTAGGGAAGGTGTTGGATAGTAAATTAAACTTACTTCTTATCCTAGAGCGCCCCCCCAGCGCAATGCGTTGTAATGGTATGCGTTGTAATGCCTGCGTTGTAGTGGTAGTGCGTTGTAAAAAATGCGTTGTAACAGGTGCATACCAAATGCACAGCTCACATTTTTAACATTGCGGCGGGTGCTGCTTCAAGCAGCACCCGCCACAATGTTAAAAATACAGGATGTGACCGCCAGGGAGGCGGTCACATCCTAATTTGCACGGAGGGACCGCCGCTGCCCCTGCGGACGGTCCCTCCTACTCCGGGGTGGCGGACGGACTCAGGTCCGTCCGCCATCATAATCGGCCCTAAGTTTTTGGACATGCTTGAAAATACTTACCCAACAGCCAGAACACTCCATAACACTACATCAGAGGGTGGGCATGGGATATTTCCACAACAGACAACTATTGAAAAAGTACAAAATGACGATAAGTAAGAAGTCATCTCCTTCATTTAATGTTGTGGACACTTGCCATGGATTAATGTACTTTATGTTAAAATGATTTACGCTCACTGGGATACCTAATGTAATGTAATACACAATCTCAATGGAAACATTTAAATTAAAAAAGAAAGACGTGGAGGAGTGCCTACAACGATTCCTGAATGCCGATCTCCAGACTCCCATAGCACCACCCGTTGTGCCCCGCTTTGCATATACTATTCTGCGAGCTCCGCGGGATAGCGTACCTGCTGGGCCAGCATGGTGGCCTGAAGAATTGGACAGAGAGGCCACTCAGGCCAGGAGGAAGGCCACCAATCAAAGGGCCAGTGTAACGATAAGAGCTCAGCCAGCCAGCATGCGGGTGGGTGACCACGTGGTTGTCAAGAATAGACACCACAGGTGGAAATTCCGGACACCTTTCGAACCTGAGATATGGGAGGTGACAGACGCACGAGGGACCATGATCTCTGCAAGAAGAGGCTCACACACCATTACCCAAAATTTGTTGTGGTTCAAGAAAGTGGAGGCACCCCAGACCGAGAGGGGATAGACCCCAAATGTGGAGAGACGGAGGAAGACGCAGTGGTGCCGTCACCCGCCCACAGCGCCAAAGACACCCAGAGCCGCAAAGATTGAAAGAGCCGTTGCCACAGTAGAGTCTCCTCAGTCAGTCCTACTGAGATCGCCGCCTGCTGCCATCCCAACTTGGGCGGAGCCTAGTTCCAACGCACTGACCTGATATATTGTCTCCGGCAAAATCCGGCCCCAAGTCAAAGACTCAGAGAATTTGTGTGCTGCATACCTTGCGAAGAATCACCTGACTGAGTATTCTGTAAGCAGCTAAAGAAAAGGAACGATGTATTGTGAGAGCCACGTGGCCAGCACCATACTTTGTAATGCACAGCACCCCAGAGTGCGGGCTCACCCAAAGGGTAAAAATAAACAGACGCATGACCGCTCGAGGTCTTGGCCCTTACATCCCCAGTATCTGGTGTGTATACTTGCATTATTTGTTTAGGCCTCACCACGGGGCACTAGAAGGAGCATTACCCCCGGGCCACTTCACCTCTTACACTTGAAAGCTATAATGCAGCAGCATATGATCTGATGTAAAAAATCTTCTCTTTTGCTCTAAATCTTGACATCCATCTACAGCTGCTTTGTGTGAGCTCATCATTGAACGGTATTGAAACAGAAGAACTTCAAGCTCTTTCTTTCAAGTGAATTAAGAAGTGTTTGTTCTTAAATCTGGAGAGATGGAGTTCCAGATTTTGGAGCACTCCCTGAGAAGGTTTGTTTCAGAGGTCTTGCGTTCTTGAATGATGAAGGTTCCACACAGATAGATTCTGTGCTTTGAAGCGAACCGGAGCCGCCTGTGATGACTAATGTGTGTGTTAGCTATTCTGGTGTCTTCTATTTAAGGCCTAATTGACTATACAGGTTAAAGGGCAATTTTTCAATGTTTTATATAAGACTTGGTCCATCTGATTTGGCTTTTTTAAATATTTAACCTCAGAATTATTATTTGCAAATTGGGTATTGTTTATGATTTTGTGCTAGATTAAACTTTTTTAATCTATGTTTTTTCATTTTACGTGTGCTCTTATGGCTTTTGTCCGAATAAAGTTTACTTTGACTTGATTTGACTACACAGGTCACTTTGAATAAATTCTTCCCTATAATTCAGCCATTGGAAGCCCACAAGCCCATGCAGCCATGTGTTTTCACACTCGGCTGTTGAGGTGTGGGAACACCGGGCCTGATTTTACTGGACACCAATCACTTTAAGCTTCGACTGCAACTGCAGCCAATCCTCGACTCTTGGCTTCCCTTGACCTCCTTCTCAGATAAGGAGGGGGAGGGCATACAATGCTGCGACCTGCAAGGGCACTTCTTCTTTTCTCAATCTGTCCTCACCACACCCTCCACCCTGATCGCGTTTCACACAAAAGCAGCTGCTCTCACTTACCACCTGCTTAAGCAGTGTTAAGAGTGTAAACCCCATAGAATTTGGAATGTTCTGCAGTTTTAGACATTGCAAAAGAGGGTCCTCAAGTTATTCCAGTTCCATAGCAGCTTAAATCTCACTTGCAATGTAGGGGGTTTACCACACGAAATGGTAATTACGGGTGCAAAGTTATGGTTACAAAGTTTGCACCCTGCAAATACTATTCTCTTTCAATGAGGACCTACGAGTGATAAGCGTGATAAAGATATGGAAAATGTGGGCTGATCTTCTGAGGTCAGACGGTGCCTAAGCTTCAGCATTGAGGGATGCTTTTGAAGAGGCCATGTGGGCCTAGTTGAGCTTCAGAAGGACTAGTGGCTGCACTGCTGTTTATAACTCAGGGCCTCATTTACAAGGTTGTGCCATAGGGCAGCGCCACAAGCCTTCCTGCTGCCCTGCAGCAAAAGAAAAGGGCAGGAATGCACAGTTTCTATCATATAAGGCGTATTCCTGTCTTTTTTCTCTGCTCCGGCATACAATGGGCTGCTGTGCACCAATGCAGGCACCTTTGCACCATGGTGCAAGGGTGCCTGCGTTGCGGGGATGGTTATTTCTGTGCATGAAGAGAAACCTTCCTGCACAAAAACAATCACATGAGGCTTTTCACTCTTTCTATGTGTGCAGCAGAATGTAGCACACATAGAAAAAAGGAGAAATGAGGAGAAATAAAGATATTTCTCCTCGTGCCTCCCTTACCCCTCCCCATTATTATTATTATTATTATTATTATATAAAATTTGTAACGCGCGCAGTTACCCAGGGGCATCCCGGCCCCATGGGGATGCATACGTTTTTGGCACTGCCTCCGGTTTATCATTTTTCGTAAATCTGGGACAGTGTCAAAAGGCCATGGATGTTGATGGGAACGCCCTCAGCAACACCCATTGCATGTCCCATAAATGCAGAAAACTGCATTACAGAGAACAATATTTACGAGGCAGCATTAAGCCAAAAAAAGTGGCTCAGTGCAGCCTCGTAGATATGAAGCAGGCTACTGTGCCATGGAAAGTCACAAAAAATGACATTCCGGCAGTTCAAGAGGCCTCAAAAATAAGGCCCTCAGTTGGAAATCGTGACATGATTCTCAAAGTAGTGTGATTTGATATTGGGCACCTTTTGCTAACACACTATGCTGAGCTTGAAAATGTAAGTTCTTGTCTGGTATAAATTCCAGACATTTTGCGCTTTCAACAGTGGGTGGCTTGCATTTGAGTACTTTTATTGCATTAAGCCATTCTTGCGCTCATGCCAATGATATACATTGCGATAATGAACAGCCATCCATGCCTTATTGCCTCCAAGAGTGTTTAATAGATAAGTTATGGCCTTTACAGAAGAGACTTTCAATAAAGCTGAGTGTTATCAGCATATAAATGAAATGAGATGCTGTATTATAACAGGAGAGAGTCGAGGGATTGCATGTACAAATTGGAGAAATTATGGACGCTTCTGGAAGTCCTTGTTGGTGAGGCAAGGGATGTGATAGGGGTTTGACAGGGTTACTCGTTGAAAGCAATTCTCAAAGTATATTTCAGACTATTTCAGCACTGATCCCCATTCTTTCTTCCAAGATTCTTAAAAAGGAGGCATGGTAGGTTGTGGGATGTGTCATATTCTTGTGACAGGTCCACACAAACCTGAAGGTACTGTTCTCTAGTGCCTACTATGTGCAGCGCAACAGCAGTGCTGCAGCTAAGTGTAAAACCTTACTGATATAAATATACGAGTTGGTGATATTCCTGCTTTTTAAAACATTTTCAAAGAGGTTTACCCTGAGGAGTTGGTTAGATAGGGGTTGAAAGTTGCTATTGAATTTGGGGACTGCTTTTTGAGAAGAGGATTTAAGTATCTGGGGCCTTATTTATGAGGCCTTGCAATAGTTTTGCGCTACCGTTGTATCACTTTTTGTGACGCATCAGTGGCATAAAACATGCCTCCTGTTGCGCCCTATTTACAAAGTTATTATAAGGAAGAAGGCCAGCAAGGGATTTTATTCTATTTCTATTTATCAGCTTCGTTAGGGCCCGTTATAATAATCAAGGTGCCTAAAACTGTTTTTAATCAGTAGCTGTGATGAATAATTTACTTTAGAACTAGTCCCAAAGGATCAATACGTACAGTGTTACCACACTAACACAGTAAATATAATAAATGAATGCAAGAAACCAGGGTTTTATATTGTCTGAAGATTATTATTTGCTTTCAAGACAAAAGAGATTTGTATACAAAAAAGAAAACATTCTTAAAAAGTAGGGTACATATACAGATATTGATTAGATATACAAGGTATTGGTTATTTCCTCCTTTGATATATCTAAACACAAAGTCCAGACTGCTAACACAAAATAACACAATGATTTCAACTAAAAATCTGAAGAAAATCAAAGATGATATAATGGATCGTATGCAGTGAATTGTTACAAGCCTTAACCCAATTCACTTGCGGTCCGGCGTGTTTACGACTGAGATTCCTTTCTCACCTTTGTGAAAATTGTATGGTTGTCTCTATATCGATCAGCGAATATTGAATACCCTGCTGACCATTTGATATCACTTCCGCATACAACACGAGTAATCTCTGGCACAAACGGATTGATTTCTTTGCCCTTCACCAACAAACTAATTTGAAGTGCTGTTGTCATCTTTACTAGAAAAAAGACTTATCCCTATTTGAGTAAAAAGGGTCATCTACTGTATGTAGAATTGCTCTGTCCTGATGATGGTCTTGTGAAAAATTCCTTAAAAGACCGAAACGTCGACTATCTAGTCCAACTCTGCATAGGATCCATTATATCATCTTTGATTTTCTTCTGATTTTTAGTTGAAATCATTGTGTTATTTTGTGTTAGCAGTCTGGACTTTGTGTTTAGATATATCAAAGGAGGAAATAACCAATACCTTGTATATCTAATCAATATCTGTATATGTACCCTACTTTTTAAGAATGTTTTCTTTTTTGTATAAAAATCTCTTTTGTCTTGAAAGCAAATAATAATCTTCAGACAATATAAAACCCTGGTTTCTTGCATTCATTTATTATATTTACTGTGTTACTGTGGTAACACTGTACGTATTTATCCTTTGTGACTAGTTCTAAAGTAAATTATTCATCACAGCTACTGATTAAAAACAGTATTAGGCACCTTGATTATTATAACTGGCCCTAACGAAGCTGATAAATAGAAATAGAATAAAATCCCTTGCTGGCCTTCTTCCTTATAATAAGTACTGCCCGAGCCAGCAAGGGTATATTGGGTCGCTCACCTACATATCATGTCTATTTACAAAGTAACACAGCAGGCGTAAGACTGACGTAGGCCCTGTCACATCGGGCTTGGCCTATGTGATAGGACCCATTGCTGGAGTTGCGTCACTTTTGTGACACACTCCAGCAATGCGTAACTTTTGCGCCATACAGATACATCAGAAATGCTGACGTATCTGTAACTCCTTGCAACATGATACATCATAAAGTAAATATGACGCATCAATCATGTCAGAAAGAGGGCGCACTAAGTAGTGGCACATCGCTGCTTTCACACAGCGATGCGTCCCTTCTCATAAATAAGGCCCCTAATTTTTAGGCAGTGGTGTCTGACCTCTTATGAAGGCCTGAGGCCTTTGTGCTTTGTAAGATAAGGCTAAATATCTGTTTATGTAATCGAGCAGCTGAGTAAAGTACAGTTTTGAGTTGTTCAGTCTGGCTCTTGAGGAAACCAGTAAGTAATGAATTTCCAAATTAAATTCTTGAGATTACACTTGCAAGGATGATAGTCTTTCTCTTGAGAGGAATTGTCTAAAGTTTCTCAAAGTCATGATTGGCATTCTTTGCTATGGGCAAAAAGGCACAGTTCTGAATTCAGGGTGAGACTCTGGGTATTAGCTATGGTGACAATTTTGGGAATGGTATCAATTTCGGTTGTAGGCAGGTCACAGTTTACTTAGAGAAGAAAATTAGGAATGCAGTTTGTTCTACACTTAGCTTCCATTTCCTCATCTTCATAGAAGCCTGTGCCTTGGAAATACAATGTCTGTGTGCTTTCTTCTTAAACACAGTTGGATATTGTATCCAAGAGACCCCCCCACCAAGATGGCTGCATCGTAAAGAGTACAGTTGGCCGCATTAATTTTCCTTGAACATCCTACTCTCTACACCCCATCTTGACCATCCAGAGCATGTAAAATGGAGTGGCTGTTTATGGTTTCAGGTGGAAAAACAGCAACCTGAAAAGCAAACACTGCTTGAAATCGCACTCCCAAAACTGCCAGCCTACGACTGCCGGGCCTGTGGAGTCCTGTCAGGGAGACTGTTCTCTCATGAGTCAGCAGTTTGGGAACCATGTCAATATCACCATGTTAGCCAGACCTGAGTGGTGGACTTGGAAGTCAGCAGTGATGTGCTCTTATAGTTCTTGGACTACACTCAGTCTGATAGTCAATATCTTAGGAACTTTGTGGTATCTCATCATGGAGGTATCTAGGTGTGTTGCTGCCTGTGATATATGCTGTGGACCAGTGTCGCTCCCTGTTCCGGTATTACCACTGCGGAGTGCTGATATTGATCCAAGTGGTGCGTCCTCTTTTTCTCTCTTCTCTGAGTCTAGCTGTGTGGTCTCTGAGCAGCTATTGCAAAGGTGCCACCAGATGGGCCATTTGTTTAGGACCAGTAGCATTGGTCTGCCAAGTTCCTCTTGGATATGGTGAGCCCTAGACAATCCTTATTGTGAATAGAGGTGCAAATGGAGGCTGGCTCAGGTACTTGTGTGTAGTACCAGTAAAATGTGTCTGATACCTGGTACAATCACAGTTCTTTTTGTCTCTCACTACATAGGGCGTCTCTGTAGGAGGTAGTTGTGGATTTGGCAACTTTGGACAAATATTTATATTAGAAATGAAACAGCGCTTTGACCATAAGCTATGCTTTGCCTTCTTCATCTACGTTTTTTGACATTTCTATTTTACATAAGCTGTTGGAGAGACACGCCATGACTTTAGTTCTTCATGTCAGTATGCATACATATTTTGTATTTTGAAGCAGATGTCAAGTGTATGAATTAGGGTATGCTGAATCTTTGAACAGTTTATATAGTAAGACCCTGGAAAGCCTAATTGCTTCTTAACACACTAGTTATATTGTTTGTATAATATTATCCTCCTTTTTGCTTTAGTTTATGACCATTGAGCCTTTTCCCCTATCTTTTTTCTGTTCTCAATTAATGTGCAGAACAAGAATGGAAAAGAACAATAATAAAGCCTCTACCTTTTGCTATAAGAATCCTGGTCTACTGCCTCTAAAGGAAAATACCTCACCTGTTATCACTACCCTAATTGATCCCTTCTTTCTGACAGCATGGACTGTAATCTGGATTTAGGTTTGGCAAATCAATCTGTATAATACCCCACCAGTTACATATGGCCCAACTGATTCCCTAATTTCTGACAGTATGAAGAGTGATTTCTATTCATCTTAGGCATTACTATTCTCTCATGCCTTGGGCTTGATTCTTTAAATGGATTTCCCCTCAGTTCCTGCCAAGAGATCTAAAAAGACTGTATTAGTGAGACTGAAGATATTGCTGCTAAAGCTGCTTCCATGTCTAAAGAAGTTGATCTTTTCAACAACAATGTAGATGAGTTGGAAAAAAGGACTAGGAGTAGCAATCTGAGACTATATGGTATATCAGAGGGTGTGGAGGGTAAGGATATGATTTCTCCAATGAAGAACAGTATTCCTCGTATGCTAGAACCTAAAGTCTTATCCACACTAAATATACAGACACCATCATAACTGTCCTAAACCTTCTTCATCAACACCAATCTCTGAACCTAGAGGTATTACATTGTTTTTCTTATAATTGATATATCTGATGGTGATCTTGTCAGCAGCAAAAGGAATGAAAACAACTCCCATTGTCAGGCCATATAGTTTGCATTTCTCAGGACGTTTCCAGAACCACGGCTAATAGAATGAAGGAATTTTTTGTTTTACGTCCAATAAGAAATGAATGCTAGATATGGACTTGTCTACCCTGTTACTTACAGAGATAAAAACAGTTACTTTTGAAGATCCTGGAATGCTTAAAGCGCTTATCAATCCCCAGAAAGGACATGGAGATTAGACGAAACGGGAACCTATGATCTTGTTCCCAAGTTTTAACTTGTTTATTTTAATATGTTTCTTGTTAACTGTAATTTCTCTGGCTATCTTCTGGAAATTATTTTTCTTTAATAACATGTTCTTTCTCTACACTCTATACCTCTCCCTTCCTCTTGTGCAGTCCCATGGTGATACTCATTGCTCCCTCGTATGTCTGTGCCTCAGGAAGTTGATCCTTATATTCTATCTTCTATACTTGTGTATTCTCTCTAGAGTAGGTTTTTGTCAATCAAACTTATGTTTTTTGCAACTTTGGTTATATTTTTGCCCTAGTCATGGATGCATTTATGTCTCCTATATGTCTCATTTCTATGCTGTTCTTGATAAAGATACTCTTTTATGTTCAAATTATAGTATCTTCATTTTCCCAGATATATCCTATTCTGTTTGTCGTGCATGCAATCCGGTCCATTTCTTTTTTAAATTAGTTGGAGAACCAATGATCTTATTTTGCTTTATGTAGAGGAACTAGAAAAGGCTGCCATCTCACTTCCCTATTATTCATACTTGCATTAAAACCTATTTTAGAATGGCTTATAACAGTGGTTCTTAACCTTTCGACTGCTTTGGACCCCCCCACTGAATCATTACTGGAATCCAGGGAACCCCACTGAGTCATTATTGGAAGCAGAGAAACCCAAGTCTAAGCAATTTCTATGATTTGAACTTGGAAACAATACATAAAAATACAGAAAACATATATACACAGAACAAATGTTCGAATATTGGAATATTTAAGTTAATTCACCTTCAAATTTGGAAGACATGGCACATTTTCAGTTTTGATTTTTTATTTGGATATACTTTATTCATTTTTGTTGAATTAATTTTAATAATATTTAATTTTGTAAAACAGTTGCAGACCTCTGAAGAGGCCTTCCCAGACCACAGGTTAAGAACCACTGGCTTAGAAGATCTGATGATTTACTGTTTTATTACCAAGAAAGGACCAAGGCATCAGATTCACAATGTATGCTGATTGCACTTTGCTTTTTTATCATTCAATCTTTATTTCGATCTATTAGATCATAAAAGAGTACAGTAATTTAAAACAAATTAAAAAAGTATCAAGTATAAGAGGATTTAAAAGTAGTACAATTAGTCTGTTTAAAATCAATTACAATACAATACATTTAGAAGTCATCAGAAGCAATTCATTTATCTGTAACTGACTTGATACAGCGGTTACGGGTGTACCACATTGCTGTTAAGAATGTTGCCACTTTGCTTTTTATCTTTAGACCTGAACAATCTCTGCCTGTTTTTAATGAACTAACCTCATTTTCTCCTGCCTCAGGCTATGAGATAAATGTTGATGAATCTTTAGTCTTACCATTAAATACATTTTCTATTAATGATGCTTTTAGAAAATACAGCTTGTGCTGGAACTCTTTAAACTAAGGGGCTTATTTTCAAGGGGAAGATTGCACCACAGGAACGCCACTTTTGCGACATTTTGGTGGCGCAATGCCATGCACCATATTTAAAAAGTGGCGCCAAGCCACTTTTTGTGGCTTAAAACCACTTTGTAAATATGCTACCCTTTCACGTAGGTGCCTGCGTGAAAGGGGCGTGCAGTGCGTGTTGCTGTGGGAGTTGCGCCTAAGTATCGGCATTAGCCAGTATAAATTGCTGCTTGACTGTGGTCTCTCTAGTGTGATTCGGATTGATTAGCAGCAGATTTTTTTGCAGCCACTCTTGTTTTTATTGGCTTTGAGATTTGCTTACTTGCAAACTTGCTTATTCCTTCATATTTAGGTTGAGCAAGCAAGTTTTATTATTTAGTTTAGGTTCCTCATTCACATAGAAGCCATGCTGTGATTGATGAATCAGGCAGAGAGCCACACTTGAGTTGGATAGATGTCACTACAAAGCACCGCAATCATTGGTTGGTTGCTTACAGAACAGCACTGTGATAGGGTGACCTTGACCAAGGGATGATAGGATTGGTTGCTATTTTCTGGTTACATTTACATGATTTGTAGATCATTTTTATTTTTTTATTTTTTATTTTTACAGTTTTCAGTAGCGCGAACATGACCCATAGGTATCAGAGCGCTTACCATCTTATGGTCTGGGTTACAAACACAATACATATAATGCAATGAGATCTTCAAAGTCTGTAAGTGGAAAACAATAACAGGATGGACTTAATAGAGAATTAAGTTACAATGATCTGAGGTAGTATTACTTTAAGGTTCAGTCAGTCAAATCCTGCTCCCATATAGGGTATACAGTCATACAATCAGCGGCACGTCTTCGGTAGAGATTGTCCTGTTATGGGAGGAACTTGCTTATAAGATGGTTCTTGATTTCCTTCTTGAATGTTATCGTGTTTGTAATTTTTCTGATGTTTGCAGGAAGGGCGTTCCATATCCTGGGTGCTACGCCTGAGAATGTTCTCTCATATGTGTTTTTCTTCTTAAAGATAGGTGGTTTCAGGAGTAGATAATTGGCAATCCTGACGAGTCTGTTTCTTCCTGAGATTTCTATTTTGTGGGCTAGATGTTTAGGTGTGTTTTGATGAATCGCTTTATGGGTGATACATGCCATTTTCATCTGTACTCTAGCTTCGTATGGTAGCCAGTTTAAGGCCTTCAAATGAAGCGAGACATGATCAAATTTCCTAGATCCTGTAATAAGCCTTGCCGCTGAATTGAGGCAAGCTTTTAGTGGTGCTGTTGAGATTTTTGGAAGGCCAGCAAGTGTAGTACATCCATAATCTATCCTAGATACAACCAGAGATTGCACAGCTAGTTTCAAGTCTGTCTCTGTTAAAAAGGATTTCATCTTCCTTAGATAGTTCAGATGGAAGCAGGTGTTTTTTGCCATAGATTTAATATGTGTATTCATATCAAGGTTCTCATTCAATGTGATTCCGAGAGATTTCGCAGAATCTACTAGAGTTGGGATGCAATTTAATGCTGTGATCAATTTGCACCATTCTTTCACTATGGAATGGTTTTTTTGTGGTGTGATGAGTAAGAATTCTGTTTTGTCAGCGTTGAGCTTGAGATGATTGTTAGTTAACCAATTTAGCAATATTTTGAGGGCGTCGTTCATTTTGGTTATATATTCCAGGCTAGCAATCTTGATGTAAAGTTGCGTGTCATCTGCATACATGTGGTATGATATTTTCGATATCCGCAGAATTTCTGTGAGAGGTTCGATGTACAAGTTACACAGTGAAGGAGATAAGGTGGATCCTTGTGGCACTCCGATTGTGTTAGGGCAAGATGGAAATAGTGCTTGATTTACTAAGACTCTCTGAGTTCTGTTCATTAAAAATGATTTGAACTATTTCAGTACTGTGCCAGAGATTCCCATCCTGTCCTGTAGTCTGATCAGTAATTTTTCGTGGTTAACTGTGTCAAATGCAGCTGACAAGTCTAGGAGGATGAGTAGACAGGATTGGTTGCGATCTAGAGCTTGAAGAGCATCATCGACAATGTGTAGTATTGCAAGATTGGTTGCGATCTAGAGCTTGAAGAGCATCCTCGACAATGTGTAGTATTGCCGTTTCCGTGCTGTGATTTGCTCTGAATCCAGATTGGCAGTCATCTAGCAGTGCAAAGTTTACTCAACTGATTCTGTACACATTTTTCCATGAGTTTAGCTAGAAAAGGGATGTTGGTCACTGGTCGATAGTTATTTGGATCTGTTGGGTCCGCTGTGGGTTTTTTGATGATTGGGACTACTTGCTCAGTCTTCAAGCTTTCTGGCAGGCACCCCTGTGATAGTGAGGCGTTTATGATCTCTGTCCATATTGGGATCATAGAATGGCTGATTTCTTTCAAGCATTTCGATGGTATTGGATCGTTATAATGGTTGTTGGGTTTCGTGGACGCAAGTGTGTTAGCAAGCTCCTTGTGATCTAATAATTTGCAGATGTTCCAGTGTGCTTTGATTTTAGTCGATTTGTTTGCCTGGTTCCGGTCAGATAAAGTTGGTGGCATGTTGTCTTCAATGTTATCTGCGGCGGTCTTAAGTTCTTCTTCCAGCTTATTGGCTTTGTTGATGAAGAAGGAAGAAAATTCATCACAACTTAGTTGTGTTTTAGTGACCTCTTGGACAGATTTTGCCAACTTGTTGGATTGTTGTTTATGATTCCGAATAATTTACTTGGTCGTTTTTTGGCATTATCCAATTCTGTTCTGATGTATACTTTTTTGTGTTGATGATCTTCTTGTTATATTCCTTTCTGATTTTTCTGAGAGATTTCAGTGTAAGGGAGGAAGGGTGTTGTCTCCATTTTCTTTCTGCTCTTCTCAAATTGCGTCTTTCTTCATTCAATATTCCGTTGAACCATGTATTTTTATTCTTTTCCGTCACTCTTTTTAATTTGAGTGGTATGGTGGCATTGACTATTTCCGTTACTGTGATGTAGTAGTGGTTCTTTAGATCGTTCACATCTTTCAAGTTTTCAGGTGGCTTTAAGTCTCTCCTGAAACTTTCCGATAGCACATCCAAATTTGAATCCCTAGTGTCTCTAATCCATATTTTCATTTTAGTAGATTGAGTCGTCTTTATTTTCTCCCGTGAAGGTATTCGGAAGGTTATTGCGTGGTGATCTGACCAGTCGCACTGTTCAATGGAGAGGATTGCGATGTTCTTATTCTTCGAGATAATCCAATCCATAGTAGCTCCTTTAGAGTGAGTAGGTTGAAGACATGCTTGGGATAGATTCAGATCATTTAAAAATTCTTTAGGGCGTTGACCTGTTTGTCGTTGTGTCATTCCAACGAAGATTGAAGTCACCTAAGAAGATATTATTAATGTCGGAGTTGGTGTTAGCAGTGATGATCTCCATCAGTTGGTCAATGAAATTCATATTGTTTCCTGGTGGGTGATATAGGGCATGTAGATTGCAGATCTGTTTATTTGCCGCTCCTATGTTAAGCCTAGGTATTCTCATGATTCGAGGGGGTCTGATTGAAATTGACCAACTTCTAGAGTCGATCTATGTATACATGCGATACCTCCTCCTATCTTTATCTGTCTATCTAATCTCAAAATGTTGTAGTGCGGTGGTACCAGAAGGTCTAGGATTGGCGATGAGGATTCCGATAGCCAGGTTTCAGCCAGGATTGTTAAGTCTATTTTTTGTTTTATGATGATGTCTGCTATGTCCGAGGCATGTTTCGCCGCCGATCAACAGTTGATTAACAGACATTTTAGAGATTTCTCCATTCTGGTTGGGGTTATGTTTACCGGTTCCGTGGTTATTTGGATTTGTTGAAAGTTGTTGAGGTTTAATTTCTCTTCCTTCCTTGTAGCTGTTCTGTTAGGGTCTATTGTTACTCTTTTGATTCCCTGTGCTCTCGTTGGGTCTAATGATTCGTATTCCTGGAGTAGTGCTATTATGTCTTCTTCTGTTAGTATGTTTTTGTCCCTATCTGGTCTGTTTTGTCTGTCTGTCAAAGGTAGGGATCTTATGTTGTTTATCTTTATGGATGTATTTACTAGCTCTCTGATGAGTTTTACTTCCTTCTGCATGTTCTTTGAAATATCATAAAGTTTTTCTATCCCAATCTTAGAGTTTTGTATAACCTTTGCTAGGTTTCTGATTTGTGTTTGGGTCTCCTGGATAATTCTCAAGACCTTTGGTGCCATATTAAAAATAATCTTCCGTAAGCTTCCAATTTCAATATTTCTGTTCTTGAGTTTCCGTTTGGAGCACTGTATCCTTGGTTTTTTTAAGTATCCCTTCGGTCGATTATTATCTTTCTCATTGGTTTTGGGGTTAGTCGTTCTATCATGTTTCGTTGATCCGTAGTTATAACTGTTATTATATATGATTTGTGTTCTCTCTGACTTTTCCTCGATAGATGAATTTTCTATTTCGTCTATGGCTCTAGATTGAGGGACTGGATCCCGTAGGATATTCGCTGGGATGTTGGTTTGTACAATTTCCTGATGTTCTTTGGTCGGAGTAAAGTTTATAGTGTTGGTGTCGGCTGACCTTGGGTTGTCTGTTGGTGTATTCAGGACTTGTGCCAGCCAAGTGTCTCTCATTTGTTTCAGGTTGGTGTTGATTGCGCTACTACTTATAGGGTTATTGTCAGATGGGGAGGTGTTGTCCGTTGTCCGATTCTGGTGTTGAACCTGTCTTGTGTCTTTTCTTTCTGTGGCTTGCTCCTGTTCCTGGTGGTCTCTGGTTTTTGAGCTGCTTGTAGAGAGAGTGTTGGGTAGGATGGGGTTGTGTTCTGATCTACTCTGGTGTTGGAGAGGGTTCAAATTCTCTACATTTCTCTTTAGAATATTGAAGATGTTGCCGAGTTTTTCTAGATCGTCGTTAGAACCTTGGATCAATACTATATCATTCTTAAAGATAGTTAAGCAAATGTCCGCTCTGAGTTTAATGTGAAGCCTTGGTCATGAATTTTGTTCCATGTGGAATGTTGGTAGTTGTTTTAATGTGTAGCAGGTTAGTAAAGGTAGTGCACCATTTTGCTCTTCTTCTGGTGAAGAAAATCATGTATTTTACGATGATCCCTTTATCCAGACAAAAAGAAGTGTCGGTGATCAAAGTGTCAGGGTTTCTCCTCAAGAGGTTATGCTTACATTTTTTGGCTGCATTTTTGGAGAGATAAGAAGGGTATAGTATGTTGTAGGCGTTCTTACCTATTCGTTCTAGGTGATTGTCCTCCATCTTGAGATAAGTGTTGGCGTTGTAGAATAATTAAAATTCTCTTATCTTTAAATACTAATGGAATGATCCCATTTCTATTAAGAATTATAGCAATAAAAGTTATCTTTAGTAATTGTAAAAGATTTTTGTTGGAGTTTCCTTTTCCAGTGAAATCTTCTATGTTTCACTAGTAATTGCTCTCATCAGTTAACTTGCTTACCTATCCTTAATCATGAACTTATGGTATTCAAAGGGACTTTCCAAGATGTCCGCCGTTTTGGTCGACTTTCTATGGGCTGAATACCTTCTCTCTTTCACTTCTTAGAGTTTGTCTTCTTTCCCTTTCCATCCTCCGTTTAGGAATTGGAATGAGCTCCTTTCTCTCTAAAAATGTGTTGGTCCTCTTCCTATTGTACCTGCTTCCGGCTGATTCCCATTTTATAGCCTAAAGTTTCTGTTGTACCTTGTACTGAGGGTCAGACATTACCTGCAGAGGGAACAGCTGCATACGAAATGATGACTGACATTGGGCTTTATCCATTCACCTGGATTTTTGAATGGCATGAGTATACCTCATCAGATAAAGATTTGCAGTTTCCTTCAAAAGATACTTTTAACATTAGAAAGCTAGATTTTCAGAGACAAATTATGAATGCCAGAAAACCAATACCTAGAGGTAAACAGTATAAGCCACTAAACAAATGAGTTTGAATGGTTACTAAGAAAGAGATAAAGAAAATTATAAAAGTGAAATGCTCATTCAAACAATGGCTAGAAAATAAAGGAGGCCAACAGGAGAAATACTGGAGGTAGGATATGATGGAGGGTGTGAGAGTTTTCCTGCAAAAGTCAAATAGACAGATGACAAAAAGAAATTCAGTGCAGGAGAAAAAACTGAATCGTGGTTCCTATGCTGAAGATAATATTCTAAACAATCTTTTAAATTCTAGACTTCCTCCATAGGGGCAGGGAACTGGTCCTGGTCTTAATGGAATACCTACTGTGGGTGCAGCAGGAGATAGTACAGTGTTTCAGACACAGGTACCAGATACATCCGTGGCTGTGAGTACAATAGCGAGTGCCTCACCTGAGAATGCAATGACTAGATTACAGAGCAGTAGCGTAGATAGCCCTGCTGTTTCTAAAGCTCATATTAATCCACCTGTTCATATAGTTGTGGTTGAGGAGCTTTCTAAGGAGAGCGCTATTAATATCAGACTTTAAAAATAAATTGGAAAACCTTTACTAGGGACAATTGATTTAAGCAGATTATTGATCTACTATGCTGATGAAATTAGGAATTTGAATATAGAGGCAGCCAGATGTGCTGATGAAGCTCACAATACATTGAAGGAATTGGTTGATGAATGCACGTTTGGCAGCAGCAAAATGTAAAATGTGAGTACAAGTTATAAAATGGATTTGAACTTATGAAGAAATAAAGGAATTAGCTTTAATGACTTTGAAAGCTTAAATTAAGAATTTTATTGAGAGAACAAGAGAATGGGGTAACAAAGAAATATAAAGAAAGCTGGAAGAGAGGGGCAGCCAGTAATAAAAGCTACAGGAAGGGATGTGAAGGAATCTAATAGTGATTGAGAAGCAGGAACAATTTTAAAGTTTCCATTAAGAGAAGTGCGTGGAGGGAATTTGGAGCATGTACCTTGGACAAGAGCTGATTTCTATGCCTTTACTGCACATTTCTGAAATTGTGAGATGAGTAAGAAGGATGTAAAAAGAAGTTCATAGGTTGACCATGATTTCTTAAATGTTGTGGACTGATTTGAATGTATTGTTTCAAATTGTAGCTCCTAGTAATTTGTTGTTTGAATGTAAGGTTGCTGTTGCTTGACCCACTGAAGAACCTGCTAGGGTTGCACCTAATAGTGCTTCTCCTGAAGGGGCAGCTAATAAAGGTAGACCGGTGATTGAGCATTTGATAAAGAAGTTGCCTGAGAAGGATATTAGTTGAACAAAGATTTTGAGAACTTTACATGAACCAAGAGTCAGTGAATGCTTAATTTGAGAGGTTTTTACATATTTTCAAGAAGCACAGTATAGTCAAAGATTCACAGAAAGACGATGTTAGTGGTTTAATTTCTGCCTTCTTTAGGGGCTTGCACCTGAAACTTTGTAATCACACACTGCAAAGTGAAATGTCCTGGCAGATAAAGAGCATAGATGGAATTTTGGTACTTGCCAAATACAGTAGTTATTGGTTTGATGCAAAACAAAATAAAATCAAGGAGACGTTGATGGTTGTTAATATGAAACAATTCGAGACGACTGCTCTGAATCAATTTATGGGTTCAGATTTGGGTTATAGGCAAGTTAACAAAAGAGAGAAGACCCCACTTGTTCCAGGGAACAGGGTGCTACAGACAATCAAAGTCAAAAGAAGTTTCCCTGGATTAACTATTGGAAATTAGCTATCTTAACTCATTCACACCTCACAGTAACTTAATTATATTCTTTAAGAATTTGGCCACAAACTAAAATGTAACGTTTACACTCTTTCTTTAATAAAAAATTCTCTTGCTTCACATAGTATTGTCCATCACATTAGGAGACAAGCTCAAAGTTAAAATTTCAGAAAAATAGTTTTTTCCCTGAAAAACAGTGAATATAAAGACATCTCATAATTTACAATGAAAATTAATAAAACATTTATTATTATAATAAAATTATACAGTATGCATAAAAAACATTTATCACAACCTAATCACACAGGACTTATATGAATAAAAGACAAGAAAACCCCCTATTTTCAATGAACCAACTGATGTTACTACAGGTTAATCAGATCCAATAGCCTTTGTGCCAATTGTGTGAGGCTTCCAATGTCCAAAATTGGGGTATTTATGGAGACCCCTAGGCTTTACTTGGATTCTATGGAACGTGGTGCGTCGACACATTTTGGAGTTTTATCCGTGGATATGGTTACACCTTCTTCAGGACAAATTTAATTGGGGTCATCAATTTCTTGATAGTGGTATCATTCTAAACATTAGAAAGATATCAGTCAGTACACGTTTATGTCTCATTTACAAGTGCAACACATACTATTCAAAAGGGCAACCGCTGTTGTATCTCTATATCAAATAGATAGGATGTCTCAATTACAAGGTGCGAGAATGGAAAACTGGTCCATGCAAATGCAAGTTGGTGGAAGAGAGATGGTGAATAATTCTGGAAGAAATGTAAATTTTGAATTGGTGAAGAACACTGCTTGCCATTTCTGTGGTAGAATCAGCCCCTGGCATCAGGAGTGTAGACAAAATCCAGATAGAATTCAAAATGAATTTGTTCCCCAGATGCAGAAAAATACCATGCCAATGGTCCTAGTTCAACGATTTCTGTGGCTAGTATGCATGCTCAAAAACAGTTTTGTATGACAATGCTTTCAGCCCCAGTGTTGCAGCTGAATAAAAAACAAAATGCAACACAGTCAGGGTACCAACAGAATATATTGATTCTGATCAATGATTCTCCTCAGTTTTCTTTAGGCATTAAGTTACAATGACGGCGCCTGAGAGAGGAAGGAGGATTTGATACTTGAAGTAGTTCCAGATGTAGATTAAAGTGGCCCATATATTGATGGTGAAGTCAATGTCCCTTACATATTTTTTTAATAAATACAAAAGCTACCCACAGTGCTAGATCATCGGGGCAATGGGACCAGATAAGATTTCAATTTGCATAATTAGGGAGGAAGCTTCTTTCAGGTCTATCTTTTTAACTCCTTTGTTTCACTTCTCTTATTACCAAGGAGTCATTCCAGAATACAGGTTTGAGAGGATTATTATTGCTAAAAAAAGGCTCACGTAATCTCCTGAATAATTATTGGCAGATAGCCTAGATCAATTCTTTTGGGAAGATATTTGCTAAACGCATTCTTGAACATATGCAGGATTGGGTGCCTGAGGAAAATATAATCCCCATTGAACACGAAGGCTTTACGAAAAAGATTTGCACCTTGGGCAATGTAGCCATGTTACAATCGTTCATGGAAAAATATGTTACTATTTGACGTCAATATTTATTCTTGCTTTATAACATTTATCTATTTCTTAGAATTTATTACAGCTAATTATAGCATTACATTCCTTTATTTGGTGCCAGGTGCTACTAAGTGGAGATCAGGGCCTCCCAAAATCCCCCCACATAATAGCCTTATACTGGGTTGCATGTTGGCACCCTTACTGCTCTCTCTATTTATCTATGACCTGCCTCAGGCTTTATCTAATTGTGGGTAAGGTTCCAAAAATAGTGGATCATATGAATCACTGTTAAATATATATAGACTAAATTGTAAATGTTGATCTCACTCCACGGGGCTTACAGAAACAACTGTTCTGCCTTCAACGGTAAACAATTTGTACGTTTGTTTTAAAAGTGAATACGTCAAAAAGTCAAGTCCGAATTTTCAAAGGCAGAGGTCATGAGAACGAACGTAAATTTAAATGGGAAGTAGGTAATGAAACTGTGGGAACATTTTAAATGCTAAGGAATGCATTCAATGTATTTCCAGTAAGGAAATTTCTCATGCCAATGGCCTACGAGCATTCTATAATGGCATAGGATGTAACTATTTTGTCCACTTCTTATTGGTTTATTGCTTATGCCACAGAAATAATTGAAGTGGAAAAATGGGCTTTTATGACTGTAGTTGAGAGCCACATTTTCTGCAACCTCTGCAATCTGCACAGCGAAGCAGCCATTCAGGCACTTACATTGGAATTCGTTTTGACTGCCACTTTTGTTCAGGCGTTAGCTGCAGTGCTCCATCAGGGTAATCGATTGCTTATGAGTAAACATCAAATGTTAAGGAATTTAAAGCGTTTCAAAATTTCTAGTAGGAAAGAGTCAACACTTTTTCCCCAAAACTTTCCTATGCACTGAAGATATTCCAAAATTATGTTTTTTAGTATATGTATATGTTGCAATTAAAAAGTATGTTAAAAGAGTTGATGGGCAGCTTTAGCGCAAGTCTAGATATTGGCTTGTGGTCCAAAAAGTAAAAGCATATATGAACTGTTGCATCCTTTATGTTGAAAAGAGAACAGCCGTTTTTCACTTGGAATGTAGAGCATGGGATTCCATGCTTGTTCTTTACACTACAAATTAATATTTTTCTATTGACTTGTAACAGGTGCTTGGGAAAACATACACCCCGAGGAAAGAGTTAGTGATCTATGTAACAATGGTATTCAAGTTTTAAAATATGTAATGTTTATATTTCCTGCATTGTACTTTCCTCATCGTCGGTTTTTAAAGCCTCTTTTTATAAAATGTAATGCACGTTCTATCGATGAAGCAAGACAGCTGTTATTTTTGCCCAGTAAATGAAACATACTGTTTTAAAATATGTTAATTTAAAAAAAAGTTTTATCCATTTGTATTGAATTGTATTCATTGATTTATGTATGTTCTGGGAACTTCTTAAGAGGTTCAAATCTTATAATTAAAACTTGAAAACTAGAGAACTACCCATTCTACAGCTTTTTTATTTATTTATTTTTTTTGAATATTTTATTGCAAGCAAGTCAGGTACAAAACATTATTAGAAAATCAGGAAAAGGAAAAAAAAGAAGAGATCGAACCATTGCAATTCAGTAAATAATCACAATACAAATAAACAATATTGAATCGTATTTAAACAGTAACTAATAAAGACAAGCCGTCTACTCCCCCATTCTACAGTTTGTTCTGTGGAATCCCAACCCTACGTCTCTTGGCTAGAGAAGTCCAAGATGTAGGAATCAATAATAACCAGATTGGGACCCAGGTTATAGCAGGAACCCAAGTTAAAATAGGGCCAATGGAGAATAAACATCAATACATTTTGTGTGAGTCAAGACCTGTACATCTTTTGGACATGGCGTGCATTATCAATTCTCACTCAAAAGCATGGAGTAGCCATGAGAACAGTGGCATACCTCTCAGCTGTAGTAGATCTAGTAGCTGTAAGTCTTCTAGCTTGTTTTAAAAATTCAGTTGCTGATGTTTCCATTGCCATCGACCAAAATGAAGTGATAGTGAGAGAGCGCAAACTGACCTAAATGTAGAAATACACCACACTTACACGTAGTAAGCACAAGTCATGAAGAGAAATGCCATGAGTGCTGATAGTACCTACATCTATATTCTGAAATGTGTAGTTAATGTAGAGATTTAAGTAGAAGTGGAACTAATGCAGAAATGTGTGAAACTATATGATTTTATTAGACGTGATTATTCCTGAATCCATGTCGTGTAGCTGCTAAAATGTAAGATGGCATACGGTTAAACGTAGAACGTGGTAGGCCTCAGGGCCAGAGCTAGAAGGGAGGGGGAAGGTGGTTCATTTCACGACATGGATTGCACTAATGTTTTAGTAATAAAGTTAATAGGTCATGATTTATAGATGTGTTTACTGAATAATAGACTAGGAGTACTAACATGCTATTAATTAAAGAAGAAGTTGAAAGCTATAAACATTATGAGAAATGCTGTAGGCCTGAATTGCTTAAACAGTGATTTACACATATTGGTCTGGGCCGAGGAATGTTGCAAACTTAGTTGGAAGACTATGAAAATTGGGTTTTGGCTGCCGATGTCTGTCTGCAAGAGAAAAGGGGGTATTCAATTATAAATAATATGAATAGAGGTTTGTTCGGAAGATGGCCCAGACATGGAGGAGGGTTCCGGAATGTATTGAGGGGTATCAGCGGGCCGGAGAAGAGTCTGAGAAGCAAGGTCGACTCTAACCACAAGGCCTCATCATGGAAAAAGCCAGAAGCTACACCACGTGAGGGGCGTCTCACGAGGGGCGTCCTAAATGTTGTTGTATTTTTGTATTAGGGACAGCACCCCTGGGTGGAGTTAGAGCAGATGCCTGAGGACCCTTTAGAGAGCGGATGGGTAGGCAGAGAGGGGTCATGACTGCAGAACTATAGGTTTTCACCAAGAGCTTGAGAGTGGGTGACTTCCCTTGGGGGTCATTCACTGCTGACACCTTTTGATAGGTTGAGACCTGGTTAAGTAGGGATACCATCTAGAGCAGGGTAGGGACAGCCTAACCTGTATTTTCCTTCCGGCTGTAAATGACTGAGAGAACACAATACGTGTCTATGCTCATAGCCCTCTTGTTTTTAGAATTGGTTCTTGTAGTTTCCGTGGCTCGTCTGAGGGCTTTCAGAGAGCACTTGTATGTAGTTGGGCCTGTTTATCTTGTGAATCTCATTCTGAGATGCCTGTATCTTCAACTTATATTGACTTTATAATAAACCTTTGAAAGCTAGAAGTTGTTTGTGATCCTTTGGGTGGAGTCCTTTATTGGGTGAACTAACTTGGTAAGAGATGCACTTTCTTCCCTCAACGACAGGCAATAAAGGTTCAGTCGACCAGACCGGGGTTTGGATCAATAGTGATAAGGTATCGATCAAAATCTCGCCCTTCCAGTTGGTAGCTATAGAGGATGGTTGCCTTCTTGAGGAAGGTGATCTAGGCCAGGTTAGATTACCCCAAGGCCCCTAGAGACCGATGATCGGAAGAACCGCCCGCCGAAGAAGGACCGGATGACGTGAGACAGAAAAGCAGCAGTATCGGTCGAGAGTGAGTATAAAGGGTCATGCGTGCTAGATTGCGGTGTTTTGTATTGTATCTATGTTGTAATGTCTGGCGGAGTTGAATGCCTGTAGAGAGACTGTGGAACAGGTTGTGAGCGCGCGCAACCAGTGGAGATCTTAAGCTCAAGGAGAGCTTAAGTGGTTCGGGTGTATCGGACACCCAGAGTAATTGTTAACTAGTGTGAAGGGGGTCATGAGGTACCATTGATCACCCGAAGGACCAGATAGGGGGAACGTAAGAGTGAGTGCGTGAGTAACGGACGCTGGTCGGAAGTTACTGTGTGTGTAAAGAACCTATCAGAGAGACGATAGACATCTCGTCAGTTGTGTTGACAATTACAAATAGACTGTGGACGTACAGTCGAGGGAAGTGACCGCTTGGTCGGAAGTAGTCATTTTTCGGTGTATGAATGGGACACGTGCATGACCGCGAAGAGAGCTGAGAAAGGAGGGGTGCTGCTGCGAAGCGGAGACTAGTGACGTCAGAAAGTGCCGCGCTGGGATTGGCCGGCCGGTGAAAGACCGCGCTGCGATAGGCCAGCTAGCAAAGCCGCGCTAGGATTGGTGGATTGTCATCAGGAAGTAAACAAAGAATTCAAGCTGGAAATTTTGCGCATAATTATGAAGTGTTTTAAATGGTTAAGAGCGCTGTTTAAGAGAGAGAGGCGGAGATCTTATGAAGGGGAAGAAGCCCCGCCGGAGGGTACGCCGGCTTATCATATGGCGGCAAATGTTGGGCTGCACACAATTCTGTGGATCTCAGAGTGGAGTAAGATTACAGACGGAAATGAGGAACTGACGTTCCCAAAGTACGGGACGTTCAGATTAGAGGTGTTACACAGATTAAAAGCAATTATGACCGCAACGAGACCCTTGCCTAGACCGACCCAGTTTGAAGCCCTTAATGCGTGGATTAGGGCGGCGCATGAAAAGAACATGAACAGACGACAAGAAAGGGTGAAACGATCGGTAAGGGTAGTACAAGATGCAAAGTGGGATGCGGATGCTAAAAGATGGAGAGTGCATAACATAGAAGTAAATAAATTGAATCCAATGTTAGAAATGCCCGGGAACAAAAGCCCCCTAGAAGAAGACGATGAGAGCGAGACGGAGGACAGCCTGATAAACAGATTATTGACAGACAGGCCACCCCCGTATAACAGAGCAGGGGGAGATGTCGAAAGTAGTGAGAAAGGGGGGGGCAATGCAGGACAGCATGGGCCGCTTCCCAGTTCCGATTGGGATCCCGCTGCAAAGAAAGAACTGTCCCAGCCTAGCCAAGTGCAGCAGGTAGTCGGGAGGTTTGTGGTGCAAAGGGCGCCAGAAACGGAGTGTGCCACATCCTACGCCCTACCCGATGCACTACAGGTACCTGTTACCATAGGTCCTATAGTATCGATATATGACCCAGAGAGAACTAGAGGGGAAGAACGGGTACGGAGGGACAGAGAAAGAGCAGAGATGGCAAGGAGGAACGATACGACTAACTCCCCAAGCCTGTTGCCGATACCAAAAGAGTGGAGCACCCCAGTGCACACAGCAGGAGATCCAGGGGGCCATAGATGGCCAGAAGAGATGAGGGGATCAGGACGGAAATCCTTTCAGGAGCTAAACGAGTACATGAAGAAGTGGGATGAGGCAGTTGAGGCTCACAAGAGCATCATAGCTGCGGAAACTGAAAGAGAAAGTCAGGATAGCGGAGCCCGGACTCACTGCGGGGCGGAGGAGAGCAGCCCGGAGTGGGACGGGAGGGAGAACGCTAATAGGGGAGTCACCCATTGGGCCCGGAGTGGAGGTAGATCAGGCCTAGAAAATGGGGGCCCAGAAAACGGGGTGGTGTCTCGCCCAAAACATAACGAAGGAGACCGAAGGACTCGGGAGTATAGAGACAGCTTTAAGTGTATCCACTGTGTGCCCGGCAACAGAGAACAGAATGGGAGTTGCGAGAGGTCGCACCATAGTCCCTGTGATGACGGCCATGAGCGAAGTCCAGGGAATATGGGGAACCAGGAAGGATCGTATCAGATACTGAGTGATACTAGACCGAGAGAGAGTGGAGACCGGAGAGAGGATAGCAGAGAGGCATACTGCGAAAAGAGAGAAGAGAGAGAGAATGGGCAAAGTAAGATTGGGGGTAACAGGCCCGTATTCCATCACCTTCCAAGATCGGATGGCAGAGCATGGGACCTAGAGAGGTGGGAGCAAGGGAGAGCACTCCTTAACTCTCCCGAACCCAAACGTAGGGCCCGGAGTTGGGATGGGAGAGAAACCTGTGAACCTCCCTCGAAAGAGATATTGCGAGCGGAGATAAAAGCCAAAAGACTCGAGGTCTCCAGCTTAAGGTCAGATCTGGATGACATGATAGATGGTACCCTGCCCTTAGAAAGAATGGAAATGTATGAGCAGGAGGAAATTCTGTTCATGGCAAAGGACGTAACTCGAAAGGCGAGAGCAATTCATGAGAAATTAGTGGAACTAGCAGGCAAATATATGGTGGACCTGTCGAGGACCAAAGCATTACAGGGTAACCACAGGCTACATTACACAGATCGAGACCTAGATGAGAGGAGAACCATCGGATTGAAGACGCACATAAGGGAACTGATTACTGGAATAAGGACATGGAGGGCACTAGATAAGTGGGAGGAGAGGTGGTCCAAGAAAGGGACCGTCAGGAGAAGCACACTTGGTATGACACCAGGAAGACAGCAGGGAGTAGAGGCATACCCTTTGAGGGAAGTTGCAAATGGGACCTACGTCCACGTCCCGTGGAGTAGGGGAGATTTAGCCGCTTTTACCACCTCCTTCCCCAAATTGCGGGAAAACCCAGTGGAGTGGTACAAGCAAGTTGAGAGATTCGTAAAAATCTCAAAGGTCCTATGGATAGATCTGAACACGTTGTTTGACATTGTAGTGCCCGGAGATTTGTGGACGGCATGCAAGGTTAGCGCTGAGTGGCCCATAACTGAGCCAGAGAGAGATGCTAGGACTAATGGGCCGTCTGAGATTGTAATGGCAAAATTCGAGAGAGTAATGACTTGGCTGAAAGATAAGGTGCCAATGCAAGACATAGATTGGGTCAAAATAGACCGAACAAGACAGGAACCCAAAGAGACAGTCCACGAATACTATGGGAGATTGCTGAAGGCGTTTAAACAGTATAGCGGTCTGGATGTAATGGATCCAAAAGACATAGGGCAATTTGTGTCCAAGTTCGTCTTGGGCCTGAGACCGGATATTAGTTTGATGATCCAGCAACACTTGATTTGTTGGCAAAATAAGCCCCTAGATGAAATACTGAGATATGCCAGGTATTGCTGTGATGAGATAGACTCCAAGGCTAAGAAACTAAAGGAGAAACTGATGGTGGTACAGATGCAGGCAGCAGGGAAGGGGGGACAACAGCAACAGCAACCAGGAACAGGTACTGGGGGAAGGAAACAGTACGGTCAGAACAAGGGCAATGAGGAGAATTCCACCTTTAGACCCAGGATAGATATAGCTGCCTTAAAGAAAACGACTAGGTGCCACCAGTGTAACGAGGTGGGGCATTGGAAACGCGAGTGTCCCTATAATGTTGAGATAGGAGAACAGGAGGTAGAGGAGGAAGAGACCCGGAGTGCGCCTATAAGAGGGGTAACGCAGTATCAGGGAAAGGTGCTCAAAGGGGGGGGGCCTCCTCCCGAGCCCAGTTCCCGCAGGCACCCAGGGTAGCGACTATGGGTAAGACATATAGGCAGATGCCCCTGTTTGTCGGAGGAGAGGAATGCTATTATGTGGACCCACTAACTGGACAGAGAGTGGAAAGGGATGACTGCACCCTCGGGGCAGCTTTAGAGGTGGACCAGAGGGGACCCTATGTTGAGGCCGAAGTGGCAGGGTTCCCCACGACATTTTTAGTGGACACAGGAGCCACTCGATCCACGATCAGATCAGCCGCAGTTCCAGGCCTGCCCATGTCTGGAGAGACCATACAAGTAGTGGGGGTCGCTAACAGGAGGATGACCAGCCCACTGACTGAGCCCGTGCAGGTGAAAATAGGGAAGTACAGTGATGAGCACCAGTTTGTGGTTTGTGATTCTAGTCCTGTGTGTCTGCTAGGAAGAGACCTTTTGTGCAAACTAAATTGCACCATATACTGCACACCACAGGGAGTGGAAGTATTGACTAATGACGATGATGCTGACTTCAAAGTCGCAAATTCCAGAATATGTGTGGAGTTGTATCCCACTCTGACAGTAGATGAGCTCCCCTGGGACCTGAGAGAGACAGTAGCTCCAGAAGTGTGGGATTTCACTGGGGAAGAGATTGGGTTGGTGAAAGGGGTGGACCCAGTGAAAATTGTAGTGAAACCTCATGCTGAGTTTCCAAGAACACCTCAGTATAAATTGACTCCAGAAACGATTGCAGGCATAAAACCCGTGATTGAGTCCATGATTAAGCAGGGAATACTGAAGGAAATCGTGGGTAGTCCATGTAACTCCCCGATTATGGGTTTGCAGAAACCAAATGGGAAATTCCGGATAGTGCAGGACCTCCGAAAGATTAATAACATAGTCGTTTCATGTTGTCCAGTGGTACCGAATCCATCAGTGATACTGTTTCAGATACCGTTCCAAGCAGAATGGTTCACTGTAATTGATCTTTGCCAGGCTTTCTTTTCGATCCCTTTGGACGAAGAGAGCCATTTTCTTTTCGCATTTAAGCTGGAAGGTCGCGTCCTAACATGGTGTCGTATTCCTCAGGGGTACACAGAGAGCCCATCGATCTTTAACCAGCTTCTGAAGAAAAATCTTGAAAGTCTAGTGCTGCCCCAGAGGTCAGTTCTGGTCCAGTACATAGACGACCTTCTTGTGGCGTCAGAAACAGAAGAAGCTTGCAGGGAAGACTCTATTGCATTGTTAAATCACCTAGCTGAAAATGGGCATAAGGTGTCCCCGGGAAAATTGCAGTACTGCCTGACAGAGGTGCAGTACTTGGGACACAGAATTGAGAAAGGTAAACGAAAAGTGTCACCAGACAGGATAGAGGCCATCATGAAGATGAATGCGCCTAAAACACAGAGAGAAGTCAGGATGTTTCTAGGGATGGTGGGATATTGCCGACAGTGGATTGCAAACTTTTCACTGAAAGCAAAACCCTTGCAAAAACTGACGCACAAGGAGGTGAGTGATCCGGTACCATGGGACAAAGACTGTTTGATGGCGTTCCTACAGCTGAGAGAGGACTTGTGTCGTGCTCCGGCTCTGGGAATGCCAGATTACGATAAACCATTCTTGCTCTACTGTTGTGAGAGAGAGGGTTGCGCGCTGTCTGTGTTAGTCCAAATTCATGGGAATGCCCGTAGACCAGTCGCGTATTTCTCGGCTACTTTAGACCCAGTAGCCGCAGCGTTGCCCGGATGTCTCAAATCCGTTGCCGCAACAGGTGTCAGCATTGAGAGGTGTGAAAACATAGTTATGGGGCATCCGTTAGAGGTGCATGTGCCCCATTCTGTTGAATTATTGATGACCAGGACCAAAACACAGCATCTGACAAACAGCAGGCTCACGCGCTATGAGCAAGTTATTCTTGCTGCAGAGAACGTGACCCTCAGGAGATGCTCTGTTTTAAATCCTGCTACCTTGATGCCACTTCCAAACGATATTGAGGATGATGATGAATGTACAGACCATGACTGCCTCGATGTGACTGAACTATGCACCAAACCAAGACCCGACATCGTAGATGAGCCACTGACTGACCCAGACGAAATTTTCTTTGTCGATGGCTCATGTGTAAGAGACGAAGTTGGGCAGTTGAGAGCAGCTTACGCTGTTTGTACAATTACTGGAGTTGTGGAAGCTGGATGCCTGGAAGGAGTACACTCCGCTCAGGTGGCCGAGATTATTGCCCTGACGCATGCCTGCCTGGCAAGCAATCAAATTCGAGTCACCATATACACTGACAGCCAATATGGATACGGGGTAGTTCATGATTACGGGCAGTTGTGGTCTCAAAGAGGTTTCATGACCTCTTCAGGCTCTCCCATTCGCAATGGAGAGTTTGTGCGCCTGTTGTTAGAGGCGTTGCAATGTCCAGCAGGTATCGCAGTTGTGAAGTGCACCGCACATACCAGAAATATGGACTTCGTGTCACAAGGCAATAGATATGCCGACGAAGTCGCGCGGTATTGCGCGGAAACAGGGTACTCTTTCACAGAGGTGGAAGTGGGTGGAATAAATGTAAGGACTGAATTAGCCATGATATTAGAAACTGTTGATACTTGGGACGAACTGAAAGACATGCAAGAAAATGCTCCTGATTGTGAAAAAGAAACATGGCAAAAAGCAGGATGCGTGGTGGGAGAGGCCCATTTCTGGGTCTCAGCAGATGGCAGAGCAGTGTTGCCCAATGAGATGATGAGCCCAATGGCCAGACACATACATGGTCCTGTCCACTTAGGAAGAGATGCTATGCTGAGAGTGTTTAGACAGACCTGGTACAACCCTAAGTTCAGAGTAGCAGCTGAAGCCGTGTGCCAGCGTTGTGTGACGTGTCAGCAGTTGAATGTAGGGAAAAAGACACCAGTTGCACTGAGCCACATAGGGAGGTCAGGAGGTCCATTCAATCGAATGCAGATAGATTTTATTGAAATGCCAAGGTGCAACCGCCTCCGCTATGTCCTGGTGGTTGTTTGCGTATTCTCCAGGTGGGTTGAGGCATACCCTACACGTAGGTGCGACACCCTCACAGTAGCCAAGTTACTGCTTAGGGAGCTTATCCCGCGCTTCGGGGTGCCGGCCTCTTTGGAATCAGATAGGGGAACGCATTTCAACAGCGAGCTTGTGAAGATGATTTGTGCGGCTCTGAATATAGATCAGAAACTACATTGCAGTTACCGACCAGAAGCCTCAGGAATTGTGGAGCAGATCAATGGCACCATCAAGGCCAGAATCGCAAAAGTGTGTTCATCCACATCCTTGAGTTGGCCTGACGCTTTGCCATTGGTCCTTATGAGCCTCCGTAGTACCCCAGACAGAAGAACGGGGCTGTCACCGCATGAGGTGTTAATGGGGAGAGCAATGAGGTTGCCATCTGTCCCAACTACTGCACTGTTAAATATCACAGATGATATGATCCTGGACTATTGTAAGGGGCTGTCTGACGCCATTCATTCTGTGTCCCTTCAGGTGCAGGCTGCCGAGGTTCCATCGTGCCAGGACCCGTGTCATGACCTGTTGCCTGGGGACTGGGTCCTGGTGAAAAAACACGTGAGAAGAAGTTGCCTGGATGTTCGTTGGCGTGGGCCTTTCCAGATCATCCTGATCACGAACACGGCTGTGAAAGTAGGAGGCCTGCCCAATTGGATCCACGCGTCACATACGCGGAGGGTTCCAGCACCTCTGGAAGAAACAGCTCCTCTCTCGGATAGACGTCCAGCGGCGGACCGAGAAGCCATAGAGGGGGCTAGCCAAGCTGTAGAGGTGCCAGCGGAAGCAGGGGACGAGTCTGACCAAGCTGAGGACGGTCAGTACAGCAGCGAGACAGACGACGCTACTGAAGGAGAAAGTAGCTGGGAGTACGAGTCAGACACTGACAGGTCTGACAGAGAGCGTGAACAAACAAGAAGAAGAAGGAGTAGAAGGGTACGTGGAGAAGCTGATTGGCCGCAAAGAAGGAGCTCTAGCCTGAGGTCAACTCCGGAGAGAACCCTTCCTCCGATATCAGAAGACTCAGACCCGGAAGAAGGTGCTCAGGGCGCTGAAGCACCGGACTTGAGGAGGTCAAGAAGAGTGCGTGTGCCTAACAGAAGATACTCCACCCCTGAGTGGACATATCTGGCGACAAATGTCTTCGAAACCAGAGACAGGGAGGATCCGAGCGGTGGTAGTGTCCAGTTCTGAGCCCATCGTCACAGTGGAAATGAGACTGTTAGTACCCGGAGTCGAACAAGAAGGGTCACTGACATTCATGCTCCCCCGTCCTCCCCGCCTCAGCAAGTTAAAGCACATGTTTCTTACAGAATTGCAATCCCCCGATTTTGGTACAAAAATAACAGCCCATGAAGAGCACAATCTTCGTTTGGAAATATTGAACTTTGCTATTGAAGCTGCAGGCGAACGCCTGATAGTGGATGCTTAAAAGACTTTGTAAATAAGCGAGAAGAAAAGAAGATTACCTAGCGCCCAGGAAGCAGAGAATCGTAGGGACTTTCCCTGAGTTGATGGAGAAGGGCTAGGGTTGTCTATATTGAACAGTTAAAGGACTTTTGCGAAGAAGGTTGTCAGCTTCCAGTTGTGTGGTTCTAAGAGCAAGAAGAGTAAAAGAGACTGTAAAGGAACGAAAAGAAAAGAACTTTGTGCTGAGTTACAAGAGAGCCATACGGTCTGACGAAATGGAAGCCGGCACTCAGAACCGCAGGGCTAAATGTATAATAGGCACACTAATAGTAGGAGTGATAATATTAATAGCTTTAGTGGTAACTGTTTCCTATGTAGAGGGACGTAATGAGGAGGCAAGGGTAACCGATGTGAAATCTGTAGAGACGCTTACCCCCACCGTTGCTGGGGAGAAAAGGGAAAACACTCGAGAAAAAGCGTTATTAGCTGCAGAAGCCCGCAGGTTACATGTAGATGAGTCCCAAGGTGACTTTAGGTCAAACGCTTATGCTAAACTTCTATATGAATACGTGGATGCCATGGAGGTTAAGGACTGTTACGTCTGCATGCAGTTGCCAGCGTCTGTAGATGAAGGCATTAGGTATCATCACCTCCCGCTGACATATGGCATTACATGTAGCTTATTGCTTAGTATATTTTATGGGAGAGATAGTTTTGAATACTATTTCTCCAATTATGACTCAGTGTTGCCAGAAGTCCCAAATTATAAGCAAATGAATAAATGGGACTACTGGAAAAGCGAAGACAGGTTGGCAAAGTTTTTCATTCCTTGGATTACCTTAGATACTTCACATGCCCGTAGAAATAATCTGACATGCAAGGTGTCAGAAGTCGAGAAGAAGTTCATAGGGCAGGTGGATGATCGAAATAGGAGACAAAAGATTTTGAAAAAATCAGGACAATGGAAAACAGATTGGACCGAAGAAGAGAAGTCACACAAGAGAAAGGGTAGTAGTGGTCCGATAGCTTTGGATAAAACGCAGAGAGGAAAGTTATGTCTTCACAGAGCCAAAACGTATTATGAAAATGTATACGTGGGAGAAGTTAGCTGTGAACATGCTTTCAATTTAGAGTACTACACCAAGGACTTCCTGAAGGGAATGCAAGTGATTCCAAATGTATATTTTGTATGTGGAAGAAATGCCTACGTGAGGCTACCTGACAATTGGTATGGCTCATGTTACTTGGCAATTATCTTCCCCAAAATATATCATGCCCAAGACTTAGAGATCATAGAGGGCAAGACATCATCGAGAGGAAGGAGAGATGTAGGAGATGTAGAAATGGTTGGAGATGTCTTTGGAGCTGTGGTCCCTATTTTGGGATTAATCCTTAATGATGTAAAAATTAGACGACTAGCAACAGTCGTAGACAGGTTGTCTGCCAGCACTGCCCAGTCCTTAATGCTGGTAGAAGGAGAGATGCAATCGATAAGGGCTATGGTTCTCCAGAACCGCCTTGCATTAGATGTCCTATTAGCAAAGGAGGGCGGAGTCTGTAAGGCTTTGAAGGTCCAAGAATGTTGTACTTACATTCCAGACAATTCAAAGCCCCTTGAGAAAGTTATTAGGAACATAACTAATATTCACAAGGAGATCGAAGACCTGAGTAGAGAAAATGTCTGGGAAAAGGTGGGCCATGGAATGAGTGAAGCTGGAAGTTGGCTCACCACCTTAGGCAAAAGCTTTGTGTGGTCTATCCTAAAACCTATCATCATAATATTGATCTGTGGGATCGTGTTATGGGGATTGGTGAGGGTATTCAAATGGTACCGAGCAAGAAGGTCAGAGAGAGTCCAGAGGGAACAGCTGCAGAGATTGGCTGCCATACAAGATAGTCAGTACAGGAGTCTGAGGGCTCTGGAGACGCAGAAACGAGTTATGCTAGCAATCACTGCAGTTTAAATGTTAATGATGACCCCGAGAGGTCATCAAAGGGGGGAACTGAGAGAGCGCAAACTGACCTAAATGTAGAAATACACCACACTTACACGTAGTAAGCACAAGTCATGAAGAGAAATGCCATGAGTGCTGATAGTACCTACATCTATATTCTGAAATGTGTAGTTAATGTAGAGATTTAAGTAGAAGTGGAACTAATGCAGAAATGTGTGAAACTATATGATTTTATTAGACGTGATTATTCCTGAATCCATGTCGTGTAGCTGCTAAAATGTAAGATGGCATACGGTTAAACGTAGAACGTGGTAGGCCTCAGGGCCAGAGCTAGAAGGGAGGGGGAAGGTGGTTCATTTCACGACATGGATTGCACTAATGTTTTAGTAATAAAGTTAATAGGTCATGATTTATAGATGTGTTTACTGAATAATAGACTAGGAGTACTAACATGCTATTAATTAAAGAAGAAGTTGAAAGCTATAAACATTATGAGAAATGCTGTAGGCCTGAATTGCTTAAACAGTGATTTACACATATTGGTCTGGGCCGAGGAATGTTGCAAACTTAGTTGGAAGACTATGAAAATTGGGTTTTGGCTGCCGATGTCTGTCTGCAAGAGAAAAGGGGGTATTCAATTATAAATAATATGAATAGAGGTTTGTTCGGAAGATGGCCCAGACATGGAGGAGGGTTCCGGAATGTATTGAGGGGTATCAGCGGGCCGGAGAAGAGTCTGAGAAGCAAGGTCGACTCTAACCACAAGGCCTCATCATGGAAAAAGCCAGAAGCTACACCACGTGAGGGGCGTCTCACGAGGGGCGTCCTAAATGTTGTTGTATTTTTGTATTAGGGACAGCACCCCTGGGTGGAGTTAGAGCAGATGCCTGAGGACCCTTTAGGGAGCGGATGGGTAGGCAGAGAGGGGTCATGACTGCAGAACTATAGGTTTTCACCAAGAGCTTGAGAGTGGGTGACTTCCCTTGGGGGTCATTCACTGCTGACACCTTTTGATAGGTTGAGACCTGGTTAAGTAGGGATACCATCTAGAGCAGGGTAGGGACAGCCTAACCTGTATTTTCCTTCCGGCTGTAAATGACTGAGAGAACACAATACGTGTCTATGCTCATAGCCCTCTTGTTTTTAGAATTGGTTCTTGTAGTTTCCGTGGCTCGTCTGAGGGCTTTCAGAGAGCACTTGTATGTAGTTGGGCCTGTTTATCTTGTGAATCTCATTCTGAGATGCCTGTATCTTCAACTTATATTGACTTTATAATAAACCTTTGAAAGCTAGAAGTTGTTTGTGATCCTTTGGGTGGAGTCCTTTATTGGGTGAACTAACTTGGTAAGAGATGCACTTTCTTCCCTCAACGACAGGCAATAAAGGTTCAGTCGACCAGACCGGGGTTTAGATCAATAGTGATAAGGTATCGATCAAAATCTCGCCCTTCCAATAGTGATGGGCCATACTTTAAATGTATATGTCATACACACAGTTGAGATCCTGTTGACGATTATAAGAACACTGCACATGACAAACAGACGATTAACTAGATTTAGACTCACTGGCCATGTGACTGATAGATCCCAACCCTACAGGCCCTTCGGAGTCACTGTCTTTACGATGTGAAGGAATCTATTGCGCGCAGCCCTAGTGTTTTTCAGAGGCACTTGTTCTCTCCATGACTCTACCTCAGCTGGACCGGCAGATTAAAGCAGGGTGTCCAACAAAGGTACAGAAGGGCCAGTACCATGCCTGATTTCCCAGATGACAACAGACAACATAAGGGATTAATTTTTAAATGCAGTTAAGTATTTTTACTTTGAAACTTACACAGCGCACCACCTGCCTCCGGGGAACTGATCGCTGTGCAAAAAAATGAAAATAGTTAATAAAAAGGACTAAGGACTCAAAATTAGAGATCCAGAAGCTACATATACAAAGTAAAAATAAAAATGAAACTAACAGAAATAGGCAATCAAGATGACCCTAAGGAAAAGCCAGAAGCCGGGTGGTGACAATGAAAGATTGAGAAACAAGCACTGGCAAACCCAATTTAGATGCTTTTATCTATTATTTTATGGTAATGGTGATGTGGACTGTTGAGTTGGTGGATGTGAGGATGAGTCAAAGGCTATATAAATGGATGGATTACTGTATGTACAAATAAATGGATGAGTGACTGAGTGTGATTTTTTTTTTGCAGATTTATATTGTGCTACCTCAACTTGAAGGTATTAGAGCGCTTTAATGAGTACCAGTTACATTACACAAGGACACTTTCATTTAAGGTAGGCATGGGGAGATTAACTGATTTCCCTTGCATCACAAAATGCTGAGCCAACAAGAGGCTCGAACCTTGTTCCCCAGCTCCAAAGTCAGCAGCTCTGGCCGTGAGGCCACATCCTCTCCCAATTTATTTATGTTTAGGTGATTCAATGACTGCATTGACAAGTAAGTGCATAGATGAATGTGTGAGTTCTTGGATAGATGAATGAGTCTGTGAACACCCTGACTGAGGGTGGGTATGTGCATGGATGAATGAAAGACAGACTAATGAATGACCACATCAGGGTCAGGCAGGCCTATAAAGCAATCAGTGTTCGAAGGGCTGGTCTGACAGATCATTGTAGGAGATATTTTTGGGCTGTTTTTGACCCTGCTTTCTGGGACTGTATTACAGTAAGTGCCCCGGGTGCACAACGGGTGTTTATTTTGGGCCCGTTTTGCGTGCCCCTGGGGTACTTTGGTATTATAGAAGATGGAGCAGACACTTGTGGGTCCCCTTCACTAATGCTGATAGCGCTGGTGCACTTAAAGCGCCAGTGCTACATTCAGACGGTGTTCCATCATTTGCATAGGGGCGTGCCCTATACAAATGAGGGAATTCCTTTGACTCTGCGCCCGCGGGGCGGGCGCAGAGTCAAAGAAGTCCTCAGGAGGTGCACTGACAGTGCGCTAGTTAAAAGATGGCCACTGTCAGTGCACCTCCTTAGAGCAGCCCTTTGCAGGGGATAAAGTGGGTCCCATGGACTGCAGGCGGGTGCAGTCACTGACTGCACCCGCCTGCAAGGGGATCTCTATTCCCCTTTAAAAGTGCAGGCGCGCAGCTGCTCAGTGTTTTCACATGAATGCGCTGCCCCCAGGGCAGAATGAGTTCGCAACTACCCTTGGGGCAGCGCATACATCCTAATAGGGCACATTGTTATTGTTTGCGCCCGGCGCACTTTTTAAAGGGTGTGCTGGACGCAAACAATGACAATGCATAATACAGCCCCAGGTCTCCTGGGCCGGTGTTTACTGTTGATTTTTCTCACATTACCACAAACATTGCCTGCAGGAAGCTCAAATGCGTGCAGCCTCCCATTCCTTGCTAAATACCCACAAAGCTTGCCTGTAGAAGTTGAAAAAAGCCCTGATTTGCAAATGTAAGTCACTAATTTAGCTATTCGGGGGTCACCTTTATTTTGGTGCCTGGGCCAATTTTCTGTCCCTGTCCGTCCCAGGAGCATATAGATGGATGAATGGGTGAGATGATGACTGACTGAGTGCTCTGATTGGCGAGGCAGGGATGCTGGAAGTTGACCCATCCCTTTTGATAGCATGAGGTTGCTCTCCATCCTGATGTTGCTTCACACTCAGTCACAGTCATTCATTCATGTGCACAATTACTCACACATCATCTACCTATTGACTCATTCTCATGTTCGTCCACTCTTATAACCACAAATGTAAACTGTGCTTTCAGATATATTTTTTTTAAAAACAAGGGCTTTAGTCTGAAAGCCCCTTTTGCCATCTGAGAGATGAGGGTTTGGGCATTGTGTAGGGGTACATTCCTGTCCTCCAGCCATTCCACTGAGACGTTGTTTTCTCACTTGCTCCTTTGTGTATTTGTTATTGGCAACCTTAGTTCTAATGCAAAGGGTGCAGCATCCCTGTGACAAGGTCCCACCTATATGAGTACCTATAGAAAATAACACCTAGAATAGTGCATAGCGCTAATTGGTCTATTTTATATCCATAAGCTATACAAACGCTCTGCTATGTGACCAACACAACTGCAAAAAGGCCCAGTATTCCCAATCGGAATAACAACACAACATGTTACATGAATTTGAACATGGTCGAGGGAGAATTAAGGCATTTGTGAATCTGGTTCAATTGTGTCTACAAGGACCGATTGCACCCGTCCATTAAGATCAAAAGTGATATGCTGTTTTTCCAGCTTATTCCCTTTGTTTGTTTAATGCTAGCAGCTTCTGCACATGTTGAATTGCCCTAGCCACAACTAAGCGGTTAGAAGCAATTGCTACTTTAGCCACTGCACCGACCTTCCACAAACTGCACTACACAGCAATACTGCCAAATGTTTGGCCGGATTTATCTGCAGCGAGCACAAAAGATCTACTCAAGTGAATCACATGAGAGCAAGGCTGAGATTTAATTTCCTCTAAATGAAAGGCCGCGGTCTCTGGGGGTCTTAAAAATAACAAAGCCCAGTGTAAATGCAAACTCTCCCATAAAAAGTGACTTTTGCTGCAAGGATTGGAATGTGAACGATTTTCCGAAATCGGCATTTTTTTCTCAAAGCACTTGAATAAGATTGTGTTGACCTTTCTAGTGAATGGATTAAAGTAATTCTTGTTGTCTCTAGAATGTGTGCTTAAACACAGCCCACATGACTTTCAGGCTGCTTTATATAAATGTATTATGTGGATTTATTTTGAGAAGTTTGCTTTCA
Source organism: Lissotriton vulgaris (assembly GCF_964263255.1). NCBI lineage: Eukaryota > Metazoa > Chordata > Amphibia > Caudata > Salamandridae > Lissotriton > Lissotriton vulgaris. The sequence goes on along the minus strand of NC_141687.1, from coordinate 1,612,566,574 downwards.
CTCAGAAACCACGGCTAACCTTTACTTCCACGAACAGATGAAAGGAGAACGTGATGAAAAGTGACAGAAGCCGCATTTCAGCAGTTAAATCGAGTAACTTCTACCCTGATGGAATGTGAAGGCCTACAGAATGGCCACCTAATATAGAAGAAACTATGGAGCATATTTACAAGGGGGTATCGCCACCAGAACGTCACTTTTAGTGACTTTCTGGTGGAGATATCCCCTTCTCCTTATTTATAAAGCAACATTAACGCTGCCTTGTAAATAAGGCCATTTTCACACTTCACTTAGCGGGAAAGGGGCTTGCAATGGGTGTTGCAGTGGTCGTTCTGCGGTTAATACCCATCGCTTTTTGACACTGCCCCATATTAAAAAGGTTGGGGCAGCACCAAAAACTAACATCAGGGAATACCTGGTCTTAGACTGGCGATATGAGGAGAAATTATTAACTTCTTTTTTTTTTGCTCTTTCCATGGGGCAAATTCACAATGAAGTGAAACCTTGTTGACTTAATGCTTATCTCCGCCACTTCAGATATGCAGGACTGAACCGTATTTACAAGAATACGGTGCAGCTCTGTTTTTCTCCCTGTGCAGGTGCTATTTTCTGCTGCCTAGCGCCAACACAGGCACTCTTGCATCATTTTGATGCAAGATTGAGTATGTGCAGGAAGGGACACCTTCCTGCACATAAACAATCAATGGCAGTTTGCTGTTTCTATGTGTGCTTCAAGAAACAGAACACATAGAAAAAGCAAAAACGAGGAGAAATAAACCATTTCTCCTCATTTCGCAGGGTAAGGCCCTTCCACATATTTACACTACCCTTGTAAATATGGGGCAGTGTCAAAATCAATTTGTGTTGCGTTGAAATACTTACTGCAACACCCACTGCCCTCGTCTTTCACACTAAGTATAGCATAAATGGGTGCCTTATTTACAAGGCAGCGTTAAGCCTCTCTGCTCTACGCAACTCCACTTTACAACATACCACTTCACTCTACAACAATCCACTCCACTCTAGAACACTCCATGGCACTCCATTCTACGACATGCCACTCCACTCTATAATCTCCTCTCCTCTCTACCATACGTCCCTACACTCTATGACATGCCGTGCCACTCCACTCGATGCTATTCTACTCTACAACATCCCACTTCATTCTATGCCACTCCAATCTACGCCCCTCCCTTCTAAGACACTATTGGGCACATGCATCATTGTCATTTGCATTCGCAAACGGTGCGAATCGCAAATTTCAGCCGTTTGCGAATGCAATTGACAAAATTGGGATGCATCATGTTTTTCGCAATTTTAGAAATCACAATCATGTTGCAATTTCTAAAATTGCGATTGCATTTAAGAAATCGCAATTTGCGATTTCATAAATGCAATGTAAGAACATTTTAAATTTGCGAATTCGCAAATAGGGAAAGGTAAATTACCATGAAGTTGACCTTCATGGTAATTTGCGAAAACTTTCCAAAATGCACAAAAGTGCATTTTTGATAGTTTCTTTATACACACACACATGTCCCTGGGGCATTTGTGTGTGAAAAATGCACTTAAAGTTATATTTCAGGGGTGCAGGGGGGGTCCTGCACCCTTGAAATTGCATTCTCAATTTGCGATTCGCAAATTGCTAATCTCAAATTGAGAATGACTTCCCATTCATTACTATGGGCCTGTAGGCCCATAGGAATCAATGGGAAGGGATTCCTTAATTGCGATTCGCAAATTGTGCATCGCAATTAAGGAATTTTAAGAAATTGCAAAAAAAATTGCGATTTCTTGGTGCATAACCGTTTGCGATTTCTTAATTGCGATTCCTTAATTTTCGCAATTAAGAAATCGCAAACGGCAACAATGATGCATGTGGCCGAATGTGACATGCCACTGTAAGACATGGCACTCTACTCTACTGCACAACACAGCACTGCACTTTATGTCACTTCACAACACTATGCTCCACTCTATAATCTCCAATGTATGCCACTCTACTCCGATGTATGACAGTGCACAACATTCCATTCCATTCCATTACATTCCATTCCATTCCACTCTTTGGCATGCCACTTCACTCTACCACACTCCACTCCACATATGACACTTCATACAACTCCACTTTATGACACATCATTCCCCTCTACAACACACCACTTCACTCTCCTACTCCCTACTCTACTCTATGACAGGCCACTCCGCTTTATGCCACTCCACTCAATGCCACTTTATGAAACTCTACTCTACCTTACAACACTTTGTGCAGCTCCACCCTACGACAGTACTGCACTCTATAACACTCTACCCCACACTACTCTCCACCACTCCATGCTACACCACTCCACTCTAGGCTTCCCCACACTATGCTATGACACTGTACACTACCACACTGTACTCCACCACACTGTAGGTCTCAACACTGTATGACATGGCACTCTATGACACAACACTCTACGCCACTCCACTCTATGCACTCCACTGTACGCCACTCCTTTCTACACAACTCCACTCTACACCACTCCACTCTACACCACTCCACTCTATGCCACTCCACTTTTGGCCAGCCCATTCTACGCCACTGCACTCTGTAGCACTCTACTATACACCACTCCACTCTATGTCACTCCACTGTACTCTACGACACGTCACACCACTCTGCGCTATTCCACTCTACAGAACTCCATTCTACACTATTACACTACACTACACTCTACCCCACAACACTCTATGCCACTCCATGACATGATAGTCCACTGTACTCTATGACATCACCCCACTCCTTGACATTCCACTCGATGCCACTCCACTTTACGCCAGCCCACTATATGCCACTCCACTCAACGCTATTTCACTCTACACCACTGCACTCTGCACCACTCTACTGCACGTCACTCCACTCTACGCCACTTCACTGTTGTCTACAACACACCTCTCTACTCCACTCCACTGTATACTATTCCACTCTATGTCATTTCAGATGCCTTTTTGTGATGCTAATAACTTTGGCGCTGCTCGACAAATCTCCACCAACCTTTTTTTTCTAAGTGCTACTTTTTTACTAGTTTACACATGGAATGTTCAGGGTGATCTGTCAAACGAGTGCCAAGAAATAAGGGGGTATCAAAACACATTTTACCCATTCAGTTTTCAATTGGAACTTTAGACACTGATACAGCACCACTGAATGGATTTACACCAAATTTGGCAGAAGGCTAGATCTTGGGGCAGAAAGAGTGCTTTTTTGTGTTTTCATATAAATCTGTTTAGTAGTTTTGGAAAAATTAAGGTAAAAAAAAATATATGTATCATGCCGTGGAGAATCCGGGGAGCCAATAGATCGTATCCTGAGATCTAATTGGCTGCCACCAAATCGACTAGGAAGTGGTGGCAACCATCTTAGGACTTGGAACCTAGTCCTGAGTCCTAAAGAAAATGCTAAAAAAGATATAAGTGTCTTTGAGTGGAGTGCTGTGGAGTGACATAGATTGGAGTAGAGTTTTATAGAGTGGAGTGGCATAGAGTGATAACGTGTCTTGCAGTGCAGTAGAATGAACTGGAGTCTAGTGGAGTGGCGTAGTGTATAGTGGAGTAGTGCGTTGTAGAGTAGAGTGGTGGGGAGTGGAGTAGAGTGGGATGGCATAGCATACAGTGGAGTAAAGTGTTGTAGAATGGAGTGGTGTGTCGTACAGTGGAGTTGACTGGCATGTTGTAGTGTCGGAAAATGTCGTAGAGTGGAGTAGCGGGGTGTGCCACAGAGTGGATACAAGTGTTGTACAGTGAAGTATCAAGGAGTAGAGTGCAGTACAGTATGGCAGAGTGGAGTGGCCTAGACTGTCATATTTGAGTAGCATACAGAAGCATGCTGTGGAGTGACATAAGGTACAGTAGTGGAGTAAAGTGGAGTAGAGAGGCGTACTGTCTAGTTGTGTAAGTGTGGTGGAGCGGCACAGAGAAAGTTGCGTAAAGTGGGTGATAAGTGAGTGTAGTGGTTGATAAGATTACAGTGAGCTCTCTGCTGTACGTCTCTAACCTGCCTCCTTTTCTTATTAAAACAAATGTACATGGTATTTTATGAAGTATATTGAAGTTTACTTTGCTGTTTGTTGTCTAGATGACACTCAGAATCTGTTCCCATCAAATGCCTGTTTTTCTGGCAAAGTATATAGGCATAGGATTAGCATAGTGCATCCATGCCCAGCTAGAAAGTGACAAAGTCTCTTGCCATTTTTACTGCAGAGTGACTTTGCTGCAAAAATGGCAAGAGACTTTGTCACTTTCTAGAAAAACAGGCATTTGAGGTGAGCAGATTCAGAGTGTCACTGGTGTTGTAGGGTGCTCTATATTGAGCTTCTCTTCACATAAAGTTGGGAACTACCCAGAGTTCCTTTCTTCCTTTTTATCATAATGTATGTGACACTCTAAGCCTGAAAGGGTATTGTTTGCACATATATATATATATCCAGTTATCCCATATGGAAACACCTCTACTCAACCAATATTTAGTGGCAGATTTACAAGAAAATGATGAAAATTTTGCAGCGCCACACTCCACCATTTCCAAAACGCAGGGATGCGCCGTATTTACAACAAATGGTGCACCCCTGTGTGTTTCCTAACACTGGCACTAAAAATAGCTGCCTAGCGCCATCACAGACACCCTTGCCCCATCGTACAAGGGTGCCTGCGTTGCAGGGAATGATTTTTTTATGCAACTACACACAAAGAGAAGTAGGAGTACATTTAAATTGCTCCTAGAGGCTTATGGCAAAGTAAATATGTTTGACAAACTGCCATCACCCACAAAATTGTGTCATGCTTTATCATTGGGCTGCTAAACAACACCCCTGCGCAGACCAACGCATGGAGTGGAGCAATATGGAGGGGGAAACAATACAAACATAAAGAAGAGTAGGGATCAAGCAAATATAATGTGAAGAAAATAGACCCTAAAACTAGTTCAGGGATATCCACTTCACTTTTTTTCCTTTTTTTTTTTTTATTGAGATGTTTCAGGTATTTAAGGTACAAAAATTTCATTCCATATATCAATTCATTACATAATCCATAAATAATCCGAATAAACAAAGACATTATGAATTATAAAAAGGCAGTAAAAAACAACAATAAAATACGATGATTTGGCTAAAAAAGAGTGAGGAAGTGAGATTGTAACATGGATTTAAAGTGCAGAGATATGCATAAGAGTCCGACCATTCTAACCACACCGTCCATTTGCAGTTTCCCCTTTTCAATGACTATAATCTCTCCATTTTCTGACTGGTGCCCATATATTCTTGCCCAATTCCTGCTTTTTCCCTCCCTTGAAATCATATAGGCATTCTTCGATATTATGCATTCCTAAGAACTTTGAGAGCCATTGTTGGAAAGTGGGTGCGGAGGTATCTTTCCAGCCTGCTGAGATTTAAAGACGTAATATGGCTGCAGAAATAAATACTAAGGCCTCCGCCTTATCTTTTGCTTTCAGTTTTCCATCCATGCCCACTAAGATCACAGTAGGGGATAGAACAATTTTTTGTTTTAGCAGCCCCTCCATAAATGTTTGTATCTCCTTGATGATTGGTATTAGATTCGGACAATTATAAAACATATGTAGTAAATCTGCTGGGCCCAGATTACACCTAGGACACCTATCACTATCCCTTACTCCCCAGGCAAACAATTTTGATGGCGTGAAGTACAAATTAAATAGTGTTTTGTAATGTTGAGCCCTTAGATTTGAAGAGCGAAAGATCTTTTTTTTTAATTCTAACGCTCGATCCAAATCCACATCTGGGCCGTCTAGTTTTTGAGCCAAAGCTGATTCTATCTTTCCCGAATCATCATCTAGCTCCTGCAGAAGATTATTGTAACAATTTTTATTTTGCTGCCTCCTTTTTTCAAGTAGTCAATTAATGTGTGACTCGACATGGGAGATATCCTAGGCCTAAATGATCTAATTGTTTGGGCCATTTGTATATATAACATCCATTGGTTGGAGGGGAGTCCGAATTTTTGTTGAAGTATATTAAAGTCAACAATCTCATCTCCTAATATAACATCGCCCAAACACTTAACTCCCATCTCCCTCCATAAACGGCTATTTATATTTTGGCTTAGATGGGCACAGATGTTCGACTTCCATATGTTAATATTAGCGTGAATTTTTGGGATTTTTAGGATCTTCCTTATAATCAACCAAGTTTCCCATGCCCCCATCAAAATCTTATATCTGGCTCTTTTATAGTATCTTCTTTCAATCTCACACATCAATAGTCCCCCTGCCTTTCTACCTACTAGAAGCTCAAAGATAGTGGGGAGAGCTTGAGCATCCATCGGAGATTCTACTGGTTCTAAAACATATTGAAACAATAAGTTCATCTGTACTAGCAAACATGACCAATGATATAGTCTAATATTGGGCATTGCCAGTCCACCTCTCTCTAATGGTAGAGACATTTGTGCTATCGATCTTCTAACTTTCCCATACTGCCAAATAAAACGAATGAATGTCCTTTCTATCTTCCTAATTGTCCCCTCTTCCAAGAGCAGCGGTATGACACGGACTAGGTAGAGCAGCTTCGGGAACATAGTCATTTTCAGGACATTTACCCTGCCAATCAATGAGAGTTGTAGCACGTCTATCCTCTTGAGCTCTTTTTCGATCGACTCTATCAGTGGGAGATAATTCTCTGGTATGATCTTATTAACATTGGCATTCACCCTTATCACAAGATAAACTGCTGAGTCTAAATATCTTTGGTCTGATTTATTTATATTGCTCGTGCAGATAATCTGAGTTTTTTCCTCATTGAGGCGATACCCTGATCGTATCCCAAAATCCTTAGCCAGCCGACATATCTCAGCCATTGCTTGTTGCGGGGCGGTTGTTGTAATTGCCAAATCGTCAGCATATGCCAGGAGTTTGGTGGTATGGCCATTAAGTATCACTGGAGCAATCTGATCCGACTTCATTATTTTCTGGATCAAGGGATCTATGTATAACGAGAATAAAATCGGGGAACAAGGACACCCTTGCCGGGTTCCTCTTCTGATTATTATTTTATCAGATTTTTGACCCATGACCATAACCCTCGCGGTTGGATCGCTATACATAGCCTTAATTGCCCTCAGACTCTTATTTCCAAACCCTCTTTCGGCCAAGATTAGGGATATCCACTTCACTATCTTATTCCCGGACTCCCTGGCCAGGTTTAAAAATTCTAAAATAGAGGATGGTGGCGATAGGGTTAGTTATAAACCATTCACCCCTGCTCTCTGCATGTAAGTCGACATGTTTCTGCCGGTTATTGAGTCTTTTCCGGCTTTTGTCAGGAACGCAATAGCCCCTTTATAATACCCTCCTTTCCTACCTTTATATTAGTAGATCGAGGACTGACCCTGTATTCTCATACAGGATGTGTATTCACACTTCAAACATGATCTGTGGATTGGAAATATAATCAAGTGAAAAAAATGTGCAAAAAAGAGAAACATATATGTGCATATATTAAAAGAAACATATAACCATGCCACTCTAGAATAAGGTAGTGGCTTTGCGGCTTAACCTATTGAAACTAAATTCTTGTTTTCATTGGTTCGCCGTATATCACGACTATACCTTCACATGATTTCAATCAGCATTATTCTTTTTTTATATTGTTTATATGAAAAATCATTATTCGGAGAAAGCACATAAAAACACCCCGAAGGGGAGGGTGTATATTTAGGGTGTATATATATATATATGGGAGTGAGGGTGGCTCCCTGTAGTCTCATAGTGGTTGTAAAAGGGGGTAATGTATAGAAAGTTAGAATGAGATGTCATTTCAATCTTATTGTTATCCATTATGAACATGCTTTAGCCATGAGCTAGACTCCACCGGTAAATGGTGGATACCAATGGATCTTACCGTGTCTGAGCATTATATTGATATTGAGTGTTCCAAAGTCCTGTGTAACTATGGAATTTCACATCGCCTTAATCTGTATATTGGGATATTTATCTCCACACTCATCCGAGTGCTGTACCCCCATCATCCCCCTCTTAGTTCGTCAAGGTGAGGCTGCCTCTTAGACACTGGCTCACCGTACACCAGGAAGGTTCCCAGCAAATGCCCCAAGCTTCCTTTACAGCATAATTATTTCCCGTCATGTGACCCAAGGAAGCGGTCACGTGATCAGAGTCTTTTTAAAAAAAAGAATAGAGCATGTCCCCCCTCCAGCAGTCAGCCCTGTCGGGAGTATGGAAGAAATATTTCCATTTTGTGTACAGCATCTCCTTATACCTGCACGTGGCTAGAGAACGCACAGTCACATGAAGAAATTATAAAGGTTATTTAACACCTTGGCTGCTAGGCGTTTTCCCCCCCCTGTGCTGAAATATTACCATTTTGCTGGTTTCATGACGAGCTCAGCTCGTCATCAGCACAGCTCAACTGTGCATCATGACGAGCTGAGCTCGTCATGAGCATCGAAAGGGTTAATGTGCTAAGCGTAAGTAGGAACATTGGAACAAATGAGTGTCATTAATCCTATGTACACTAATATAGGTGTACCGTAGACCATATGACATTGTCAGCGTGTTTTGCACATAATGTACGGTGAGTACCTCAAATGAGCTCCGTCTACATTCTTACTGTGATATTATGAGTGCAAGTGCTGCCATTAGACCAAAAAAGGGTCTTCTTGATCCTGTGCTCATTTTAGAGGTGTATCACTAGTGGTGTACAAAAGTTGGCGTGATGTACACATACAGTATGGTGTGTTACCTCGAATAAACTCGATATACCTTATATCACATATTTATGGGATATCGTTTTTCATTAGTAGTGGGAGTGAATTACTCCCCGAATGGCCGGGATTGCTATAGAATGTTTCGGAGAATTCTATTGTATTTTTAACCAAACTCTGTGGGGCTCTTGATACGTTCTCTGTTCTCAGAGGTAAAGTGTGGTAGAAAGGGAGTTGTGCTGAAAGATAATCCATCAATAGTCATAGCCTGCTCAATATATTCCAGGGTATCTCATAGTTGAGACCATTTTCATAACTACAGATCTTGGAAATCCACATCTGTTCTCTCAGGAATAGGACTTTCTTTGGATCTCATATTATGGTGGAAATTTATGGTTTATCCAATACAGTCCAGTGGATGTCATCTACTGAGTGTTTTTTCTCCACATAGCGTGTTGTGAACCTTGTCATGATTCTCTCGCACCTGATGTCGCTCCTGTGCTCCATGATTTGGATTTTTACCTTTCGTGTCGTCAGGTCCACATATAGGCCACAGGTGCATTTTATAAAGTAAATTACATTATCTAAATTACAATTTGTATGTTTCCGTTGCTTCCAAGGGTAGTTCAAGCCAACATCAATGCTTTTTTTGTCTTCAGTGAGGTTGCAAACGTTGAATGACTCACATTTAGTATGACCAGTGACTGGGGGTAGATCCCAAAGTCTCTGTTGTCCATCCTGTGGTTCTGGTTGTGGTCTTGTATGGACTAGGTGGTCCCTCACATTAGAAGTTCTCCTGAAGGAAAAAGTAGGTTTTTCCAGATTGAATCCATTCGAGTTTAAAATCCACTGGTTCCTTAATATAATGTGTTTGATGTTATTTGAAGCAGAATTAAAGGTTGTGATGCAAATGGTATTATTGACAGGTGTTTTTTCTGTACTTTCCAAGATGGTCTACCTGTTGCAATTCAATGCTCTTTTCTGGGTTTTCTTATGATCTTGCCTGGATAGTTTCTGTTCTGGAGTTTCTTTGCCAGCGCCCTTGACTCTCCCTTGAAATCCCCTGTGTCAGTGCAGTTCCCCAGGAGACAGAGGAACTGTCCTACTGGTAGGTTTTCCCTCAATGCTCTGGGATAAAAGCTATCGAACAGTAGGAGTCCATTTCTGTCCATGGGTTAGTGATAGACCTGTGTCATAAGTTTCCCATTCTTGGGGACGATCTCAAGGTCTAACAAGCATTGGCATAGACAATAGGTATAGCCTTTGGGACCTTATAAGTATTTAGTTATGCAGCACAATATCCTTGGTGCAACAACATCAACTGTTGCATAGCTAAACACTTATAAGGTACAAGGTTTAGCCATGCAACAGCTGATGTTGTTGCACCAAGGATATTGTGCTGCAAAACTAAATACTTATAAGGTCCCAAAAGCGAGACCTATTGGCTATGCCAGTGCTTGTTTTTAAGTGTGCCATGCACTTGTATGGCAACCTTTTTAGTTACAGATTTACCAAAGCTCCCAAAATTGGTGGTTTCTACTCTACCATGGTTTTAAGGAGGTGTAAGTAAGATCGGTGGAGGAACAAATGCAGTAGGCACAGAATGAATATTATTCACAGGTTCCTCCTTTATCCTGTGTGCCCATTAAGCAGACTCTGTAAGTGCTCTGCTGTAAATCCAGTCTAAACCATTTGCTAAGTTGGCAGTTAGAAGAGCACAGGCTAAAAGTGCAGCTGTATGCCTCTTTTGCCATTGGTAGAAATAAAATGTGCAAAATAGTAAAATGGTATACCCTTTTGCAGTCTAAATACATTGGTGCATTTTGTTGTTTGTCTTTTCTTCTTACAAAGCTTTGCATGGCTATGTGCAATCTTCCAGTGCAGTCATGTTTGTAAATAGTCTAGTGATTGCTGGGGCTAATGGCTTGGCTGTTGTGGTACTATCTCGAAACCGTTCCAGTCAAGTGGCACCATTTTTATGAAACGAAAAAGGAGAAACAGTATTTCCCCCCCCCCCCAAGAAATTCATTATAGGTCTGTGGGAAAAATGGGGAATTAACAAGGAAAATGTAAATACATTCCCACATGACCATTATATTTTCTCAGATTTAGGTCTTAGTGCCCGACGTCTCGACCACCAACTGATCACATGAACAATGATTTTTTCAATGAAATTAATATTTTTATTATACCTTAGAATCATTTTTTCAGCCTTATTGTTCAAACTCATGTTTTATCCATACAAAAATCAATACACAATATACAATTTTATCAAGAAATAGCAAACATATTTATATATATTTACACACACGACAAAAGCACAATATTATATATGTTTTATTCATATAATGCCTCCTGTACATTTACTCTCTTCTTAATACCTCATATAGACACATACACATTCACACTAGAATCTCACATTCATGCCCCAGCCTAATGTCACATACACTTTAGATTGAATCCAGAAATATATTTTGTTGTGAGCTGGGGTTTTCCACATACAGTCGATGTACATTTAGTGGTGACAAGAATGCAAAACCACCTTCCTCAGGACCACAGAATGTAAACTATGAATTCTGGCAAGACAATATGGGGTTTTCTGAAAAGCAATATAAGCAAACATTACTGCTATGGTGGGGACCTATCACATTAATCAAAAAAAGTTTAGTACGTATCCCATTTTACCATAATCTAAAGTGTCACACCTTGTCCAAAGACGATGTGTGTATAATTTAAAGTGTGAAGCTGACAACCTTATAGCCCTTGTGTCCTCTGCATTACACTCTGCATGCGGCCACAACATTTGTGTCAACAAAACATAAGACCAGATCTTCATGAAAATTGTTAAAAAGAAAAGAAGCAGCATAGCTCTGTCCAAAAGTAGTGGGAGTGAAATGACAAAGAAGACTGTTTAAAGGGCCAGTCATATAAAGAGGAGAGATAGTGCTGATATGTGGTATACGAAAACAGCCTGTAATCAGGTACGTATGGTGATTCACAAACAGAGCATACCTTTCTGTCATATATTTTTCATATATGTTGCAAATAGGTGAAGCAGTCCCAAGGTGTGAGTCCCAGGCAGCGCTGAGCCTTTAGTGACGGGCCCGGGTAGAGCGCAGAGACTTGGGTGGCAGATAGAGGCAGTGGGTCGCAGTTAGTGTGGGGGTAACAGGCCTGGGACTGGCGGGGTCTCAGCCTGTGCTGTTATAGAGGTAATTTGAAGACTCCAATACAAAAAAATCTGTATGACTTTGATGATGAAATAACAATCTTAAAAGGAGTGCTAGATGGAGATAGGTTAAAAGTGGTTAAACCTTGAACACTCCTTTTGTGTTGGTTTTGTTTTGGTGATCCGAAAAGAAGGAATGTTATGTGGATTAATTATACATTGACATCCTTGTGTAAAATAAGTGGGGCAAAAGAACCTTGAGTTTGGTTCTAAAAAATTGTATATATGTGTAAATGAGAAATATTTCTTTGTGTTTGTATATATGAATTTTGTATAGTTGTGTTAATGTGAGAGACCAATATTTATGGTAAAATGTGGTTTAATTAAAAGAAATAGTTGAACCATATACTTGATAATCCTTTGTATTTGTTTGGTTTTGGCAATCCAGTTGGAGAATCTCTATATCTGAAAATGTCTCAATTAAAATGTGTTGAGAATGACTAATCCAAGAATGGATAATTGATGGTATCCATTCTTATAATCAGCTAGATATATTATAATTCCGTAGGCATTACTTTTTTGTTTGTTTACTTTTTTTGTATACCTCGTTATAGAGGTAAGAGGCAGGTCCGGAGGTTACAAGCAGTGTCAAGCCTCGGCTGGGGAATCTCAGACAGCGCTGACCATTGGGAGCCAGGCCAGGGCTGGGGGTCAGGCAATGCTGGGTTTAGGGTGACAGGCCCTGTCCGGGTGTCACAGGCAATGCTGGGCTTATGGTCACAAGCAGCAGTGCAGTTAGGGCGCCACTCAGGAGTAAGCAGGTAGGGGGTCATAGGCAGTGGTGAGCTTGGGGCGACACTCAGTATTCCTGGCAGGGGCTTCATGAGACCTAATCACACAGAAACCTTGCTTGTTCCTCAAGTGAATGCGGTCATCCGCGGAGGGGAGGGCTCAAGACTCGGAGGGAGAGCGGGATCATACAGTACTCACACCCACAAATAATGTGAGCGAGCATTTATTCACAAAAGAAAACGAAAGTGCAATTAGCAAGCGTGAGAGAGAGTAGCGTCTCTGTCATCTATGATAGCATATGTACTTACGATAAGCAGAAACACCCAATCAAACAGAGAGAAGATCATAAACTCGAGCAACCAGCACATTACCAAAAGGACTAGAGATGGCAGGAGAACAATGCTCTCTGTCACCAACCACACACAAACAGAGCTGACGTGGAGGGAGTGGGAGGAGGGGGAGGGGAATCACGCATGTAGTGCGAAAGTGAAAGAAAACAAGCTGATGAAAGCCAGATGGCAGCTGTGCACGTCGCGTGCGCTTGTGCGCGTAACAGTAAGCTGGTGGCCGGCAAAAGCCTCTGGGTAGCACTTTCAAAACCCGCTTACTAAATGTCTCGCTTGAGACAGTGCATGCGCTGGCTCAGGTGAGACCTAAAAATGGGAATCTTTCCCTGGTGATGGTGGATGTGAAATGTAATAGGGGGTTACGGCTGTTCAACCAATGTAGGAAGTCAGTAATGGAAGTATCATCCCGTTCCAAATGAGCAACACATCATCTATGAAATGTCTTTATAGTCTGATATTGTACCCGCATGGGCTTCTTTGATCAAAGATGCGTACTTGTTCAACTTGATCCTACATAAAGACCCGCCAAACTAGGGGCAAATGCACTGCCCATTGCAGTCGTATGGGTCTGTAGGTAGTAGGTTCCTTGGAATTCAAAGATGTTTTTAGTGAGTGAAATCTCTGCCAGATGCAGTATAAGTGACCTCGGGTGCAGTATTTCCAATCCTGTGTGTAGAGTAGTTCCACTATAACATTTAATGTTTCCATCTGGGGGATATTAGTATAGAGGGACTCAATATCCAAGCTCACCAGAAATTCTTTGGTAGCTGACAAAATCCATGTCCTTGATGAGTTTCAGAGAAAGAAATTGCAGAACTGAGACAATGGTTCCAGAAGGGATCCATTACCAAACACAATCGGTCTGCCCGGGGGTGGTTTGGTGAGTTTGTGTACCTTAGGAAGGGTGTAGAAGTACGGGATAGTCAGATTCTGTTTACACAAGAAATACCCTTCTTGTTCTGAATCCACTCATTACTGATAGCTTCCTCAACCAATATAGCTATCTCTGATTTGATTTCTGGTGTGGGATCCCTTGGGAGGATGCAGTAGTTCCTTTTATCCAAGAGTAGTCTATTGCACTCTCCTTCATAGGCTGTTTATGTCTGGAATACAATGGCCCCTCCCTTATCGGCAGGTTTGATAATTAGATCTGGATTTCCTTTCAATTGTTCAAGTCCCACTTTTTCATCTCTAGTTAATTTCCTATAGGGATAAGACTCTTTTTTTGCTATTTCCTCCACTTCATGGAACACTGCCAGTTTAAAAGTGGCCACCTCTAAGGGGAGTGTTAAAGTCATTGGTGTCCCTCTCCAAGCTCCAGAGTCAACCTTTCCTTCAAAGAATATCTTTAATTTGACATTTGTGAAGAAATCAACCAATTCCTTTTGAAGTTGGAAGCTGGTTAGGGTGTTGGTAGGAACAAACCCAAAGCCCTTGTTCACCAATCTCACCTGGGGTGCATTGAGTGGTGTATCCGTCAGGTTCATGACTTAGGTCATTCCCTGCTGGTCCTGAATGTCTGGTCCCGTGACATGCTCCTTGTCACCCGTTAATTGAGGTCCTCCCACTGCACTCCCTGCGATCCTCTTTGTTTCCCCCTTCCTCTCCCCCTTCCTAAAAAAGGATTGGGTATTTGGGAATTTTAGGGGTTATGGGACGCTTGCATCAACTTGAATGGTTGGAACTTTGATGGACAGTCAAAACCCTTTTCCAGATAAACTGGGAACATTGGGGCTGTACAATGGGCGAGGTCCCTGATAGTAACCTCTCCCTCTCCCCCTTCTCCTTGGTTTGATTTCATAGATGCTCCCGTCACTGCTAGAGCATTGTGTCTACATCTCTCCTACTCCCCTGGGTTCCCTTCTTCATCTCCTCAAGTTTTTTCTGAATATACTCAAGATCATTTAAGTGCAGGAAGGTGTTCCTCCCTGCACATAAACAATCAATAATGGCAATTTGCTTCTTGTATGTGTGCCAGAGAATGCAGCACACATACAAAAAGCAAAAACATGTTAGTTTTTGGCACTGCCTTAGATTTACACCACATTGTAAATCTGGGGGCAGCGTCAAAAAGCAATGGGTATTGTGGTGGAACGCCCACAGTAACATCCATTGTGCGCCATTTCACGCAGATACTTACGTGAAAGGGTATCATATTCACAAAGCAACTTTAAGCCACGAAACGTGGGTTAGTGCCACTTTGTAAATATGGTGCCGGGCTTTGCAACACCGGAACATCAAAAAAAGTGATGTTCCCGTGGCTCAATCCCCTTGTTAACAGCTCACCTGAAATGTAAACATATAACAACATTGCCATCACTATAATTCAAACCCCATACCCTAACATGCCCTAACATGACCACTCAAATATACTAAAGATTCATGGGCGCCTGATAAGGCAGGCACTCAGAATAGGGGATGTGCATTTCGAATTGCATATACACACATAGATACAACATACAACCTTGGTGTTCCTGGTTGATAAGCTTACCACGAGGCAACCGACCATTAGGTTTGGTGATTTCAATTCCTCATTGAAGGTAGACTTAAGGTTTGAAAATTACCTGAATAAAAGAGGAACTAGTCAGTGCAGTCCCTAACTCCAAAAGATTTATGTAGGATATATCAATGGACCCTGGCCAACTATTACCATGATGATGTGGGGAGCAGGCCTGCAGTCACAAAATTGAAGATTTCCATCAGATGAGACACCATAGAAAGAAAGCCTGAGAGGCAAGTAATTCATTAATAAACAAATACTTTTTTCCTGCTTGGCAGTTTCGGAAATTATCTCCTATCTCAGTGATAGGACGTGTTTCTTTAGAGAAATGGCAGAACAAGGTTCTAAAGGGATATTTTTTGCTTTCAGTTTTTTAACTGCTTTCCATATATGTTTGGGTCATATTGCAGAGAAGGGTTTAGGGCGTTTGAGTGTTTGGTGGGGGTTCAAGAAGTTCACAATGTGGGACGTCTGTCAGATAGTGATCTGTGGTAGAAAAAAGCCCAATGTTGAAGTATTTCTTATCTAATGGGAGGCAATTGAACAGATTCCAGACTTTGATTTCTTGGGGTGTGAATGGCAAAGAGTGGACTTAGGAATGAACAACATAAGGTATGCTATTGTGCCGAAGTCCAACATTTGTTTTGTAATTGAATTCATATAGTGCTTACCCTTTAAATGAGGCATTGAAGTGCTTTATGGCAGATAGCATGCCCAAAGTTAATGCTTAACCCAGTGGTTATCAGTTACTTTTGTAAATGTGTTGATTATTGGATTACCCTTGTGCTCTGAGAAAACTGAAACATTTCCTCCAGTTTCAAATGGTGGATTAGGTTAATAGGTGTTTTGTATAATTATTAGATAGAGTTCATGCAAGTGGGAACATTGAATAAGATAATGTGGGATTGCAGAGTTAGAAGGAGACCTGGCGATGTTGGAGAGGGGGATGTGTATATTGGCTAGAAAAGGTTAATTATTGCAGGAATTGTTACTGAGAAGGAGAGTTTATGATTTGTAGGAAGCTGCATGGTTAGTTTACTGAAGTGCAGAAAGTGAGGCAGGCAGGCATTTGATAGAGTAGGGAACACTCAGGGGCACTAAGGCAGGCAGAGGATTGAGTATAAGGAGAGTATGATTCAAATAGAAAGGTAGGAGACAGATTAATCCCTAGCTACAACTCAGGTTATTTCGTCCACAGATTTTAAAAATATTGAGATAAGATGCAACCTTGGGAAGCAGAACTAGTTGAAAAAAAGGTTGGAAGTTGATTACCTGTGGGTTGATGATATTTATTATTGTGTCTTTCATTTGGCTGTTGTTGTACGATACAGTGTGTCCATTTTTATATTGATATTGACATTATTGAATTTTTATTTGAATTGGACATTGCTTAATATGAATCAATCAATCAGGGTTTTTGAAGTTCTCTACTCATCTGTGAGGGTGTCAAGGCCCTAGGGGGGGCGGGGGGAAGCTCACCGGTCGTTTGAGCCGTTTTTTTCAAGTCTTGGCTGCAGTGTAGGAAAAGTATATGCCACCCTCTCTGGCCCTGTGGATGTGGGGGACCGTAGCCAGGGCTAGGTCAGCAAAGTGGAGGTTTCTCTTGGGGGCATGGAAAAAGATTATTTTGTTGAGGTAATGGGTTCCGGTGTTATGGAGGGCTTTGTAGGCATGTGTGACCAGTTTGAAGATTATTTTTTTCCGACTGGGAGCCAGTGGAGGTCACAGAGGTGTGTGTTGGGTGATATGGTCATGTCATGGGATGTCGAGGACAAGTCTGGCTGCGGTGTTCTAGACTGTCTGGAGTTTGCAGTGAGAGTTTTGATGATTCCGGGGTAGAGCGTGTTTCTGTAGTCCAGTCTGCTGGGGATGAGTGCGTGGGTGATCTTCTTCCTGGAGTTAGGGGGATCCATTTGAAGTGCTTGCGGAGTATGCGGATGGTGTGGAAGCATGTGGAGGACATGGTGTTGATCTGGTGGTTCATGGTTAACAAAGAGTCGAATATGATGCTAAGGTTACGAGCGTGATCCATAAAGGTTGGTGGGTTTCCGAGGGCAGAGGGCCACCAGGTGTTGTCCCATGTGGAGTGGGTGGAGCCGAGGATGAGGCCTTCTGTTTTTTACGAGTTGAGCTTCAGGCAGCTGCTGCTCATCCAGGTTGCGACATCCTTCATCTCTTCTTGGAAACTGTGCCTGGTGACATCGGGTTCCTTTGTGAGGTAGAGGATGAGCTGGGTGGCGTCGATGTATGAGACTATGTTGAGTCCTTGTTTTCTGACAATAGTTGCGAGGGGGACCATGTATACATTGAAGAGCGTGGGTCTAAGGGGGGCGTGGCTTGGATGCCGAGGAGGTAGGCAGCGTGAGCTCGGAGCTCCGTGCCCGATCCCGGAAAATATCCTGAAAATCTGATCGGACCCCGAGGTAACCGATACCATCCGGTACTGGACGTTACTGCGGCGGGTCCGAGGCCCACGGGGGACGACACCGAGCCATCCCACAGCAGTATTTCGACTTTGAAAGTTGAACCCAGGCGAGAAGTCGCGGACCCCAAAATGGCGGCGAGGGCATGAGAGCAGACACGACGGAGACATCTACCCGGAGACCCACTGAGGACTGCTCCCTGACGAATCAAGGGTGCTGGCGGCCACATCGCGCCTCTCCCCGGGTGCCGAGTGGACTTTGGGAGCACTCTTGGGCGGTGGCTGAGGACCGCCCCCCTAATAGGGGCGACGGCAGTGCGGCAGTGGCCCAGTGACGAGAGCCCCGGGCCCCTGGCACGTCTGGCGCAGGCCGGGCTGCGATCGCTCAGTGTTTCCTACTACTTGGTGACAAAACTGGGCCCGGGAACCTGCCGAAGAACGAAACCCGACGGCACTCGGAGGGTGACCAGGAATATACTCGGAGACCACCGCCCAAGCCGGCCCAGATGGGGAAGCCAAAGGGGAAGGGAGATGGCGCGACCGACACTGAGGCTGCGGAGGGAGCGGAGCGAGAACAAGCGGCATTGCAGCGGATGCAGGATCGTATCCTGGAGGCCATCGCCACCACTAAGGACGCCCTGCAGCAAGATATCGCTCAGGTGGCGACGGGCTTGGGCCTCCTGAAGGCCGACCACGACAAACTTAAAGACAGGGTGAAATCCGTGGAGATCACGGTTAAGGAATTAGCCCCGGGCCAAGAAACGATGAAGGCCCAGATGGTAGACGTGATGGACCGCCTGAAGGTGCTGGAAAGGAGGGCCGAGGATGCCGAAAACAGAAACAGGCGCAACAACGTACGCCTAGTGGGCCTGCCGGAAAAAATTGAAGGCGACGACATGGTGGGATACCTTGATAACTGGCTGCGGACGGAGGTGGCACCGGAAGGTCTGTCCCCCTTCTTCTCCCTGGAACGGGCACATAGAGTTCCAGCGCGCCCGCCAGCCTTGGGCCTTCCCCCTCGCCCGGTGGTGTTCAAGTTGCTCCATTATCGGGACAGAGATTGGCTCTTACAGAGGGCGAGAGAAGCAGGGCCCTTTCAAGTGGAGAACAATAGAGTCACCATGTTCCCGGACTACACGTTTGAGACGCAGCGGCTCCGGGCAAACTTCCTGTCCCTCAAGCGGGAGCTCCGCCAGGAAGGCATCAAGTACTCCCTGTTGTTCCCTGCCAAGCTAAGAGTGGTGGTGGATGAGAAAACACTATTCTTCACAACTTCCGCGGACGCTTGGGACTGGTGGGACACTTATAAAGCGGGAACGGACGGTGCCAAGGCCAGGGAGGAGGAGGCCAAGGTGGCGAAGCCGGTCAGGCAGTCCCAACGGATCAGGAGGAACCGCAAGAGAACCGGGAAACCATCGGTGTCGCAGACGGAGGCGGAAAGGCAGGCGGCACTACAGGCGGTAGTGGACTTATCTAGGACCGCCAGGACTCGGTCCGGGAAGGGCACGGAATCGGAGGACCCGGGCACGGGCTCGGAGACAGGACAATCGGAATTTGGTGGGGCCCGGGGCCCTATTGTGACGCCGCAGACTTCGGAGGAGATAGTAGAGGCGTGTTGAACTGAACTGGTGGGGTGAGCTCGTTGGTTGGACACCGGGGCACTGGGCCCGCAGCAGTGGAACATTATTGATTGAGGTTTTGGGGCGCTGTAATGAGGGGATTGCGGGGTGGAGCGAGCGGGGCTGATTTGTTTTGAGGTTCTATCGCATTGAGCCACGCCTTACTGGCCCCTAAGGTCATCGCAGGGGACTGCGAGCATTACCACCTCTCCTTGAGGGGTGGTCGGGAGTGTTGGTTTGGATGGGGGTACTTCCAGTTGCGGGGGGGCCTGTCCTGGGGGGGGTGGGAGTTGCGAGCAGTTGGGGTTGCGCGGGGGGCAGTTGTTGTTGGTGGGGTTCAGCTTCCTGTTTGGAGAGGGTGGGTGGGTGGGCCCGTGGTCGCGGGACTTGTGCGGACATTGTTCTTTGCTGTATGGTCCGGTTGTGTAGGGGGGGATGGCTAGCACTGGGGCTTTGAAATGTGTGACCTGGAATGTGCGGGGTATGCAGTCCATGGCGCGCAGACATAAAGTCCAGGCGTACCTCAAGCGTAGGGGGGTTCATATAGCGTTCCTGCAGGAGACACATCTTAATAAGCAGGAAGGGGCGGCTCTGCAAAGGCGCTGGAGGGGGCAGTTATTCTACACGACATTTTCGGCTTTTGCAAGGGGGGCACTAATTTGGATACGGGCGGGGGTCCCCTTCCAGGTCTCAAAGTCATTGGTGGACCCTGAGGGCAGATATGTGGCGGTGGAGGGGAAGCTAAGAGGCAGGGTGATATCTCTCTGTAATGTGTATGCTCCTAATGTAGACTTGCCCGCCTTCTTGTCTACCATCTCGGGCAAATTGGCGGGTTACCTGGCAGGGCCGGTCCTCTTGGGGGGGGACTTCAACTCGGTTGAGGATGTGTTACTAGATAGGTCCCATCCCCCGCTGCGCGCGTCCCCAGTACATAGGGTCGCTAAGCGTAGGTTGGAATGGCAGGAGAGCTGGGCCCTCACGGATGCATGGAGGGCGTTGCACCCCACCGCTAGGGATTATTCCTTTCACTCACACCTGCATGATTTGCATGTGCGGCTGGATGCGTTTCTTTGTTCGGCATGTGTGCTCCCCGCGGTGGGAGGGGCGTAATACTTGGCCAGGACGATATCGGACCACAACCCCTTGTTGATGTCTCTGGAATGGATGGTGACTGTTAACTGCGTGCCAACATGGCGCCTGCAACCTGATACCCTGGACGATTTGTTGTTCAGGGAGGCCCTGAGTGAGCGCATGGAGAGGTATTTTGAGGAGAACAGTGGCTCGGCCTCCACGAGGGCGGTTGAATGGGATGCGTTCAAGGTGGTGGTGCGGGGACACTGTATTGGACACGCGGCAGGGGCTCGGAAGACTCTGTTGGATGACTTAGATAAGGCTGAGACACGGCTGAGAGAACTAGAGAAGAGGCGCCCGAATCACCCTGAACTGCAGGAGGGGCTTAGCGGGGCACAGGAGGGGCTGGCGGTAGAGCTGGAGCGGCTGCGTAGTTTCGACCACAAGGCGTACATGACAAGGGCGCATGCGGAAGGTGATAAGGCGGGGTCAATGTTGGCTTGGCTTGCTAACCCAATCCGGGGGGGAGTGCCGATCATGGGGATCCAGGAGCCAGGGGAGGAGCCCTGCCACACTCAACCCGGGATCCTGAACAAGTTTCGTGCTTATTATGAAGGGCTCTATGAGAGTGGTGGAACAGGAGGGGCAGAGGAGCTTGAGGAGTTCTTGGACGGATTACAGTTGCCGCGAGTGGAGGACTCGGAGGCAGAAGAGCTAGGTCGGCCCATATCTCTTGGAGAAATAGGTTGTGCTATAAAACAGATGGCTAGAAATAAGACCCCGGGCCTTGACGGACTGCCGATCGAATTTTATGGCAAATACCTAGAGTACCTGGCACCACGGCTGCGCGAGGTATACAACGAGGCGCAGGAGAGGGGCCGACTCCCGGGCTCCATGTGCGAGGCCCTCATGAGCCCGCTCTTGAAGCCGGGCAGAGAGAGTGCGGCGCTGTCCTCGTATCGTCCGTTGTCTATGTTGACGACGGACTACAAGATCCTCAGTAAAATTCTGGCCAACAGACTGCTGGTACACATGACAGGCCTGGTTCACGGTGACCAGTGCGGTTTCATACCGACACGCAACACCACCCATAACATTCGTAGACTCACGAGACTGATGGGTGCGGACTGGCCGGACGCCGTCTCCCCATTTGTCCTTTCCATTGATATTGAGAAGGCATTTGACAGTCTTGAATGGGGATACTTGTATGAGGTGATGCGTCGCTTCGGGCTGGGGGACGGATATATAAAATGGACCAAGGTCCTCTACACCGAGGCGGTAGCGAGGGTCCGAGTGGGCACACTGATCTCGAGTCAATACCCGATCAGGCGTGGCACTAGACAGGGCTGTTCCCTATCCCCGCTCCTATTCGCGTTGGCGATGGAACCCTTCGCTGCGGAAGCCAGGCTGGGCCGCCACTACGCAGGTTTGTCATTTAGGGGGAGACCGCACTTCATCTCCCTGTACGCGGATGACTTGCTGATGTTTTTGGCCGACGCGGGCCCCGAGCTTCAGGGGGCGCGGCAGCTACTGGGACAGTTTGGTAGGTTGTCGGGACTGAAGGTCAACTGGCCTAAATCCTGTCTGTTTCCCCTGAGGCCGGGAGAACCGTGCCCACTCACTGCTCAGGGACTCCGATGGGAGCCGCGCTGTCTGCATTATTTGGGGGTCTATGTTTACCACGCCCCGTCCGACCTGCTGGATGGTAACATCACTCGCTGTATTAACGCCCTGCGGGGGTCCATGGACTTCTGGGCAACCCTGCCGCTCTCCCTGGCTGGTAGAATTTCCCTGCTTAAAATGATAGCCCTGCCCAGGCTTTTGTATTATTTTAGGACACTACCGGTGTGGGTACCGAGCTCGGTTTTCAAACGCCTGAGGTCACTGGTCATAGCATTCTTGTGGGGCACGGGTAGGAGGCGCATAGCGCTCGACACGCTGTTGCGCCCCAAAGATGAAGGAGGTATGGCAGTGCCAGATTTTGAAGGGTACTACCTAGCTGCGCAGCTGCAGACCTTTACTCAGGAGGTGGCGAGAGTGTATAGAGGCCCCGAGGACGCGAGAGTAGAAGGCACCCCGCGACACGTTCTGGCATATATTACGCTGCACCAGAAACTCCGGGTGGGAGATCTGACGGTCGAGGAGCAGACGTTCCGGCTTTCCTGGGACCGGGCCCGTAAGCGGGCGGGTGTCCGCCTTATGTATGCCCCCGAAATTCCGCTGGGGATGGTCACCGCCCTCCCACATGGGGGTGACTGGTCGCGCTTGCTGGGATGGGAGGAGGCGGGAATACTAATGCTGGGTGACCTCTACGAAGATGGGGTGTTGCTGCCGTTTCAGGACCTGCAGGAGCGATTTGACCTTCCGAGGGGCGATTACTTGCTGCACGCAGCAGTCACGGGCGCTATGCGAACCCACTGGGGGGAAGGGCTGCAGGAACCGGGCACCTCGATGGCCTGCCAGTACGCCATGATGGCGGCGGGAACCTTTAAGGCTGTCACGTGCCTCTACTCCAGGATGCAGCGGGAGGTCTTGCAACCTTTGGCAGCCCTGAAGGCCAAGTGGGAGCTGGACCTCCAAGTGGAGATACCAGACACGACCTGGAGCCAGTTGCTAAGACGGGCAAGGAAGAGCTCGAGGAACGCTAGGTTCCAATTGATTCACTTTTATGTAATTCACAGGGCATACCTCACCCCTGGGAAAATCCAACAGTATTTCGGGGCGACTGACGCTGCTTGCCCCAGATGTAACACAGCTGGGGCGGATTTGTGCCATATGCTGTGGGATTGCCCCTCCTTGGGAGATTATTGGCAGGAAGTTGGGCGGGCCCTTAACGCAGCGACAGACAGGGATATCCAGTTTACTAAAGCGGTTGGCGTCCTACATTGGTTCCCGCATACACCTAGGACTAAGATGACTAGTAAATTTATAGATTTGGGGCTCATCCTGGCCAAGCGGGAGATCACGAGAAACTGGAAGTCCAGAGTGGGGCCCACGTATAAAAGATGGTATGGAGAATGTATGAGATGGGCCGCGTGTGAAAGTACCCTACGATACCAGTTGGCCTGGAGGTTGAATGATGAGAAGGCGCTGGAGAGGGCGACGGCATGGGAGGTGATGGTGCAGGCACTCCGGGATGTGGACGATGAGGGGCAGGATGGCGAGAGTGAACCAGATGGAGCAGACCCTAACACTACACAGGAGAACACACCTTAGCGAAAGTTTACTTCCTCCTGCAACACACCAGACACTTTTACACTGTTAACCCAGCGCAGAGCGACCACGGGGGGTGGGTGGGTAGGAGGCTGTTTTGGAGGGGAATTGGGGTACCGAAATTTGGGGAGGGGGAGGGGAGAAAAACACAAAAGCGTCCCAGGGTTATTTGCTTGATGAAGCGGTCGGACACTGTAAGGAGGCACAAGAAATGGGCAGGGTTGAGGTCACCCGCGCCAAGCTCGAGGTGAAACCCCCTGCCGGCGATCGACTGGTTCTAACTAAGCCTTGTACATGATGTGTTGTTAATGCTAAGTATATTGTCTGTACATTTATATTGGTGATGCAATAAAAATGAAGTTAAAAAAAAAAAGAGCGTGGGTCTAAGAGAGTATCCTTGGGGTACTCTGCATCTGATCTCTGTAGGTTCAGAGAGGAAGGGCGGGAATCTTGTTCTTTGTGTTCTGCCCGAGAGGAAAGATTGAATCCAGTCTAAGGCAGTTCCCTGGATGCTGGAGTCAAAGGCTGCTGAGAGGTCTAGGAGGCTGAGGGCTGCTGTAGTCCCTTGATCGAGGATGGAGCAGATTTCATCAGTGGCGGCTATGAGGGCAGTCTTAGTGCTGTGGTTGCTGCCTAATCCGGATTGAGAGGTGTTGAGGATATTGTTGGTTTTCATGAAGTACGCTAGATGGGTGCTGATGACTTTCTTGATAACTTTAGGTGCAAAGGGGAGAAGGGAGATGGGCCTGAAGTTATTGAGGTTTGTCGGGTTACCAGAGGGCTTCTTAAGTAGGGGTTTGACTTTGGCGCTTTTCCAGTCATCGAGGAACGTGGCGGTCCCGAGGGAGCAGTTGATTGTTGGTCATAGTTCAGGTGCAATAGCGGTGGTGGCCCTGTGGAAGATGTGCTGCAGAGGGGCATCAGTGGGTGCTCCAGAGTGGATGCTTTTCATAGTCTTTGAAGTGTCTTCTGTGGTGAGAGGGGTCCAGGTGAGGAGGGTCGGCTGGATGGTATCGCTGGTCAGACCCCCCAGGATATAGTGGCATGGATTAGCAAATTTAGCGGCACAAAAATGGAAATTTAGCGGCACAAATATGGAAATTTAGCTGCAAATTTGCAGCATTTTATTTGGCAGTTTTTCCTACAACAAACATAGATATCTTAGTGTGCGGCAGGCGCCAAAAGCAACGCCCCCCAGGTCCCGCAGCACACCAAGAAACATTTAAAATATGGCAGCTTAACACTGATGACCTAGTGCTTTTCAGCAAAGGAAAAGTGGAGTTACAAAGACTAATTAATAAATTACATAACTATACCATGCAAAACAATATGGATATCAATCTGAGTAAGTCTAATGGAGTAATATTTGTCTGGAAAGATCATGGCATATAGGTGGTGAAACTATAACCAAGGAACAGGACTATAAAAATCTGGGTGTCCAAATGCACTTGAGGCACTTATAACCTATAAAAGGAGTCAATAAAGGTGAATGCCCTCTACCTGCTGTCAGCTTTCCTTAACCCCTTAAGTGCTGCTGACGGCCAATGGTCGTCAGCAGCGCTACCTCCCCAGTGCTGCGCACGACCATTGAACGTCCATTCAGCACTAGTTCTAATGGACAGCGCAGCACTGGGGAGAAATGTTTACACGCAGCTAAGGTGTTAAGACCTCAAAGTTGTTATGTGGACCGAGCCTGGATTATGTGCTTCATGATAGCTAAACGGATTCTAAAAATCAACCGTGGGAGCAAAATATTACTTGGCAGGGACTCTTAATGGTTCGACAATCTGCTTGCAAAAATGTATAAGGTGCACAGAGTTGAGGAGTAAGCAGGGATTGAAGCACAGGAGTTTCCAAGGACACAGCATGGGGTAGGGGATAAGCCTGGTGGCTGTACTCAGCCACTGTAAGTGTGAGCCCGGGTCCCTGCATGACTCGGTGGGGCTTGCGGGGGCTTCCCGGTGAGCTCCTGCTCAACTTCACCTTCCTTGCTGTTCTAATTTTCATTGCCCACCGCCGTTTGGACCTAGTCTCCATTTCCCTTGCCAGTTGCCCCTTCAGCTACGCTACACCCACCCCCTGCCTCCATCGGACAACAGTAGAGGACCTGCTAAACTGAGGGGAGATGGGGAGGTCGGTGTTGCACTGTCTCTGCAGCTATTTGGGTGTGTTGGTGAGTGATGTTGATGAGAAATGTCGCAAGTGACACATCTGGTGCTCGGTCTTGGTGCCAGAGAGTCTCCTCTATAAGGACGCTTCACCTAATCCACAAGGAAGTTGGTGAGAAATCCCAGGAAGAAGCAGCCTTCTTGTAAAAAGACTTAGCCGATGCACGGTCTTCTCTGACATCCCCAACATCAGAGAGTAATTGGTAGTGAAAAGAAGGTGCTAAAGTAGAACATCAGGGGCTAAATAGAATAGAAGGGGGGTCTGGATATCTGGATTTCGCTGGCACTTTTGTAAAAATCGCGGCATTTTTACAAACGTGACGATTTTGCAGGCACTTTTGTAAAAATCGTGGCATTTTTACAAAAGTGCCGATTTTGCGGCAAACCACGAAATCGTGAAATCCTGGAGGGTCTGGCTGGTGGGGGGTGCAGGGTCAGTTCTGTGGTCTTGGTCATAGAAGTTGTGGTAGAGGGTCTTGATCTTGTGGTGGAAAAAGGAGCTGAGTTTGTTGCAGAGGTCTTGGGAGGGAGGGACGTCAGTAGTTTCGCTGTTGGGTCTGGTGAATTCTTGTATGATGGCAAAGAGTTCCTTGGAGTTGGATAGGATTCTGTCTTTGATGAAGTTTCTCTTAGTTGATTTAATGAGTTAGTGGTGTGCCATGATTTCAGCCTTGTAGGCGGAGCATGCTTCCGGGGTTTTGCTGTTTCTTCATGTTTTCTCCAGTCTTCGACAAGAACACTTGGATTCTAGGAGGTCCATGGTGAACCATGCGGTTTTCACATTGTAGCATCTGACGGAGTTCTGGAGGGGGGCGAGAGTGTTGGCACAGTTGGTAATCCATTGGTGAGGTGATTTGCTGCTGTGTCGGCGTCTGTCAGGGAAGGGGGAGGAGTGCAGCTGAGGGCGGAGGTGAGGTGTTCTTTGTTGATTTTTTCCCATATCTGTGTGAGAGGCGTGGCATGCACTTGTGCGCGGTGGGTTTCGAGAAGGAGAAATTAACACAGTGGTGGTCCGTCAAGAGCGGTTCCATGGTGTGACTGAAGCGAATGTTGTTACCTCTGGCGAAGATGAGGTCGAGAGTGTGTCCTTCCGTGTGAGTGGGTGTGGAGACAAATTGCTTCAGTCCAGTGTTGATGAGGTTCTCTAAGAGGTAGAGTTGTCTAGGTGGAAGTTCAGGTCTCCGAGCAGTATGCAGTCCATGAGGCAATGTAGTCTGTGATGTTACTGAGTTATATGGTATGTCTGAATCGCAGATACATCGGGCCGGATGTGTGACGTTAGCATGCATACTATTACCACGCATACCTTTACAATGCGGTATTTACAACGAATACCGTGACAACGCATAGCACTTTGAGGTGCTGGATAGTGGTAAGTATAATTTTATATTCCAACTCCAGTCCCCGTGGACAATAGGGAAGGTGTTGGATATAAAATTAAACTTATTCCCTATCCTAGAGCGCCCCCCAGTGCAATGCGTTGTAATGGTATGCGTGGTAATGCCTGCGTTGTAATGGTAGTGCGTTGTAAAAAATGTGTGCTAAACGTTGTATACCATCGTGGCCCATTACGATGTCGGGCGGATTGCCCCCGCCAGGCTAGCGGTAGCCACCGCCAGCCTGGCGGGGGCAATCCTCCCGACGGAAAGACCGTCCGCCGCTTTTCCGCCCCGGTCGCCTTGTGGCCGGGGCGGAAAAGGATTAATATGGTGGAGGTGTCTAATAGACACCGCCAGCCATATTATGATGGGCATTTTGAAATGCTTTTCCGCGGCGGCCATGCCGCCACGGAAAGGCATGCGAACTTCTGGGGGCCCCCTGCGGGCCCCCAGAGTTAAAGTGATGTGGGGGGTGCACACAGGGGGTACCTGTGGTACCCCCCTTAATTTGCCTATACATAGCGGCAGGCACTGCGCGGTGCCTGCCGCTTTGTATATGCAAATGCTGAAATGCATTTATAGCATTGTGGCGGGCGGTGCTGAGAGCACCGTCCGCCACAATGCTATAAATGCAGGATGTGCCCGCCTCTGTGACGGGCACATCCTAATAGCAACCACGGGACCCCCGCCCTAATGGCGGGCGGTCCCGAATTCCGCCAGGATGGCGGGCAGACAAAGAAATAGAGAAGACAGGAGGGATGGACGTTCACGCAGATTTTTGAAGATCATAAATATTTTATTTAATTTCAGTGCATCCACAGTCAATGCGTTTCGCCCAACACGTTAACATGGACACCAGCTGCCATGCAACAAGGGTGGAAGGGTTGAGGTTGGTTTGATAGATAGTAATGTTCTACTTGATAGACTATAGTAAAGGAAACTTATATGTGTAGGGATAATAACATATTATGTGTATGGGCAACATGTCAGTCCAATACATGCGTGTTACATTGGAATTCACATAAATGCTGATTATACACTATGCATATATTTTTCAGAGTGTCGCCAGTGCTCTAATCAGCACATGACATAATAACTCCTGCTTCATTTGAGAATTGACTAAAGAGGTTCGTTTGGAACATATATGGAAACGAGTATACTAGGTAAGATAGGATACTAGGATTTGAAAGTGTTAGGAGGGTAATCACACGTCTTGGTATTTATAAGGATGCGTTTTACAACAATATTTCTTTTTAATATTTTGGTTGTAGAAATTTGAACTCCATTTGCAGAAGGATTTGGTGTCCTATAAATTGCCAGACGT
The DNA here is from genome assembly GCF_964263255.1 of Lissotriton vulgaris. Taxonomy (NCBI): domain Eukaryota; kingdom Metazoa; phylum Chordata; class Amphibia; order Caudata; family Salamandridae; genus Lissotriton; species Lissotriton vulgaris. Next base: position 1,612,537,834 of record NC_141687.1, on the reverse strand, counting down.
TATATTTTAAGCAGAAGGGATTATCCTGTGGGATTTGACAACTAAGGTCAAACTTTCTAATGTGAAAAAAAGGTAGATGCCTTTTCCCCCTTTTCTTCCTTTCTTTGTATAAGTAAATGTGGCCCAGTGATGTCGCAGTCCCCAAGCATACTTTTGCTAATAGTCTTTTTTGTTTTTTCTACTCCTTTCTCTGTTTTTAACTCTCTCTTTCCGGACCAAGCTATCACAGTATTAGTGAATAGAGTGATTTCATATTACCTCATTCTTCCAATGTATATAGAATTTGAATCCCATGGCTGTGCAAAATATACTAAGTCCAGGATCACGAAAAATCGTCATGTCAGGGACTTGTTATGATCAATAAACAGCTTATTTCGCTGTAAGCTAAGAGTACATTTAAAGTTTTTAAAGTTTTAGAAAATTATAGCAAAAAATGTGGTTTCTTCTAATCTCTTGTTTTCTTAAAATGAATCTTATGTATGTAGTTTGAAATATTTGTATTCGTTTTTAAGAAAGTTCCTGTTTATACTCGTATTGACATTTTAAAATGTGTGAAGCGTGTAATAAGTATTGATATATGTGTTTATATTATGTACTATTTACAGCCCTGAAGAAGCCCGTGTTGGGCGAAACGCGTTGGCTGTGGATGCACTGAAATGAAATAAAATATTTATGATCTTCAAAAATCTGCGTGAATCACTCCATCACTGCTTTCCACTCCCTCCACGTCCATCACTCCTGTATTCTCTATTTCTAAATTGTATGGCACTTTTAGCCAGAAATTGTGTGTTGAACGTTGCCTCTCCAAATTTGTGTTAAAAATCCTGAAACTTTTCTTTGTGCCTACGCCCAGTGAAGATTTCTATCTTCGGACATATACACTTTTTTGGGGCTTGGGTCCTTGAAGATTGGCAGGGCTTCCCTCTGTAGCTGAATAGGGCTTGATGAGGCTGGATACCTTCTCTGAGAAGTCTATCTGAATCGGATTTGCTGCTGCGGAAAAGCACCGAGGGTAAGCAGCTTGAATCTTTGGTCCTGCACTAGTGCACCTTTGTTGGATCAGCTTGACAGTTTGATCTTAGTCCTCCGGAGGTATCTGGAGCCAAAAACATTTCTAAGGCCCGGGTTTACGGAAAAGTTAGGGGTATGCTTTGACACTAGCCAAGGGTCCAGGTCCTTGATGACAGCAGAAAGGGGCTAAGACGTACGTGAGCAGAGGCCACCAACAGGGTCCAGGACAGGTCTAGTTGCAACTGGTTAGCTGGGAAGTTGCAGGAAAGCCCTCTTGTAGCTTGTTGTATCTCTATAGCCTTAACAGGAGGTCAGCTGTATGCCCCTTTGGAGTCCACTTCTTTGTTCTGGATGCAAAAGGTAGAGCAGATCCAGTTTATTAGGCTCTTCTCAGGTCACAGGCAGTAGGCCTAGTCCTCCTCTGTTCTACCACAAGTACAGAAAGTGTTCTGCGGACAGTACTGTTGGAGCCACATTTATGTCTAACACTGACCTTTGGGTGGGACAAACCTCTGACTTCTCTCTAATTAATGGGCTAAAACTTCCAAGTGGTGAACGTGACCATGTTTGATGCATTTAATGTGTGTCCTACTGCAAACAACTGTACAGCGCCCCTCTCTACCTAAAACCAATGTGTAAAAATCTTTCTTCCCCTGTTCAGGGGTTCTGTACCCACACTAAAGGTGTGGCCACAGAAATGAGCAAACCTGAATTAGTGGTCACTCAAAATCAGTTCTAGGGACATCTTCTCTCCCACTGGGATAGCTGCCTAGCTGGCTAGAGGGGTTAAGGAAGGGACAGGCCCATAAGCTAGCTACATCTGCTTGTGATTGGGTATGCCTCTTTGGAGGTAATTAGGTTCCTGGGCATAGCCCAGATGGTCGTCCTGCCACAGGACCACTCCAACAACACCTTCACACAAGCTAGGCCTTTGTCTTAGTCATGGGAGCAAGTTCATGTCTACTCAGATTAGCTATTCAGGTGCATGGTAGCAGCTGGGTGCCTGCAAATGGGCACCAAGAGAATTTAGGCAGGGAAAAGGTAACTTTCTAGGAGTACATTTAAAAAGTGTGTATTACATGACTTCACCAATAAATGTGGCTTGTAATAAATATTTCAAAAAGTCAAAAAATGTACTTTGTAACTGCTTCCTAGCCAAGGATAATAACATTAAATGTAATATGGAATCCCCATGCCTTCCTAAGGCACAGCCAACCTGTTACAACAAAATGTGCTTTTAGGACCTCTTCACTGTAGTACATGTTCATCATGGTGTTGGGACCTGGAACTCCCTTTCGCAAAGCCTGAGGGCCATACCAGAGCTATTGCCTTTTATAAAGGCACTTAAACCCTAGTTATAAACTCTTTAGGTTGTTTTTTTTTTTTCTAGCGGGTCTTTATTAGGATTTCTTCTGGAGGGCTGGCTATAGCACCTTGATGTCTTCAGGTAATTGCTGTGCTCTATAAAATCAAACCAAAGCATTTAACTACCATGAGCCCTGACGTACAGGCAGCAGGAGCTACTTAGTATTGATTTATTAATCTTAAAAAGAAAGGTTTGTGCCTATCAAAGGGATTATGTGACAGGTTGAATCTTTAGTTTAAACCTGCACAGCCAGTCCACAGGATGCAGGCGTGCAGTCATGTTTACACTGTCACTAATTTGGGTGCTGCAATCCCCTTGTGGTACAAAAGGCGGGTGGTGATGGATGTGAGTGTTTGATTGATTCAGATGCTCCGTCCATCTCCACCCCCTTTTGTACCGCTTTGGCTGCCATAAGTGTGGCAGGGTATGCTCAGACATGAGTCCCTTGCTCACTTTGCCACTGGATTCAAGCAAGCCGGGCTGAAGACGGCTGGAATGCCAGAAACCGGTCCTCAGAAGCTTGTTTCCGGTCCAGGGAAGAAATGGCTTGGCAGTTCGGGCTGGACTGTTCCCATGAGGCACAGGGTCAGACTGATTTGCATATAGCCATGTCTGAACTGGGGTGGCAGAGTGGGCTAAAGAACGGTGATGGATTAAACCCAGATCTTTTGACTGGGTGGGAGTGTTTGATTGATTCAGATGCTCCGTCCATCACCACCCCCTTTTGTACCGCAATCCCCTTGTGACGTTTACTTTGCAGGCCTTGGACACATTTTTGTAACATATATTAGGGACCTATATATAGGTAAATTAAAGTTCACTTCAGGATTATAATAATCTTGTCATGTTGAAAGGGAGAGCACTGGCACTTACCACTAGTTAGAGGAGGTAGAAGGCACGCAATTATATAGCCAGCAAAAACAGTGAAGCAAAAAATGTGTTGGGTGTACTATGCAAAAGATTGTAATTTTCAACAGCAGGCCTAAACTATTCTTCTGAACTCTCTGTTGCTCTAATCTTGGCAGGTAGGGAATTGCATAGTTGTGCAGCTTGAACTAAGAAAGGAATGCCCGATGATTTTCTTTCTGTAAGCAGGAATTATTAAGCATGGTAATCGCCTGGAACACAAAATTCCGAGTTGGGAGCATTTTGTAATTTTTTCTTGAATATTTTTTGGTACTTTGCCATTTACAGCTGTGTGTGTGTGATACCCTGTAGTTGGAAAAAGGATCTTATTACAATTTGGAGCCAGCGTAGAGCCCTCATGACTGGACAGATGTGGGTTTGCATACTTATATTTAAAAGTAGTCTTGCTGCTGAGTTTTGGATTGCTTATTTATTTAAGAAGATTTGTATAGCGTGAACATGACCTTTCCGGTTATCAGGGTGCTGCACAAATAGCAAAACATGTCAAACACAAAAAAACAGGTAATTAACAAATAAGAATACAGTTAGCAGTATATTGTACAAATAGCAAAAAAAACAATAGCAGCTAAAGGAAAAAGAAACAAGCAAGAAGCAAAATATTTTCAAAGGGAACAAATGACTTAGAATACACAGGATACAGAAACTAATATAGGAAGGATAGTTGCGCTAAGGGAAATCAGTACTCGTGGAACTGAACAGTAACTAATGCAGAAGATATCTATTGAACATCATCTTTTTTCACTCTTTTTCAAAGGAGGTAGTCGAAGGATTATATCTATTTTCAGGAGGATTTGCATTCTATATTCTGGGGTCATGGCGAGAAAAGGCTTGATTATAGGGTTTCTTATTTTTAAAACTTCTATGGCTTCAATAATAGAGAATTAGAGCTTCTTAGGATGCGACTCCCACCTAATGGTTCAATTGTTTTTGCCAAATAGACAAGAATGTTGTGATGAAGAGTCTTATGGGTCATTCAGGCTATCTTAAACTGAATTCTAGATTCAAATGGGAGCCATGCGAGATGTTTCAGGTCAAGTGTGATATGGTTGTATTTGCTGCATCCCATGAGGAGCCTAGGAGCTGAGTTTAGTGTGGCCCTTAATGGGACCAGACAGCATTTAGGTAGTCCTGCAAGAGTGGCACTCCTATAGTTTAGACAGGAGATGACTGGGGAATGGACTGCTAACTGAAAGTCAACTGGGGGTCAAAAGGGTTTGATCTTCCTTAGAATGTTCAAGTGGAAATTGGCTTCTCTGGTAGTTGCACTGTTGTCATCTTGCATATTCAGGCATTTGTTTAATGAAATACCTAACAATCTAGTAGAATCAACAACATGTGGGGTGCAGTTGAGTGCTGTAAGCTGTGTGAGCCATTCATCTGCGGGCGTAGAGAGATTGTAGAGGGTGAGCAGGAGAAATTCCCTCTTGTGTGTGTTTAGCATAAGATGATTGCAAGTTAAGCAATGTTGGGTTTTCAGTACATGGCAGTTAAGAGTTTTGATATCTTCAGGTGAAGAATTTTTTAAGTATAATTGCATGTCATCCGCGTACATGTGGTACAGTATATTTGAATGTGTAAGAATTTTGGTAAATTGTTCCATGAACAAGTTGAATAGTGTGGGCGAGAGTGTGGATCCTTGGGGTACTTCAGTCGAGACCGGAGTAATGTCAGATAGGGTTTGATTGACTTTGATTCATTGAGATCTATTATGAAGGAACGAGGGAAATCAACTTAAGATGGAATCAGATAAACCCATCTTTTTCTCCATAAGAACAATCATGTTGTCATGTTTAACAGTATCAAACACAGAGGATAGATCAATGAGTATAAGTAGACAGGGTTTGTTTTGATCATGTAGTCTCAAAGTATCGCCTACAATGTGTGTCAGAGCTGTTTCCGTGCTATGGCCTGTTCTGAATCCAGGTTGGCAATGGTCAATGAGCTGAAACTGTTAGATGTGGTTGTAGAGTGTAAGTGTATGCAGTAATCTAGTAGTTTTACTAGTGTATAGGTATTAGTAATAGGACGGAAAATATTGCTCAGACAAGTCAACATTAGGCTTTTTTGGGGATTGGGGTAATCTCCCTATCTGTAGACTATCAGGAGAGTGGAGTGCAGTGGTATATTCTGTTAGCACTGTCAAATTTGGAGAGAATGAGTGATGTTGATGCCTGAATCGTTTGAGGAAATCCAAGATGTGGAAAGATCTGTCTAAGTGTTTTCAGTGTGTAGAAAGTTGATTGAGACAGCCTTTCCATTTGAGTATTCATGCAGAGTGTAGAGTCAAAGACAATTTCATGGTTTCTCACGTTTATAGCGGTTTTTGATGAGCGTCCCAGTTCATCTGGCCAGAAAGATATACAGTCATAATTTTTCCATTTTCTGTAGGTCAGTATCACAGTTATTGAAGCATTCTGCACGTTGATCTACAGCTATGAGGCAGGTATAAGTTCAACTTAAGAAGGGTAGCGGGGTAAGCTGCACGCTTTACATAGGTGTTCAAATTTTGCGTTTGAAATTTCTTGGAGGGTTGATTTAGATTAGCATTGTGTTTTTGCTGTGATTGTTCTTAACTATGGAGCAGTTGTTTTTCTTGGTTGCTAGATAAGAATCCAATTGTGTTTGCTTTGTTTGGCTAATACGCTGCTGGTTTACTGCAGAAGTCTTGTGAAAGTGGGATGCCAATTTGATAGCTCTCTGGATTGCGAAATTCTGATAACTTTTTATGGAGTTCCGTGGCAGGTCATTCAGCACTGATGATTTTGCTTGAGTAATAAGCACTAGTCACCTACTTCTCTTGGGTAGCATACTCTGTAGCTCTGCCAGGAAGGGGCTTATTGGTTAATTGAGAACAGGAAGTTGGTGAAAGCATGCATCCGGTAGTTGTTTGTTTAAAAGAGGCCATGCCAGTACCGAGAGGGCCATAGTTGAGAAAGAGCTGTTTAGTTTTATGCAAATCTTTAGCTCTATCTAAACAATATCTGAGAGCCTTCAGACATATAGACAGTGGAGAGATTTTTCTGCTGGAGATGAGGTATTACTGTAAAATACCAGTAGAGATATTGTTTGTTTTATGTGAAATTCAGAGAGAATGTTTGGTAGAGGAGTAGAAAGTGATCTTAAAACTACCTTGTTATGATGAAAATCTGTGTAAAGCTGTACTGCCGAAAGACGTGAAACTCACTAACTTTTCTTACAGAAGTAATTGCCACTGAGCTGCTTCCCATTAAAGGTGCTGCAATGAGGCATCAATTAAGGAAAATTCAACGGTCCTTGACAAGGAGAAATAATACTGTCAATAATTATAGGCCACAATATGCACTATAATGAACAAGCAGTCCAGCCGGACTGTAGAATTTATTCGATAATTAAATAGGTCAAATCAAACAGAACAACAATAAAGCAGTGGGACACAGTCCTGTATCGACAGTGCTACACATTACACGTACACAGTACACTTAACTAGGGTATTTCAGGCATTTGAAGGAACAGGAGCAAAAGGGTAATTTTTACAATATATCCACAGCACTGATATGTACCACTTCGGCATGCTTTAGGCACCAATAAGAAAGGCGGTTTGTTCACGACACGAATTACCATTGTGGCATGTCTTGATCACTAATGCGCCGTGGATGCTTGGCACAGGTTGCCTGACACCTTTTCACATGGATAATCAATAGCACCCCAAGCATGGTATGAGAAGGTAGTATAACTGTTCTATGAGTACTACAGTTGATTAATATATTGTTATATGTTCCCTTTCCTTCCTGTCACTACAGGCTTTTAAATTCAGGCAAGCAATGAATGTCCTGATGATGATCCATTATTATTAACTGGATCGAAATGCCGTCGACATATTATGTGGTCTAAACACTAGTTCACTAACATGTGCCATAAAATCATGTGTTTTCCACATGTGTGAAGCAAATATATTGTAAAAATTACCCTTTTGCTCCTGTTCCTTCAAATGCCTGAAATACCCTAGTTAAGTGTACTGTGTACTGTATGTGTAGCACTGTGGATACAGGACTGTGTCCCACTGCTTTATTGTTGTTCTGTTTGATTTGACCTATTTAATTATCGAATAAATTCTACAGTCCGGCTGGACTGCTTGTTCATTATAGTGCATATTGTGGCCTATAATTATTAAAAGTATTATTTCTCCTTGTCAAGGACCTTTGTCTTTTGCTTAATTGATACCCCAGGTCCTTGCTCACCTAGAGGGTTCGCTTGTCTTATAGTAATAGCAATGAGGCATCATGCATGGGCTCAAGAGGATAAGCCATCAATATAGACAGAACCAGATTAAATTCCTATGTGGTAGAAGGTTGTCTTCTTGGAAGGAATGCCTTTCTTAAACCTTCCAAAACGTTGTTTTGTTACATGAATTGTTAAGAAGGATATCTGAGCTAACCCATTCTGTACTCTATGACTGCAGCCAAATTAATGTTTATAGATGAAAACTTATAGATCTTAGATTGTATCATGAATATTTCTAAGGCACCATATAATAAATCTGATCCATTTAAAAGTGCAATAATGTCTGGTATAAAGACGTTTATCTTCCTTGAATATATTCATACAATCCTCAGGTAAATTCAGTTTGCCATATTGCTATATTGCATGACCTTGGGAGCCACACTTCCAAATTAAAGGAATGCACATTGGAGTGATGTAGTTACCCTTAAGTCTTGGACATCAGGTTAGGATTGCACATCTGTTGCCTGTGGGGTCTTGTAGATATTTGTAATTGTTCTGAAATCCACTATTGTCTAGAGCTTTTTGGGGAAATAAGTAACACTGTTGTGTTGTACTCGAGTGTTTTTTATTTTTAATAACACTGACGTTTAATAACACTGAGGGGATCAGTGGAATTGGAGGAAAAGCATAGAGAAATTTGTTGGACCAATTTATCAAAATTGCTCACCGATTTTAGCTCCCATACACGTGATGAGAAGCATGGGTATTTTATATTTTGGCAGGTGGAAAACAGGTCTATTTAGGTTGAATACCCAGTGTTGAAAAATGTCTTGCAATATGTCATTGAGAATCCACTTGAGACTGTCCATGAAATACCGGTTCAGAAGGTCTGCTTGACATTTTAAAAACCCAGGAGATGTACAGCCAAATCATTTGTACGTCGAGAGATAGAACTCTGAATCTGGGGCCACCCTGCTTGTCGAAAATGGTGCTTTGTGGTTATCTGTAAGGATCAGTATTCTGTCTATTGGTAAGAACAGTAAAAAGGGATGTATGTTGTTACTACGCATGCTTTTACAACGCATGCCTTTACCTCGCAGGTTTTACAACGCAAGTCGTTACAACGACTTGCGTTGGGGGGCGCTGGATAGGGAATAGTTTAATTTACTATTTCAACTCCAGTCCCCGTGGATAGTAAGGAAGGTTTTGGATAGTAAATTAAACTATTCCCTATCCTACAGCGCCCCGCAGCGCAAGTCGTTGTAACGAATTGCGTTGTAAAAGTTGCATGGTAAAGGTACTGCATGGTAAAAGTTGCGTTGTAAACGCTGTTCCCCGTAAAAAGCCAATCAGCGACAGAAGGACTCCCTTCAATTCCAGACAATTGACATGAGTGGCTGTTTTTGCAACTGTCAGATCCCAAATGTGTGTTCACCATCCCCGCAGGGACACATCTGTTACAATGATCTAAGTAGGAAGGTCCACGTACCAAAGAATTCCTCTCAAAACATTGGTTTTCTTGCACCACCACTTGAGAGATTCCTTGACCTGAATTGACAATACTGGGTTTTCTTTCTTATTGGTTTCCATTAAGATCATTGGACCTCACAGTAATTTTGAAGGAGATTCATATAAAGCTGTGCCAGGAAAATGCAAGAGGACATTGACTCGAGGACAGATGAGATCTGATTCACTGTTGGTTACCAGACTACCAAAATAATGTGAGGCCCTTCACTGAAAACACTAGTCATTTCAGAGCCATATATATAAAGTAAACCCGGGTGGAGCTGGCATAGTGCCTCTATGCAAGGTTCCACAGAGTTGGAAAAAAACTCAGTGGAACTCCGCTCCGCTCCCTCCCCCCTCCCTAATTAACTATAATATTAAACAAGGCGCACGTGCAAGACGTAAAACGTAGGAGTTTCCAAACGACAAGGACGATGAGGACGAGGAAGGAGAGTGGCCATGGCGAGGTGGAGGCAGCCACAGCAGGTAAGTGCCTTTTAAAAAAATTATAATTAATTAAGGAGGGAGAAGGGCTGGCTAACTCCGCTCATCCACAGAGTCGGAGTTTTGCCTAAACTCTGCGTTCGCGACGGAGTGCGGAGTAGGCAAAACTCCACTGGCAGAGCTGAGTTACCCACCCGGGGTTAATATAAAGGATTCCGACAGGCTTCCTCTTATGTAGAACCCTCAAACTCACATCTCGTCTAAAGGTGACAGCCAATTTGGGAAGCTCCCACTTACAAAGTGGAGCTGTGACCAAGGAAAAACGCTCAGTATTATGTTTCAGCCAATGCATGAGGAACCCCCTGAAGTATGCTGGAGAAAAGTCCTGTCTTTCACCTCAGGAGGAGAGTCCTGATTGAGCCACAGTTTCTAGAGAAACACGAGAGGGAGGACATTTGCCATGAATCCTCTGGTATGGTATGCTTTTTGAAGTATCTCCTTGACTACAAACATAGTTTTCTGTTCGTTTGTGACGTGGAAGACAGTCAGTTTCTTAACAAGTTGAACTAAAGAAGGCAGAGTATGTGCAAAAATACTGTAAAGGTTCGTTGAACAAAATTGTGAAACTGCACCTTGTGAAGAAAAAATAGGAGTAGTCTTTTTTGCAAGCATCCTAACAGTCCCTGAAAGCTTTTGGTGATAACACACTTTAAGTGCTGAAGTAACTCTAGAACTTAGTAATCGTATGTTAAGTTATGATAAGTGAAACGAGAACCTAAAATAATGATTTCTTTTGATTGAAATACAAGTGTGTTAATCTTGTGTTCTGTTTAAATCCTGAAACTGTAGTCACACATATCATAGATGAATCCCTAACAAAATAGCAGGCTGCAGAAAATTCCCACTCATAAGTTATACATCAAAATATGAGATCTTGTTGCACAAAATGTATTCAGGAGAGTGGAAAAATCGAATGCCTTTGAATAACCTTGTAGCTTGTTGCTAACTTTGGTTTCTGTGTGAAAATTAAACCGAGGCAGGAGGTGGACCGTTGAGGGCATTGTGTCACTCCCAGAGGAATGCTCCTACTGGTGACAGCAGTTTGATTGCTTTGCAAATTATTTTATATATTTATTGTACGATTACTCAAAATCATTACAATTCTATGCAATTCAGATTAAAATGATCACGCTGTAAAATACAACGTAATTAAAATCCTTGCAAAGCAAATACAAATCATAGTGAACACATCTAATAAAATGTAAACAGTTGTTAGAGTTATTGATGCATCATGACAGTGGCTAAAAGGCAGGATGCTATTTGATGCGTGACTTAGTTTTTCCAGGTTGAGACTGTCGAGTGGATTCGGATTTGTGTCCTCCAGTTCATGGCTGGTTGGGATCTATATGAAAAGTGTACCAACTATCATGCTGTAAAATATGACATTGTTAAAATCCTTACAAAGTAAATGCAATTCGTAGTGAACACATGATACAGTGCTAACAGTTGTTAAAGGCATTGATGCATACTGACGGATGGTTAAAATATGAGACACTAAATTATGCAGTACTTAGTAATTCTTTGGTTGAGATTGCTAGTGGATTCGGATTTGTACCCTCTAGTTCATGGTGGGAAACATAATTTACCACGAAGGCATTACCACTACTAACGTTTACCACGTGACACTTACCACGCAAACGTCTTTAAAACGAGGGTGCCTTCCACGACGTCTTTACCACGGGCTGGGGGGGAGACGTGGTATTCCTTCAAGTCGTTCTGCGTGGGCTTGAGGGGGCAGAGGGGGGGGGCTCGGAGGAGGGCTGGGGGGGGTCCCCCCCCAAAAAAAAATAACAAGCAGGTTACTTTAAAAAAAAAAAGAACATAATTTTAGAAGAAAAAGGAAAGAGCCTCCCCCAAAGACGTGCCGTGTACGTGAAAAAAGCAGTCCTTTTTTTATTTTGGTATACGTGTTTTGACGCTTGTTTCCATGGAGGATGGAAGTAAGGGCTCGTAGAGAAAGACGTGCAGGTAAGACGTTTCTACGCGTAGTAAAATCCTACGTTGTAAATACCAGCGTGGTAAAGCCACTTGCGATGTAAAATTCGCGTGGTAAAGCCATGCGTGGTAATTGAAATCGTGGTATAATCATATATTCGTTCATGGTTGGTTAAAATCTGAATGAAAAGTCTGCAGTCTGAGGGACACAAAGTACGAACAGCAATTAACATCTTCGGTGCAGATAGCAGCAAATATAACTTTGGTGAAGAATGTGCGGTCTGAGGGACACATCGAAAAAAGTGCCGACAGCACTTTACATCTTTGATGCGAGATAGCTGCAATTATCGATTTTGGTGCAAAGTGACAAGAATTAATATATGTAACACTTTGGTAGAATCCGTCGGTTTGTGCCAGTTCGGACAGCGGGCTGTGTTTCCTTTACCTGTGAGCATGCATAGTGTATGGATTCCTCAAACCTGGCCTTGTCTGCCACACTTTCCTGAGTGTATAAGAAGGGAACCGCCTCTTTGATTGAGCGAGTGCCCTGTTGTAGAAAGATTGGCCTCAGTAGAGTTTAGCAGGCATGTATGAGCACCAGACAGCAGAGTAGTATGTGTGTCAGTGATTCCCTTCTGTAATTGCACAGCCTGCATTGTGTGATCGTTTCAAGGGGTTTCCAAGTCAGGTTTAATTCTCTGATTTGGTGTGGCACTAGTCTTGCCGATTAGATTTGATTTAGAGCTCGTTTTCCCTCTGCCTGATGAAGATGAATCTAGGCTGTATGGTTCGCTTGAGGCATTGTTAATGAAACATGTAAGGTCTTGGTCTGGAGGGCTTCAGTGTACAGTTTATGTGAGCGAAGATGTAGTTGTTTTTTTATTGCTGATTTAATGCTTGTGTAGTTGATTGTCTGTGCCCTAGTTATCCACAGTGAGTTGAGAAATTCCCTTGCGGCAATGACGAGGCCGAATTCAAGCCTGATCAATGTTTGTCTTGGGTGGAAGGGAAAGAGAAACAGGGGCATCTTACCAACAACTAGCGATAATTATCGCTATGTTGGCTTAGCGGCAATATTTTTATCGCCGAGCTGCGGCGACTTTTATCGCTTAGGAACCTTGCTATTATCAAGGTTTATCTCCTAAGCGATAAAAATCGGCCGAAATGCATGAATGTCGCTGAAAAGTCAGCGATATTCATGCATTACCGAGCTAATGCTCTTAGCCATGTTATCCACCTACCATTGGATAACATGGCTAGGAACTGCTCAGGGGCAGGTGTTAGCTTTTGGAGATATTCGTGCTTATCGCGAATATCTCCAAAAGTTGGTAATAGGAAATAGCGATGTTAGCGACTGTTTCCATTCGCTAACATCTTGGCACGCCCACTTTGCATGTCATTAGTGATAAATTTCACTGACATGCAAAGCGGGGCCCAAGATGGTCGCTATCTCCTACTAGCTGTCGCTAACTGGTGTTAGCGACAGCTAGGTAATAGGGAGATCATTTTATCTCCGCTTTCTTGGCTTTTAAAGCCAAAAAAGCGGAGATAAACCCCCTTGATAATATGCCCCACAGTTTCTTGTAGGCTGTGCATTGGATTTTTTTGACTTCAGTTATCAACATGCTATGGAATACCTGCTGTACATAGTTGAACGAGTGGAGCAACTTTGGCTGGATCACCCTCTGTATAGCCACAGTCGTAGAGCTGTCAAGAGTGGTGTTTAATTTGCAGTGTGTGTATATAGTGGAGAAGTGTGGCTCAGGTGTTAGAGGCGGCAGACCTGGAAGCTGAGATCGGCCCTGGACCAGGGTTCAATTCCCTGCCTCGGCGGGTCTTGGGCTAAAAATTCAATGGACTCGATAATTCTCGCTCTGGTGCCTTCTCGACTCACGGGTTCACACTCTGCGACTCTGGGCAATAGCTTGCTTAATCTCCACAACGGTCCCTCGCGGCGGGATGCCTGGCTTTCACCTTGTGGATACCCTGCCGGGATATCTGACAGGGGAATACCAGGACGGGTTCCCAAAGCAAGTGCCGGGAAACCCACTGCGGGTAGCTGTGCGCTATATAAGCTCAAATACATTTACATTTACATGACCATCCTCCCTTTTTTCTTCATTTTTTGTAGATGCAATGTGGGTCTTACGGTTTTGCATAATCATACTCCTAGCTAGTTAATATTTTGTACACATTCTCAACTCTTTGCCCCTAACCACCATCTCATGGACCATTTTTACAATATCATCCGAAGATCACTACTTTAGTTTTGCTTGCGTTAAATATGAGGTCATTCTTTATGTTGAACGCGTTAGGAGAGTTGAGAGATTTTTGTGGGCCAACTTTCATGTGTTCAAAAAGCACTAAATCATCTCCATATCGCATAAAATGGATTTTCCTGTCTAATTCTTGGTATCAGGGTTGCTCCGTGTCCTACCGCATATGCGGGTGGGGCAAGGCCAGAATAAAGAGGACAGACTGAAAGGGAAGAGCGCTTCACATTCTTGGGTATGCTTGTGCGTCTTCCGCTCTTTGCCCCCTGAACTTACCTGTTACTTCCGGGTCCCGTTGGCAGGCTAAGTCGGAGTTCGGCATAAGGTCTTCTCTCCTCGTTGCATGGTCTTCATCGCAGAAGTATTCCACATCGCGGCTAGCCTCTCTCCCTTCTCAGGTCCTCAGTCAATCCTGAAACCAACACAAACAAGCATTGAAAATGCAATAGGTCTCGCCTTTGATTAAGTTAAAGCCATTTGCTTTGCTAATGGCATTGTATAACAAAGCTAATGGCTTTAACTTAATGAAAGGCGAGACCTATTGTATTTGTAATGTTTGTCTTTCACAGGAAACCCACCTGTGACGTGTTTGTCTCTGGTCCTTGGTGGCATAATAAATGCCCCTCTTGGCTAGAGCCTGGTGGCCCCCTAAAATCTAGTCAGTAGGGCGGGGGTACTCCCCACTTTGAATACCTCTCATGTAAACTCCTCCAAATACAGTCAGTGTGACTATTCTGACCCTGAAATAACCATTAATGCAGAAGAATGTATCAATCGTGTAGGGTGAGACGCTACTTACTACTGCCAAGTGGTTGCCGCTGGTGTTTTCTTCACCTGCACACAAAAGGCAACCCGCTTCTACTGCCTACCTTCGTTCCGCCTAAACGTGGCCATTTATTGTGTCAGCAGCTTCTCAATGTGAAAAAAGCACAAGAAAGCCCGGGACGTGGGAGTTTGAGCAGGGCGTGTCAACCAGGAGACATTATGTCTAAATGAATCGCAAGCGGTGTCTCTCGTGACCTGGCACCAGCATCTGATTAATATTCACTCTATCTGCCCTGCTGGGAGGTGGAGGTGTCTCTGCGGGGTGTGCCCGGGCTAGTGAAACTCTCAGAAGCACCAGCAATGTTTCAAATGTGCCTGGAAGTGCCCAAAAAGGGTGTGGTGGAGCATGTGAACCCGTGACAAAAGTCCCTTCAAGAAATTAGGCGAGGTGTGACATCATCTGACGAAGTTGTTAGTTTATACAGCGAGCTGTTACATTGCAATGCTTTATATAATATTTTCAGGTGTATGTCAGATCCTCGGTTCTCGTTGCTAGACACGCAGTAATATATTTTTAGACCTGAAGAAAGTTATTTTACACCTCAGAAGCAGCACTATATAAACTGTACATTGGTGCAAAACCAGTGCAAATCACTTTGCACTGTTTGTAGATTGTGGAAGAAGAAAGAGAGCAAACCGCAGGGCGGGGGTGCTCCCCACTTTGAATATCTCTCATGTAAACTCCTCCAAATACAGTCAGTGTGACTATTATGACCCTGACATAACCATTAATGCTGAAGAACGCATCAATCTTGAAGAGCGAGACGCTGCTTTCTACTGCCAAGTGTTGTTGAGTGTTTGGAAAACGCCACAGGTGTTTTCTTGACCTGCATACAAAAGGAAACATGCTTCTGCTGCCCACCTTTATCCCACCCAAACCTGGCCATTTATTGTGTCAGCAGCTTCTCAATGTGAAAAAAGAACAAGAGAGCCCGAGCCATGAGCCGTGTGAGTTTGAGCAGGGCGTGTGAACCCAGAGACATTATCTCTAAGTGAATTGCAAGTGGTGTCTCTCATTACCTGGCACAGGAATCTGATTAATATTCACTCTATCTGCCCTGCCGGGCACTGGGGGTGTCTCTGCGGGGTGTGCCCGGGCTAGTGAAACTCTCAGAAGCACCAGCAACGTTTCAAATGTGCCTGGAAGTGCCCAAAAAGGGCGTGGAGAAGCATGTGAACCCGTGCCAAAAGTCCCTTCAGGAAATTAGGTGAGGTGTAACATCATGTGACCAAGACCATTACAATGCTTTATATAATATATTCAACAGTATGCCGGATCCCTGGTTCTCAATGCTATACACATAGTAATATAATTGTAGACCTGTAGAAAGTTATTTTACAACTCACAAACAGCACTACATAAACTGTACATTTGTGCAAAACTAGTGCAAATCACTCTGCACTCTTTTGTAGATTGTGGAAGAAGAAACAGAGCAAACCGCCGGGGTATTCATGGGGGATAAATCCAATGCATTTTGATGTTTATGGACTGAACACAGCACAGCGCAAAGAGGCAACCGCTTGCCACGGGTTGCCTGAGTTCCATTCTCTTGTTGGCGAGTTCACGCAATTGTTCTCTACCACCACGTGACACTTAAAAACAAGCATCGACCTCTTGTCTTTATGGGGCCATGTTTTTTTAATTAGAAACGCATGGCCCCATAAAGATAAGAAAGTGCTTTGGGACAGCAGCAAAGCCGGCGACCCAGTCGAATCAGAGGCAAAAGGGCGTCAACCAAAAACCCTCATTTCCAATGACAGGCCACCGTTTAGCATAAACGGTGATGCCAGCCAATGGAAATTAGGGGTGGCTTCAAGCCCCCTTTTGAAATCCCTCATCCACAAAATATCTCCCTAAGGCGAGCAACGCTTTGCGTTGCAACGCCATGCAAGACCTAAAAACAGAAAGAAAACAATTACAAGGCATTAATTCTACCGGCATTCACGTGATATTAAAGTTCGCTCAATGTATTCTTATCTGAACTGTCTCCATAGTCTAGGAGATACTGTTTTCTTTGAGCACGACTGCTAGCTGAAATAGAAAGAATTATGCTATTCGAAAGTATTTCCTGAACATTAAGGATTTCGTTTTAAATAGCATTTAGCCCTGCCTATGTTTTTTGGCATATTTTTGTTGTTTCTACTTGAGTACATTAGTTCTTTCTCTGCCACTGGGAAATATGTTTTTTGTTTTTTCCCAGTAAGTTTGTTAGTATAGTTTTATTTCTCAACAAGTTTAGTACATTGGTTATTCATACATACATTCACTTCATATCAAGCATCTTCCTTTACATAGGAAGAAAAGAGATTCTCAGTATCTGATATTTCTAGTTCAAATGGAAGAGGGGAAATTCACAGGTAGTTACAATAATATGATGAAAAGACAATTGCTTTTTTGGGGAACAGTGGAGATTCATGCTATGTAATATTTCTTTGCAGTTATATACATACCTCTTGTCTTGTTACAGGCATTTCTGTGATTCCGTAGATTCCAATGCAGCTATGAATATCTTGGACGTGTGTCTTTTTTTTGGTTCCCTTGTTTCTCCTCTTCCCTATGTCATCATTGTAGATTTAAATTTTGTTGGCCTCTGAGGTGATTGGGGGAAGTTGGGACTTTGCCACTGGTTCTGTATCGCCCCTTCGGAAACACCCACAGTGAGAGTAACCATTGGGGTGACTAAGGTTGCACCAGATAGTGCCAGGCCTGGGTTAGCCGTATATAGATTGATTAAAAGTGGGGCCAGCACACAGTCCTGTTTTAGCCCTCAATCCATGACGATTTTGGATGTGGCTGTCTCACCCGAGATCTTGACCCTTACCCAGGTCCTGGTGTAGAGAGACATGATGGCATGCAGTAAATTAAGGCAAATGTTCTCCCTCTCTAGTTTCTGTCAGAGGATGTTTGGGCAACTCCATCGAAGGCCTGTAGTCGATGAAGCAGGCAAAGACGGGGCGGTATATGAGTTATCACTTGAAGGAAGGTAGGAACTGCTTCTTATGGTTACCCCCACTTTTTGCTAAATGTTTTGTTTTTGACTAGTCTGACTGGGATCCTGCTAATCAGGACCCCAGTCTATCTGCTTTCTCCCTAAACTGTTATGTACTTAGGTACACTCAAGATTGGATACTGGGGTACCCTTGTCAGTCCCTAGTTTATGGTACCCATGTACCAAGGTCATAGTTACCCTAAAGGCCTCCCATGGGCTGAAGCATGTATTATGCCCCTCAAGAGAGGCCATGTAATATGGAACTACAGGCCTGCCTTTGCAGCCTGTGTGAGTTGGTGCATGCACCACTTACTTTAGATATAGGTTTACTATATCTAAGGGTCACTGCACTTAAAATCAATAAGTCACCCCTCTAGCAGGCCTTTATAATCCTGAGGGTTCTAAGTGAGAGGGTGCCACTGCATGAGCAGAACATCCCTGCAGACTACGGAGTTTATTCTCCCGGGTTGTCAGTGTATCAGCCGTTTACGACATATAGAGTGGCATTATGCGACCGCGTACTGACCAACTCTAAAATGGCTGAAAGTAATCCTATTGTGTTTGGTGTCAAACATTGTGGAATCATACACACAAGAGTAACCGGTGAAGGAGGTATGATTCCATCCCTCAGAAACAAGCTAGAGGTCCCTGGTGTTCCCGGTTCCAGACTTCTAGTCTGGGGCAGCCCAAAAGGGTTGCTGCTGACCAGTGACACAGTTCTGCCTTCCTGCTGCTGAGCCAAGCTCGAGCAGGGGAAGGCAGAACAATAGGCATCCTGTCACAGGGAGATGTGACCATCTCCCAGACAATATTTAGTGTATTAGGCCTGGGTGGGTGCGCTTGCCAGAGCCAGAAAGTCTGCATGAGGAGCACATTTAGTGTCCCTGTGCATAGTCCAGTTCAAACCAGCCCTGGAAGCCATTGGTTCCTACTCTGGCACCAAAATGGATAAAGTACATGGGAGTAACCTCCCCACTGTCCAGACCCTTCCCTGGGAGGGTCCCCTGAATCTGTCCATCCCTCTCCCGTGGGTAAAAAAGGGTTTACCTGGCTGTAGGACCCTAGTTTTGAAGTGGATAAGATTCTGAACCAAAAACCACTGAACTTTGACCGTCTGGACACTCTGGACTTCACTGGGCTTCGTTTGGGCCCAACTTCGTATCCCACTCCGTCCAGAGCCTCGTCTGTGCCCGTGCACCATACAGGCTCTATGCAGGACCTGTGGAGCATCAAGGACAACCGAAAACATCTCCCTTGGAGTGAAGGAGTCACTCCCCTGAAACCGCAGGCACCACATCTTGACTGACCGGTCAGCTGCTTCTTTCCAGCCCTATGGACTGGAAAGGCACCAGCACCACAGGAGGTGGGTTTCTACTTCCCTTGAGGTCAGAGCTGCCCTCTCACCAAGTTTGAGGTCAGAATCCCTTGTGGGGGCTGCAAAACCCATACACGGCGTTCATTTGAAAGTGCATATGCTTGTTGGCATTTCCAGAACAAGTGCGCTGGGCTCCAAGTAGCCCCAACCTCTGGTACCATTTCCTACAAAGAACCTTAGTCTCCGAGCACTGAGTGCTCCATGAGCTGCTACTTTGTTAAACTGCTCGAGGTCCCCTTGCGACTCTAGTGCCTCCGGACTGTGGGTCCTCTTGAGGTTCAACACTGCTTTCCTTGGGCTCCCCTGGTTGCTCCAGGCTTGCCCTGACTCCTCTGTGTTTGGTGAGTCTAATGGACCTTGCTGGTCCGAATCGTTACCTTTCTTGACCTTCTTCGTGAGCTGCTGCTGCCATGGCTTGTGTGTGCTCCTTCCGGACACTGACCCTTCAGCATTCAACATCCTTTGTGGGACAGCTCTATCCGGCTCCTGGTGGTCATACTCGATGTCTCCTGGTCCAGGTGGCTGCAGAGTCAAGAACCCCCTTAACGCACTTGAAGCACCCGACATCGGTGGGCATTCGTCTATCGAGCCCCTGGTCACTCCTAAGTGACTCAGACTCTGTCCCCTTTGCTTTCAGGTACTCTTCAACAAGAATCCACCTTTGGATTCAATCAGACACTTTTCTTCTTCCCAGCAGTGGCTCCTCTTCGAAGTCCTACATAGAGTTCGAGAGCGGTTTCCGACGCCCCTTCAGACCTATGCACCCAGCTTCCCTGGGATAGGTAACTCTGGTACTACAGTATCCATGGGTGGGTGGCTCTCCAACCTCCTAACTTCCACAGGATTTCTTCGAAGTCCATCGGGATGGGTCCTTAAACTTTAAAACTTCAACCGCGACCTCCCCATAGAATTGTATGGAGCACACGGTCATGTTTTCACACCTCACCCGTCCTCCATGGAGTCCCTCCTTACTCACCATGGGTGGTTCCTTGGGGTCCTAGCAATTCTACATCCTCTAGACACTATCTTGACTCGAGTGTGGTTCTTATACCACTATTTTAGTATATGGTCTGGTCTCCCCTTGGAGCCCACTGTGTATTAGTGCTATTTACTACTGTTTCTATGCTATAGTTTTGTGTGCTTTGTGATTGTCTGCGTGTAGCAGATACTGTGTTGTACTAACGAGTGTTATATTAATAAATACATATTTTTATAACTACTGTGTCTCCTTTCATTTAACCAATACTATAAGGTTGCATTCTGGTAAAACAAGCTGCTTAACATTCCTTCAAGACTAAGCCTGAAGGCTGCTCTCCACAGCTACCACTTGGATAGCTTTCTAAGGTTATCTTTGACCTCTTAAATCACCATAAGGGTTGTTTGGACTGATGCAAGGTGCCCACCTTAATTAGTGGAGAGCATATACCAGGCCAACTTCTCACACCGCTTGATAAACTATTGATGGACTATGTAGAAGAGGACAATGATATTGTCCATTTTTTAATGTGTTGCTCATAACCCTGTTTGGTAGAAGTGCAATAGCCCCCCGGTGGAGGCACAGCTTGGTTCCTGCAGTAGTGTAGTTTTGGCTCTCAATGTCCAGTGATGCTATTAGATAATAATATCTTGGATCAATGTTAACACCTTTTCTTGAAATAGTAAGCAGAAGAGAACCCCTCCATGACTCCAAAAATGTCTTCTAGAAGCCTACATTCGGCGTACATCAGCATTAGTGCTGAGGCCCAAAACTGCATGTCCTCTCTGAATCTTAACCCAGGTAGGCCAACGGGTCCAGGGGCACTGTCCTTTCTGGTCCTCTTTAGGCCATTTCAGGGTGCAAGTTTGCGTGGTGCTGTGGGTTCCATTGATCCCACAATCATCTCTGTGTCAGTTTCTTCTGATCCCCTCCTGTGATCTGGTTTGGACTTGGGCTCGGTGTGGAGAGATTTGATGTGTGCAATCCATTTCCCTGCTGAAACCAAGTTACCTCTGTGTAGTCTCTGTGGAATAGGGTGTTGAGATATTGCCAAAATTGTTGGTGTTTGTTGGCGGCTATCAAATCAAAGATTATAATCCACTTGGCCTCCTGTGTTTTATTTTTTCAGCTTATAGAGCGCGACAGCTACCCAAAAAGGGTTTCCCGTCGCTGACGGAGACAAGAGCCATGTAACACAACGAGGCCAGAGGTTACTGATTAAACAGCCAGGTTTTTATGGCTTATAGGTTATGGCTTATGGGTATCCCCCTGTGTTTTTTTGCGCGGTGGAACAATCCACGTGGTGCAATAGGTACAGGTAGGTTTGGGGGCGGGACTTATAGGGAGGTTATGAATAGGTGCATTTTTGGCAGTCGGGCACTCTTGGAGGATAGGTAGGGGTTTGTTGTGTGAGGCGATAGGTTTATTCTAGTCAGCAGTAATTTTGTCAGTTTTGTGAGGAGAAGTTGTTTTACCTTGGTAAAATATGTCTGAGGGCGAGGCTGTGCGCGATGCGCTGCAAGTCTTTTGCGCTGTTGGCCGGGAAGCCCTGTTGAGGCCCGGGTGTCTGCCACTGTGGTGGCGGGTGCGGTGCGTCCAAAAAGGAAGTCGGCAAGAGGAGTGGCCGAGATGGTGGCGGCATGTTTACTGGCGCACAGCCTAGCTCTGCTGACGCATGTCAATGAGGGAAGTGAAGGAAAAAGGGAAAAGGCTTGGGTCCTGTCCCTGGCCGGCCTGGACCACTCTTATAGAATAAACAAACAAAGGAGGCGGACAGTGTAACTTTTTAGAAACAAATGCACACCTAGTATAATGAATTGCTAGGCTGAAAAAACATTTGTGTTTAGTCACTTATTTTTTATGAAAGATTATGAACCGAGTTTTTTAGCATCAAAGGATACACCACCACATTTACAGAGGTTCACAAATGCATTGAATAAACCATACACAATACATTCAATCAAATAATACACATATAGACAATTGTGATAACAATAAATATAGACAACTGTGCAATGCCTCAACAAAATGCGTCATTGAGGCACCAATCCTGAATAAAAATTGAACAAGTGGACTGGCAAGATGAAGAACTAGCCTACTTGTTTCACCCACCACAAAATACACAGTGAGTTTGTCACATGGTGCGGAAAATAGGAAGACACATAAACTATACGACAGTGTAGAAATGTGTAAGTTCTATTCCTATTACGCCCTAGTAGTTTGGTATCTGGGTGGAGCTGGACGCCGACGCGTTTCGAACCAAATCAACGAGTTACGGGTTCTCCTCAGGACATGGATTGGGAGGGTCGTTGTCGCTGTGAATTAAGTTAAAAAATGGTATCAATGACAAGCTAACTAGAAACTCACTGAAACTCAAACATCATGGAGAAACGTGCAAGTACCTTATACTTGGAGTGTCAGGATACTCCCGGTGAATAAGATGGTATAAACCTCAGTTAATATCGGTTTTGTACGAGTCCCTATGAGCCACCATGTTAAATTAATCAATTTTGGCACATACCTCGATGTGGCAGACACTGGGAAGTGGTTGGGGTGCCGGTGCACCTAAGGTTGGTTTTTTACTTTGGAGCGCCTACAAGAAGCAAAAGCACTTCTTAGTATGGTCCTTAATATTGCAACGCTATATGAGGATGTCAAAAAATATATATAAAATCCTACCTTCGTGTGTAGGCATGTGGATTTATTTGTGCGCGAACGCAGGCGGCAGCCGCCGCAGGAGTTCGACAACTGCAGAGACAGAGAATGGGCGTTTTAGAAAGGATCCGGTGTAGCGCTCGCTCGGCAAAAAACTAATGTTTGTATTTTCACTGTCGATATTTTTTAAACGTATATGTGCCTCTGACATCCTAATGACAAGGGTCTCCAACTGCGACTTCCCTTTTTTGAGCCCCCCTTTTCCAATACCAGCAATGGATATTGCGCAATTTCGAACTACACATCCCAACATGCACCGGGACTCTGTCCGTGTTAAATACACTTGGACACGCCCCCCCAAGCTTCGACTTGTCATTCCTTGCCGCTTGGGTGCCGGTTGCAGAGCTTCAATCCATCGTCTTCAAAGTAAGTCCTGCAATACAAACATTAGTTTTTTGCCGAGCGAGCGCTACACCGGATCCTTTCTAAAACGCCCATTCTCTGTCTCTGCAGTTGTCGAACTCCTGCGGCGGCTGCCGCCTGCGTTCGCGCACAAATAAATCCACATGCCTAATAATCTTTCATAAAAAATAAGTGACTAAACACAAATGGTTTTTCAGCCTAGCAATTCATTATACTAGGTGTGCATTTGTTTCTAAAAAGTTACACTGTCCGGCTCCTTTGTTTGTTTATTCTATAATGAGGGAAGTGAAGCAGCGTTAAAACGGAGCCGCGGTCGTCCCTACCGGAGGAGTGGCAGAGACAGGCTTCCAGCGCTGAGGTGTTCCTCAGCTCTGGTGGGAGTGGCAGGGCCGTTGGGGGCATCTCGGCCCCTCGTGTGGGCCGGGCTCAGAGAGGAGCCTCGCTAAGGCGTGGGGATGGCTCCTGGTCACTCTCTGCTTTGTATAATAATGTTTAGTGAGATGTATATATAGGATGTGAATAGTTGTATAGTGATGTCACAAAAATGGATTTTCAAGTATAAGAATACGCTTGTTTAATTAGACGATGTACCTAACGGTGTTAGAGTAGTTCCTGAGGGATATATCATCCCAATATAGACACAGAATATATGTATATAGCAGAATTAGTTAGACGCTGTCAAGAGGAAAAAAATAAAATCTAGATGATTGGTGAACTAAAATTAAATTTTTCTTGTTATAGTATCACTTTGCTACATAGAAAATACAGAATTCCTGAGGAAGGCTAACTGCCAAAACGCGTTGAAGAGGAATTGGTTCTGTATTCTGTAAAATGGCTGTTTTTTTCTATGTGATGTATCCATGATTTTATATTATAAATAATTGTATATGGTCACATGTAACAATATGCACTTTGCAAAGATAAAAAATACGTAATTAAAAAAAAAACGATATATAAAAAAATGTGAATAAAATCTATTTTAATACAACAATTAAAAAATAAAATAAAATAGTAAACAAAACGTACAAATACCTATTAGAATCTGAATCCTTGTTCAGCGTCTAACTTGTGTGGTTTAAACTCTTGCACGTAACCCGGTGCGATTCTGAATCTTTCTAAAAAGCACTCTCTGCTTTGCTCCTTCAGGGAAAGAGGGAGTGAGGGCGGGGTTTTTCTGGAAGGGAGGGCATTGCACGGGTTTTGCCTGCGAGCCATTTCACTACATTACGGGCAAAAGATAAAAGGAAGGTGCTCATGAACCACCCATGTTTTAATGTGGGAGGCACTTCAATTGATATAGCGCCTCAAGTAAGTTTAGGCAAGCGCTCTGCCTCATTGGCTGACTACTCCAGTGATAGTGGGGAAGAGGTTTTAGAGGAACAGATAGTTTCTCCAGTACCCCAACAAGTGGGGAATAAGCAGTCAAGGATTTTGAATGTTCCTGGGTCAGTGTCTTTGGGTGATAATTCTGTGGTTGTGCAGTATCCTTTTCCCAGAGGTCTAACTGGTGCAAAACCCCAGTAGTCAAGCAGGGTTTCGTTTGCAGCAGGTCATTTGCAGCACATAGAGGAAGCAGTACCTGGTTATGCGCATGAAGAGCCTGAGGTGGTGGAATTGTTTCCTATCAGTGAGCGTGTTGATCCAATGCCTGAACACTTAAGGAGTTCTTATGGGAGTCAGTTTATTATTCCTAAGTCTCTCTCTCCTCCGGTTCAGCCTCATTTTTAGTTTGATTCATCGTTTGGGCCTCAGGCTGGGCAATGGGTGTGGGTGGAGCATTCTAACCCCCAGTTGGCTACGAGTGGCAGCTCTGGACAGGGGCCGGGGGAAATGTTTTGGAGTTCTCAGCACTTTCCGGCAGGAGCGGCTTGAAGGTGTCATCATCAGCAAGAGAACAGACAGTGACTGGAGTTCCCAGTCTTTCGAGCACGGAGCAGTTTGCATCCTTTGGTAAAAAATCTGGCACTCAGAGCGGATCAAGTGCGGATTTTCAGCGTACGACTGGGCATTCGGAGTGGATGCCTGTGACCAATTGGAGGTTGTATGATGGAGGTGTGGGGGGTGGGAAAATGCCTGGATGTAGTAACCTTGGTTTGGATATACATGAGGGGCAATTGGGTTATAGGGATGATTATGATGATATTGGAGAAGGGCTTTTGGATGAAGATATGGTGGATGGTAATGTACATTTGTTAATACAGGATAATGTGTTGTCAAAGGGTGGGTTAGGGGCCACCAATGTTATTAGTGTGTTGCAGAAGTCAGGAGGGGACAGTGCAACGGACAAAGAACAGTGACACGGTCTAGGTTGCGTGAAAGGTTCATTGTCAACAAAGATGCACATCTGGATAGTGGATACTCTTTTATTAAATGGGCCGCCATCTTTGCTGAACAGCAGATATATGGCAGAGCACTTGGACTACCAAACAAAGGGCACAATGTTTTATGGAAAGGAAAAGGTGGTATGCGGTGGGCGGCTTTGTTTCCCATGTTAAAGGACCTTTCTTTTGCAAGAGGCTTTCCTGACATGTTGATTATACATTTAGGTGAAAATGACCTAGTGCCTTTGTAAGGTTTATCCCTTATTAAGCAGATGAAGTTGAACCTTGCAGTTTTAAAAAACAAATGGTCAGGCACATGTTTGGTGTGGACAGAGTTTATTTACCGACAACAGTGGAGTGGGGCACGTAATCACGCTGCAATTGAAAGGGACAGAAGAAAGCTTAACCGGGCTAGGAAAGTTTTTTGCCAGGCTATGGGGACTAAAGTTTTATCACATGACAATATCACAGGTGCTGAAGATCATCTTTTCAGAGAGTATGGTGTTCACTTGTCACAGCTGGGTCAAGCCTATTATTTATCGAAGATGAGGGATTTACTGGCAAATTTTTGGAACGGAGATCTATGGTGCAATGAAAGTGTTTGATAATTTTCTCTTTCTTCAAGCAGTTTGGGTGGGGCCAGGAAAACTCTCTGGTTTTCCTGTGTGGCGTTTTTTGGGGGGGGTTTGGATAGTCTGGAGCGAGCTTATCCATCCCTTTAGGGTGGGGGCGGGGGGAGGTCAAGAAGCCAACAAAGGGAAAGGAAATGATGGGATTGTTTGCATTACATGGGGTTTTATGCAAGTTTTGTTGGAACTATTTGGGTTTATTATGATAAGATGTTTTTGGTTTGGTTGAAGCATAATGCAAAAAGGGGATTTTTAATATTTATAGTTTTGCATAAGAAAATATTGTTTTTACCTGTCTTAATAAAGTGACCTTTTATGCTAAGACAATAACGGTGAGTGGATTGTTGTTATTGCGTGATAGATCCAAAACAGCCACGTTTGTTGAATGTTTGATGTATGTGGAGATCCCTACAGAGGGCCTCCCAAACAGGGGTGTTTTGTTTTAGCAGACTTGTGACTTTTGTCAGGCAGCAGCATTGGTGTTAAAACCCATTTCTCCTGTAGGTAGACGATGTCTGCTTTATCTAGAGGTGCGAGAGTGGCCGTACTCCAAATGATCTTAGTGATTCCTTCAACATTTCATGTCATGATATTGCTGGCTTTGATGTGGCTTTGATAAGGCTTGCCGTACCGACATTTTGCATGGTGAATGCTTGCCAAGCCCCATCTTGACCGTTTGAGCCTGCACTGGATGTTAATTTTCTCAAAGGCACAGATGGTCTCTGCCCTCCTTGTCCCCTTTAAGAAGATGCCCTTATTGGGGCTGCTTTCACGCTGGAGGTTTAGGATATACTAATATTTTTCTTTTTCCATTGTCCATACTTGAATCCCCCAGTCTGAAAATGTCCCCTTTTCGTTGAGCTCCTTCGTGAATGTGCTGGCATCCTACCATGTTACAATGGTTGACTTTCTCCCTGTATCCAGAAAGATGACATGTAACCGTACCTAGGTTAAGTCTTCGCTGGTGATGAATGAAAGTCTTTCTTGCGTGCACCTCCTGCAGTTGCATCTGGGTTGCGAGGGCCAAGTTGCATGTTATTTGTGGCTGTCAGCTCTGTGATCAATGTGTTGAGTACCGATGAAAGTGAGGCCAGTTTGTCCACAATGTCTGGGCGTAGAGAGTCCGATGTTGAGTTCACTCTTTTATTGAACCTGTTGATTTTGTAAATCTTTTTGGCCATGTCTGCCATGGCAAGTGCCATTAACTGCCATTACCTGGAGTGTTTTAATCTGTAATTCAAGCTTCTTTGCCATGGTAGGGCATTTGTGGCCACTGTCAAGGAGGCCGTGATGGATCTTACCAGGTTGTTCAGTACGTAGGAAAGTTTCATATGGAGGGAAGACGGGGCATCTTTGTAGGGAGTCAAGTTTCTCTGGCTGGGATGAAATTACTGAGCCTGTTTCATTGCCCAAAGAAGCATAGTCAAATATGTGGGGATTCCTTTTACCTTGGGCTCTTCTAGATTCACCTAGATCCAATGGGGGTTTGCCCTCTTTTATTTTGACCATGCACCTGAAACATGTGGTGGAGTTGGGCGGTGATTAATTCCCTGCGATGGGCTGAGCTTCAAGGGTGGATCGCTGGTTGATCCAGAAATGCATTGATGGCCTCCTCACTCATCTGAGGTTTTGACGGGGATCTGACAAACTTAAAGAAAGCTCAGTAATTGAGATTATTCCACTGAGGTCTTCAAATTTTTAACATGAGTGTGACCTTTTTCTTCCTCTGCGGGACCTGCCACCCTAACCTGCCTTTGAGTTGATTGTGTGTGCTGTGGGGGTGTGCCTTGGGCCCCGGTGCTCTGAGGCCCCAGACTAGGTTTGTGTCTTTGTCCCTGTCCATTCTTGTGAAATAGGCCATAATCCCTACTTTTTGTTTTATATAATTGCTTTGGCTACTCCTTTTCCAGAGTTTGGCCGAGTTGGACCTTGTTGCCCTCCTAGCCCAGCTCATTCTGCCCTGTGCTGTAGCTTGTTTGAGGGGGCTTCTTCCTGCACATTTCTGTGCCCTTGCATTTGTCAATGTTGCTGTTTTCTGTGCTTTCTTCCTTGGCAGTACAACAGTGCCTTTTTAAAAAAAAAACATATTTTATTAGCATTTCTAGGCATGTGTGGTCCACAAGGCCCACATTGTGTATGCAGTAATAAATATATACGAATATGGCACCATTTTCCTTCTGGTGAATATATATCATAAACAAGGCAGTGACAAACATAACAAAAAAATGTGCTGTGTTCATATCTTATCTCCCCAGAAAATCCCATCCACATCTGGACTTCGTACAGTGTATGTATAGTGCACTAGTATTAGAAATCTGTATCTCTAACTGGGCGTGTCATTTGTATCAGGTGGCAGGGGTGGCAATAAAATGCCTCAGTAGCCAGCCCAGCACTGCTATATATTAGTGTGTTTTCACGCTATAAATTTTGGTCGTTCCAAGCCCAAGCAAAAGTCCATCCCTTGTTTCCAGACACCTATTAGGGGACAAGAGGGTGCGTTCCAGAGTAGAGCTATGCCCTTTTTTGCCAGGGTGAGGCCTAGGAATAGGAGGTGTTGCTTGTATTTGTTGTCCCCAATTTCGTCTGCAGTGTGTAAGAGAGTCAATTTCAGTGACATGGAGAGGTCCCAAGCCGAGTGCTCTGCAGGACCATGTTGTGTGTAAATAGGTGCCCTCCTCTGTGTAACAGCTCAGGCAAATGGGGGAAGGCATTAGACCAGCCGATATTGTGTATAGTATGCATGATGTAGGTATTTGAATTGGATGAAGTGGAGGCGAGATGAGATGGCTACACATCGTCTTCGTGGGGACTCGAGGGCGCCGTTCCAATCTTCGTATTCTATTGGACTGATATCCATGTGCAGTGTCTCCCAGAGCACAGCTAGTGAGGTATGACTGTTAGTGGTGTGGGTCTGACATTGCTTGGTAATTTTATGGTCACCCAGTTCCCCATAAACAGTTTAGCTTCCAGCGGGTTGAATTCTGGGAGTGTCTTTAAGTCTTTGATGTGGTCAGGGCATGTTGGAATTGTTGGTATTTGTAAAATTGTGTGTGGGGCAGGTTTCATTCATTTTGCAACTCTTGGAAGGACTTGAGTACCCGCCCACGTATGACCGTACCCAGTGAGGATATACCTATATTGTCCAGCCTCCGACTCGGGGCAGAGCAGCCATCTGAGGAAGAAGGCCATTGTGCCACATTGGGACCTTGTGTTTTAAGATCCTAAATGGCAATTTCCATGTTCCGGGGCAAAGTGTCCTGATGGCCCTAGCGGTCCTAGTGTTTCCTGAGGTGGCTTTAGGGTGGGCACCACGGGCCCTTGTTGTTTGTCTCGTAACATGCATCCTGATGCCTTGCACTTGTAGTGTGCCGTTCAGTTTGCTCCTCTCTGCATGCCACTTTACCTGTCCTCTCATCTGGAAAAACCTACCCATTTATTATAGTGGGCTGTGGGACTATTGGCACCAAATTGGTGAAACAAATTGTCAATTCTAATTGGCATATTTTGAACAGCAATTGTACTAGAGATCAAAAACTGGCTAAACCCTTGTTTGCACATCGGCACAACAAGAATATTAAAGACCAGATTGTTCATTCTCGGTTTGAGTCACATAGGGAGCAGAATTTTCTGCAGAAATCAATTGATACTAATCAACCAATTAAGGGTACAGTGCAATGTTCTTCTTGTAAATCTTGTTGCTCGATTCTTGATATGGAAAGTTTTACACACAACAGATATACGACTCATGCTAGTCAAATGTGGAATTGTAAAACATCCAACACGGTTTACTTTATCCAGTGTCCTTGCCCACTTGGACATGTTGGAGAGACGTCAAGGCCTATTCAAGTTCGGTTGATGGAGCATCGTTCCGCCATCAGAACTAAGAAATTACTGTCACCTACGGTGAAACATTTTTTGGAATGTAACCATGGACCTGACGATTTTAAATGGCGAATATTAGAAAAGATTAATGTCCCAGATACTAAAGGAGGAATGTCCATAAGAAAGAAACGTGAGGTCTTCTGGATATTTTCTTTGGACACTTTCAAAAATGGATTAAACAGTGAGATTCCGTGGGAAAACGCAATTGTTTAATACCATGGATGATGTCATTGATTAATACTAAATATTTGAGATTCTATTTGTTCGGTCCTTACACATTTATCTCATTATCTTAGAACTCTTGAATTATATATTATTCAGAGAAGTCGCTCTGTTCCATTGTGATCATTGTGATATGCATGGGTTCCCCCTATTTAGAACTATTTATAGTTGATGAGACTCTTAATGGGCCCATGTTACTGAGTACTATGATCAATTGGTTTAGTTCTACATGAAAGGCTACCTCTGCAGTCGGGGGATTATATAATGGAATAATGATCTATGACCACCCTTGTGATTATCTAATGGGTTATGAGTATTGTAATTGGTATGAATATTTTTAGTATTTCCTGTCTAGCGGTCGCTCTTTATTTCAGAAAAATTTCGGGCTTTCACAAGATGGTTACTTATTTTTCAATATTTTGGACTACCGCTATGTGGGGTGTCCATATGGATAAGATCTAATATGATGTATTGCCCATTGATTAGTTTTAATGGGCTGTTAATAACGACTTTGAGAATGTTTTTTATCTGGGGCTATTTTCATTGTGCACTGTTCTCCCTGCTTACTTTCGGGATTAATAACAGGTACGCGATCCTTGAGTTCCATTAGCGAGTCTGTCTTTTAGTCCCTATATTGAGTCTGTTTTCCATTTTTACAAATAGGTGCGTGCACTAGTCAGGTGTTATATCACATGACGGACTCTGACTTAGCTCTCCAATCGATTGTGAGTATTTAAACGGGTTGGGACCCAGCAAGACGTTGATAATTATCTGTGAATCGGCCCCCGTGACGTAGGACGCCGTGATCCTTCGGTTTGCCTTCTATATTCCTGCCGGAGCTCTATCTCGGGTAGATATTGTAGTAAAAGATCTTTTTGCCTCTTACTTTTTGAGAGGTAGCTTTCCATGAATAGGCCCGTGTCACCAATGGGGCTGACATATCGAGAACTGTGCAAGCTACTTCATACCTGGTTTATTATTGTTTAGCTCACTGTATTCTTTCCCCTCCATTGCTTACAGTTTCCCGTTATATTGACGTCCTGACATTAGAAGGCAACGCTTTTTAGAACCAAAGACCATTAGGTAATTCATGTAAATATTCACAATGATTGAATTAAGATGCTGATTTGTTAGTCGTATATGTAGTTTTTAACTATACACGTGTTGTTCTTTATTCTACTCAGACTGAATCAGCAGACTTTTGCTATAATAATTCGCACTGAGGTGTATCACGTGACGTATCTAATCATCCTTGTTGACGTCGTTGCCTGCTAATGAAACTTTAAAAGGTACATTCGCATTACACCGAATGTTTTGAGATTTTTAATACGTTTGAGGAGAGCTAGCAATTATGTAATCCTCTGCTATTGATCCCACGTATTTTCTTTTTATTGTTAGATACTTGTTACCTCTGGTTTTATCAATATAGATCTTGATATTGGGTTTTTTGCCTTATCTATTTCCTTTAAGTGCGTTCATAGAATTTGCTAATTCGTCATAACTTTTGAGTGTATTTAACTCTATAATGTCCCTTGCAGGGAATTAGTGGGTCTTGACTAGCGTGAAGACACATAATTTTTCCATCTTTTGGTTGGAATAATATTGATCGAACCCAGATTTAATTATTCTGTGGTTCTTTCCATGTCTCCCAAATAGGAAACCAAACACGGGAAAAACTACCCGACGTAAGGCTTGTCACATTCGATATCGTGAATGTTAGCAGCTTGCCAAGAATTGAATAATACTACTTCCGATATGGCAATTTGAAATTCTTATCGTAAGTAATAAATGAAATTTGAAACTAGCCGTTTAATATTGAAAACCGCTTTGCATCTTAGTTACATTTTCATTATTGCATTCATCCATTTTCTTGCAGATATAGTCTTCATCATAGCAATATTAAGGGGGAAGAAAATACTTTTTTACTTGTCTTATTGAATGACCAAGAGTGTTGTACTTTTGAGTAAGTATCAGTTTTTTAGCTTGCTATTATAGAGATAGGTGTAGATAAATAGTGGTTAGCAGAGACCCTTGGTGTCGCCATTATAGGAACCACATGTAGGGATGGTTTAATATAAGTACTGAGGTAAATCATGCTTTATAGACTGAAATTATATGTGAGTCTTTCTTGTCCATTTGTTGGGGAAATGAAAAACATTCACCACAGTCATGATGAGTTCTGTGTTGTTACATTTTATGAGTTCTGTGTTGTTACAATTGATTCTTTTAAAATGTGTTTATTTTTGATTGCATAGATAATTTTAAAATGATATCTTGATTGTATCATTTTGTATTAAATGTATTTTATTGTTCACCTTTTCTTTGTAGGCAATACGTGGCTACTCCTGAAGAAAGCGCTGGTTCGCCGAAACGCACGTCGAATTTATTGTTGTGCCACTATTTATGTTTTTTCTATTTTTTGTGATTTTGGTGTTTATAATATTGTATATGATTTGTCCTATATTGCATATAGATACAGATCTTTTTATTGAAGTATTTTACAATGTGTCTCTTTTTAAAAAAAAATTATTGTGACAATAAATTTCAGAATCTCATTTGTTAATGTTTTAGCTCTCCCATCTATCATTGTATAGACAAGACGGTACAATTGCCTAGGTTGTTATTTTTCATACACTATTGGCACCTCTTGCAGACGCGTAAAATGGGTGAAAAAAAATCACAATAGTGCACCTTTTGACACTGGAACCTTCTTACCTCTGCCTTGCTGCGTAGTTCACCTGGCCTTTCTTGACTAGAGGCCCATTGATTTGGTCAAGAGGAGATGATGGTGGATGAGTCTGGTGAACCCCTTCCTTGTTCAGCAGCTGTAATCTAAGGGCTAGGGGTGAGGGTGGGAGTGGTGCCGTTAGCCTTGGCAAAGACTGCTGAGCCCCACGGCACAACCGACCACGTCACGCTACTCCTCTGCCGACACTGCCGCACTACTCCTCATCCTCAAGTGCAGGTGCCTATCCAACGGAATCATCAAGGATTGTTTTCGGTGGGTGATGGCCGCGACCTCAAGCCTGCAAGCCAGCAAGGGCCCAACAGAGATCCAGCAGCCGCCTTCTCACCGCAACCTTCAATACTGGCTCCCCCCTCGCATGCACAACACTGAGCACAATGCTGAGCACAAACCACTTCATGAGAAACCCATTTGGTGACAGTAGGAAAGTGAGTTATCAACAGTCAGTGGTATTTATGCAAAATAGTAAACACTCACACCTCCTAATGATACACTATTCTTTGCTCTGTGTTCAATGTTGTCCCTAGATAGTCAATCATTTGTACAGTAGAGGACCTTGTTTGTTAATAGTTGATGTGAAATTCCAAGTGATGAAATTATATCTTGGTTAAGATAAAATCCTGGTGTGTCTTTTCTTCTGAGTGAGCTTTTATCAGCCAGTCATTGGGGTGAGAGTAGATTGAAATCCTTTGCTTGAAAGATTAGCTGCCACTACAGTCATTCACTTTGAAAAGGGTCTTGGAGCCAATTTGAAACTAAAGGGAAGGACTGTGTACTGGTTAAGAACTTTGCCTACTGTGAATCTCAGGAAGTTCATGTGCTTCTTCATCACTGGAATGTGGAACTAAGTAACTAACACATCCACAGAGCTCACCCAGTCCCCAATAACCAGTTGCAGGTATATCTTGTGTAAAGCTAGAATTGTGAGCTTCCATTTCTTTGTCCGTCTGTAGGCTTGTCTCAGGTGCAGTATTATTCTGAATTCTTGTTTGAGGCCTTTTGTGGAGGGTTATAAAAAAATATCTTGAATAGGTGCAATTTCCTCTTAGATAGAGGGAATAACATCTATTGCATTCTTTTGAAGAAGACATGCATCTTCCATTCTTATTAATGGAGGTGGGTATTTGAATTGAAGGGTGTAACTGTTTTGTATAATTTGCAGGGCCCATCTGTCAATTCTTTTTGAATATCACTCTTCAAAGTGATTTGACTCCCTTCAAAAAGTGAGGTGAACACAGCAGATGAAGTAGAGAAATCATTGTTTTGACTGATGTAGACATTTCCCCATAGAAGAAGGTTACTGATGGTACTACTGACCTCTACCTCTGCTATGTTGCCTTTGGTATGGGGACTGCTACCGCCCTTGTGATTGCAGATGGTAGGGCCAGTGTTTTTCCTATAGTAATCACTGTCACTGAGACTGTAGAGAAATCTCTTGAATCTCCTCTCTGCTCCAAAACTACCTTTTTCAAGGTTTCAGACTCTGTTGTCATTCTCTTTATCCCATCCTCTGCATGAGATAGAAAGTGAACAGAACCTTTGAGTGGGGGGTTTATGATTGTTAATTTAACATCTGGCTTCAGAGATTTTAGATGGTTCCAGCCAGGACAGACATCAGAGGGAAATACCAGAGTCTACAGAGTCAATGGCAGCACTAATTACTTTGTTGGACACCATTTGTCCTTCTTGCTTGATCTCCAAACGTTCCTCCCTTCGGCCTCTTGAGAAGTTATCTGCAAATAGGACTAGAGATTCCCATAGGGCCCTGTGTCAGCCCCCAGTAGGGCAGAGACACTAGCCATTCTGGTCGCTGTTGCGAAAGATCCACAAACCTGCGTTAATGCACTTGCTTTATTTGTCTAGAGACTGTAACTTCTCTAGAGCATAAGCATGCTTTAAACTGACTACCAAGTTTATGACACAGTCTGGTTTAGGCTCCTGTTTCAAGTGTACTGGGCCTTATCCTGATGGTCTATACATGATCTCGGGTCACAGTTTTCATTGTGGCTGGAGATAGGAGTCTTTTGTCTCTTCGTCTAATCTTGTTACTATGGGCAAATCACCCTTGGAGTCTTCTGAGCTGTAAACTCTCCATGATTGCTGATGCAGTGGACTGAGCAATGGCCACCTGCATATTTAGCTTTACTGTTCCCTACAGAAGTAAATCATGAAATGCTATAATGTTATCTAGGGGCAAAGGTTTTTTGGAGAGTAAGGCGATTGCAGTTGGCTGCAACACAAAGATTTAAGGTAAGGAAGGCTAGTGGGGAGCTACCTCCCACTATTTGTCTAGAAGAAGGGCTGAGTGATATCAAGATAGACTATCAATCCGGCACTTCTGAAGGTCAGAATGTGGATGCATTTGGCTGGAAGTATCTGTTGTGACTCTGTTGAAGAGCTACTACAGGAGGTTGGCAGTAGGCCACATCAGTAGCTAATACATGTGAAAGATATGTTTACAGAAATCACTATGGAGTAATCTTGGAACAATCCGGAGTTATTACAAAACTGTAAAAGGGTAGATTAAGGAAGGCTTTTAGGGGCTGAACCCGAGAGCAGAAAAATATTCTATAAACATGAGTGTGCATTTCTATTCTATTTATGATAACAACTGAATCTTGATCAAGAAAAATACCGATAGTTCTGTAAATCCTAACTAGTAATGGTATTTTTCAATCATATCTCTGCAAAACCCTAACCTTCTCCATGGAGAATAGAATGATTGGGACCTTCTTCTACCTTCCCTAAATGTCTGAGGCAGCCTGACTGGTTTGAGGTGACCTTAAATTACGATAATGTCAAAAGAGAGAATTGCAAATCTCTCATGAACTTTACAGTGTGAGATATTCTAAGACCTAGACAAATCGCTCCATTTAGATTTCGGATTTCAAAAACAGGTTTCAAACGTACTACCATCAAGGACATATGTATTGTGGCTTCGTTCCTTGCCTGCGTATACCTTCATACATTTCTTTGGGAAGAAAACGTTGAGTCACAAAAGCTGCTGTTCCTAAGTCGTATATTACAGCCGTAAATAATGGAGTCATAATGTTTCTGTGATTTATCCACTCTCCAACTCAAACTCACTCACCCTGCTCTCTAGTAAGAAGAGCAGAAAGCTGCAAAGAATTTGGCTTCACTGTGGGATAGAAACAATAAAAGGTGAACGGAGGTGTCAAGAGGAGTCAAGTCTTATTTGTTTTGGGGGATTAGAGAGTTTAGGGAAAGATTTTGGGAGCAGGGAGAGCTTACCATCTACACTTCCTCTCTATGCTAACAGCTTTTGGTGTAGGAAGAAAGACAGTTCAATATGTTGTATGTTAGAACATCCCTTGCCAATAAATGCCTTTTACTACATCGCTTTTTTTAGTTTAAAACACGTCTCCGTCAACGTGACGGAGTTGTCCACCAAACGTATTTTTTGTATTTTCAAAAAGAAAACCTAAAGTGGTATTTAAAATGTCTTTGAAAATAGAATAAAATGCCCCCCTTACCATAGGAGTTTTCCCTCTTGGCAGGGGGGGGGGGCATTAGGCATTTTTCACTGCCCCTTATGCTGGGATTTTCCTGTCAGTAATGGGCAATGAAAGCTGACCTACATGTCCACCCATCTAAATTATGTGGGCGAACATAGAGGTCAACCTCCAATGGCCTTTACTTTGTCGGGCCGTCAAAGAGGTGTAACCCTGGCGGAGCGGAGAAGTCTCTGCCGTGGTTATACCTACGTTCTGTCCGCATTTAAATCAGGCGGGTGAACCATTAAGTTGGCTGTAAGGATACTGAGTCATCGTTGAAATGGAGTATCCTTACCACCAACATATAAATCAGCCCCTAAGTCTAAAACACATAATTGACACATTTTGTGGAAGATAAAAAATGTTCAGAATTAACTAACACCAATAGCAATTTCATACAGTCACTGATAGTTCATAATTTGCAAAACTTTAAAATAAAACACTATAATATAAATCACAGCTCACTTATGATACAAATTTAGCAATATTCTAACACTTACATTTCAAGTGTAGTATGTTTCGTGCTTTGGATAAATCTCCCAATTTCCCTGTGTTCTTCTGTTTACTGAAAACTCTAGTTGACCAATACAAAAAAGCACGTCGACGTGTACGTGTTTCATAAATGCATAAAGTATTTCCAGTGTTTACTACCCACATGTACCAACCCCACCTACTACTATACACATAAACAAGGAGAAGGAAATATGCAAATATTCAGACAGACGTGCAGAGATGCAGGAACAGTTTGATTACTCAGCACGGTGGAGATCAGCTGCAGATTAGGGGCATCTCAAACCGGTTGGACAGGATCAGCAAGGTGAAATGAAACACGTTTTCCAATGTAAAGGTGCCTATCAGTGTGAAATACCAAATATTCATGGTCTTTTTTAAAGGAGTTTGGGTATAACAGTCAGCAAAGTCAGAATCATGCCCTCACTAAATCTCATGACGGACCGTCGGGGCGTCATGAGCCCCCTTTTAGCAGTTGGGCATTCCGGGGAGGTGCCACTGGGAAGTTCTGTGCAATACAACATATTTAAACTGTTGTTTATGGGTTATTTAACTTTTTATCGGAGGTTCGGGTCTCGGAAGAGAGGTTTATT
Source organism: Lissotriton vulgaris (assembly GCF_964263255.1). Classification (NCBI taxonomy): domain Eukaryota; kingdom Metazoa; phylum Chordata; class Amphibia; order Caudata; family Salamandridae; genus Lissotriton; species Lissotriton vulgaris. The sequence continues at coordinate 1,612,500,450 of NC_141687.1, read as the reverse complement.
AAGATTTCTGTTACATTATAGTCCGATGGTGCTGGAGACGAGGAACAATTGGAACAAGGAGCATGAAATGAAGAGAGAGGGGTCTTAGAGAGGGATATAACTGGATGGATAAATGAATGGATGAATCGATATGGAGCAGCTTGGGGGATGGTGTAAAAGAAGGTTGGAGGCAAGGAAGGATGGATGATGGACAGAAGTTGGGACGGTTGATGAACAGATGGATGCACGGAAGGGCGTAAAAACAGATGGATGGATCAATGGATGGTGAATGGATGGATGGAAAGATGAGTGATTGGATAAATGAGAGAAGGAAGGATGCAGAGGGGCGTCACTTGGCCCAAGGCACAATGGCTACTGATTATTAACTCTCTGCATGACAACCTTCCTGCGGTGACAGTGAAGGAATACGGCGCTGCTCGACACTGCCGCCCAGACTGGACTGGAGTTCGTTGGATCTGCCACCATGGGATCAGACTGCTCCCCCTCATCCTTAAAAGTGCAATGAATGGAAATCATGTGTAGCCCCTGCATTGTACTCACTAGGTGCCTGAGTGAGGTGACCGCGTGGGCCGCAGCCTGGGATAGATGCGGGGAAAGCAAGAGGGCGTAGAGATGCGGCATGAGGAGCACACACATCAAGCATATACGAGGTCCTCCCAGAACAGAGACGAGAAGGCACAGTCAGGTAGGCAGCACTAAAAATACAATAATAGTTGTAACATTCCTCACCCACCCGTGCCTTGCCCTCCTGGAGATAAAATGTTCCATACTGGCATGTTTATTGGTGAAGATATAGGATCGCCTGCATCCAGGGTCTCCTTTGCAACGACAATTTGATTGCGAGATCCAAATATGACTGAGAAACATAACATGGCAAGACCTCCATAAATGGTGTGTTACCAGTGCATAACTTACAAGAGTTGCTCCATTTGTTTGCATCTGTGGGGCAAGGGGCTTGTAAATAAGCCCCTTAGAGGTCTATTTACTAACAGCCTTATTTATGAGATTTTGGCGTAGGGCAGCGCTGTAGGGAATCTTGCTGCACTGCCCTGCATCAAAACAAAAGTGCAGAAATTCTCTGTATCTATGTGATACAGTGCATTCCTGTCCTTTTCACTTGCGCCAGCGCACAATGGGCTGCCATGTGCCCACGCTGGCCCCCTTGCACCACAGTGCAAGGGTGCCTGCATGGAAGGGCTGATTCATTTTGTGCAGGAAAGGACACATTCCTGCAGAGAATCAATCAATTCGGGCAATTACCTCTTTCTATGTGTGCTGTAGAAAAAGGAAAACATGAGGAAAAATGAAAACAATTCTTCTTGTAGCACCTATCTAATGCCACCCCTGGGGTGGCATTAGATTCTGACGCATTCCCAGGTTTACGATTTCTCATAAATCTGGGAATGCTTCAGATTCCATGGGTGTTGCATGGGAACACCTATAGCAACACCCATGGAACGCCCCTTTTACGCAGTGTTCTGGGTGAAAGAGGCACATATTTATAAGGCCATGAAAAGCCATGTAAAGTAGCTTTATGTGGATTTGTAAATATGCAGGGGCGCATTCCGCTCTTGGAACGTTAAAAAGTGATGTTCCGGTGGGGCATAAGTGCTCATAAATGAGTCCCTCTGTGTTGGTCAGTATGGTTATAAACTGAACAATGTAAATAATGTTTTACTTTTGAGCCACCATTTATTTTTTATTGAATCCTATCTTTTTCAGACTTGCATCATGACTTTGTTCCTTCGCTTTGGCAACTCAAGGTGGATTCATACCCCTCTTGGATTTAAGTAACTGTATAAGCATACCCACCTTGCTTTTTTAACCATTTGTTTTACTTTATTTGATTTTAAGCACAAATTTGCCACGGATGCATTTGCTCCCAACCTTTCCTTTTCTTACTGGTTGGCGGCGGGCACGTCAGCCTGATGCTCTCTTCTCACTGGGTTGGTTGTCTGGCATTAGGGTGGTCTTATTCATGCATGTATTGCCTTAAATTTAGACTGGGGAGGAGCCCCAAGGCATTATGATGGCTGTGTGGTTGTAGGCTTTGTATCTCCAAATCTGGGGCCTCATTTATGAAAAGTGTGGCATCGCTGGGTGAAAACAGCAAAGCGACAGGTTTCATTGCACCCTCATTGTGACACCTTGGATGCGCTGTCTTTACAATATGGTGCTCCATGTCGCAAGGATTGACCGGCCACGTCAGGAATCCTAACGTAGCTGGTGGCGCAGTAATGACGCATTGCTGGAGTGTATTGCAAAACAGATGCAACTCCAGAAATGTGTCATTACACATGTGCAAGTCCCATGTAAAAGGGCCTGAATCAGTAAGGATTTGACGCAGTGAATTTGTGTAAGTGGCACAGTAAAATCTCATAGGTTTTACTGCACCAATTCTATGAGCCTTTTTTACGGGGTAATGCCAACCCTGCATACATTATACCTGACTCAGTTATAACGTGGCTCCGGGGTGTACAAAGTGACACATCTGCCTAGATGTGTCACTTTCCAAATATGGCGCAGGGTGGCGCAGTTTTTTACACAGCCGCAGCATCACAAAAAGCGATGCAACAGTAGGGTAAGGCCTTCATAAATAAGGACCCTCATGTCTAGAGGAGTGATGCTTTTGTAAACTCTCTTCACACACACACACACACACACTTTGGGGATGGAATTGTAAACTTCCCAGGTAGTGTTTTTCCTGGTAATTAATGTTACAACTCGTATTTTGTATGGGAGTAGATTAATGAAATCTCTTTTCTTGAGGGCAGAAGTTTTTTCTTTCGTGGGAATTGCTAATGGGATTGCCAAGACTGTGTGGGTTTCATGCCTCCTAAGTTAATTCCTTTCTACCTGAAACGTGGTATGTTTTGGTCAGTTGTGAGAGACAATGGCTGCAGGGTTTTGCCTGTATCGTTACAGCTCTGCTTCCTGACATAATTTTCCATGTTTTATAGCCAGGTTCTCAACTGGGATGGTGCAGTGAGCTAAAAAACGGTGTTGGATCTAGCCCTGATCTCTTGACTGGGTGAGAGAATTCTGCTTAATTCAGAAACTCTGTCCATCACCACCCCTTGTTGTTAAATATAATTTTCCATGTTTTAAGGCATGCTGGTAACTGGTTGGCACAACTAGTGCACTCTCCCTGGTCAGTACAGCTATAAGAACGAAATGTGTGAAGGGGCAATGAGTATTGTGATTAGTTGTAGTCTCTTATAAAGAGGTCATTTTACCAGAGAGACATGTCTTTAAATTCTATGCCCACATAGTTTGACTTGGACGTGACTGCACTGATAAGAAATAAAGTACCTAAGGGGTGGTCTCTTATCTGTCTGTTCTTGTCAGTGTTTGCCTGCCGTGAAACTTGCCAGCAACTGATTTTTTGAAGGTGCTGGGGCGCGGCAGTGGTGTGCCGCCTGCCCAGCACCGCTAAAAGTCATTATTACGCCCTTACTGTTGGACTTTGAATGTTGCATGGTCAAGAATAAATGCCTACAATGTCTGCCAAATATGACTGACTTTAAAACACTATACACAACGGGGAAAGTAAGTAAAAGAGGGATCTTAAAAAGAGAGTGAGACCTTAGAATTTAAGCCCAAAATAATCGACACCTCTAGCAACAGGTGGAGGCAAATGCAAGGATAGTGAGAAGGTCATTCAGTAAAAAACCATCCTTCGTAAAAAATCTCACCCTTTACTTGCAAATAAAATATTCTAGATAGATTTCAACTCCAGCATGGAAAATTTAATGTTACCCTCAACCATGAGGGAGTAAAACATTATCCAACGAAATCATCAACAATAAGGCATATGCAATAAAACTTGGTGTCAACATATATCATCTCTCCAGCTGCCATCCCAGGAGCAACATAATTCAAAGCCCTCTGAAGCAACTGATACATTTAAAGTAGTGACCAACACAAATATACACAGAAGAAAACTTTAAAAACATATAGAATTCAAAACTTTATACACCATAATGCAATGCTTCAAAAAGCACAGTCATAATTCCGTGTTACCTGGCTTAACAATATTGATTAAAAATCTGAAGGAACAAAGCTGAACTGAAACCACAACCAGATTCTCAAGGTGATAAGTCTTTGGAAGATCTTGCTGTGCTCCTCTCTTCAGTACCAAATAATAAAGTAAAATCATAAGGACATGAACTATTTATTTATTTGGATACCTCAGCTCCATCTCGATCAAATCATCCACCAGGGCCCCATTAAGACTTGGCCGTTATTACTGGGCCCAATGTGTTAACGAATTTAGCTGATATCCCCAACCCATTAATGGTCATTATAGGTTTTGGGCCAGAATGCGGAATTACCATTTAACTGCATGCAAATCAAGTATTCTGGGTCTTGTGCCTTTTACTGGCTTCACACTGATTTTTTGGAGGCCTTTCTCAGAAAGCATAAATAGTGGCAGTCATTTTGCCAACTGAACTGCAATACATTGTAATCGATGGCCTCTGACAGCCATGTACACCTCAAATCCACATCAGTTGCCATCAGGGCTGCTGCATCCCTCTGAAAAGTGAAGCTCTCTGTAAGGACGAACTTCAAATATTCACAGAAGAGATCATCTTAAAGAAGCCCAGGCTTATTGATCAGCTCATGCAAAAAATGTGTCAAATAAATAGATCTGGCATGAAATAACCCAAAATATCAATGCGATTTCTTCCTATCCTCGTACTGTAGGAGATAGCAAAAATTGATTCAAGTATGTAAAATGCAGTATGAGGGTCCACCTTAGTACCTCCTTACAGAAAGAATGGTATAAATGTCAAGTAAATGGAGGAAGACCAGCACCAGCCTCGTACATGATGCCAGAGGAGACGCACGTAAGCAACATGCAGCCTTATAAGAGTAACAAGCATAGTAGGGATTGAAGGTGGAGCAGAAGCAGGAGGCTTTCAGCAAAAGTGCAATCTGCATTGGATTATCCCAGCCCCTTGCCCCATATCACCACGAGTGACTCAAATGAGAATCAACAGGTGACAGACTAATCCAGTAATGGGCATTTCATGGCAGGTTGGCAGCAGAAAACGTATATTTTGAAGAAAGGCTTTTAATCAGTCGACACTCATGTCCTAGTTGTAGTGTGTCACTAGCTGACATAGCCATGGTCAGAATAAATTTACACTTACTGTTCATGTAGGCGACACTGCACAGGAAGACAGTGAGGTGTCTTCTATAACCCATGTACCTCCACACCAAAACACACGCGACCACCAGTTCTTCTCATGCACCATCACTCACCACTTGCCTGTGAATAAATATAGTATTATTAAAATGAATTTACTATATACAACAAAGTATATTATTTGTTGGTGTTAGCATTGTAAGTATAATTGTTACTTATTTTAAATATACCTTATAATTTGAAATATTTTCTTTTTTACTTAAATAGTACTTTATAATGTATCAGTGAGTTGTTGGGTTTGTAGGGGATTAGGGGATTAGGGTGGGAAGTTAAATTATAATTAATTTAATTGCAATATAAATTATTTTTCATTTAAATGAGTAGTAATTATGTACTTGTTTGGGGGGGCGCTAGGGGGCGCACAGCGGAATGGCTGTTTGATGTGACGGCTCCGCCGGGCAGGCACCAACATTGCGGGAGTTTGGGCACTCAATGTCCGGTCTGTGAGGTATCAAGCATAAAAAACGAAATGGGATGCTGCCGAGACTAGGACACAATACTTTGCGTACCTGAAGGACCGCGCTTCAAGGAGAAATCAGAGATTGTAGCCGACAGCGTCCAGAGGCTAAGATGGCGGCCGCCAGCAAGGCAAGGTTCGGAGCACTCCCCTGACATCGTAAGGTGAAACACCTACTGCAACTAACTGGCCACTGACCGGGAAATCAAGCATTGGATCTATGCGCGAAGAACTGCGAAGTGGCGGTAAGGCGCAAATATGATAAATGTCAAAGCGCAGAGAACAGGACTGTAAGGGCAGCGAGACCTAAAATGGCGGCACCCATAGACACAGCGACAACTAGATTATGATGGAGATGTTAATCTACGACTGCGCAATTTACACTCTCAACATAGTATGGCACGTATAGGGACAGCAGTTGTGGAACAGTGGGTCATTAAACAAGCGTGTAAGAGAACAGCGCGCAGTGTGCAACGCAACACCACTTGAACACTGGGTCGGCTGGGACCACGAAATGGCGGCCATGGAACGCACCACCAGAGTCAACACCGGCAGAAATCGGAGGCACGAAGCTTAGCAATCAGACTCCTGGGCATAAAACCTCACACCTTTACACAAACAAGGGACAAAGAGGTGCGTTCACAAGCGTAATTCTTCACATGCTGGTGACTTAAACTGAGTGGGGTATTGCACATACGGCAAGCCACATGACATAACGCTGGGAGTGAGTACTGGTAAACAGGCGATTATGAGCAAACCACCCAAGTTCAGTGTATGTGATTGATGAAGGAGATTCGGTATCACATAGAGAACACCACCAGTACCTTTTGACCAATAGCGCTAGAGGTGGCCCAAGGGGAAATGCGGGTAAAGTTAAAGGTCGGATTCCTAGTCACATGCCTTGGGAACCCCACTGATTGAACACACAACAACGAGGTCACAACGACAGGTGGAGAAACATGGAGTGGCGGGCTAAGTGAGACTGGTCGTTATCAGCCCAGAATCGTATAAATAAAAGCCAACTTCCTGTGTAGGAGGCGCATATCGTGACGCTATAACGCTCAACCCCGCCATCTTAAGTATAAAGGGGTGATGTTTACGAGCACAAGTGGCCGTCGAAGTGGTTTTAAATAGCGCAGCGCATGACGTAGGAACGACACATCCAGATAAACGAGGTCGCGTAAAACTCCATGATGGTGAGACCAGACAGGCAGCAACCCAAGATCACTTTTGAAGCCAAAAAGACACAGAAGGGAGCTGGAGAGCGTGCGGGGGCGGTCGACCTTCGGATGTGCAGGTAGAAAGCAATATGGAAGCCATTCTCAAATCCATACAGTCAAATCTGCAAGAAATCAACGGAAAGCTGGACCACTTAACGTGTAGAATGGACAGCATGGCGGCGACCATGGAAAGACAAGGGGAGCGACTAGACACGGCTGAAACGCATATTTCGACAGTCAAGGACAAATCACAAGCTATGACGAGCAAGTGTAATGGTATGGAAAAATCCTCGACGTGATTCAATTCAATTTCAAAACTTTATTCGGTTATTAAGACAAAATAACCATAAAAGTACAATAAAAGAAGATCATGATTAAAAGGATTCTTACAATACGATCGATTACAGTACACAGTGGTTATTTCCACACAATTCAGATTACGATTGATTTTCGTGATTTAAAAACATTTTTAAGGAATGAGGAAATAAATACGACACTTAAAATACTGTCAAACTTCTGTATGGCTAAAAAAGCAGGGTGGGACAGCGATTAATTCCCATGGTCTTCAGAAGTGGAATAACCTACGTTCGTCTAGGTACAGAATAAAATTTACAAAAGAATAATGTGTGTATATCCGTTTGTACTGACAATTTCATCACAGGGACATTTTATCAAAGTTTTTGACCAATCATTCATTACTGGGAAACTAAGTAACCGAAACAAGTTCAATCTAAAACGGATTAATAAGAACCTTTCATGGTCACTCATTGGTAAGCTCAAATAAGGTTGTACATTTCTAGAAAACACAATTTGTTTGTGAGCTACTAGAGTTATTTTCTTCATTTCGATCGTAGTTCTATTCTCGTGCAGATAAGTCATACACTTTTCTTTTAAAGATTTTCTAGAAATGTTACATAAAGAAGATGGTTCCGTGAAATAATACCCCATACCCAATGCAGTGAGGAATTTCCTCACATAACACAGCCATCTAAGTTTGTCACTCTTCTCTAGCCCAACCGCATTAGTCATTATTGTGCGGTTTAATTTACATTCGTCAACTGTCCATATTCTGTGCCATAGTAGAATTGGTGCCGTTTTTATAGTGTCTTCCAAGTAAGGCTCCCCTAATTCTACGTGACAAACATATGTTGAAACACTCTGTGGAATGCTAGAAGATATTTCATAAAAAGATTTTCAATGACCTGCAGTGAGCTCACATTGGCATGTCCCTATAGACCTGTGCCATATGTTACAATCGCTACACAAGTAGCTTTATATATGGTTAGCATTTCCTTGATTGGTCTCTTCCCATTTTTACGGCTAAAGTTCTTTAAGGCCATAATTGATTTGCAGAACAGTAATCTCCTAGTACTAATAGTGGTATTCCATAGGCCCTTGCAATCAATTAAAACTCCTAGGTAAAATGTTGGGATAACATCAACAGGGATGGAGCCAATATAAAGTGCCTTTCCCCTATTTTTAGATCCCGATCCACAAGACATGGTGAAGGTCTTAGAGCAATTAATACGCAAATCTAACCTTGTCATGAAATCGCAGAATGAGGTAACCAACCTCTGCATAGCCTGTGGTGTTCTGGCCATAAGTTCGGCATCATCGGCATATAGCAGGGTTGGTATTGGCTTTTCCCCTACCATTGGGAGGTCCCTACACTCAGTCAGTAGTGTGCTCTCCACATCGTTAATATAGAGTGTGAAGAGGAATGGAGCTAGGACACAGCCTTGGCGTACCCCTCTTTGGATTCCAAAAGATTCGGTACATTCCCCATTTTTCCCAAATCTAACTTTTGCAGATGCTCCAGCATAAAGTTCCCGAAGAAAGTTTATGATAGAGCAGTCTACACCCATGTTACCCATAACCAGCCAAAGTTTACTGTGCGAGACACAGTCAAATGCAGAAGTAAGGTCTACAAATGTTAAAAATATTCCACCCTCTTTGGCTTTGGTATACTTTTCAGTTAAAATATGCAGGTTCAGGCATTGCTCAATTGTCCCTAGCCCTTTCCTGAAGCTATACTGTGAATCGCTTATAATTTTATTCTCGTCAGCACATGTTTGGAGTCTGTTTAAAATTTCTCTTCCTTGGATCTTGACAGTGGAGTCCAGTAGTGATATTGGGCGATAACACTTACAACTATCTCGATCACCCTTTTTAAAAATTGATACTATCAGAGATTGGCACCATGAGGGAAGTAAACCCTCATGTAGAGTTGCATTAAAAAGGCGTGCAAGAATCGGGGCCCATAATTCCCTATTGTTTTTGTACAGGTCAACCGGAACCCCATCGGGCCCGGTTCCTTCCCTCCCAGGGATGCATTAATACATTCATGAACCTCTGCTACAGTAATTTCAGGGGATACAACGCTACAGGGGTAGATGGAAGCTTCCATCTGGGTATTCTCTTTCGCACCATCCTTATTATCATATTCATCAGAGTACAATCCTATAAAGTATTCAACCCACTCTCTTTCTGATATTGCCACCTCTAGCGAGTCTGTTTTATTATAGTTTATAAGAGGTGCATTTACAACTTTCCAGAATAATGCGGGATCTTTGCTCAGTGAAGCCAGGCACAGGGCCTCCCATGCCTCTTTTTAGAGGGCATTTCTCCTACCTTTAAGAGTTTGCTTATAGATGTTCCTACATTCTCTAATTAGACCACTATCCTTTACAGAAGCATGTAATGCTTGCTTTAAGTTTGAATATGCCTTTGTGCATGCGGAATCAAACCACCCCTTTTCCACCCTACATCTACCTTTAGTATCAACCCATAGCAACTTCCTAACTTGTTCGACAATCACCAGGAAGTTCTTAATTACATCAGAGTCTGTGGTGTTTTCATCTGTACATGCATAAAATTGCGGCAGCATTCCCTCTAGCAGTTTTTGCAGAAAATCTTCTGGGGTAATTTTAGTCCATTTTAAGGAATAGCCATTTTTTCTACCCATAGAGATGTTGTCAACTATTGTTTTGGGTTTGATCTTACCACAGATTTCATTAATTTTCACTCTTAGGGTTAAACTTAAGGGAAAGTGGTCACTAAGTGAAATATCAAGGATAGCAAAGTCCTGTATCATGCCACCATGTCTGGCAGTCATGATAATATAATCAATTACTGTATTTGCCCCTCATCCATTGAAGGTAGGGAGAAAGGGGGCCTCAGGACTGATCAGGCCATTCACAAAACCCAGATCATTCCCAAATAATATTTTGTTTAGGTGGTCCCCACACTTAGTGTGATCAAAGTGACTAAACATAATATCTTTCTCAAGATTTACTCCACATGTCCCTTTCTCTCCTTTAGCACATAAGGAACAATTAAAATCTCCAGCCCATATAACACAGGCTTCCTTGAATCTCCCATCCATCACAGTTTTAACATCATTTCCTAGTATTCTAAAAACATTGTCAACGTCTACTCCTTCAACGTTGTTATAAAAATGTATCAAAACTAAAACCTTCACTTTATCAACTGCAATCCGAATAATGTGATAATACATATTGTTAAAGACTACTTCTATTTTTGTGCATCCTAACATGTTGGAAACATAGGTGCACAAGCCTCCTTTGGCCCTACCATGGCGCGAACCAATTGCTGGGGAGAAATAGGTTTACAACCATTAATTTGAACTGGTTCTACTGCCCATGTCTCCTGTAGAATAACAACATCGTAGGCATTCAGCAGTTTGACCCAATTTTCATTTTCCAGTTTGGATCTTAACCCTGCAATGTTCCAACTCATAAATGACCAAATCCCCTCATTTATTTGGCTAGGCACTATATCTATTTCGCTATTGTGCTCAAGGGTAATTCCTGGGGGAATTTCATTGTATTGTCCATTGCGACACACAAGTTGCCGCTCCTTGCTCGTGGGTTGCACTATATCTATCTCATTGTTTACAAAAGTGATTCCCATCTCACGGTCCTCATGCTCTAGCCGGTCGCAGGAGATGGAATTGGTAGTTCTAGAGTCAGTGAACAGTCAGTCAATGTCCTCTAGCCCTTGCAGATTATGATACTGATTTGATAATGGTATATCAACATTTAAGTTGTCTCTATATCTAGTTCTATACTCCCCTTGCTGCCATGAGTTAAGATTAATCATTCTAGGCTTCATTGCTGGGTAAGAATGGGTCAAATCCACAGTTTGAATCCCACCAACATCATAGTCGGAGTTCCAATTACATATAAATCTTACCACGTGTCTATCTCTAAAGTTAATAATTATGCAGTCTCCAGGCAAGATCTATATACCTGTGACCAATCCAACTTACTCTGCGGACATGCATAATCTCTGCTTGGATGTATCCTGGTAGGGGTCTATTGTTATCTAACCAATGTATCACCTTATTTTTTAATTCTGCATGGGTTTCCCCTCTTTTGTTTCTTAACTCTGGCACTCCCATCATGACAACAGTATAGGGAGTTGACTGTGGGGGTAGATCCACACGTGGGTGTTCGGTCTTTTCCATTCTGCTAAAAGTCTTCTCGACTTTTTTATCATTGTTGTCCTGGATCACTTAAACAATATAGACGGACCGAATATCGACTACAAAAATTATCGACGTAATTATATTGACTACAAAAATATCGACTCTCTATACTTGAACATGAAACTACTAAAATATTGACTCAAAAATATCGATATTAAAATATATCAACTTTCAATACACATAAAGAAATAATCAAAAATATCGAAAACTAAAATATAGACCACTAAAATTTCGAAAAAAAAATATCGACTGCAATATACATAATAAATATAGAAATATATCTATAAAAATACACTTTAATCATAACATAAATAAGCATACTTATATAACATATAACATACTACAATTAAACAATAAATAAACAGCAACATTTAACACATATACATTTTTTTTATAATACAATAAGTTCACATGATATAATCATATAAAACATTATACAGGTCATATTACAAAACTATATTAAATAATAAAAAATAACTATAAATGCACAACAATATAAAATCATTACCTACCATCTACAAAACGATTCACTGAACTACCAAAAATTTCAAAATGTCTCAAACAACCAATAAAACACACCAAACAATTACATCGACCAATTAGATCAACCAACATATAATTCAAACACTATGTAGAAAGAAAACACACAATTAGATACCACTTGGTGCCACAAAACATGAAGAAGGGGATACTCTGCCAAATTTGCACCAGAACAGAAAACTGCTACCATCAAACAAAGGATAAAGAATACCAAAGTAAGTACCTGACATTAACTACTAGGCTTAACAGTACAAACTACAAATAATAAATCAAACAATAAACAATTTCTTTCATTTTTACCATTTATTGCGGATACACCACAATTAAAGAAAAAAAAGCCAACATTTACAAATCTATCAACTCTAAAAACAAAGTAAGTATACAAACTGAAATAACAGAGACAAGTTATAAAACGAAACTTAGAAAGAAAAAGTCCAAGTGGAAAGGAATCCAATACTTGAGAACAAAACATATACAATAAATTATTTTTCTTTTACCAACAGAGCCATCTACAAAAGAAACAGAGAAGAAAACCATCAAAACACAGAGCACAGCCCTCCAAACAACTGAAAAACTGGTAAATATACTGTGCAAATGTGATAAATGTAATGATAAACGTAAAACAAACCTACATTTCTCTATGTAACATTTATTTACTGTAGAAAAAACCAGAACAATGACAGAAGAAGCTAAATTTGTAACTTCACAGAAAGGGAAAATGCTTCTTTGTTATATGGGCTATACATATACCCAAGAAAAACAACATCAATTGAAAGTGTTTTGGAAATGCAGTAAATATTACAGTAATACATGTTATGGACGTGCTATAACTAATGAAACAACTGTAACTAACACAACAGAACATAACCACCCTCCCAACGTTACAGAAATAGAAATTAGACAAATGCTTGACTCACTAAAAGAAGCAAGCACTAACACAGACCGCCCATCTACAACTATTCTTAAAGACCATCTAAGAACTCTCCCCCAACATGCATCAAGTCAAGTCCGTTTTATAGATTCTCTAAAAAGGACAATAGCTAGGCAAAAAAGAATAACTACAGCTACACCACCTGCCCCAAAAACATTTGAGGAAGTCCAAATACCCCCTGAATTAACAATAACCCAAAATAATGAACCTTTCATCATATATGACAATGCATGTAAAGAAAAAAGAATTATAATGTTTGCTACAGCTAACAATTTGGTGAAATTACACCAATGCGATACATGGATGATGGATGGCACATTCTCAGTGTGCCCAAAACCATTCTACCAATTATACACCATCCATGGACACTATCAAAACTGCAATATCCACTTCATATATGCCCTACTACACAACAATCAGCAGGCAACCTATACTGAGGTACTAAATAAAATAAAAGACCTAACAAATAATTACTTCCCCCCAAAAATTATCATTGACTTTGAGAAAGCAATGATGAATACTATTCTAAAAACCTACCCTCACACAGCAATCCAAGGTTGCTACTACCACTTTAACAAATGTATATGGAAACATATACAAAAATCTGCCCTAAGCACCCAATGCTGCACTGACAGTACTTTTGCCTACCAGTTAAGAAAATTGATTGCACTGGCCTACGTTCCAGTTACGAACGTAGCGGAACATTCAACTTATTAATAGACAGCCCCTATTACAAAAAAATGAAATTAAACTAAGCCCTCTCTTAGATTATTTCGAGGATACATGCCCTTCTTGTCCAATATTCTTACGGGTTTGTACTTGAGTACCTAAAGCTGGGGTGTGTTGGACAGGGCGATTATCGCCCTTTGCTACCAATGGCGTAGACTTACCAGCTGCCTTAACAACGCCATTAGCAATGTTTGTAGATGTTGTGGGGTTAGATTTTACCACTGGCTTGGCATAGGTGTTCATTTGTTTCAATGTTTCTGAGTTAGCCAAGCCCACCTTTTCCAAGTTTCCCACTTTATCTACTAGCACCCTTAATCTTTCCACTATTGGTAAAATAAGTGACTTCATTACCTATTCGAATTGTTTCATAAGATCCATCAGACTTATTGATAATATGTCTTGTTGGGCCCTACACCTCTCCTCCTTGCTCTGCTGTTCAGCACTATTGGACTGTATATTATTTTTACCCTCCTTTTGTTTTACTGGGATAGGTATCAATTTCTTCTGTCTCCCTCTCATTTTGTTTCCAGACAGCAGTTTTCTACTAGGCGCCAAATTGCTTTTGTAGGCTTTCCCTCTTAACTTTGATGAGGGTATCACACTTGGTATCTTATCTACTAAGTCAGTGTTATCAATGTTACAAATATCTATCCCTTCTACGTCATCCAACACATTAATCGTAGTTGGTGGATCCTCATTTGGCCTCGTGTTAGGTGTTAATGACAATCTACTTTGCCGACATGCAAAATCGCTAGGAGGGCTTTGGTTTGAGGAAATAACACAATTTACATCTTTTCCAGGAAGATCTACATACGAGTCCATTAACATGGAGTCCTGAAAAGACGTTGTTGCAGTTGCGGTATTTACATGTGTATTATTTTCTTGTGCAGATTGGGTAAGGAAACAAATACTTGGGGGCAATGAGAGTCGCCTCTCGGTGCTCTCTATTGCGTTAGAAACAACCACAATAGTTTTTTGTAACATCTTATCTATTGCAGTTAGAGTTGGTAATGGGGTTGTTCCTAGTGCTTTTTTTCTCGATGTAGAGCGAGTTGACATTTGTGTATTTTAGCCCATGATTTTCCTTCTTGAGTACAACTATACAAGGCAATACTTGTTCACAATATACTTGCCACCAAATGGTGACCACAATGTACCTTATACATACGCTTGAAATAAATCCAAGAGGAATGGCCCGACCCGGCCTCGTTCGTCCACGGATGGCCACAGACGGCCCACCCTTTGCCCGGGCTTAGCCCGCGCCCGTCCAATGACGCGGGGGTTGAGCTGTGATTTATGCGCCTCCTGGCGCCGATATTTGCGGCTTCCGGCCGCTGAGGCCCCTGGAAGTTGCAGTCCTTCCCCGCTGGTCTCCCCCCCACTGCTGCCGCGCTCAGGTGTTGGAGCTGCGGCGGCGGGAGGAGACGGGAAGCGGGATTACTGGCGGCCGTACAGGCAACAAGGGAACTGTGTCTTAAGAGTCTTTAGCCCCAAGATAATTCGGCGTCTATGGCAGGTAAGGTGATGCAAAGTCAGCAAAATTCGGTCCCCCGCTCCACCGGGGCTGAGCTGTTATTTATGCGCCTCCTGGCGCCGATATTCACGGCTTCTGGCCGCTGAGGCCCCTGAATGTTGCAGTACTCCCCCACTGGTCTCCCCCCCCCTCTGCAGCCGCGCTCAGGTGTGGGAGCTGCGGCGGTGGGAGGAGACGGGAAGCGGGATTACTGGCGGCCGTGCAGGCAACAAGGGAACTGTGTCTCAAAAGTCTTTAGCCCCAAGATAATTAGGCGTCTATGGCAGGTAAGGTGCAGCGAAGTCAGCAAAATTCGGTCCCCTCGACGTGATTCAAGCCAAGGCCGAGGAGTTGGAAGCTCGTTCCAGATATAATAACGTTAGGATAGCAGGACTACCGGACTCGACAAATACAGGATACAGGCCGCATGGAGACCTACATCGAGCAGCTATGTACAGACATCTTTGGAGCGGAAGCATTATCGTTGATCTTTATCATCGAAAGGGCACACAGGTCGCTCACGCCAAAACCACCTCCGGGCGCTGCACCGCAGCCAATTGTGGCTCGTGTGCTAAACAATAGGGATCGAGATACTATTGTACAACTTGCACGTGAGAAAGGGCCGATAAGTCATCAAGGGAACAAGTTGGTGTTCTATCCTGACCACACTATAGCAGTACAGCAAGCACGAAGAGAATTTGCGGCGACGAAAGCCAAATTACGAACAATGCAGATACACTATGCAATGCTCTATCCTGCTCGTTTGAAGGTAACGTGGGAAGGGAAGTCGACTATTCTCTCCAGTCCCAAGGCAGCTCAAGATTTTATAAAGAAGGTGTCAAAACAGAATAAAACCGTGGAAAGCAGAGAACGGAGGCAAGACTCGGACTAGTGGGCTGGTGCTACGAAGATGAATGTAAGCAGTGATGGCCGACCAGCAGAATTAACGATGTGTGACTTGGGTAAGCTTCACCTGGGTAAGACATTTATGACGACGATGGTGAAGGAAGTGGTGAGTGTGTAGCCAAACTAAAGGCCTAAGTTGTGCTCTGGACTGCCCAGTTGGAACAGCGAGCATGCATATGACATTAGGTAATGAACTCAACCGTATAGATATGAACAGACTGCAAAACTTATGCGGAGCGCAGGATTAGTGTTACGACACTGTGCAGAACTTTGTCTGAGATTTGTTGAGTACACCTGGAACTGTTTAAATGTGGCATGTATAATGGCGCATGCTGAAAGGCTGGTTAACTGTCTTGAAGATATGGGACTCCACGCGGAGATCGAACTCACAAGTCTGATGGATGTAACTTGTTGATACTAGTCACACATCGGCTCTGCATTACAAGCCTAATGTTTAAAATAATGAAGTAAGGGGGGTTGTTTATTGCTAGTTATTACATGAAGAAATAGAGTGGTGCAGCTGCGTGATATTGTCATATTGTTAAAACATAGGTACTGTTGTGATATGATAGCTTACTGGCCTAATTCCCAATGTAAACGTTTACTTAACACAGTGAGGATCTGCCCCCACCCATTAAGTTGGATGGTGTAGTGTACCCTCCGCAGATCTCCACATGGGTGATCCCCGTACAAGTTGTGTTATCAAGGGTTGTTAAATGGGGGCAGCGGCTTCGGCAGGATTGGGTTGCTGAAGTGGGTGGGGATGGGTGGGGAAGGGGTTTTGTTCAAGTTCAAAGACCAAAGCATTTAAGATGCATTGCTGTCATTCATGTTGTTAGACGATTGCCTGTAAAGGGTGATGTGCTGTCTAGAGGATGTGGAGGTGCTGAGAATAGACGCTATAACGTTAAAAGGGCCATTGGGAGTGTCACAAATTCTTGAATGGCTCAGACAATGAAAGTTGATAGGAACGCACATCTGCACCTCATAACATGGAACGTACGGAGCTTCACGAACCCGAAAAAAATTAGGCAGATATTTGCATGTTTAAATAGGTGGAGAATAGATATAGCACTCCTACAGGAGACCCATATTGCGCCTAACAAACATAAAACTATTGCTGCGAAATGGGCGGAATCAACTCACGCATCTAACTATTCTTCATATTTACGAGGGGTCATAACGTTAATACGGAAGGGAACGAATTTCAAAACGAGTGAGGTGATATTGGGCAGAGGATAACACTAGTTAATGTATACGGGCCCAATGTAGACACACCGGAATTCTTCCAAGAGTTATGGAACCATGTGCACAAGTTGCGCGATACGCAAATATTGTGGGGAGGGGACTTCAATGTGGCGCTGGTGTATCAAATAGATCGTTCTGCGAATTCTATAGAACCGCTGAGAGATATATGGAGGCAAAGATTCCCGGATACTGCAGGAGCAACACATACAAACATGGTTTAGAATAGCTGGTCCCGCATAGACTATTGGCTGGGATTGGATAACACCTTATTATAGGCAAAGGAATTGCGCACTCTACCTAGGGTGCTCTCAGATCATAATCCAATCTGCTTGCACTCCAGATACCATATTATACCCCACCTCCATTCACGTGGAGATTCAATGCCAAGGCCCTCACGGACACAGTCTACGCTGACACTATCCTACAAGCAATAAGGGATTATTTTCAATTAAACGAATCTACAGTAGAAGACCCGGGTGTTTTGTGGGAGTCGTTTAAAGCCACTATATGTGGAGTATGTATTAGCACATCGGTGGGGATATTACGTGACATAAGAAGACAGATCCAGAGGTGTGAATCTTGCATGGCAGAGCTAGAGGCATTATATGAAAACACACATGACACGGCACTGCTGGGAGATTTGAGACAAAGACACACTGAACACCAAACCTTTCTCGAAGATGAGCTCAAGTATATCATTAAAAGACAAACAGCTAGGAGCTTTGGTGAAGGGGGAAGACTAGGCAGAATACTGGCAGCCAAGATATGTGAAAGGAAAAGCCCACAGACAATCTTACAAGTAAATGCAGAGGATGGCAATCTAATCACGCATATGGAGGGCATTTTACAATGCTTTGTGAATAATTATACCTGACTATAAATACCTACTGGCGACCGCCAGTAGGTAATATATATATATGTATATATCGTAATCCATTTCCCCGTAGGGCAGCTTTCTTCCTGCACTCCCAGGCTCCACAATAATATCAGCAGTCAATCTTGGTGATTAGTAGATTTATTAACAGCAAGCCAGCATCACCTTACGCGTTTCGGTCTCCACCGAAACCTTGCTCACAGGACTGTTAGTCACCATATTTTTTTACATAGTTTAAGTAAAGTGCACACAAAACAATGACATCACTTCCTGTTTCCTTCACAGGGCATTATGGGACACGTAGTTTAAGGAAAACCTCATTAGTTGGTTATTCTGTAAGATTCTACAGGGCCAATTCTTTAATCCCAATCAAACATCATATAATACACCCATACATGCCCTCTAGTGGACATGGCCTCTTTATTGATGAGGTGTATGTGGCTCCTGGAAATCAGACAGAGTAGTGGGTTGCTATCAGATCTTCAATGCACACCATCTAGTCATTGATGGCATGTTGCATCTGAAGGTCCGTGTAGATTAGCTCAGAAGCCTATGGAGGACCTACTGTGACCCGGGAGCAGTCCATTGTCCCAGTTATATTAGGAAAACCCCAAGTGGTATAAAAACTTAGGCTTCACAGTATTCACTATCGGGGAATCTGTTGGTAAGCAATGTTTTTGGGGGACTAATGGAAGTAGTGCAGTTATCATCTGCCTCATAACCTAACACAAGGTGGAATGGAGATGTTCTCCAGTGTTTCTGTATCCAACAGTGGGAAGGAAATGTAGCACAGCCATATATTTCCTAACAGAGCGATCACATTTTCAATTGCGATGTTTCACTCTAGTGCATTCCTCATGGAATTGAAGAGTTTCTGGATGGTGTTTAAGTCCAGGATCTGTTTTGAGTATGTTTCAGATGATGCATTCAGGGAGTTCAGGAAAATCCTGACCAGTCTGACCCTTTCCTGCATCTAGGGTCTGGCATATGTGGTTTTCGCAGGCCTACTCCTTCTTCCTGCATCTACATTTGGACATGTTAGATGATTATTTGTACTTCACGTAGCCGCCCGAAATAGGCGATGTGTGCGTTGAGAATGGTTCAGGCTATGAGTGCTTTGATAGGTGTTGTGGATAATGGTATGGCTTTGGATTGTGACAATGATTAGCACCTGATAACGACTTTGCAGATAATTACTCAAGATTTACAGAGCTACTATACAACTCATTATTGCTGTTCTTTAATTGCTGTATGAAGTATTATCACTTGCCATTACTAGGGCTCTAAGTACAGGGCAGATACTGCTCGGGGAAACTACAGGTTTTCCGGTATCTCCAGGCCTGGCATATTCTGGCCTCAAACTCTGGACCTGATAGTTTCAGGCCCAAGAACACTGGACCTGTGAAGAGCAGGGATGGCTGCTGGTAGCTGCATTGTGTGCCCAAACCCCACCTGCTCTCATATATCTGGGTGAGGGAGTCAGTAAGAGCACCCTCCTCCACCTAAAGGAAAAAAACTCTGCCCTCCTGCCACCACTGCCTCTTCACTCCCCAGGGTCAAGACAAATAAGCCACCACCAATATTTACCACTTGCTCCAAAGAAAGTGATAAATGTTTGCAGATTTGGGCCTGTCATTTCCCCTGGAAGTGCTATAACATGAGAAATTGGACCTGGTATTCTACGGTTTGTGTGTTAGTTCCAATTTTATGCAAATAACTTGAAATCTTGGAACAGGGGCAAAGTGTGATTCTGCTTATGAAATCATCAAATACTGTAATTCCACCGCTTAATACAGGGAGACATTACAATGTGTAATGTTACTGGAAAACTAGCAATCAGCCAGAGCGGAATTACCCTATGAAATATGTTGCAGTTTTGCTCTATCCAAAACGTAGTTGGGTCCTTATCTCTCTCTCAACATAGTTGTCAAAGTAAAACTTTTGGTCACAGGCTAAACTACAAACAAAATTGTAATATTTTAGAATTTTCAATTGACGGAAGCCCCAATAAGCTTAAGAGAAAGATAACAAAAAAAAATCAAAGAACTGTAAACGCCAGCAAACAGCTTACAAAAAAGTAAAAGATAAAAATACCTTAAATGGATCACGGCCAAATTCTTGTTATGATGATGCCACGGAAATTAACGATCAAGAACAGTCAACAAACTGTATAAATAGACACTGGGATTCCATACATCAATTTTATCTCTTTAGAAATGGGGAACTTTTGGAACCAGGAAAAGGAGATAGTACATGCAAAAAAGAGCAGTACAATACGGAAGTAGAAACTCAGAAGAGTTTATCAATTCCCTGTGGAAACCTGCAGTTATAAAATAAGGAAGGTGAGGAATTGAAGGAGGCCTCTTTACAGAATTTATGTAAGCTTTAAGGATTACCACAAGGCCATTAGAGATGAGTGATCATTGTTTGACCGAAGTTCCCGATGGTGGTACACTCCTGCTTGCTGGCACAGGGTATGAATTTCATTGCGGAATCCTATGCAGATCAGCCACGAATCCCTCACAGTGCCTGTTCTGTTAACGCTTACAATATTATCACACATGCCTGGTAGGCCATTGCAAAGCGCATATTTCAACCAGATTTGAATGGTCCTAATGTAAGTGGTGCATACAGGGGTGCACTAGCAAGTCTCCTTAGGACATCCCAGTTTTTGAAGAAATATCACAAGACCACATCCTCCCATAGAGAGAGAAGTACATGGTGTCACATCTCCCTTTCAGCATCCCACGTGCCTCTATATCTAGGGGCCTTATTATGACTTTGGCGGTGAGGGAGGAGGGCCACTACGCTGCTGCCCCGCTAAAGCCAAAACAGGCCACAAGCCAGATTACGACTTTTAAAGTTTTTGACAGGCTGTTCTTTGGCATTCCCACAGCAGTGCCTTTAAAATAGGCACTGCAATGAGAACGTCTAAGCATGGGCCTGCATAATGTTGTGCATTTCGTACCATGCAGGAACATGGGGGTGCATGTAGATGGGGGGCACGCCATGTGCACCCCGTGCATGCATCCCATGGTGCAGAGACACCAATGGGGACTGTAGTGCCCCCCACGGCCACACGTTTCATGGCAGCCGCACTGCCATGAATAGAGTGTGGTTGTGAGGAAACTCATAATTTGGTTGCTGGAGTCACAGCGGCCCGCCAAGCAAATTGTGGCCTCAAGACCGCTGCGCAGTGGTCCCAAGGCGGCCCAACCACCCTGGTCATGATAGGGCAGTCGGAAGACTACCACCGCCACGCCCCGTGAGTCTAGAGATCCGTGGACCACCAGATGCATAATTAGACCCTAAGTGTCTGTGTCTCACTTTCCAGTGTCCGTGCCTTTTTTTTATCACAGTGTCTTTCGGAACCAGCATTTCTCTATACCATTCTCCGCGGTCCTATGTCCCGCTGTGCATGTCTTCCAGTCCTATAAGCAGGTGACCATAGGTGACAGCAAGAGTGTCTGTCAGTGAAGTTGCACAGTGGGTGCTGTGCGGGATCCTGTTTATCTCATAGTCAGTTATTCTAGTCAGGTCAGATGGGGATGAGTGTGGCGTGGTACCTACTAGCATGTTGTGGGTTTGTGCACAGAGAGTAATGGCAGTTGCTATGGAGGGAAATGGTTGTTATGCAAGCCCATTGGAAGGGCTTGCACCTCTCTGGGAGAGGGTGCAGGTGGTTCTGATTGTGTGAAACAGGGATAGGAAACCATGCATTCCTGCAGTTTCAAGGTCACTATGAGATTCCTCGGCCAGGCTGACCGGTGACGTGGAGAGGTTTTTTGGGAAGCAGGGCTGTATGCATAGATGAAATGTGGATCAAGGAGGAAGGTGGTATTTGTTTGTGTGTGCTTGCATGTGGGGATGAGTGATGCTGCACACAAATACATTTCACAAACGGAGAACAGAGTTCATTAAAAATAAATGCAATGTAATCTCACAACAACAATCAGCAGCATCTTAAATAATTTAAGCAAGAGATCAACAATCCAATAACACTGTCTGGTTACCTCTTATTCTAGTTGACCCTCAAAATTAATAATTAAAAGGGAAATAAAAGGTTTTCTAAGAAACATGCAAAAATATAAAACACTAAAGGACAGAGTTGATTGTTTCCGTTTTTTCTTCCAACTTGAACAATGCTCCCCTAGTCTAAAGCACATACATTATTTACTCTGATATTGCTTGAAAAAATTAATTACTAACTAGCATTAAAATATCTTTAGGAG
This sequence comes from Lissotriton vulgaris, assembly GCF_964263255.1. Classification (NCBI taxonomy): domain Eukaryota; kingdom Metazoa; phylum Chordata; class Amphibia; order Caudata; family Salamandridae; genus Lissotriton; species Lissotriton vulgaris. The sequence continues at coordinate 1,612,478,078 of NC_141687.1, read as the reverse complement.
CTTCTCCGTTGTTTTTTGTCTACAGTTTTATATTGCACGAACTAGACCCGAAGGTATTGGAGCACTTTAGCGCCGACGTACAGCTTAGGGGGAAAGCCGGTGGAAGAGAGACGTCTTGCCTTTTCTACTTCTCAGCCTTTTCACAACGATAAAGAGTGGTGACAGTGAGAAAAGAAACGGTAAACTGGCACATGTGTGTATGAGCCTCTATATTAACATTTACTGTAACTGAGTAGTAATTACCCCAACGAGAGCCCGGTTTTGTGTGTTCTCTTGTTCTTGTCCCGAAATGAGAATTTCCTTCTAGGTTATCTCATTACATTTTCATGTATGTGTTGTCACATCAGATAAAATAAACTGTCAAAAACTGATAAAACCACATATTTTAAATGTCATGCGCATATGCTACATTCCTTGCCATCTTTAGACGTTCTCTCTTGTACTTCAATTAGCTCTATTATAAGGAATGATTAAAGACGCACAACCCTTTACCTTATTCTTTTAACACATTTCTTTATTTATTTTTCGGTGCCACATGTCTGTCTTCCATATTTTGAGCATTATGTTGCACTTTGGTAAAATGATGTACTATTTCACATATTTTATTCTTTGTACCGTAATACAATGAATTATTTTGTACTATGACTACATCTTGTTTGATGCAAGGCCTATGCATCTTTGAACTGCACTTTGGTTATTTAAATGCCAATAAAATTATTGAACACTAAAACCACATATTTAAAAGAGCACTTGCAAAAAAAGCATTATAAATTAACACAAATAGTATAGTAGTATTTACAAATAAAATTAACACAGGGAACCACTTCTGTCTCAGATAATCTGATCTGATATCCCTAGATCCCACATGTGAGCTGGTTCTAAAACATTTGAGAGAGAGGTTTCTACGTGAGGAGTAGAAAAAGATTTACATATCCTCAAAGCTCCTTTGTATTGTCAAGTGCCCCTCAAGCAGCAAAGGGATACAATCTAGTTTGCTGCCTAAAATAGGCTGTGCAAAACAAAACGGCAATATTGGATTGATTATGAGTCTGGGGGTCCACGGACTGCCACACTCAGGGGGGGCACAGTGGTGGCGGTCTCCTAACTGCCCTATTATGAGGTGGGTAGTGGGACCACCACAGCCTTGTTGCAGCCACCCGGGAACGGCCATTCCCTGGTGGTGTTGCAGTGGTGTAGAGGCAATCCTATGCTTTGTGGGACCGCCATGGTCCCGCCAATCATATTAGGAGTTTCCTCTCTGCCAGGGATTTCATAGTGGTTTCTCCTCCATGTAAACCTTGGTGGAGAGGAAATAGAGGGGACCCTACAGCCCCCATGGTGCCTCTGTGTTCCGTGGCTGCACATAGTGGGGCACAACATGTGCCCCCCTGTGTGCATGCTAACTAGTTGCCGCATGGCATGGACTTTTCAGTCCAGGCCGTGCAAGAACTGTGTTTGGCGTTCCCATTGTGGTTCTGGTTTTTGGAGGCAGGGCAATGGGTACACAAAAAAAGCCTGGCAGACAGGAGGAAACTAATCTGGTGGGTGGTCTCAACACGGGTTTGGCGGTGCCATGGCAGGGCGGCCGACGCCACACCGCCTAATTGGTAATTGGGCCCTAAGTGCTCCTCACTTTTCTTGGTTCATTGGCATCCGTGACACTGATTACATTAGATTGATTATGTCTGCCCCCTGCTAGTAAAAGCGGCTGCCAGAAGAATTCCCAACCTTGATTTAATGTACAAACATCTTGCTAAAGGAAGACTGATGTAATTCACAAACTCCTTGAATCTCGGTTTGCATTTCAGTGCCAGAATGTGCACGACCACCCTGGGTTCAAACTGGAATGGCATGGTGAGCAAAAAACGATGCATTTAGGCCCAGATATGTGTACTGGGGTGAATGTATTACATTGTTCTGCATTCTATCTATCAATTGTTGTTTTTGCATTTGTCACCCCGAGTGAGAAGGGTATGCTCAGACGTGAGTCCCGTGCTCTCCATGCCACTGGAATCAAGCTATCCAGGCTGATGAGGGCTGAAAGCCCAAAACCAGTCCCAGGATGCTTGTTTCCAGTCCAGGGAGGACCTTGCTTGGACAGTTCAGGCTGGACTGTTCCCATGACGCACAGGGTCAAGACTGAGTGGCATATGGCTGGGTTCAAACTGGAATGGTAAGGTGAGCAAAAAACGAAGGATTTAGACCCAGATCTCTGTACTGGGGTGAATGTATGACATTGTTCTGCATTCTGTCCATCAATTGCTTTTGCATTTGCATTTTAATTCATGGCTGTTTTATGATAGTTTTTATAACCTAATATCTGGGGCAAACATATTGCCTATATTTCTTGCATTAGGCAGAAGTCAAATACATCAATGAGCTGCTGCTAATCAATGTCATAAATCTTTGTTTTTATGCCTGGAAAATTCTACCTTGATAAAGCAACATTTCTGGGTGAGTCCGACTCAGGGCCTTGTGGTTCTTAGGCTGATTTCTCCAAACAATATGTGTACAGGCAACACAATATTGTTTTCCTCCCTAGGCTTTTGCGTTAAGGTCAGAAGAGTACTCAATTTACCTTTACATTGATCCTCTGAGTTAGATCTATACCTATAATATCCAGTCAGTCACCTCTTGCAAGATCGAATTCTTAATTGCACATCTCAATTTCCCTTTTTAGACATGAGATCTTAGAGGCTAGATACTGGGATCCTGGGGGTCTGCATTTCCATTGAATCGAAGAATTTGTTAGAGTTGTTGTAAGAGTACCACGCTCCTCATCCCCTTCCTGCTGGCTCCTAGGTATTATGGAACTTGTAGTCCACAAACAACAACTGGAGGCCATTCCTTAGTCCCATGCAATGGGGCTGGTCTCTTTGTTTATAGCATTAGGCAGGGGTTGATGGGCCTGCTCCTCCTCCCCTTCCTGCTGGCTCTTTGGGATTATGGGACTCTTTGTCCCCAAATAACAACTGGATAGTGCCCCTTGGCCCCATGTAGCAGGGCTGGTCTCAGCACTTTATAGCCCTAGGAAGGGGTTGTTGGGCTGATTCTTCCTTCCCTTCTTGCTGACTATATAGGATTATGGAACTCTCAGTCCCCTGCCAAGCAACAGGGTTACTCAGATGGCTTGATAGCGCTAAGCAGGGGTTGCTTGGCCCACTGTCCTTCTCCTCCTGCTTGCTCCTTTGGATTATGGGATTCTAGACCCCAAATAACAACTGGGCAGCATCCCTTTGTCTCAAGCAGTGGGGTTGGTCTCTGCGCTTTATTGTGCTAGGCAGGTTTTTGCAGGGCCTACTCCTCTTCACCTTCCCCCTAGCTCCTTAGGATTATGGGACTCATAGTTCAAAAACAACAACAGACAGCATCCATTTTCCCTATATCTCTAGGCCCTCTCGATATAGGACAAAATTAGATTACAGATACCATGTTGATAGCCACATAAAATTTCCAGTATGCCTGTGGAAATGAAAGTGAGAGACCTTAGAAACTGAGGAACGCCTTGAGTAAAATCTACTAAAATATGTCTCTGTTGTTCTCTCCACCATGCACTGGTGCACTTTAGCGTGCCTTGTGCTACACACTTACATCCTTGCATGGCAGTGCAAAGGGGTCTTCATGATGTCTAAACATTTTGCTTTGTGTGTGTTGTACATCACAGCACACATGAAAAGATGAAAACATCTTGAAGTTTTGAGAAAACGTTTTTTTTATCAAACATTAATCCTGCCTCTCCTATGCTGCTACCAGATTGGAATCAATGCCTTCTTTTACCCTGGGAACCTGCACCTACACCACCCCTATACTAAACCTCAATACCGATCTTGCCTTCCCCCCACGCAGCACTTCTCACTTCTTTTCCTACAGATCAATCTCTTCATATAAATGAAAGGCTTTGCACCGGTTTGTGTCTCTTTTTGGGACTTTGCACTGCACGCCACACAGTGCATCTGTAGAGTCAAAATAACATTCAATTCAGTTAAATGTAAAGCGTTTGACAAATTAGCTCACACCCTCCTGCCGCAGAGGACTCCTCAATGCATATCATGGAGTTTGGATTCTTCATACTTAGCTAATGTCATACACGACAGCAATGCTACTACCGAAGGGCTGGCAATCCTGTCATGTACATACATGACCTTCACCCTTGAAACATGCCACACTCGGAGACCTATGACAGTACATCTCGGCAAGATTGATAGAGCGCGCAGGTCACCCGATTCTTATTTACCAAATATACACTACTGGGCCCATAATGCTTTTATCACTATATTTCATAAATCAGGTAACCTACACACCGCTATCAGTAATTCGAGTTCTTCCCTTTCTATTTTTTTCCGTGCACCTGACTTACCAATCCTCGAGAACAGGTACCTATGATCACCATGGATCAGGAGCTGAATTGAGATTCAGGCAGATATACACCAATATCATAAACACTTATTTGTCTATACCTTGTAATAACCACACACGCAAGAAGTTTTAAAAACCTTTATCTAAATCATCAAAAAGTCTTCATATGCCATGAGAATGAAATTTACACATATTAAAACATCTATGACCAAGATTAGAAACATATTATAACTGTGAAATAACGTGAGGATCATTTAACATTCAAAATATAAGGGAAAGGGGAAAAGGATCACACTAATTTGATCTAACAGATCTGTATTTAGTGACTAAAGGTTGGGTAAGAACAAGGGAACATTCTACTAAATGCTTATTGGAAATCTACTGAACGATATAGAAGAAAACAATACTCTCAGGATGCGTTATTTTCTAGAGGAAGGGTAACAGTGGAACATACTAAATATGCAAAACAGTTCAATGTTTGAATAAGGGTAAGGAGTAGATAAGGAACATACTAGAAATATACTTTCATAGGAAGTCGAATGTCAGAGATAGTTCAAATAGGCAAGATTGCTTGATTAGGAAAAATAGGAGAGAAAGATTATAGATAAACGAACACCGACATATATTTATATTTACCTAGAGCAGAATGAGGACTAACCCTGGCCACGGGTCAGTTGGAAAGACGGGAAAAGGACCCTCAAGGACTTAGGATGCCAATAGGCGAGCAGGTACAGCTCATGGACAGTCTGAACAGGATCACCCCGGGATATGGATCAGGACTGTGCTCATCTAAGGGAAACGACCAACACCTGCAGCTTCGGATGCAACGCCTGCGCTACGCCCTCTCTGCAAGAAATCTGCCAATAACCCCGATTGGGTTCTCGAATCTCCCAGCAAAGTGCTTCGCCAGCACTTAAAGGTTTCTTCACCCCAGACTAAGTTTGTGGAAATTACGGACAGAGTGCTCCGCAGCTCTCTGTATCAATCACCTATAGAATTCGTAGGGTCAGTGACAGGTCGGCTATTCGGACAAGTCGGACAATTTCTCTAGCTAAACTTAGGCTAGTTATACTGTTTTCGGGTCAGTAGACCACCCACCAATGTTGCAAATGAAAGGATCCCCAACTTCTGATTGGACAAGAGAGGTAGTTAGGTCATTGTCACCACCTAGAATTTGGTGTTCCCACAATTAATATTCAGTTTCTTGAACCCACCCCTTACATTCCAGTTCCCATGGCATAGGAATACAGAGACAATAGTGTACAGAGTAAAGATATTACAATGTTACAATTACAGGTATGAATTCGAGTCTTCTCGCTGGGTCGTACGTCGATTCCCAGGAGCATCTCAGCTTCGGCAGCCAGCTGGCTAAGTTCCACTACTGCGTGATTGGTTTCTCCTTCATCACGTGGTTAGGGCTACACGGGCTTCAAAGATGGAGTGGCTCCCCGTCCCCAGGCCCACAATAAGCGATACATGAAAAGTAAGAGAAAACAATTTAAAAACACAAGAAAAATTGAAGACACTGTATACCATGATTAGCTTCACTGCACCACTTACTTTATAATATCTATAGCATTAGGAGTTAAGCAGAATAAACAGCTGAGCAAAAGCAGCAGTGGCAAGCGAAGAGCATGTTAAAACAAAGCGGCCATTTTAGCAATACTGCGCATGAGCGAAAATCTCCCTCCAGAACTACGAGTGCGTCACATCACATGGGTATGACCGACGCATGCGCAGACTGGAATCCCGCATAGCAGTGTCCATATTAGCTGCAAGCGTAGTTAGGATTAATAAACACATAGGCAAGCGTCTCTGGGACACCCGCGTGTAGTGTAAAAGTGCAAGATTAATAAGCAAAACAAATTGATTATTACGTTAACATTATGCGAGGTTCTTGAATTCAAGCAAGTCGCGCAACATGCAAATCCTTGCTCCATCAAGATCTCCCTTTTCAGAAGGCAGAAAGATATGGATGAACAGTGTTGACACATTCTATGCCAGACTCCGACCACTATTTGATGATCATATGATTGATTTTCTGAATCAAGCCTTGAAAAATTCTGTCAGATTTAAGAAAACATATGAATATTTTGGTGATGAGGCACAGTGATACTGCTAATGAAGAATAAAACCACTCCTGTAGTGAGATCATTTTATAGATGTGTTGGACCCTTATTTGTCTAAAGCACAGCTGCAACTCTGGGTGCACAATTAATGCCGAATTTAGAGATAGTTCATTATTCCAGGCCTCCCCAATACCATTTATTTGTTATCTGAGTCATCCATGCATCAACACACACAAAGCTATTCTTGTCTGTGGGATTCCTTTCTTGAACAGAGGGCATGGCAGGCACAGAACAAATACAATGCCAAGAGATGACCAACCTCCTTCCATCATTAGATCCTTGCTTCATCTCTTTCAATTTGTAGGTAACTATATCTGACTGCAGAGGATGTCGGGGATGGGGGTTCACTGAACTCCTTTTCTCACTTCCAGAGGACTGCCTTCATGGGTGCACTGAGTGTGCCACGTTTGTGTGGATCAGTTAGTGTACTTCTGGAAGGACCTTTTGCCTATGTGCCTGTGACTATAATACAATACAGGCGCAAAGTATTTCCTCATTTGCATGGGACCATACCCTCATTCAAGTGAGAAAATGCCCTCTTAAGATAGCGTCGGCACTGAATGTGTGCCAGCGCTATCTTTCTTAAAGAAGATGCTGCACCAGTGTCTGTTGCCACTCCTGTAATGCTAGAGTGCTGCACAGCGCAAAAACATGTTCATTGAAGCAGCAGGTCCACCTTTGTTAATGCAGGCTGCACCCGTCCTGCTCTTTCAAGAGGGACAGAAATCTCCATGCAGGCCACTGCAATGAGTGACTGAACTCATTTGCAGAGGGATGTCTGGCGGTGCAATTATTCATGTGACTCTGCCTAACCCCTCCAAATGGCTGCCCTCAGTCAGTCCACTTCCTGGTGTCCTCTTTGCCTCTGCACCTGTGTCCATAGTAAGGCACGGGCGCAGAATCAGAGTGATTCCTTTATTTGCATAGGGCTCCTCCACGTGCAAATGATGGCATGCTCTTTTAAGATGATACGGGCACTATCTGTATTACAGAAAGGGCAGTACAAGCATCTGTGACCTCTTTTATAATACAACAGTGTCCCAGCGGTGCACAAAATGGTTGCACATGCTTGTTGTACGTGGGGCGTCAGGCACTGATTGTAATACAGGCCCTACTGCGCAATTTGCACACCATTCTGAGTTATGCAAACCATGCGTTTCCCCCATTCTGAGGTAAATGAACAAAACATTTACAAAATGTACCTGAAACATATGGAACAGTTTTTAACTGGCAACACTCTTGTTGGCACACATCTTTGCTTGCACCCCAAAAATTATTAGTTCCTGCAGAGGAGTGAGAACAACATTGACAGCAGTGATGTAAATTAAAAAATAAAGACTGCTAAAATGTTTACATTATATTAAAATATCTCTACAAAAACTACAACCATTTTCACGTTGTTTAATCCATAAAAAATCACTTCCATCTGTTAGAACTGTTATCCTTGGTGTGGTTTTCCCCCTGAACTTTTTGCCTTAAATTCTCCTGTTTTCCTTAATTTGTTTTTCCTGCTTTCGGACTCTGTGTACGTTGGCACTGCTAACCAGTTCTAAAGTGCTTCTGCTCTCTCCATAAAACTTAGTAGAATTGGCTTATAACCAATTGGCATATTTAATTTACTTGTAAGTCCCTAATAATGTGTCACTTCTTATGCCCAAGGGTCTGCAAATTAAATGCTACTAATGGGCCTGCAGCACTGATTGTGCCACTCACTTCAGTAGCGCTTTAAACATGTCTCAGGTCTGACATTGCAGCATGTGTCTGCAACTTTTTCATACAAAAAAATCACCCCTGGGTAGGCCCTAAACAGCCAACAGGGCAGGGTGAAATGTACTTAAAAAGCAGGACATGTAATTTTACATTTTACCTGTCCTAATAGTGAAAAACTCTTACATTCTTTTTTCACTACTGCAAGGTATACCTCTCTAATAGGATGACATTGGAGTTACCCTATTAAATCAAATATATTACAACTTCCAAATGGGAGCAGGTAACCAGTTCATGTTTGTTGTTTTGAAAGTGTAATGAAAAATCCTCTCTCATGGTGAAGACAGGTCTTAAGTTACAATTTTGAAAATGCCACTTTTAAAAAGATATACAAGTGAAAAACGCAGAGAGTGTGCACTCTAGAAATGAATTCAAAAACAATGTAACAAAAAAACTACAATTTTCACCCCGAGTGTGCTGGGTATACTCAGACGTGAGTCCCAGGCTCTCCACACCACTGGAGTCAAGCTATCCAGGAGGATGAAGGCTGATAGCCAGAAACCGGTCCTTGGATGCTTGATTCCGGTCTGGGAAAGACATGGCTTGGTAGTTCGGACTGGACTGTTCCCATGAGGGACAGGGTCAGAGCTGATTTGCATATAGCCAGTGTCTAACCCAGGGTGGTGTGGAGTGCAAAGAAACTATGGATTTAGGCCCATATCCTTGTCCTGGGGTGAATGTATGACATTGTTCTACATTCTGTCCATCAACTGTGTTTTTTGCAATTTTCACCCCGAGTGTCCTGGGTATACTCAGACGTGAGTCCAAGGCTCTCCACACCACTGGAGTCAAGCTATCCAGGCTGATGAAGGCTGATAGCCAGAAACCGGTCCTTGGATGCTTGATTCCGGTCTGGGAAAGACATGGCTTGGTAGTTCGGACTGGACTGTTCCCAAGAGGCTCAGGGTCAGAGCTGATTTGCATATAGCCAGTGTCTAACCCAGGGTGGTGTGGAGTGCAAAAAAACAATGAATTTAGGCCCAGATGCTTGAACTGGGGTGAATGTATGACATTGTTCTACATTCTGTCCATCAACTGTGTTTTTTGCACTGTTCTTAACACACACCCACTCTAACTCTTCTATTTCATGCTGTTCAGCTCCCTCTTCATGAGGCATAACTAATGTGGATAGCATGTCAGCAGTGCAATTACATACTCCTGGCAATTACTCTACCTTAAAATCATATCCTTGAAGATCAATCACCCATTTAGGAATTCTGCTGGAGATTGCATTAATACCTTTTATATTGAAGACCTCAACTAGCGGTTTATGGTCCGTACGGACAGTAAATTTTGTATTCCACAGCAATTTTTTAAATTTTTTCGTTGCCCAATGTACTGCCAAAGCCTCCCTTTCTATTACCTAATATCTAAACTCAGCTTCTCTCAGACTCCTTGAAAGAAAGACAAATATATTGGTTTCTCCTTTGCACTACTGTTGTAAAGCCGCTCCCAATCCTTTCAAGCAAGTATCTGTTATAAAAAAAGTTTTCCCTTCAGGATCGAAACATCTAAGCTTGGCTGTATCTTTGAGTAGACTCTTAATTTTGAGAAACTCTTTATGAGATTCTTCACTCCAAACAACAAAGGAGAGTTTGCATGGTAATACATTTTCCTGCAAACCCTTTAACAAATTTGCTGTAGCACTCAGCCATTCCTAAAAATCTCAGAATATCTTCTTTACTTTTGGGTGAAGCCAAACTTTCAATAGATTCAATTAAATCACGTTTGCGTTCAACTCCTTTCCCTGAGATGGAGTGTTCAAGATAGTCGATCGAAGATCTCCTGAACTTGCATTTATCCAACCTAACTGTTAGATTGTGTAAGGTAAATCTCCCCAAAACTTCTTTAAGACTCTGATCAAGTTCCTCAAGATCCTTACCGAATATCAAAACATCATCTAGGTAGATCTTAACCCCTTTCTGATTTTTTAGAACTTTCTCTAAGGGTCTCTGAAAAACAGAGGCCGCTGAGACCAAACCAAAAGGTAAAAGTTTAAATCTGAATGTACCAAAAGGCATTATAAAGGATGTAAAATCTTTTGAATCTTCATGAAGCATAATTTGATGGTACGCCGACTTAAAATCGACCGTCGAAAATACATTATCCCCCTCCAATAACATCAATATTTCAGAAATTTTAGGAAGGGGATATTTATCCACAACAACCTGCTCATTTAACTCCCTGAGGTCAATGCAGAGACAAAGGGACCCATCAGATTTCCGCGCTGCCACGACTGGAGCCAACCATTGAGTTCCCTCGACCTCTTCAATTATCTCACCTAACTTTAGCTTTTCCAATTGTTGTTTCATTTCTTCCCTTACAGAACGTGGGACCCCTCTCACCTTACTAGCATATGGTATGGCACCAGAAATCAACTGGATCCTATGTGTGTAGTTCTTTAAGCATCCTAACTCTTCACTAAATACTTTAAGAAATTACTTCTTAAGATCTAAGGTGAACTCATCACCACAAATGTGACAATTAATTTCATTGACAGTAAAGTTCTCTTTTAAAATAATTGGTGGATCCCTATTGGGATCCAGCATTACCCCCAAATCTCCTTGATGAATGCAACTCAAAATACTGTCTCCTTTATGAGAAACGTAAACTTTCCCAGAGACATACCTACCTTTATATTCAATCAGCCAAATGAAATAACCCATGCGTTTTATTGGTTCCCCACCATAGGCGTAAGGATTAATATTGGCTTTCAAAAGTTTTACTCTGTCTTTTATACAATTCAAGAAAAATGTCCTAGAAATAATGGTAATCGTAGCCCCTGAGTCAAACAGAACTTTGGTACCACAATGTTCTGCAAATATTTCATCAAAGGGTCCTTTCTTTTTATCAGTCGAAATTTGTGACACGATTTGCCCTCAGTCTCAATCAGAGTCTGATGAACACTCATTCTTTTCACTTTTATATACCATGTTAACCTTTTTTTTAAAACTCCTAGCCTTGCAAGAGGAAGTAAAGTGACCCACTTTTTTACAAATATTACACCTTGCCTTCAAAGCCGGGCACTTTTTGGCATTTGCAAAATGATTAGGTCCACCACGTCTAAAACATTTAAAATGTGACTCTGTTTTCTTGATCAAACCTTTCCCTTCATCATCTTTATTATCCTTCTTACCACTTTTCTCCTGCACATTCACCCTTCCTTTAGGTTGTAAATTTTATCTCTTGAATACTTTCATTTTTACTTTCTTGTTTGGAGATGACTTCGACACACTTAAGTGAGTGTCCGATTTTTTTTGCGATGTTCACAACTTCATCAAGTGAAGGTTTGTTCTTTTGCCAGATGTCATCTCTCACTTTCTGTATGTTGCAACCCAACATAAATTGGTCTCTTATTCTTTACTCTAAAAGAGAACCGAATTTGCAAGAAGAACCTAGCTTCCTGAGTGCCATAATGTAATTTTCTACTGACTCACCATCATTTTGACTGCGCCTCCCAAAATGATAGCGCTCAAGAATAGTGATAACTTTTGGGAGATAATGCCTATCTAATTTCAAAATACAGATCTCATATTCATTTAATGATGAGTCATCTATATCCGGTAAATGGTCAAAGACCTCTTGACCTTCTGACCCTAGACAGTGTAATAAAAGTGCAGTCCTTCTCTCAGCGCTCAAATTTGTCCCACACACCTTAGTGTACCGCTCAAATACTTTTTACCATTTCTGCCACCTGATAGGCGGATCACCAGGATCAGAAAGGAAAAAAGGCAGGGTAGCTACATTCTGCATGGTGAGGTTAAAGTTTTGGCAAATAACAATTAGATTTTAAATTTTACATGAATATGTTCTTGCCTATAATGACTTATAGCATATGAACGTATTAAAAGTTATGTACATATTATATGAGTATGACAATAAAAAATATTCTATAAAGCTGAATAGATGACCAGGTACAATACCTCAACTTAGAATGCTTATTATGCAATAAAACATATTTAACATAACAGTTGAAATATGTTCAGGTATAGTTCTTGCAAGTAAAGTAGTTGATGTGAAAAAAATACTTAATAAATCAAACACCCGAGCCTGAGCTTGGTGAAGATTTATAAAGACTCACCAAATGTTGCTTCCTATGGTTTGTGTGGAAAAGGATTAATTTCTTAAATATACGTTACTTGTATAAACATTAAACACGGTCATAACTAAAATTAACAACAGAAGTTATCAGAGAATGAAAGCAAGCACTCTGATGATAAACCGGAACTTCGATGTAAATGCTAATTTGGCCGCCACGTTATGATACGTCACGTAACGCGATGACGTCTTACAAGTATGGTGCTGTGGAGGTTCAGTCTTCACTCCTCTGTGTTCTATTCTCGAAAGTAGCAGAATCTGTGATGACGTGCACACAAGATGGAGAGAGTTTGTTGTAGACAGTGTTCGGCTCTAAGCGATCAAACGGCTCGCGGTGAGTTTACTTTCAAAATTGCGAACACAAGGGTGCTTCGATGACGTTTTCTGAATGTTGGCAACAGCGATACAGTTTTTTCTTTTAAACAGACCTCTCCGCCTCACAAAGACCACTCTCTTTATAAGAATAAAGTTCAAGTGTAAAAAGTTCAAATAGAAACAACAATAATGTATTTTGAGCAGTCCTCTCCGTCACACAAAGACCATTCTCTATATGTGAATCAATTTCGAAAATCTTCCTTCAAATAGGCCGTTTCCCAAAAATCCAATCCCGTGGGTTTACAACAAGCAAGTAAAGGTGTCTTAGTTATCAGTTCAGAGACATACTCTGTAAATTATCACCACTTTTCTCCAAATCACAACCGCAAATTAATCACCACTTTTCTCTTGAAGGAAACAAATACCCCTCACTTTGTGAGTGCTTTATAAATACGTGACGCTCCCAACAAAATGTCCAGGGTGACAATTCAGTAATCAACCAAAAAGAAAATAGTCCACATCGATATCTTTCAGCCCCAGAATGTGAAAGAAAGAGGTGAGGGTGAGATATGTGGCGAATGCTATAAATACTTTAAGAGTTTTAAGGCAATAAATTAAGAGGCATTATTTAGTAAAACTCACATATTCTGGTGATGCAGAGGATCCAGCCAGCTTGTACACAAGAAAAACACAAACTGCAGCAAATCTTGAGGTTGATGTTGAGATTTTCTTTTTTTTTTTTTTTAATTTTCTTGTCTGAAACAAAAGTTCTTTTCAAATGGTTATTTGATTCCTTAAATCTTCAATGATCCCATCCTCGTCGCCAGCGTAAAATCCGGTTTGAATAAAATCCAGAAGTTAATCAAGTTGAAATGAACTTGAGTTTAATGTGAAGATAGAAAATCCCATCCATCAGGTCTGGGCACTCAGGTGCAACTGACTCTTAAACATTCTATCTCCATGGTGAAGCTCCATGAAGTTACTCATAAGATAACAACTGTGCAGGAGATAGGAAAACTACATTTATACACAATTAAGCTTATAGTATAAGTAACATTATTAAACAGAGGTTACTTTCGGGTACGTGGAAGGAGACTCTTTCGTTGAGGTATTTCGGTCCGTTGTTGAGCCTTCGGCTCGGGCCTTTAACACTAGAGCTGGCCTTTAATGGCTGGTAGAGCCTGCTAGGTCGGGCTCTAAGACTATAATCTTTACTCTATATTTCTCTGAATTGGTGTGAGATTTTTCTTGTGGTTTGTTTTCACTGTATTACTATCTGAAGAGTTGCATAAATACTTCCCACATTGCCTCTAAGTTAAGCCTGACTGCTCTGTGCCAAACTGCCAGAAGGTTGAGCACAGGTTAATTTGGGCTCTCATTGTGCCTCACCCTCACAAGGATTGTGGTTGCTGCTTCAGTAGGATTTCACCCCCCTCGACCAGTAACTCAATTTCTAACACCCTCTATTCCAGAACTTGCTATAATTTACTATTCTAACTCCGGTCCTAGTGTGTATGGGGACGAGTGCTTGTTAGGTGAGTTATTGGCATATTCAGCGCATTTTTTCTTATTGTACCAGCCTCTGCTCAACTTTGAACTGTGACAAGCATGCAGGTCATGCTACCATGTACTTGGGGTTAAGGTAATTCAGCCACCTGCACCAACCAAGAAGCCAGAGCTGGTGACCTCGGAAGTGGGAGTATGAATCCGGGCATCTGCTCATCTTACAGTAATTCTAACCAAATCATTAAATAACCTCATGTCTAAAACAGGAATCTGACCTTATGTAATGTAATCTGGTGTTCATGTAAAGAGCTCTTATGGTCATGGGACAAGTTTTCGCTATTTAAAACCTGCAAAATATAGTAGCAAAAGTGAAATTACAGTCTTGACCATCTTAATAGGTATGTAGCTGAAAAATAAGATAAAGGCCTCCTTGTTACTTGAATCTAGTTCACAGCTAGCTAGCGCTGCCCATCATTGAATGTACCTACTGTGTTTTCAAAAGAGAACACAATGGTGAACCTGTAGAAGAATTACATTGGTCATTTTTGTTTTTAGGTCCCACATTCTGGACAGCACATGTGCTGTCTGTTGTGAGATATATTGTTGGTTTACAGTGGGCTTAGAGCCAGTGCACTGCTAACTATTGGTGATCTTCATTGTCACTCCCATATGCTTGCTTCTTGTATGTTATAGCGTGTGTGGGCTTTCCTTCCTCTTCTTGTGTTTGTTGCTCCCCTACAGCAAAGACACATTACTATAGCCTTGTACTACTCACTTTTTCAGGTGTTACCTTTTTCTTTTTGTTTAACACTACAAGAGTTTGTGTTTTCCAGCTGTCTCCCTAGTGTGTTTCTCTTCCTCTCTCCGTGCTGCTCTCTGTTGCCCTGCTGCTTCTCCACCAACTCCTCTGTTATGCACTTGGCCTCTTATGCTTTACCCACCTGTGTTGCTTCCTCGCACATGTATTTATGTATTCCCAAATGTTCTCTGACTCTTGCCATTTGCTTTAATCTCCTGGCTGCCCACCGCTTCACTGGTCTCTCCATTTTGCCTATTTGGTCTCACTGCAACCTCCGTGTTGATTCCCACTACCCACGCCCTCCGTGTAGCTTACTCAACCCGGTGTTGCTTCAACTCCCTGCAAGCCACTGTATTGCTACTGCACACCAACTCATATTATTACCCCACCTACCTTGCCCCCATGTTGCTCCCCCACCTGTGTTGCTTCCCCTACCCGTTTTGCACAGCTTTGCATGTTTTCATTTTTCATGTGCTAATCGACTTTGATCAGCAATTATAAATAAATAAAAGTGTCTGTGACATTTTATATGAGTGAGCATGCATGGTACATATACCTACCAAATGATGCTTTTTATTTATATTTAGGCATGCTGTAGAGCATCAGTGATGCTATTTGCCATAGCTCAAAACAACTTAGGGGCATATTATCAAGAACGGCAATAAAATTATCAATGCTTTAGCGGCAGGAAACTGCCACTAAAGCGGCAATAATGGGCTTGATAATATGTCCTTGTGAATTCCCATAGCAGCCCAGGTTCTGGTGTTAACCTGGGCTTCTATGGAAATTCACAAGGGCATATTATCAAGCCCATTATCGCTGCTTAACAGCAGTTTCCTGCAGCTAAAGCGGCAATAATTCTATTGCCGTTTTTGATAATATGCCCCTTAGAACACCAAAAGGTCACAAAGGTGAGACGTACTGCTTTGCCAATTCTTGTTTTGAATTATATCTTTTTATTTTTTATTTTTTATAACACCTTTATTAGTATTGTGCAAATCATACACAGCTTTCCGTCTACAACCCACCTGGGCCGGCGAAGCGACAAAGTTGGAAACAGTCGAGCAGTTGGTAAGACAATGTACACAGCTTGACGCCGTCAACCCAGGGGTACGGCAGCGTGAAATCACAGTGCAACCAGCAAGCTGAACATGAGCCATCCTCTGGGCCGTCCTCGCCCACTTGCAGATGTACCCCAGTGACTTAAAAAGGGGACGGGTAGGACACGTAGGGCGGGTGCTGCACAGACAGAAATGTAGGTGTATTTTGTATTTTATAAACCCTCCAAACTCCCCGAAAGAACCACCAGTCCCTCCCCCCCGCCCCCCCTCTGTCCTATCTGTCCACAAATCCACTCAATGGCAGCTATTCTACGTTTAGGCCACGGCGAAGCCCCCTCCCCACTCCCCAAATGCTGTCCCCCTGGAATGTGTCAGGAGAAGACTCACTCCCATCCCTTCTCCAGAACTCGGAATCTTCCACTCGTCACCTGCCTTGTGACGGCCGGGTATCAATACTCCACCCGGCCATCTCACCAGCCCATCAGTCGTCCTCTTCTCTCGAGTGAAGTAGTGAAGGCTATCATTGTGCATCCCCTCCCTCGGCCCCCTGTGTGTCCGCTACCTCCTCCCTAGCATATCTGAAGGTGTTATACAAACCCCAAAAGTTCTTCGGCCTGCTGGTGGGGGGGAGGAGCTCACTGTAGTGTTCCGCTTGCGTGCAGCAGTACACCATATCCCTGGCCCATCGGTTTTTTTGTCGGGGTCGGTCCTCTCATCTAACACTGTGCCACCGTGCGTCTCGCCAGTAACAATCCCATATCCGCCAACCGCCTACACGCCATCGGCAGAGGCTTCGAATAGCCCAGCAGCGCCAAGGCCGGATCGACCCGCAGCTCGTGCTCTAGTATTTCACTAAGTTCCGAAAAGACCTCAATCCAGAACTCTTGGATCTTGCGGCAGCTCCATGCCATATGCAGGAAGTCTGCCACCGGTGCGTGACAGCGCTCACATTCTGGAGATTGACGGAGGCCATATTGGTGTAGTCGTTCGGGAGTGTAATACACTCTCTGCAGAAATTTGAAGTGGATTAGCCTGTGTCTTCCATTCAGAGATACTTTTTTAGTATTACTACAGCAGTACGTCCACATTGCATCATCAATAGTTATTTTCAGGTCCCTCTACCAGGCTAGCCGGGCTCTGGAGGGTTCCTACACCCTGTGTGAAGTAATGCACTTGTACAGGTGCGTCGTCAAGTGCCGTGGGGAGGGGTGAGTGATGACATAAGCGAGTACCGGAATGTCCGGCGGCTCTGTCATATCTGGCCCCAGGACTTCCCTCAAGGCTCCTCGAAGTCTATGAAATTGGAACCGGTGTAGCAGGGTCGGGTGCTCCACCTCCAAGGCCACTTGGTCCCATGTTTTGGCCTGGCCGTTCGCAAACAATGCGCCCGCCGTCTTAATGCCGAGGTCATGAAGTGCACGAATCACATTCCTGTCTCCGATGGGAGTCAGCCATTGCAGCCACTCCACCGCCATCGCGGGGGAGTACAACAGCACTTCGTCCCTGGCCTTTAACAACTCATTCCAGGCATGGTTTGTGGCCGTTATGGAGTCTAGGATGCCCACTCGGCGGTCCGCAGGGGTGCAGACCGTGGCTGGGAGCGGAAGAGGATCCGCAAACAGCCGCTCCATCCGAACGTGCGGGATGTTCCTGTCCCCTTGGATCCACGTATGTAAATGCGTAGCCTGGGCCACTCTATAATACCGTTCCAAGTCGGGCGCGCCGAGTCCTCCCAGCTCGTACGGCAGTGTGAGCGTATTCCAGCGCACGCGTGGCTGCTTACCTCCCCAGGCCAGTCTAGTCATTAGTTTTGTCATATTCCGAAAGAAGGTTCGCGAAAGCACTATGGGCAGGGTGGAAAACAAGAACAAGAATCTCGGTAGGAGCACCATTTTCATGATGGCCACCCGGCCCATTAAAGAGAGCGGGAGCCTGCACCAGTGTTCCACATCGTCTTCACACTTACTGAAGGCCACCCCGTAGTTTTCATTGAAGAGCACTTCCGGGTCGGTGTGGATCATCACGCCCAGGTATCGTACCTGGTCCGTGGTCCAAGTGAGCGGGTAGTCCATTTCGAAGCGGTCTGTCACTGGGGTCAGGGGAAACACCGCCGATTTCTCCCAGTTCACTCGCAAGCCTGAGAGGGCACCAAAACGGACAACCTCCCTAAGAACCGGGGCGAGGTTCGACTCCGGGTTCCGAATGTACAGTAGCGTGTCGTCTGCGTAAGTAGAGATGACAATTTTGTAGGACGGGAAGCTAACCCCCCGATACCAGTGGTATTCTCGCAGAGCGCACGCCAGTGGTTCTGCCACCAGAGCATATAACACGGGGGACAGAGGGCATCCCTGTCTAGTTCCTCTGCTTATGGGAAAGGGTTCCGAGACCCGATCCCCAAGTCTCACCCTCGCTATCGGGCTTCCAGTACAGAGCACCAATCATCTGTAAAAACTGCTCTCCCAGACCCATACGGCGGAGGACCCGGATCATGAATGGCCATTCGATGGAATCGAATGCCTTCTCCATGTCCAGGAAGATGGCCACCGCCTTCGCGTCCTGACGGACGTGTTGCATCGTGCCCAGTACTGTTCGGATGTTATAAGACAGGTTCCGCCCTGGGACGAAGCCGGCCTGCTCCGGGGCCACTATCTCCGGAGCGATGAGGGATAGTCGGGTGGCCTGTACTTTAGCATTAAGTTTCGCATCGACATTTAGGAGGGATATCGGTCTGTACGAACTGCAAAGGTTAGGGGGTCTACCCGGCTTCAAAATGGTAACCAACTGGGCTTCCCTCATCGTTCCCGGCATGCTGCCTTCTTTGCCAATTTCGTCAAATAAAGACAGCAAGTGTGGGATGAGTTTTTCCTGGAAAGCTTTATAAAACCCCACTGTCAGGCCATCGGCTCCGGGAGCGCTATGGGACCGCATGGAGGCCAAGGCTTCAGAGACCTCATCCGCCTGAATGGGCGCCATGAGGAACTCCCTGTCTGACTGCGCCAGAAACGGTAATTGTATATGTTCTAGGTAGTCGTCTATGTCTGGTTCCAGGTCTGCGGACTTGGTAGCGTATAGATCGGAGTAGTAGTCACGGAAAACAGAGATGATGTCTGCGTCCGTCGTGGCCGTGGACCCTCCCGGGGTATCCAATTCTGTCAGTCGGGGGCGCTCTTTTCCTCGCGCAACATTCTGGCCAGGAGGGAGCTGGGGCGTTCAGCTTCCCCATAGGTCCTCGCCAAGGCATATTTCCCCATAAAAGAGACCTCCCTGTCCGCTTCCTAATTGAATTCTGAGACCAGAGTCCGTATATCAGCGGCCACCGCGGGATCAGGGTCTGTAAGGAGTCGCGCCTCCAAGGCGGCTAGTTGAGACTCCAAGGCATGAAGCCGCAGCCGAATAGCCTTCAGAACGCTGGAGTGCTTGGCCATGACCACCCCGCGGATGAAAACCTTGAATGCCTCCCAGACAGTTTGGAAGTCTTCCACAGAGCCCAAGTTCTTCTCGAAGAAGAGGTCAATCTCTTTCGCCACCTCTCCCCGGAACGCGTCATCTAGCAGGGCGTAAGGCGGAAAGCGCCAAAGAAGGGGGGGATCCCACGCCGCGGCGCCTCTAATGTCAATAGTATAGGTGAGTGGTCGGACAGGGTTCGCGCGACCACGGAGCACTCTACAATTCGATTAGTGATGGAATGAGAGGCCAGCCAATAGTCGATTCTGGTGTGGATATCGTGAAAGGAAGAGTAGTGTGTGTACCCACCCCTACCCGTATTGCGTGACCTCCACACATCTACCATATCTAGGGTCAACAGCTCGGCTGTAAGAGGCATCGCTGCCGCAGCAGGCTTTCGCATGGAGCCCGAAGATCTATCCAGGCCGGGGTTTAGCACCAAGTTAAAGTCTCCTCCCCAGAGCATGGAAGTGGAGGTGTATTGCTTGCAACTCTGAGCTAGCCGGGTATAGAAGTCCGGGGAGTCGTAATTCGGACCATACACATTAACTGTAGTTAAAGCATGTCCCTTCCCCTCGCATCTCGATATGAGATAACGGCCCTCGGGGTCTGCGGTAATCGGGTGGAGAGCCAGTTTGGAGCGAGGGTTCACCCACGTCAGCACACCTCTGGAATGTGTGGTGTAGCCCGCTGCAGTAGAGTTACCCAACAGGCCCCTATGCTGTAGCAACTTGCTCGTGAGAGGCAAATGTGTCTCCTGGATCAGGGCGATATCTACTTGGTGTCTTTGCAGGTAGTGGAGTACCTTCCTCAATTTCCTGTGGTCGCTAAGACCCCTAACATTCCAAGTTAACACCTTCAGGGTATCGGCAGAGGAGGCCGAGGCCGTCACCCGGCCATCTGCCATTGGGGTTGACATAGGACAATACAACAGCACAGTACAACATTATCACCAGCATTCCCCGAGTTACTTGAGTGGTGCAGTGAACGTTTCAAGGACAGACCCCTTCGTTTCGTGCCCCCCACCCCACCCCTCCCCAGCCCCCCAAACACTGTAACCGCCAAAGCAGCAAACCTCCAGAAACCACCCACCCCAAAACGCCTCGACCCACCACCCACAGCAGACCCACCCCAACCTGGTCCGACAGCATCTCCCCCTCCCCGCCTCCCAACAGACCCACCCCAACCAGGGTCATCAACCAAAACAGTGTGCTAAACGCGCAGGGCAGCAGGGAGCCGAGTGACATAGTCTCCACCCTCATCTCAGATCGCTCGTGTGCCCCTCCACCCGCTCCCGCCGTGCACAGCAGCTCAAGGTCTCGCAGCAGTCATAACCCTGAGGATTGTTCAACACTCGCCTCGTCCCAATAGACCCTGTCCACGTGTCCCAGGTCCAGGTTCCTTATCCTTAAGAGGCCAATGACAGGGCTCTCGCACTGGGCCGCAGCGCGTCCCCAGAACAATAGAAGCATAAATCCCCATCAGGGTGTTCCCCCGCCCCTCCCTCGCCCCCCCACAACCCCCAGCAAAACCACTTATCTGTGCAATCAGCAATGGTCACCAAGGTCCTCGATCGCCCCAGCACTCCTCCAGAATGAAGAAACAGCACGCCTCTGTCTCAGAGTCCCCAACACAAGGCATAGAGTAGAATCTGACAGGGACAGTGTTCAGTCTTGCTCATTCAGTCGGCTGTCGGCGTCTTCGTCCTCGGGTGGTTTTTCGGAGTTCGATTTCTGTTCCCTCGCCCACCTCTTCATCGCCTGTTGCAGTGCCTTGGGGTCAGTGAAGATATGTGAGAGACCACCCTTGTTGACGCGGAGTTTGGCTGGATACAGTAAGGCGTAGTCTAAACCCAACTCTCTGAGCCGTTTCTTGTGGGGGATAAACTGTTTCCGCTCCTCTTGGACTTTTGCTGTAAAGTCCGGATATAGCGAGATGGCAGATCCCTCATATTGTAGGTGTTGTTTGGTCCTCGCCAGGCGGAGCGCAGTCTCTCTATCCCTGTAGTTGAGGAGTTTTGCTATGATGGGCGCTGTGGCGCGCCAGGCTGCGGCTTGGGGGCCAACGACCGGTGGGCCCTCTCAATCGTGAACATGGCCGAGAACACTCCGTCTCTCAGCAGTTTCGTGAGGAGATCTTCCACAAAGCGTTTCATGGGACCAGAGGAGGTGCTCTCCGGAAGGCCTGTGATGCGTAGATTGCAGCGTCGCGAGCGCGCTTCCAAATCCTCTGTCTTATCGCTCAGGACCTGCATCATTCTTTCCATTTTCTTCTGTGCCGTGTTCAGGTCCGTTTGAGCCTCCTCGACCTCCGTCATCCGTCTTTCCGCCATGTCGTGTCTTTCTGCATGCTTGTCCAATCGTTCCGCCATCCGGTCCATCCTATATGACATGGCGTCAATCTTGGACCCTAGGGCCGATATACTGGACTGTATGCCTTGTTCCATGGACAATAACATAGACTTTAGGTCCAAGTCGTCACTTCGAGCCGCCTCTGTATGGGTCGTGGGGCCGTCCTCCGTGGCCGGGCTTTGTTGGAGCAGCCGTTTTTGGGAGAAGGGCAGCTTGCTCTGTGTTCTGTCCCCCTTGCCCATTGTCTCTCAGCACTCGGCTTCTGTGCGCCGCAGAATATGGGGTTCGCCAGGTAGTAAAGAGCGCAAGGAAAGGCAGGGTCTCAGCACTGGTTTGTGTCCCCAGAAGCCCAAGCCGCCACTCGGAGGAGGGGGGGTGGGTCGGCACGCGGGGAAGGCCACTAAGTCCACTCCACTATCGTCATTCGCCGTGGTCCCACACTATCCCCGAAGCCCAAACCTCAATACAGTCCAACAGAGAGTCGGGGGAGGGGGGGGACCGCTGGTTTGGAGTCCTGTGCCCACGGTATTCCAAGGGGGGCTCCCCACTACTCGAGCGTGTCGTTTCAACCGCCTGCAGGCGGGATCCGGAGCCACACAGTACAGCACTTATGGCGCCAGGAAATAGCTCTGCGCTGTCCAGGGGGGCGACCTCCTCGCCGCGAGGATCCACCTCGACAATGCCCTTCGTCGGGTTATCCGATGCACTCCTTTGGCTGGGGGGCGCCTCCAAATCAGTCTACTAATGGGCCTCCGCGGCACTCCCCGAGTCCTCCGTTATGCCCAGGGGGGGGGGGGGAACGTGCGCCTCACCGTCTTCCCGCGTCCACCCGCGGGCCGAAGGCCGCCCCCAGGGTCCCGCCGTGTCGGATCCAGCCGACGGAGCTGTGGAGAGGGCAGCGGACCTCACGATTTCCTCACTCCAGCAATGCGAGGGGGGCGGGGCACCGGACTGGCAGCCAGCGCAGTCCGCGGCCGCATGTCGGGTGACGCCGGCTGGCTGGTGCGATCACTTGGCCCCGCTGCTTGCGGCCCGGACCCTCAACGTTGCGGGCTTCGTCCCGCCCGGCCGTACCTCACGATCCCTGGCGCCGCTGGAACCACTGCGGAGTCCCCGCTAGTTGGGGGTTGGCTGGGGCCTGGATTCTGCCAGTTTACGCTGCGGTAGAAGGATAATTCAGGATTTTCAGGGTGATGCACGGCGGAGCAGTGGAACTAGGCAGCCATTTCGCTTGCCGGCTAGCTCCGCCCCCTTGAATTATATCTTTTTACTTTGAAGATGAAGTCAGATAAGTCTCTTAGGGGCATATTATCAAGGGGGTTTATCTCCGCTTTTTTGGCTTTAAAAGCCAAGAAAGCGGAGATAAAATTATCTCCCTATTACCTAGCTGTCGCTAACACCAGTTAGCGACAGCTAGTAGGAGATGGCGATCATCTTGGGCCCCACTTTGCATGTCAGTGATATTTATCACTAATGACATGCAAAGTGGGCGTGCCAAGATGTTAGAGACTGAAAACAGTCGCTAACATCGCTATCTCCTATTACCAAGTTTTGGAGATATTCGCGCTAAGCGCGAATATCTCCAAAAGCTAACACCTGCCCTGAGAAGTTCTTAGCCATGTTATCCAATGGGAGGTGGATAACATGGCTAAGAGCATTAGCTCGGTAATGCATGAATATCGCTGAATTTTCTGCGATATTCATGCATTGAGGCGATTTTTATCGCATTTGCGATAAACCTTGGTAATACCAAGGTTTATTTGCGGTAAAAATCGCCGCAGCTCAGCGGTAAATTTTTATCACTAACCAAGCAATAGCGATAATTATCGCATTTGCTTGGTAATATGCCCCTAAGTTCCTAATTATTTTTCATTTATTTTTATTCAGTCAAAATATAAATGATACTATAAATCATGTTGTGGGGAAGTGTGGCTCAATGGTTAGAGCGGCAGACCTTGATGCAGAACGCTGGCCAGGGACCAGGGTTCGATTCCCGCATCGGCGGGATCAGGCTTAATTCCTCTGACCGGATATTCTCGCCTCAGTGCCGAATCTAAGCATGGGCCCCACGCTGCAACTCTGGGCAATAGCTTGCTTAGTCTCCACAATGGCCCCCGATGCACAAGGGATGCCTGGTTTCACCATGGGATGCCCAGGAGTGGACACCCCACAAGGAAAAGCCAGGAGGGGTTCCCTTGTGGTAGGAGTACAAGCGCCGGGATACTTACAGGTGACTGTTCGCGCTATACAAATACAACACATTTACATGTTTACAGACAAGTAGATAATCATAGTCAGCAAATAAACAATCAATGCATTTCATCAACATTTGAATCAGATAAATGAAATGGCTTAAATAATTATAACTACGATGATTGTCAAAAGGTTCCTTTTGTCCGTAGACATTGTAAGTACAATCCAATGTGTTAAAGTTAAGTCCTGTGAGAGTGCTGCTCCAACCATTTGTGGACGTACCTACTTTGGCTGCTGGGAGAAACGTCGATCTGGGGGCATTGTTGCATCGCGGGACTGGGATAACCACAGTGCTTTGCGGCTGAGTGACATGCCGCACCTGTGTTCTCTTCCCGCATCCTCCCACTGGTGCTTAATAAACGACTCGCGGCCCCCGCTCTGCGGGAGCCGCTCGCAGTTAGGACATAGTGCCAGTTGAAACCCTTGTTTCCTCCCCCTCGAGGACGTACCTACTTTGGCTGTTGGGAGAAACGCTGATCTGCGTGCATTGTTGCATCGCGGGACTGCGACGACCACAGTGCTTTGCGGCTGAGGGACCTGCTGCACCTGTGTTCTCTTCCCGCCTCCTCCCACTGGTGCTTAATAAACGACTCGCGACCCCCGCTCCGCGGGAGCCGCTCGCAGTTGGGACATAGCGCCAGTTGAAACCCTTGCTTCCTCCCCCTCCAGGACGTACCTACTTTGGCTGTTGGGGAAAAACGTCGATCTGGGGGCATTGTTGCATCGTGGGACTGCGACGACCACAGTGCTTTGGGGCTGAGTGACCTGCCGCGCCTGTGTTCTCTTCCCGTCCTTCTCCTATAAAGGCACTCCACCATCTGCGCACGCGGAACGCGCGCGGGCGGGCGCCGGGCTAAGCCTGGGCAAAGGGCCGGCCGTTTACGGCCGTCCAAGGACGAACAAGACCGGGCCGGGCCAGCCCTCTTTCAACGGCTATTTCCCATTCATTGACTCCTTGATGATTTGTATTTTGTTGACTTAGTCAAGATAACTATCCTTAAAGCATATCTCTTATAAGTGTGTTTTATGCGGATTAGGAAGTCATTATGCCTTTGCGTTCAGTAAAAGATAGAAATGTTATGCTTTCTTCCTCTGGAGGGGTGAATACTGGTACCCTGGATCAATTTTTTAAAAGGGCAACTATAATTATTGAAAAGGAGATAGCACTCACTGAGAAGCGCTTATCTTTGGATTTAATTACAGGAAAGCGCTCGTCTTTAGGGTCGATTGTGACTGTAGTATCCTTTGTACCCCCGAGTCATTTAGGCTGTGACACTAGTCCTAAGCAGGTAGTTGCCGCTGACTCTAATATCGAGGACTGCTCAATAGCTAATGTATCTCCTTTAAGCTTGGGTTCTAGTAATGGTAGTGTCACAGAGGTATCTAATCCTGTTTTGGTACATAGTTTTCCTCAAATAGCACAGAATCAGGGACCACTGATTGTTCCAAAACATAATAAAAGGAAAAGAGGGGGTGGCACCTCCAAGGGTGGGCCTGCTAAAATACAGAAGAAAATCAGTAGTATTACTCCGTCCCCATTAGCTGTTGTCCATCCCCCTAACCCACTAATGGCTCCAATAGATGTTATTTATGAATCCCCCTCATGTATTGTTGATGACGATGGTGGTGTGTTGGGAAAAATCAAAATTTTTGTAAAATACCTGATGCTTCCATTAGTGGAGAGAACTAGGATGATTGCCTCCAAATTAAACCAGATTGAGAAGAAGGTCTTAGGAAATTCACATAAACTGGATAACATGCAAAGTGGTATGGCTAATAAAAAAAAAACCCTAACCTACGTAGAGGGCCTAGGATCGGGTAATGGTCTTAGGGTGAATCAACCAATCCTGGCTGCCAAGACAAATAGCCATCCCGACAAACCAGGCCAAAAGAGGCACCTAGCAGGTAAAAACCTACCAGGCAGTTCTAAATCTGGGATGAAGGAGGCCGCAATTAGTCAGCAGTCCACCCTTCCCTCAACAGAAGACGGTAGAAAGTCAAATGGTCATCAGCCTGCAAATAATATCCCAGCTATTCCCAATATTGCTCCCCAGCTTTGCTGTGGTATAACTACCAGGCCCCTGGAGGTAGACCAGGTTATATCTAAAATGTTAGCTGCCCTGCTCATAGATAAAGGGAATAGCAACCAATAGTAGGATGGGGAGTACATTAACACCTGATTTGCCCCCGAAGCTAATCCCCTAGTAGTTATTTTAGCTGGTGTGCCTACTTTGGGAGAGAATGTGAAGGAAAACTTTGTCTCACTCAAAAACAAGGTAGCTAACTGGCTCAATCTGAATAGGTCGCTGCCTTCCCATATTATGAGTGAGATTGTAATGGTTAGGAGGACCCCATGGATTGGAAAAACAGCTAAAAGCATTGAAGGTGACTGTATAGTGGTCACCTTTAGAGACCCTAGAACTGTCTCTCACATATGTGCTTGGTTAAACCAAGGAACGGATAGTATCATCCAGACATTACCACTTACCTTGTTTTACCCACCCTACTATGCTGAGGCAGATACAGGAAATCCTGTTGAATGGACAAGAGTAGCAAGGAGGGGAGTGTATAGGGGGATGTGGAATAGACCGGATTGTATGCCATGGAATAGACCAGATCGTATGTACATACCGAACATGTTCCTTA
Source organism: Lissotriton vulgaris (assembly GCF_964263255.1). Classification (NCBI taxonomy): domain Eukaryota; kingdom Metazoa; phylum Chordata; class Amphibia; order Caudata; family Salamandridae; genus Lissotriton; species Lissotriton vulgaris. Next base: position 1,612,451,353 of record NC_141687.1, on the reverse strand, counting down.
GCTATAATCGTTTTAATTGTCTTGAGGCGGTAGATTGACTGAGCTCATCACAAAAGATAGGGTTACATCAGGACCAGGAAGAGGTGTTAAGGGTCCCCCCAGAACAACTAGAACCATTAAGCCAACCAGAGGCTAATCTTACGGAGGTTTGCGACCCAAAAGGTAGTATAGATCCAGGTATGCAGGAGGATGTGAACGAGGGTGAGTTAAGAGGTCAACTTAGCCTTCCTGTGACAGGGAATGATAGTTTAAACCCCAACCTAGCAAATTCGGGGGCTAGAGATGGTGTATCCAGGGAAATGATAAGAATCCCCGAATTGGAACAAGCTAAAGGTCAGAGAGGGTATAAATTTCCATGTTGGAATATCGCAGGCTGGAATAGCAAAATAGGTCTTTGGGTTGGAGAGACATTGTGGATAGTTATGACATCCTCTGCTTCCAAGAGACATGGAGTGTGGAAGACATAAGTTACGAAGGATTTGTCTCGTTTAATCTACCTGCCCAAGGATCGACCATGGGCAGAGCTAGAGGTGGCCTCCTGATTCTGCTGTCTATTAACCTTCCTGTGCAAGTTATTTTACACGAGAAGGTTGGATGTCATTCCCAACTGTTATGGCTGTGTCACAAAAATCGCAGTAACGTTTTATTGATTAATTATTATAACAGCCTACCGGACCCATTACGCCCGACTGCAGTTAAGAATTGGAGAAGGCTATGGACAAGATCTGCCGGGCTAATCATGTTAATTTTGCATTCATCTGGGGGTGGGGGGGGATTTTAATGTTCAAATGTGTTCGTTATCATTAAGCAAGGTATGTGGTTTCAATGATGAGAATGGTGATGGTTGTTTACATTTCACTCACAGTGTGAATGGAGAGTCATTGAACTCAGTTTTAGCAAAATTTGATCTAGTTGCTTTACAAGCTGCAAAGGATCATGAGGGCAACATTGTCCCTACATTCACTGGGAGAAATGCCGCTACAGTTATTGATCATGTGTTGATCTCAGACAATATCAGTGGGTTTTGAGATACTCCAGTCGTATTGGACCTTGCGATGAGTGACCATAACTGTGTCACATTGGTATTAACCATCTGGGGCAATAAAGTACTAGCAGCTAAAACGGTGGTTACTGATATTGTCCCAAGCAGACCAAATGCTTACAGGATTAAATGGAGGGGAGACAATTCTGAAAACCTATTGGCTAAAATTGTGGCGGCCTGCTTGCCAAACCACCATTGTTGCTTGGATGTGAATACTGACTCGAGGGACATTTTGATAAGTTTTAGCAAGATTAATGCCCTAATCGGTAATATTATGACCATCACCAAGTTTAGTAATAAGAAACCGAGGACTGGATGGTTTGACACTGCTTGTTCGGAGTCACTGCGGAAGTTAAAGAAGGCCCTAGCTAGCAGGCCCAGAGATAGGTTGATTATTAAAAACCTAAGGGTTGCTTATAAAGGGCAGATAAAGCGCAGGAAACATGAATTGCAGGAGGAAGCATGGGATAAGCTGGCCAGGGCTGTCGAACTCTCAGACAGTAAACTTTTTTGGGACACTGTTAACTGCCCCTTCCTTAAGAGCGATAACTTGCCAGTCCTTACTGCTCAAGTTAGTGAGGAGTGCTGGGTCTCACATTTTACGAGCATTTTTGACCCGGAAGGGGTGGGCGATTCAATGACCATGGTGGCCAACCAATGGCCTACCATCCCACTAGGCATTACTGTTTCAGAGGTAGAGCTTGCCATTAGATGTAGTAAGGGTGGGAAAGCCTCAGGTCCTGATGGGGTGCCGATTGACCTGTATAAGGCTGATATAAAATTATGGGGCCCCTTCTTGACCGAGGTTTTTAATGCGGCAGTTGAGGAAAGCACCCCACATACTTGGGGTGAATCTATAATTATCCCAATATATAAAAAGGGAGACAGGTCGGATGCGAAGAACTACCAACCTATCTCCCTTTTAGACTCATAACTTAAAATGATGAGTCGAGTACTGCTGGCCAGGCTAGAGGAATGGGCGGAAGCTGGTGGCATCCTTGCGCAGTCCCAATTTGGGTTCCGTGAAGGTTTGGGAACCATAGAACAGTGCATAAATTTAGACCTCCTAATAGGAAAGTATAGGCGCGCCAAGAAGGGTTCGTTGTTCCTCTGTTTCGCGGACCTTAGTAGCGCGTTTGATCTCGTCGATCATGCACTGTTATGGTCAATCCTGTTAGAGCAAGGCGCTCCTCCTTGGATTATTTATTTCTTGGCCAGATTGTACTCAAAATTATCTGCCCGCATAAGATATGGCCAAGGGGGAGAATGTACGGATAGCATCAGAGTTAATCTGGGCATAAGACAAGGGTGCGTACTAGCGCCCCTTCTTTTCTCCCTCTCTATCAACGCAATTGACACCAAACTTAAGCAGGTCAATTCTGATGCCCCACAAGCAGATGGTCTGGCTATTCCCGTTCTGCTTTATGCCGTTGATTCGGTGCTCTTATCTAGAACTCCTTGTGGCCTGCAGAGGTTAATGGACAAGTTTGCGGGATTTATCAAGGGTAGGAAGTTAAAAATGAATAATACCAAAACTTTTATTATGCAGAGTGGGAAGAAAATGAGGAAGTTGAAACCATTTTATATAGAGGATAAGAAAATAGAAATCGTAAAAAGATTCTGCTATCTAGGTATTACTTTTAGCAGTAATGGCACGTGGTCCCAAGAGATAATTAAAGTGAAGGCCAAAATGTCTTAAAGTGCCCATGGAATTTTTAAATTTGCGACTAAGCTTGGGGACCGTCGTATCCATGATATGCTGCCCATCTACTGGTGCAGATGTGTTTCAATCGCATTATATGGATCCGGTGTTTGGGGCTATAGTCGTCACGTGGATCTACAGGTGGAGGAAATTTTTTTATTAAAAAATTGTTATACTTACCCAAATCAGCCTTGACTGAAATAACACACCAGGAACTGGGGTTGGAGCATTTGTCTGATTTAATCACCCTAAGGCCCTTGATGGTATGGAGAGCATTCTGGATGAAGGAAGAAACTGGTTTTACCAGGAGTATTATTAGTGACTGCCTTCTCCTAGATAAATGCTCACTGATCCCATGGATTCATTAAGTGGGGGAAACAGCTAGAGATGTATTTAATCTAGACATCCAGGATGACCCCGACAGTCTATCTGTTATCCCCAAGAAAGAGTTAAAGTGCTGTTATTTGAGTAAGAAAGCCCAATTACGGAGAAATGCTAACATGACGCTAATTACGTCACAATTGTACTATTCCAATGTGGTGACACCTGGCTTTCAATATTATCTGAGGATAGTTACTAGACCATCCCATCGGTTTGTCCTCATTAGATTACGATTAGGAATCGTTCACCATTTGGTGGCGTTCCCACGTATGAAAAATCATCCTTCCTCACCCTGCCCTTGTGACAAGGTTACAAAACAGAGCACTGTTCACTTTTTATTTATTTGTGAACTTTATTTGCACCTTCGAATTGCTTACTTGAAACCCTTATTTTAAAAAAAGGCTGTAACAACGATAAAATCAGCAATGAGCTTACTGTTTTCCCTAGAGGAACCTGATATTTGTTTCTTCACAGCCACATTTATCCTGAAATCAATGGCCGTTAGGAAAAGTATGGTCTTTTAATCTTCCAAGCTGTTCTTTTAATTATTATGAGCTGCATCATGTTCACATTTTTATCAATGTTTTCCTCTTTTTAACTGGTATTTTTTGGGGTGATATTGGAATTAGAGTGTATTTGGAGGATTGTATTTTGCACATATTCTGCATGCTTTTATGATTGTTTTGTGAAATAATCGAATAAAGCTTTTAAAACGAAACGAAAATGAGTGTTTCCATAACAAAAATAGACAAAATGCCTAACTAGTTTCAGCCTTATAAATATTCAGCCTCAAATTGCCCTACGGCAAGTATAGAGAGGTGGGTGGTCCCAAAGTTTACACATTTTCTGTAAGACACTTTCCAGTATATGCAACACTTTTTTTTCCATTTTGGGATGAATTGCATTTCAGTTTTCCATTCATATGTGGTGGGAGTTTCTGAATCCCTACTCATTAAATATATAAAATGTCAGCTTTCTTCCTAGTTGCTTCGTTACATACAAGCCATTATGATGATTGTGAGGACTCTATATACTATGATACAGCACAGGACCTGCCTATAGTCTTTGACCATCAACCTCACAGGCATTTTAAGGATTTTGGGGACTCTTGGCCAAATGTATTTCGGGGGCCCTGCTTTGAATTTAGGAGCCAGTTTCAGCTATTTCATGCCCTCTTTGGCCAAGTCGCTGGCAGTGCACATGCATGTCCAAATTCTAAATGTGTTTACATCTAATATTCAGGGATAGTGATGTGTGTTGTCAACATTATAACACAGCAGTAGCTTACTAATATTACTGTAAATCTGCAAATAATCTCTGTGACACCCTTCCATTTCTCATATGTTTTGATGTAAAAGATTTTATTTTTAGGGATGTTGCATGAAACATAAAGAAAGCATATATCTGCAAAATGTCTGTGATAGACTCTCACACATAACTTACATTACAAATAAATGAAAGGAAAAGGGTATTTGAAACAATCTGTTTCAGAATTATTCAAGGTCATCAGGCCAAGACTCTGCAGAACAGAGTTAGCTTCATAAGAGGGCCCCCTGAAAGTCTGGGGCCCTGGGCCAGGGCCCACTTTACCAATGCCTTAAAACGTCTCTGATATTCCCTGTCACTTTCTAGCTCCACAGAGTCAGCCTATCTATTTCTCTTGATCTGCAAACAGACTACCCTGCCTGTCTCTATTTGTCTACTCACGGTCTACCAGACTGTCTTCCTCTTGATTGAGCTGTCTATCCAGTTGCCTGATAGCCAGTGACCTGTCACTAAGTGATCTATTTAGAGTTTGCCTGCCTGTCTCTTTGTTGATCATGACAGTCTCTCATTCTATCTGTATATGTACTGTGCCACTCATTCTAGCCCTCTCTTTCTTGATCCATACATTCTGTCAGCATGCCCGTCTCTTTGATGATCCACACAAAGTCTTCTTCCTGTGTCTCTAACTCTGCACCTAGTGTACAGCATACATCTCAAACATGTGAGCCTCCTAGGAGGGTGGGATTGAGCAGGGCAGATTTGAAGGATTTGAAGCAACAGTGAGATGACACATGGGGGCATATTTACAATAAAGAGGTGAAGCGTGTCATTAAGACAAGAAGGCTAACAGCACACTTTGTCACTTTGGAAACGCAGGGCTGCACCATATTTATTAGAATATGGTGCAGCCCTGCGTTTCCCCCTGCGCTGGCACTACCTTTAGCTGCCTAGTGCCAACGCAGGCACCCTTGCACTATGTGGAAGATTGTTTATGTGCAGGAAGGTGTCTCTTCCTGCACATAAACAATCTTTAAATACCGTTTTGTAAGTTGCAAATCTGCATTTTTTTATATGATTGTTTATGTGCAGGAAGGAGGAAGAAGGGTCCCCCTTCCTGCACATAAACAAAAAATGTTTGGCATATTTACAAGCCAATGAAGGCTTGTAAATATGCCCCACGGTTTCTAATGTCTGTCTTTACTCATAGTCTGCCCGTCTAACTGTCTCTTTAATGGTCCGCCCAGCCCACGATCTTCCTATCTACCTGTCTTATTGATCAACTTACGGCCTAGCTGCCGGCCTCCTTATTAATCCACCCAGAGGCTGCCTGTTTGGTTGACTCTTTACTAGTTCACACGGTCCTCCTTCCTAGCCGTAAACCACAAAGAGACTGCATGTCAGCCTGTCTCTTTACTCCTCACAACCGAATGTACCTGTCTGCCTGTCTCAAATCAACCGATCTCATCTGCCCGTTTGTCTCTTTATTTTCATCCACTCGGAGTTTACCTGTCTGTCTCATTAGATCCCACAGCCTGCTGTCTCTTTAGGATGCATGCAATGTGTACCTGCCCATCTGTCTCCAGGGCCCAACTTTCTCTTCTGTCTACAGCTGCTCGGGTCCTGCAGTGATGACACGCTGCCATTGTTCCGCACAGTGCAATGAATAGACAGGCCTAGGCTAAGGCTTAAATCCCATTTCAATTGTCTTTTTTTCAATCTAGCTCACTTTCCATCTGCAGAGCCCTTTATCGCACTTGACTCTTCGCTGATACAGCCCTGCATTTTCACTGTTATGAAAATTACCTCTCCTCCAAACCCCTCCTTCCCAAGTCTCTCTGGGCTGAAAATTACCATATTCCTTTGTTGCCAGACACACTTCTGCTTGTCTGGTTGAGCAGCTGAAGCAGTGGAAATGTGGCATTCCTTTCACGGCCTTCAGCCTGGGTGCATTGTAAACCTGAAAAGAATGCTTAAGGAATTTGCATAAAAATGTGCCTAAAACAGTTAAAACGTCAGTCATGTGCATGCATGTGTGTGAGGGATATGTCGGAGATGGGTGGGGAGGCCAAAGGCATGTCTGGGGGTCGCTCTCTCCCCTTCTCCTCTCATCTCATTAATCAAAACGAAAACAGAAAGGGGTTGAATGGAGATTGGAGCTTAATTAGTATTTCAGGGACCCATCTGCTGAATATTAAGAACTATTTTGTGAGGTTAAACAAATCAGGTTGTTGTGCTGTCTGATCCACATCTGTTATTGCCTGTGTGGGGTGAGGGTTTTCTGTGTTTGAGTGGTTCATACAAGTTTAGTGGTAGCATGTTTATAAGGAAATCCCATGATCATCCATAGTGAGGCTGAAGTCTGGCACAATGCAGAGTTATTAGCGAGGTCACAAAATGGCACCATATCTAATCTTAACATGTAATTTGCGTCATCTGCAAATAATGCTGTAGGACGCTAGCTCTCTATATAGTGCACTAAAATGAAGTACACTGTGCAGAGAGTCCAGTGAGACCCAGATTGATACATGGGGCAAAAGTAAATAATACTAACACTCTATTTGCGGTAGTGTGGGCGAGCAAATAGGCTTATCAGAGGATAGAGTTAAGTATTTGTTGTACTCGCAGAGGCAATAAATGAGACACACATTCAAGAATAAATCCACATTTTTATGCACTTTTTCAGACCAAGAACTTTGTTCTACAGTAAGCACTTTCAAGGGCGTCCGCAGGGGGGGTAGGGGGGGGGGCAAGGATGGGTGTTTGCCCCCCCCCCCCCTGGAGCACCCCTCCTTGCTCCCCTGCGGCCTCCCATGCTTTTATGGTCGCCTTTTGTCGATAATTCCGGGCCCTACAGGGAGCAGAGCTGTTCCCTGTCAGAGGCCTTAACTCCCTGATGGGGTGCCTCGCACTCCTCCTCGCAGCCCCTCCCGCCCATTCTCATTCTGTCTGTGGTTGATTGTCACATACAGAATGACAATGGCCAATTTGAGCTGCTGCCACAAGCATGAGAGGTTAGTTCTGGACACCAAGACCTCCTTTTAACACTGTGTAGCCTGAGAGCAAGGGGTCTTCTGAATGAAGTCCTGGAGGGAGTCGATGGCAAGTCAAAAATTGAGGTTGCAGCATAGCCCCGATTTCAGATCCCACTAAAACGTACACAGATTCATGTCAATAACATATCTATCTGCTAGTATGCACCCTGTCATGTCTGACAGGACCTCCAGACCCTGTTTTTCACTGCCTCACATCCTCCTTTACCCCATTCTCCGTGCTCACTGCCTTATATCCCTCGGTACCCCACACCTCACACGCACTGCCTTATATCCCTCTGTAACCCACACCTTATGCTAACTGCCTTATATCCCTCTGTACCCCACACCTTGCGGTCACTGCCTTACATCCCTTTGTACCCCACACCTTGCGCTCACTGCCACAACATATCCCTCTGTACCCCACACCTTGCGCTCACTGCCTTATATCCCTCTGTACCCCACACCTTGCGCTCACTGCCACAATATATCCCTCTGTACCCCACACCTTGAGCTCACTGCCTTATTTCCCTCTGTACCCCACACCTTGTGCTAACTGCCACAACATATCCCTTTGTACCCCACACCTCGCGCTCACTGGCACAAGATATCCCTCTGTACCCCACACCTTGCGCTCACTGCCTTATATCCCTCTGTACTCCACACCTTGGGCTCACTGCCTTATATCCCTCTGTACCCCACACCTTGCGCTCACTGCCTACATTCCTCTGCACCCCACAACTAGTGCTCACTGGCACAACATATCCTTCTGTACCCCACACCTTGTGCTCACTGCCACAACATATCCCTCTGTACCCCACACCTCGCGCTCACTACCATAACATATCCCTCTGTACCCCACACCTCACGCTCACTGCCACAAGATATCCCTCTGTACACCACACCACGCGCTCACTGCCACAACATATCCTTCTGTACCCCACACCTTGCGCTCACCTCCTTATATCCCTCTGTACCCCACACCTTGCGCTCACTGCCACACCATATCCCTCTGTACCCCACACCTTGCACTCACTGCCTTATATCCCTCTGCAAGCCACACTTTGCGCTCACTGCCTTATATTCCTTTGTACCCCACACCTCGCGCTCACTGGCACAACATATCCTTCTGAACCCCACACCTCATGCTCACTGCCATAACATATCACTCTGTATCCCACACCTCGCGCTCACTGCCATAACATATCCCTCCGTACCCCAAACCTTGCGCTCACTGCAACAAGATATCCCTCTGTACCCCACACCTTGCACTCACTGCCTTATATCCCTCTGCAAGCCACACGTTGCACTCACTGCCTTATATTCCTTTGTACCCCACACCTCGCGCTAACTGGCACAACATATCCTTCTGAGCCCCACATCTCATGCTCACTGCCATAACATATCACTCTGTATCCTACACCTCGCGCTCACTGCCATAACATATCCCTCTGTACCCCAAACCTTGCGCTCACTGCAACAACATATCCCTCTGTACCCCACACCTCGCGCTCACTGTCACATTTCCCTCTGTATCCCACTCCACGCATTCACTGCCTCTGATTAAGGTAGACGCTGTTTTCTTTGCATTTACACCTACGATCCTTTCTGGTGGCTTAATTACGATATCACTGTGAAAGCTCTGGTTTTAGAAATATTTATGTGCTAGTAACTGTATCTTAAAACTTACTGTGTTGTGTTTGACTATTTAAATTCGCCGTAACTTACAGCCTACTGCCACCTGACCCCGGTCCGTCACGTCTTGTGCCGCTAGAACGGAGGGTCGATCTCAAGCATTTTCAGTCCACTTCCAGCGGGATCACCGGAAGTGTAGTTTAGCGCACTAGACTCCCACTGCTCATGCCCCATTTAGAGCGGAGCAGGGAGCAGACGCGCGCAGCGGCGCGCCAAAGGCAAGCCCGTCTGCGCCCGTCCGCACCTGACCATCGACAGGTGCCTAAAACTCTGGTCCTTTTCAATCAGGTATTGCTTTTATTATTTCTGATCCTGACTTCGGTCACTATGTCCCTATTTAGGTATTCAAGTAGTCAACTAAGAGACTTGAATAACATACAACTTAAACCTACTGATACCCTATTAGCCAATCTAGCCAGCTGTCCACAAATTGCCGGGGTCAGATATTCCACAGACCAGACAGAGACTCCTTCTTTTTCCGATTCCTGACTCCATGGCACAGATAAATCTGCTAATATACTTAAGGCCATATATTTCAATGCCTGCTCAATCCCTAAACATGCCGTAGAAATCTGGGCCTTACTTGACTCAGAAGCCCCTGATATATGTTTTATCACTGAGACCTGGCTACACAAGCACACTACACCCCCGACCTACATATTGCCTTTCCCTCAGAATATAAATTAATTCACCTTGACAGGAAAGAAACTAAAGGAAGGGGATTATTGATCGCCGCTAAAAATAACCTGAACATGCTCTATTGGGAAGGCTTTATAACTAACCATTAAGAAGTCATTATATTCCAGATCGAAGACAAATTAAACAATATCTGGAAAGGAGCCCTAACATATCGCCCCCCTGGCACGAAAAGAGATTTTTCAAATATTTTGCTTGAAACTATTGCGCCTCACGTCCTTGCATCAGACAAAGTTTTTGTAGTAGGGGACTTCAACCACCATGCTGACATACTAACTGTCTTGGACACAGGAAAACTGATGTCTAGCATGAGCACTATAGGACTTGATCAGAAGATTATGGGCCCTACACACCAAGCTGGCCACACACTTGATCTTCTTTTCACCAACTCTTCTGAACTGGAAGTAGCCCCTCCCATCCCACTGCTCTGGACGGACCACTATCTGGTGCATTTTTCCTTTCCAATGGTTAAAACAAAAATAGCACCAGTAAATGGTTTAAGGCTGCAGAGATCAATGAAAAAAATCACTCTACCCCTTTTTCATAAATATTTTCAGTTCCCGCTGCATACTCCTTCCTCAAGTGCTAGTACTATTAAAATCGCTCCTATGAGCAGAATCAAACATGAAATCAGAACGGCGCCTTGGTTCACAGAGGAACTAAGAACTGCAAAATCAGAATGTAGAACCGCAGAAAAGAAATGACGGAGGAGTAAAGACCACGAAGATAGGAAAACATTTAAACTTCTGCACTCTAGCTATATGCTGGAAATAAAACTAAGGAAAAGAGCATTCCTCACGGAGCGAATAGATAGAGCCCAAAACTCTTCCAAGGAACTCTTCCAAATAGTGAAGGAATTTACCGACCCCAGTGCTGCGTTAGAAATCCCTAATTCTCTGGAATGGACAAATGCAGTGTCTCAGTACTTTGAAGATAAAATTACCACCATTCATCTCTCCTTTCCCGATCATCACGACCAACTGCAGCTGATTGCTCCGGTCACACCTTATCTAGATTCCCCTCACATCTTGGAGGAGTTCATTAAATGTGACCATGAGATGGTGATGTCAGCCGGTCAAAAAATTAAGTCAGGGACCCCTATAGATCTCATCCCCCCTAAACTTTTCTCTACACTTGCACCGGTGCTAGTTGGACATCTTACTGACCTTTTTAATAAGTCTTTTACAGATGCTGATTTTCTGACAATATGGAAAGCCGCTAAAGTCAGGCCCATTTTGAAAAAACCCACGGCTGACCCTAACATCCTGATAAATTATAGGCCTATATCCCTGCTCCCATACTTCAGGAAAATGCTTGAATCACTCGTGAACAAGCAGCTTGTGAACCACCTCGAAAGCCATGGACTTCTGGATCCTTCACAATCCGGTTTTAGGGCACAGCATAGTACTGAAACCGCATTGGTTGAAGGGGTTAATAACGTCAGACTGGCGCTGGATAAGCGCCGATCAGCCATCCTCGTGCTGCTGGATTTATCGGCAGCATTTGACACCATCTCCCACCGTATTCTAATTCGTCGGCTGTGGGAGATTGGTGTCGGAGGAAATGCCCTGAACTGGTTTGTTAGTTATCTGTCCAACCGCACTACGATGGTCCAAATCGGAGAACATAGTGCACATGAAAGACCTGTCAAAATGGGCGTTCCTCAGGGCTCTATATTGAGCCCAGTGCTCTTTAATATCTATATGACCCCTTTGGCCAATATATCAGAGACCATGGTTTTGATGTTCTGTCGTATGCCGATGATACGCAGATTCTTGTCACGCTAGATTCTGACTACAATGAAACCAAACAACGTTTCAAAAACTGCCTGGTACAAGTTGAAGAGTGGATGACCATCAATCACCTTCAACTAAATGGCAGTAAGTCAGAGATTATGCTCTTTGGCAAGGCGGCGGAACATTGGACAGATGACTGGTGGCCAACTAAGTTGGGCATATGCCCAGTGCCAAAGGATCATACCCGCAATCTGGGCTTCTTGTTAGATAACAAATTGTCCATGAATAGCCAAATAAACAGCATAGTTAGCACTTGTTTTGCACTAATGCGGTGCCTGAGAAAAATCTTTAAGTGGATCCCCATTCAGGCCCGCAAACCCTTGGTCCAAGGTCTTATAATAAGCAGAATGTATTACGGGAATGCTCTTCTGCTCTCTATAAATGAACACCATCTGAAGAGGCTCCAGGTTCTCCAGAACACAGCAGCCTGGCTGGTTCTTAACCCCCCAAGAAAAACATCCTCCGCTGCCTGTTTAAAGAGCCTACATTGGTTGCCAGTAAAAAAGCGTATCCTTTTCAAAACACTATGTCTGGTACATAGACAACTGTATGGAAGGGGTCCTAAATACTGGTCCAAAAAACTCAGATGGTATCAGCCATCAATGTTAATGTTAATGTTATGGTGTGTTTTATATTTAACAACAAGGGGTGGTGATGGACAGAGTTTCTGAATTAAGCAGAATACTCTCACCCAGTCAAGAGATCAGGGCTAGATCCAACACCGTTTTTTAGCTCACTGCACCATCCCAGCTCAGAACCTGGCTATATGCAAATTAGTCCGTTCCTGTCCCAGTGCATGATGGGAACAGGGCAAACCAAACTACCAAGCCAATTCTTACACTGGGAAGGAAACAAGCTCCCGGGGACCGGTTTCTGGCATTTCAGCCGTCGTCGGCCCGGCTTGCTTGAATCCTGATGGTGCAATGAGCAAGGGACTCACACCTGAGTATACCCTTCCACGCTTAGGGTGGACAAAATATTTAACAACAAGGGGTGGTGATCATCACCACCCCCTTTTTTGAATCGTTTTTGGCCACTATAGGTGTGGCAGGGTATCCTCAGACATGAGTCCCTTGCTCACTGCACCATCAGGATTCAAGCAAGCCGGGCCGACGACGGCTGAAATGCCAGAAACCGGTCCCCGGAAACTTGTCTCCTTTCTGGTGAAGAATTGGCTTGGTAGTTTGGTCTGCCCTGTTCCCATGATGCACTGGGCCAGGGACAGACTAATTTGCATATAGCCAGGTTCTGAGCTGGGATTGTGCAGTGAGCTAAATAACGGTGATGGATCAAGCCCTGATCTTTGGACTGGGTAAGAGTGGTCTGCTTAATTCAGACACTCTGTTCATCACCACCCCCTTTTTTTAATCGTTTTTGTCCACTATAGGTGTGGCAGGGTATACTCAGACATGAGATCCTTGCTCACTGCACCATCAGGATTCAAGCAAGCCGGGCCGACGACGGCTGAAATGCCAGAAACCGGTCCCTGGAAACTTGTCTCCTTTCTGGTGAAGAATTGGCTTGGTAGTTTGGTCTGCCCTGTTCCCATGATGCACTGGGCCAGGGACAGACTAATTTGCATATAGCCAGGTTCTGAGCTGGGATGGTGCAGTGAGCTAAATAACGGTGATGGATCAAGCCCTGATCTTTGGACTGGGTAAGAGTGGTCTGCTTAATTCAGACACTCTGTTCATCACCACCCCCTTTTTTTTCAAAACCATTTTTATTATCAGTTCAAGCAAGTTTCAGTACAGCCCTCCACAGTCAGGAGGAGACTGTCAACGACAGATACGAAAAGACACAACATTGATATAGCATTGAACCCAGCGTTATAGAGCAAAATATTACTAGCTACCCCTGCCCACCCAACCCCAGAAACTCCCGCCAACCCCTCCCGCAACTACCACCCCTTATCCCACCCTAACCCGGTGCACGTGATCACAGTTCTGCAGTATGAGATGATATACAAAGGTGGATCCGGCCAGCGGCCTAGGGCGTGGGATCAAAATCCAGCGGCAATGCATCATCAATGTCCAGGGGGGGGTCGAGGGTCAGGCCCCTGTAGTCCGCCCACCGTTTCCAAATTTTGTAATGTTTGCGGGGGCACCCCCGAGCTTCGAAAACAGGCTGCTCCAGACCCATGAGGAAGTCCAGACCCGCCTTCCAGGCACTGAGTGGGGGGGCGCGCTCGCTCTTCCAGGCCTGCGCCAGATCCCTCTTTGCTACCACAAGCCCCAGCAACAACAAATGGCGCTTGTAAACGTTGCCCCCGATGTTTTCAAGAACATGAAGCAGGCCCAATCTAGGGGTACGAGGCAGGTCCCACCCCAACCCCTCAGACAAACAATCCCATACCCCGGCCCAGAATCGAGTCAGCCTCTCACAGGACCACACAGTATGAAAAAGGGTGCCCCTTTCAGAACCACACCTCAGGCATTCCGGGGTTGCAATGAGTCCCGCCCGCCACAAACGGTCCCTAGTGAAATAAGCTCGGTGGAGGTATTTGAACTGGATGAAGAGGAGGCGGACAGCTATAGCAGCACCACGGGGAGATTCAAGGGCCTCGCGCCAGTCGTCCTCATCCAGGGGACCAACATCCTTCTCCCACGAGGGCTTCAATGTCGAGAGCGAAAGAGAGCAGTGTGTGACCAGAGAACGGTATATCTGGGAGACCTTCTTGTCACCCAGGTCTCCCATAAAGAGTTTCGCCTCAATGGGACTGAAGTCAGGGAGCTGCTCCAAGCCCACCAGGCTAGGAGTAAGAGCGTGGCGAAATTGGAGGTAGCGGAAGAATTGGGACCTGGGCATGTTGAATTCAGAGCTGAGATCTTGAAAGGATTTACGGGTAGTGCCAGAGAGAACATGCCCGAGGGAGGAGATCCCGATCGCGTCCCAGCCGTCGAACCCCTGCAAAGACGCCAACGCCGGGAGCAGGCCATTGCGCCATAACGGAGTCTCGGCCGTCAGCCTACCCCACCAACCCATACGGTGTAGGGCCCGCCGCCAGACCGCGAAAACCACCTGGGTGACCCTGGGAAGCAGTCGCCTCCGTCTGGCCGAGTACAGCAATGTGTGGAGGGAGGCGTCGCCCATCAGAGAATGTTCCAAGGCATAGGCCGGATCACTGCGGTCCCCATACCACCATTCGTTAAGCACAAGGAGATGGGAGGCCTGATAGTAGGACAAAATGTCCGCAGTCGCCAAGCCGCCGCAGTATGTAGAGAGGAAGCATGTGCGGAGCGCCACCCTGGAGGCACCCCAAGGCCACAGAAACCGGCCCAGCACAGAGTCGACTCTGCGGAACCACTGCGGATCAATCGAAAAGGGATGATTCTGTAGTTGGTAGAGGAGATGGGGAAAGGCCACCATCTTAAAGATGGCCGACCGGCCGTAGATGTTATGAGGCATACGCGTCCATGTCTTGATGTCCATCTGGACCCGGTCCCATACCGGCTGGATGTTCCGGTTCCACGCCATTGCAGGCGAAGCAGAGAGGAAAACACCTAGGTATTTCACACCCTCCACAGCCACCTGAAAGGATACGGCCCAAGGACAGTCCACCGCGCCACCCCCCAGCACCCATAGGGTCAACTTGCGCGGATTAAGGAACAGCCCCGACGCCCGACCAAAGTCCTGCATTAGTTCCAGGACACGAGGGCCCGTACGCTGCAGGTCTGTCATGAAGAACAGCACGTCGTCCGCATATAAAGCTATGCGGTCCGAATGATCCGCACCCCATACAAAGCCACGATAGAGCACATCCTGGCGTACTGTGGCGGCCAGCGGCTCCATGGCCAACGCAAAAAGGTAAGGGGAGAGCGGACACCCTTGACGCGTGCCCCTGGTCACTGGGAACCGAGCCGAAGCCGCCCCCGAGACACGCACCGAGTCTGTGACTTCAGTATAGAGTAGCCGGACATAAGAGATGAAGACTGGGCCGAGGTTCAGCAGCGGTAAAAGGGTAAAAAGAAAGGTCCAGCTGACCGAATCAAAGGCACTGTCGATGTCGGCCAATAGTAGCGCCGCCTGATCCTCCGAAGACCCAACCGCCTCTATTGCAGCCTGCGCCCGCCGTATATTGTGTCTCGTAGCCCGGCATGGCATAAAGCCTGCCTGATCAGGGTGAACAAGAGCTGAAATGTGTGGAAGCAAGCGGTTCGCGAGCGCCTTGCCAGGAGCTTGGCTTCGAAGTTAATAAGGGAGATGGGGCGATAAGATTCAGGGCGATCCGGGGGCCTACCCGGCTTCAGGAACACCACGATTTCGGCATGGCGCCAATCCGGTGGGAGGCGGCCATGTCCTCGCGCCTGCTCCAGGGCACGCAAATAATGCGGCCCGAGCTGTAGATGGAATTTCTTGTAGAATTCGCTGGGGAATCCGCTCGGCCCCGGCGCCTTGACCACATTGAGTTGGCCCAATGCGTCCCCTAGCTCCTCAGCCGTCAATGGAAGATCCAGGGCAGCACGCACCTCATCCGACACAGCAGAAGGGGGAACCGACGCAAGATAATCAGCAATATCAGCAGGGGAGAGAGTCTCCCGGGAGGCATATTGACGCCCATAAAAAAGCGCAAAGCTCGTGGCAAGAGTTGCCGGGTCCGTGATCGCCACTCCGGCGTCATCGACGAGACCCGACAGTGTAAGAGGCTGCAAAGTCTGTTGACAAAGCCTATGGAGCATGGTGCAAGACTTGTCGCCCCACTGGTACACCCGGCTACGGGTGGCCAACCATGCCTGGCGAGCCTCGTCCAACAAGACCGAGGAGTAAGACTGCTGAGCCTGCAGGAGCAGCCACAGTGCGACATCATCAGATGCCTCCCTGTGGCGAGCCTCAAGGTTTTCCACCCGCCCCGCTGCAGCAACAATGCTTTCCAGCTGAGTCCGGCGAGCGGATGCACACCAAGCAATATCTATACCCCGCAGCGTGGGCTTCATGCCTCCCAGACGGTCACTGCATCCATACCTACGGCAAGGTTGTCCCGCCAATACTGGGCGATTGCGCCACGGATATGCTGGGAGTAATCAGGGTGCTGCAGGTGCCACGTGGACATCCGCCATCTGAAAGGTTGGCGTGCCCTGTGCAGATCGATTTGGACCGCCACAGGGGAGTGATCAGAGAGCCCGCGAGGCCGTATCGCCGCCCCCTTCACTCTAGCAAGGAAGGCCCTCGGAACAAACACACAATCCAGGCGCGAAAGGGAGCCATGGACAGCCGAGACATAAGTGTACTCTCGCCGCTCAGCATGCAAGTGCCTCCACACATCCGCCCATCCCAGGCCATCAATCATAGCCCCCAGCCGCGTAGGGGGGGACACCAGCGCCACTCCGGGCCTCCTCTGCCGGTCCAATGCAACATCCACTACATCGTTCCAGTCGCCACCAATCACAGCCAGGGAGTGGGGGAGTTCAGTCCATAAGGCAAACAACCGTTCAGCTAAGGCCCATTGCAAGGGAGGGGGGGCATACACACAGCCAAAGACCACAGGCTCTGCACCAATCTTCCCTTGAACAAACACAAAACGCCCCTGGGGGTCGAGCCATTGACGCTCATGAGTGTATGCCAGCCGCCTGTGAATAAGAATGGCCACCCCCCTGGAGCCCCTAGTAAACCCAGCATGGAACACCTGGTGAAAGCCAAAGCGCTGCAGACTCAGAGCCGTTGTGCCTAGCATGTGCGTTTCTTGAAGAAGGAGCACATCCGCCAGGTCCCTCTTAGCCCAGCGAAGCACCGCCCCCCGTTTAATCTTGTCCAAGAATCCCCGGACATTTCAGCTAAGAACATGCATGGAAGAGCTCGGAGGCGCTAAATGAGGGACATCAACCATTAGCACAACGTACCAAGCCCCACCATCCACGGCCCCCGGCCCAGGCCCCAGACCCCACAGTTGCAAAATTCAGGAAGACCACGTGCACCCCATGAAACAGGACCCCGATACCCACAACCCCCGAAGAACAAACCCCCCCAATCAGCCACCCAACAACCCATGACCCCCCACCCCAATACCTCAAGAAACGATGAAGTATCTGTCGCGGCATGCGGTACTTCAGGCCCAGAACATAGCGCCGAAGGTCAGACATGCCAATGGATCCCAAGTAACCCCCCTACCACCAACCAAGCACACTCCCAAACACACCCCCCAAACCCAACAGGAGGAGGCAGCCCCTAGAACTTGCCCCAACCCCCCCCCCCCCCCAGAATATGGCACAAGCAACGGTGCATGATAAAGAGCATCAGTTCACTGAGTCCCAAGCATTAGTCAAAGAGCCAGGTAATACTGCACCAGGTTACGCCTGAACCGTTGACTGGCAGGCGGCCGCCGCAGTGGATGGCCACAGAAGAAAAGCAAGGATCCAAAAGTCGGCGAACAGTAGTCAGGGTCCCCTGCCAGAGTTGTCTGTCTCCGGCTGTGTGTCCCCCAAGAGGGGGTCTCGAGACAGGGACCTCCGCCTCGAACGAGACTTGCGGTGCCGCTTCCCTTTGTTCGGGTGGTCGCTCCGTTCCTGGGAAGAACTGCGTGAGGAACCGGAGTGCAGCCCCGGCTGGACATGTGGTCGAAGCCGGACCGCCTCGTCAGTCCAGGCGAAGACAGCCTCCGGAGAGTCAAAGAAGTGGGTCTTCGAATTGAAGATTACGCGGAGGCGGGCCGGGTAGAGCAGCGAGTATTGGATCTTCAGGCCCCGTAGCTTGGCCTTGGCCGCCAGAAAGGAATGTCTCTGCTGCTGGACCAGCTTGGTATAGTCCGGGAAGATCATAATTTTACAGTTATCGAACAACAGGGTATCTTTGAGTCGAGCCTCCCGGAGGATGACGTCCCTGTCGTGGTAGTTAAGGATCCGAGCAATGATCGGGCGAGGCCGCTCCCCAGCCGGCGGCTTTTGTGTCAGGGCGTGGTGGGCGCGCTCCACCACGAAACAGCGCGACAGGGCGTCCGGGGGTAACCAACTCTCTAGCCACCGGGATAGGAAAACAGCCATAGGCCCCTTCTCGCAGTCCTCCGGAAAGCCTACAAATCGCAGGTTATTCTGTCGTGCCCGTCCTTCGGCATCCTCCACGTGGAGCGCCAGGCCCCGCTGCGTCTGCTCCAAGTCGGTGACTCTCTTCTTCAGGGCGCCGACGTCGCCCTCCACCGTCGTGACCCTGGTCTCTGCCTCCGTGATGCGAGCGACCGCGTTGCGAAGGTCCTGGCGCAACAGCATAACATCGGCGCCCACCGCGCCAATCTTCGCATAAAGCATATCACGAGATTGCGTGATGGCTGTCAGCAGCGCGGCATTGTCCGGGCCAGCAGTCTGACTCTCTCCGGCTGCTCCGGCACCACCCCCGGGGCCGGTGAATTTGTCAATGGGTCCCTTCGAGGCGGGAAGGCCACCTTTGCCTTTCATCATGGCCGCCGCCGGGGTAGTCCGGTGATGAGCACCCGCTGCGGGTCACCCCGCGGAAACAGTCAGCGGGCAGGGTCCTGGGCTTCCGCGGCACAACAATCCTATGGGACCAGTTCACCCCCAGCCCGTCGGGATACGGGCCAGAACAATGGGAAAGGCACTTCACCAGGGCGCGGGCATCACAAGGCAGGAGCCCAGGGCAGAATCGCCGGATTGGCGCCTCCAGTCCGTCCGCCCCAGGTAGCGCCGCAGACCCCTCGAGTCCGTAAGGGCAGGCCAGCCAGGATGGACTTTAGGTTCGTATAACCGATTCGTCGGAACACCACTCCACAGGATGCGACCAACAGGTCCTCCGTCTCACAGCTCCAGTGACTCCGCCCCAGTGGTGCGGGCGGGGATGAATGACGCCTAGCCGGCGGCCAGGGATATCCGGCGGGCAGGACAAAAAATCGAGGTCCTGGCTCACCACGCGGCAAGTAGGCCCAGCATGCACAGAGTCCAACGGCCGTGCCGGCGGGGGTCCAGGGCTCCAACAACCACACCACCGTGTTCCGCCGGACTCTAGCAATCTCCTGCACTAGTAGAGATGAGGGAAGAGAGTGTAGGGCAAGGATAAATTAGCGGATAAGGATCGGGCCGGCAGGAGCTCTACAGAGCCGCGTCCGCCATCTTCGCCCTCAAAGCCACGCCCCCACCACCCCCTTTTTTGAATTGTGTTTTATATAGCGCTCGGCTACTTTAAACCCAAAAACGAACAGGGGGCAGAGGCAATAGGGGGGAAAAAAAACTACTGAGCGAACTACCATGTTTTCAGATCCTTCCTGAAAGTCAACAGGAAAGGATTCCTTCAGAGACTAACCGGCAAGGTATTCCACAACTGGGGCGCTAGGCGCCTGAAAGACCGGCCGCCAACCCTCTCTCTTCTTATGACCGGGACCGAGTCCAGAGCCAACGACTCAGACCTCAATGATCTAGTAGGTTGGTAAAAGACCATCCGCTTTTGGATGTATTTTGCCCCGGACAAATGAAGCACTTTGAAGGCCAAGGTGAGCGCCTTGGAAAATGATACTTTTTTGAATGGGCAGCCAATGCAAAGTTTGCAACAGATCAGAAACCCTGGTGTGCCGATGGAGTCCAAAGATGGCACGCGCCGCAGAGTTCTGAACTATCTGCAGGCGCTGAAGAAGATATTCTGGCAGACCCAAATACAGAATGTTCACGTAATCAAGGCGCGATCCAATGAGCGCCTGAACCGTGGATTTTCTGTGAGCCAGCGAGAGAAGAGGGAGAAATTTACGAAGCATCTTGAGAATGCCGAAGCATCTCCCTGTAAGGCCAAGGATCTAGGGCTTCATAGACAGATGATTGTCAAGCTTTATCCCCAGGTTCTTGGCCGATGTAGAGGCAGCCGAAGGCGGAGACATATTCTCAGGCCACCAGGCCTGCCAGATGGGATCCGACCGGCAGCCAAAGAAAAGCACTTCGGATTTGTCAGGATTGCACTTGAGGCTGTGTTGCTGGAACCATTTAAACACAGCCCCAAGGCAGCCTCTAATACTCTCCGCATCAAAATCAGCCCCCTTTCCACACGTGAAAAGGAGCTGCATATCGTCGGCGTATGACAAGATCTGGGCCCCAAAGGACTCCGCCAGCGCTGCCAGAGGGGTCATAAAGATACTAAAAAGGGTCGGACTCAAAATAGACCCCTGCGGGACTCCCACCTCTAATGGTGGCACCACGGCGGAAAAAGGAGGGGCCCAGACCGCCTGACACCGTCCTGCTAGGAAAGATCTGAACCAGTTGTACACCGTCTCCCGCAGACCGATCTCATTAAGTCTGACAAGGAGACCCTCATGGGGGAAGGTGTCAAATGCCGCTGATAGGTCGAGCATTACCAGCATAGCCTTGCCTCCTGTATCCAGTACCTCCTTGATGGCTTCTGTAACTTCCGGCAACGCAATCTCAGTGCTCAAGTTGGTACGAAAGCCTGACTGCGTGCTGTGAAGGAGGTTGTTATTTTCGAGGAAACTGGAAAAGGATACCTGAACATGTTTCTCAACTACTTTGGCAATGGCTGGCAGGAGGGAGATAGGCCTGGATATCAAGATATCTCAGGTCCAAGAATGAATTCCTATTAATACCTCTGAGAGTACGTACCTCAAGAAATGGTGGCCGAGCATTCTCGTGTTTGGCCCCAGCCGCATGGAACACAATTCCGCTCCATCTCTGTAACTCCACTGACCATGGCCGTTTTAGCAATGGACTAAAGACCTGGTTATTTGCAAATTAATACCGTTTTCTGATGTCAGAGTCTGCCGCAGGCGCCATGAGACTTCCTGGAAGTGATTTGTGACCCACATTTCAGTGCCTCTTCCCATTTCGCCTCCCTCCCTCACAGCTCTCTCCAAGCATGCATCTGTCTCTCCCCTCACCACCATGCCTGCCTCTACCCCTCCTTACCTTTCTAACCAGCCTAACTTTCTACCTTCCTGTTATACCTGGTAGTGAACCTTTCATTTCATGCCTCGGTTGTATTGCCTACGCATTCAAATTGAGTAGGTCACTGCAGTGCTCCCAACTCGACTTCGAGAGCCAGCCCCCTAGCCTCTCAACATGCCCAGATATGACAACACGGTACAAAAGGGGGTGGTGATGGACGGAGCATCTGAACCAATCAAACACTCACACCCAGTCAACAGATCAACAGGTCCATCACCACCCCCTTTTGTACCGCAGATATAACAACAAGCATTGGCATAGCCAATAGGTCTCGCCTTTGGGACCTGCTGCATAACTAAATACTTATAAGGTTTCAAAGGTGGACCTATTGGATATGCCAATGCTTGTTTTTCTCAGCTTGGCCTGAGCATTACCCGATCCTGATTGTCTCCCATTTTAGCCTCGCCCCTATTGATTAACATTAGCCATGCCCCTTCATTTGCCAGGTTAGCCCCCCCGGAAAAAAGTCTACGGATGCCCATGAGCATTTTTAAGGATATCAATGTTCAAAGTTCGCAAAATTAATAATTTTGTGTGCAATAACGCACCGATGAAGTCAATGGGAAGAAACATAAAAATGCATATAAAATCATACAGTTGGATTTCAAGTTTCAACTTCAGGATTTAAGTAAGTAGTAAGGCCTGGTCCAATGTTCCACCATCGGATTCTAGGATCCATCGCAGATTCAGCCGGGAGCAGGGTGCTGAGGTCTCTGGTAGCTGTGCGTTATGTAAAAGGGGGCCACCTGAAAACACACTGTACAAGGGGACCTAGAGGTAAGTCTGAGGGGTCCCACTCGAGAGAGAGGGTCACAAGCGCCTTAGGAACACGGGAGCACAGCTGCTTCATTGGTACCCAGGCCAGGTGGGCTGGCTGCAGAGTGGATAGGTCAGCCTGGCGGCGCACGTCAAGATGTTCTTGTGGTTAGAAGCAGGCAGCTTGGAGAGGCAATTACGGGACAGCTGGGCCACTCACAAAGTGTGTCTCACTGGTCTTGCTGTCCCTCGATGGGTGCTTGTTTCCTGGGCAGTTTGAGTTCAGATTGGACTATTCATCTTGTTGAATGCTGCAGAGGGTCTGGTAGGTCCTGGTATCACCATACTTGGCGGGAAGGCAGATCTGACCCTCTGGACCTGGCGTACAATGTTTGGTTTGAATGCTGCGTCGGAGTAACCAGGGAGCAGCAAGCAGGTAAAACTGGATTCTGCGGTTCGGTGTCTGTGTGCTGCAGGGGAGTGGTACCTCCACTTTTTGGCAATTTGCAGAAGGCTAGAGGACCTTTGGGGTACATGGGGGCCTCACAGTTGCAGGACGAGACAGCACACCATGATTGTCAACTTCTTAAGGCATTGGATAGAGTTTTGTGCCAATTTCTTAAGCCGGGCTTCAGTCCTCGGGTCAGCAGCTCTTCTTTGTTCTTTTTTTCTCTGTGTCCATCAAATCTGAGTTCAGGGTCCAAGGATGCCATCTAAATACTTAATGTAGGGGTGTTAAAGGGGGAGACAGGCAGTAGCCAATGGGCTACCTACCTTTATAGTGCCTACACTTCAAGAGGATGACTTCCTGTGGGAAGGGACGCTACCTTGACCTTAATTGGCTAATTCCCCTCAAAACTAGATGGAGGGAAATGAAAAACGGGGCCCACATTGCCTGCCCCAGCCTTAGGGGTGGTGCTGGTTGAATGAGGACCCACCTCCTAGCCTACCTAATTTTCCCCCTGTCCTCCCGCCAAATGTAGAGCAGAAAAAGAGGGTTGGCATTCTCCACTAGCTGGAGCTGCCTGGGTTCACTTCAAAGGTAGCATCCCCTTTGAAGCTTCCCGCCTTGGTAGGCAATCCTGTCCTGGGGAAGGTGTGAAGCACCTTTGCCCAGAGCAGGCTTCGTTTCTGGACTCTGAGAGTGCTGGCCCTCAACCTACGAGGTCAGAAACATGTCTGGTGCTGACAGGCTGGCTTAAACTCGTCAGAGACCACACCAGTGCTTGGAAGGTTTTCATGCGACCCTCCATAGAGTGTCATGCGTGCGTTAATTTATAAATCCAACACTGGCATCAATGAGTATTTATTAAGACAAGATGTTCAGTACCAAACATCTTTGGGTACTGTGAAGCCATCATGGAGTTAGGAAACTCGTAATGACACGTATCCTACCCATGTACACTCTATGGCTTCCCTGTGCACTTACAATATCCAAGAATGGAATTTATGTTGTAGATTCATATCTGCTTGTGCTGATATGGCCCCACATGGGATATAGTGCACTCTGCCTTACAGCTGTAAGACCTACACTAGGGGTGACTTACCTATACCTCAAGCTGTGAATGGGGCATGCCAAAAAGGGCTGGTGCCATGTTGACTCTTCGGTTTTCTCTGCACGAAGACACACAGCTTGCAATGGCAGCTTGAATAGTCTTGGTGAGGGGTCTCTGGGGTGGTACAATTGTTGCTGCAGCCCCAGGGGACCCTCTTCAGTCCCAATGCCCTAGGTACCATTTACTAGGAACTTACAGGGGTAGCAGATGTTGTGCCAATAGTGGAGCAGTTCTAGGAAAGAGATTTTGCACTGGGAACCTAGTTAGGAGGGACCCAGTGCACTTTCAACTCAAAATCACATCATAAATAAGGCTCCCTGTTTTCCGTTTTTACTGATTTTTACAGCTAAATACAGACAGAAAACATTCATTTTCTTGTCTGTATTTATTTTTAAATGTGGATAAACACGGAAATCTTTGAGTAATTCTAAATACTGTCTGCCATGATTCCCAGGCCAATAGATGTGGATTGATAGATAAGGGGGTTAAAAAAGAAAGGATTTTTAGTAAAGAGGCTTTAACATAAGTAGATATGCACAAGGTTGATACTGACATTTGCATATTTTCATATAAGTGCACTGATTTATCTTCGGTGGGTGTTCACAGCACTGAAACCTGGCAGACATTCAAGCGTGAGTGCATTTTTATTGGTTATATTAATGTGGAAATATACTAATTTCAGCTTAATTATCCCACAAAAACCAAAATAAAAATGGATAAATACAGATAAAATCAGCAAAAAATAAATATGGATAAATACAGACTGATATAACAAAAAATAAATACAATGAAATCGGGAGCCCTAATCATAAACCAGGCAAAAAGTGGTGGCTAACCATGTCCAAACAGGCACTTTCCTACAAATACACTAAGTGACACAGGGTAAACAAGCAAAAAAGAGAGCCACAAGTACATTGTGCCAACTATGTGATATCACTACTTGATACTGGTGCACAGATAATACCAAACACATGCATCTAGTCAGCCAAGGCCATAAATGTGATTCAACCCAGTGCTCATCTTGAGCTGGTGACTACCACAGGGGCCACCAACACTCTTTTTGGTG
Organism: Lissotriton vulgaris; assembly: GCF_964263255.1. NCBI lineage: Eukaryota > Metazoa > Chordata > Amphibia > Caudata > Salamandridae > Lissotriton > Lissotriton vulgaris. Next base: position 1,612,426,487 of record NC_141687.1, on the reverse strand, counting down.
ACCTGCACTTATTTTCCTGCTTCAGACATTTACGGTAGCAAGACAGGGAAAAATAAAGTGGAAAGTTGGAAGAAAATCAATCATAAAGGGGGAAAACGGGAAATTGCAAGAATGAGACAAAGAGACAGGGAGTGTATAGTAGTGGAATAAAAAGGCATGAGGTGGATGTAAGACTACTCAGCCTTCACATTGGGCATACTGACATTTAATTGCAGTGGCCGGAGACTTATGAGCATGGCTTTCTGCACCAGCACTTATTATTTTACAAATGAAGTACTGAAAACCGAGCTGCACAAAGTAGTACACACTGGAAGTAGTGCTTTTTTAGTGTTCCATTCTACCGCATCATCATCATAGAGGGCATAAAGAACTCGATGAAGAAGGTGAGAGCACCCAGAATAAATAGAGCTGTTTAGGGTTATCTATATGTGGACAACCACATACTGCAGATACACTAAATTCCTACCCCAATATTTTGAGCTAAAACAGGGAAGTTCGAAGCTAAACTAAAATGCTGCACTGCCCCAAAAGATGAAATGGCCTCCAGGATATGTCAGTGCAAGGGGTTTAATCAGACTGAGAGGTCAAACAAAAGATCAAACAGATTCTCAAAATCATCATTGTCCCAGCAGCCTGCATCAGATACTGGTAGCCATAATTGGATGACCACAAGGTACTGCAATATATGCTGTTTTTTCTCCCTACTGGTGTATTTTACAAGTAGAAATCCTACCAGTAAGGTCCATTTGTTTTGTAATTGGTGGACTGGTGGTGGCCCCCAGTGAAAGTACATTAAAGGCCAACACAGCTACAGTATTAAAACTGGATACCCTAGTTCTCACACAAGCTTTAAGAAAATAAAATGGCTGTATGATAGTAATTTCATGTATTGAAGCTGAGGAAGCACCCATCTCACTAGAGTGTTATGGTCTTTTGCTGAGAATTCACTGGATAATACCAAAAACATGAGTGCCAGACCATAAGTGGTAATCCTGTTCCCCGTTCACACAGGGATCTATTAGCATTTCAGTGTGCGAGTGGCATATTTGCAATCAGTATAAAAACATTGTAGAGGTGTAAGAAACTGGACGAGGTGGAGAGGGCATGTAAAGAAGGCATGAAAGCAATGAGTCTCAAGGAGAAAAGAAGAGAGTTTATGCAATTTATAAAGACTGATGGCACCAAGTAGTTGGAGGAATCAATAACTAATATTGTGAAACAATTAGCAGGTCCTTAGGCAAAATATAGGGAAAGATCTACAAAAAATTGTGCAATGCAGCACAGCAACCAAAGTTTCTGTGCTATCCTTTTGGGGACAGAGTAGCACGAAACCATCTTCTCGCCCTGTTCTGGCAACGTTTAAGGCTACCTAGTGCGAAATGGAAGGGTACCCTTTCAGTACAAAATGTTTTGCCTAAACATTCATAAACAATTCAGAATATTTACAAGCTAATTCTGCTCTGGCATGACTAATTGTGAACAATGAACCACACATCATCCTTGAAGATAAACTGTTAAAAAAAGATAGGTCATTGTATGACATTGTTCTAGAGACTGGTTAATTCTAATAATGAATATGGCGAAACACCTACACAATGCTATTTTAGTAAAGATAAAAACCAGTGAGGATGGCTGAAGACCCCAAATACAGATTGGTATCTTCAAGAAAAAACATGAAGAAGTGAATAAAGAGGTGAGATTAAGGAATTCCTCCCACAGAGTAAGATCAACAAGCTTCAAAAATATATAAACATTGTCTTTTGAAAATCTATCTCAGTATATACAAACTTTTTAAAAAAAAAGACGAAGATAGCACAGAAGCAGAGAGGTTGGCCCTGAAATTCTGACTCTGAGAGCTGGACCAGTGATGACTCAAACAATAGCAAAGGGAGCAATACTCAAAGTAAAAGAGGAAGATGGGTGAGCAAAAGGGTTCACTGACAGAATATCGACATCTAAAATATCCCCATTCCACACTATTGAGTTATAAATATAGATGTCAAAAATATCAACATCCTATATTTATAATGGTAAGTACAAAAATATCAATGTCATAATTATAGTTGTAACAAATATATATATATGAAAAGAAAGTTTGCCGTTGTGTTGAGTCGCACTCAAACTCAGTACACTGCTTAAGCAGGCGGCCCCTGTGCAGACACACACCACCTCACTCTTTCCACGTCAACAACTTTCGGGCTTGCGCCCTTCATCATTGGGCGTTGTTTAGACAAAATGATGGCATGCAAGGACCAACAGTAACATCCCCTTTATTATCATCAAAATGGCGTACAGGTGAGTATCACGCACTGATTTGTGGGACTGGTAGTCAACTAGTCAACCAAGTAGATTGCTGCCACAAATTGTCAATAAAAAGTTCTTAGGGGCTTGTGTATGTCCTGCCATAACACCCGCCTGACATGCAAAACAGCTCCAAGTTGCTCTGTTTTCTCCATGCCCTAATAAGCAGGAACAGACTTACATGGATATCGTGATGGTGCTGCTCGTGGTCCAGGCAGGACCACTTTATGTGAAAAAAAAGATTGCCGTTGTGTTGAGTCGCACTCCAACTCAGTAAGCTGCTTAAGCAGGAGGCCCCTGCGCAGACACACACCACCTCACTCTTTCCTTGCCAACGCGTTTCGGGCTTGCGCCCTCATCATTGGGTGTTGTTTAGACAAAATGATGGCGTGCAAGGACCAACAGTAACATCCCCTTTATTATCATCGAAATGGCGTACAGGTGAGTATCAAACACTGATTTCTGGGACTGGTAGTCAATTAGTCACCCATGAGGGTTGCAGCCACAAATTGTTAATAAAAAGTTCTTAGGGGCTTGCGTATGTCCTGCCACAACTCCCGCCTGACTTGCAAAACAGCTCCAAGTTGCTCCGCTTACTCCATGCCCCAATAAGCAGGAAAGGACTCACATGGATCTTGTGATGGTGCAGCTCGTGACCCAGGCAGGACCACTTTATGTGAAAAAAAAGAAAAAGATTGCTGTTGTGTTGAGTCGCATTCCAACTCAGTATGCTGCTTAAGCATGCAGCCCCTGCACGGACACACACCACCTCACTCTTTCCTCGCCAACGCGTTTCAGGCTTGCACCCTTCATCATTGGGTGTTGTTTAGACAAAATGATGGCGTGCAAGGCCCAACAGTAACATCCACTTTATTATCATTGAAATGGTGTACAGGTGAGTATCAGGCACTTATTTCTGGGACTGGTAGTCAATTAGTCACCCATGTGGGTTGCTGCCACAAATTGTCATTAAAAAGTTCTTAGGGCTTGCATATATCCTGCCACAACTCCCGCCTGACTTGCAAAACAATCCCTGGCGCGTTTCGATGCCTTGCATCTTAATCATAGGGTCGGGGAAGAGCAGAAACCTGGAGTAGACTACAGTCTCTTTTCTCCCATCTTAGCAACCAACCTCCAGTGAGCGGCTCGCTGGGTACCGTGGTCTAAGATGCTCTTCCCCCGACCCTATGATTTAGATGCAAGGCATCAAAATGCGTCAGGGACTGTAAATTTGTTGGGAAAGTTAGCCGGTTTGAAAATTAAAGTTCAGTTGAACTTCTTTCGTGTGATTTGCGTCTTTCTGCACAGGGGCAACTATGGTATATAGAATTGGAAAGATTGTAAATAAAAATTATGTACATACTGTAAAAACCTCAAATGATAATATTTCTATGTCTATTGGTAAATTACAATCAGCAAGCCCACTGGGGCAGAATTGATGCAGAAACATAAGCATACAAGAACATTTTTGAAAATGAATTTGATTTACACTTGCAAATAATCGCTTTCATATTATTGACATATTGAGTTGAATGATGAAATATTCAAAATCAAAATTAGATTTGTAGCAATAATCGAACACACAAGATATCATTCCACATGGCAGTGGGTTTCCATTGGCGCCCACGGCCGCGGTGGCGGGCGCATTTTCCTGGCGGTTTGCATCGCACCGCGGCAGACAGGAATTGGGCTATGTTTGTCCATAATAATATGGAGGAAATGAGGACCGGTGCTTGCGTGCAGAAAATTGCATTTTCTGCCACCCTCTGACACCCCGGTAGTGCCTTTGCCCACCATCCTAATGAGAGCCTTAGCGTTGTTGCAAGATAATCTGATAAGGACCCAATAAATATCATACATCAGTGGGTAATGTAACACGTTTCCATAAGTCCCTTCATTTCTCCTGTAGACATAAGAAGCCACGATGAAACAGAATGAGCCCCCTTACAGAGCCGAAAGATATCATTATGAATATTATTATGACTGATCATTTAAAACTGTCAGTACATTCTAACGTAACCCAAATGGTAGAAACAATTACATTTGTATAGAAGATTATCATTGACTATACACAATACATAAATAATAAACAAAATGTAATGGGAGGCTGCTTCCAATAAGTCTAATCACTGGCAATCATTCTGAGTAGCACGCTAACTCATTGTTCTTTTGCTCACCATGCCAGCTCAGTTTGGATCCAGCCATATGCAAATCAGTCTTGACCCTGTTCCTCATTGGAATAGTCCAGCCCGAACTGCCAAGTCAGGTCTTCCTTGAATCGGAATGCAAGCAACCCAGGACTAACAACATTTGAAATTCCTTTGTTTTTCTTCTTTCCAACCTTTTTAACATTATAGGGGTGACATCAACACAGTGTGTCTACAGAGGCATATCGCCCATTCCTCTCATGATCCTGTGAAATGTCCCGCTGAAGGTGAGGATAAAAGCCTTATGCATGATCCACTCATCTCATATGTGTTTCTGTGTGCATGGCAGTGCACCACAATGTTTTGCCAACACTGCCTATAGAATGTATGTATAATCCTGAAGCGGATTTTACATTGCATCTTCTTGCATGTGACCGTGCTATGTAACATGTAAGGATTATTTTAACTATTTTCTCTGATACCTATGATGTATGAGTACCTGAGAATGTGAGCAAAATATGTTTTGTTGCAGGATTGAACAAATCAATATAAAGTAGGGTGAGTTAAACCCTAGGCAGGTTTATACAAAATATACAAAAGAGGTTGAGACAAAATCCTATTGTACACAACCCTACAGTGGGAAAAATAATTTGAGACTTACAAGGTGCACAGAACCAAAAATTCAAACTCTTTCAAAGGAAAATTTCCAACTTAAAACGAATAATGTTGTTCAGAACCGTTATTTTGGAAAACCGTAATGTTCCTTGCTCATAATCATTCAACGCAAAATTAGTAAAGTCACATATTCAATGTCAAAAATTCATATTCTTCCTTGTGTGTATTTTTAAGAAAACTTTTTATTCTTTTTCAAACTCTTCTTCTCCTAAGATTAAAAACCACAGTAGCCAATGCGTTTCATCCTAAGAGACTTCTTCAGGGCTTCTTTAAAACTGTTCTGATTGATGATAATGGATTCAGACATGAAAGAGGGACTTATTTCTCAAAACCTGTGTTACAAATGATTTCTCACAGGGGACCACTTTATGTTTGGCACAGAAGGTTTTATCACAGTTCACTAGTGTGTTCTCTAATGACATTTTAGGAGTACGAGTGCTCCGGAACATAGATTCAGGCTATGGTATTCGGCAAGGTGAAAAAGATGCATGTTTAGTGTTGCATGTTGTTTGTGCTCACTAATAGAGATAATATCTCATAATTGTAGTCCTATTAAAAAGCCTATTTAGGACAAAAACACTAGTTCTAATGAGCCTGGGATCCATAATGTCCACTCAAAGTAAGGCTGACATATGTTGACTAATTTGAGGGTGCAAGGACACTATAACCCTTAGATACCCAGAACTTGATTTTATTAGGCCTTTTATGCCTTGGGCACCTATATTAAAGGTGTACCTGGGTGACCCAAAGGTATTTGTATTTTTTAAAGACCCTGTAAGAAGAAAGATAATATCTAAAAGTGCTCCCCTTAATATGATTGAGCCCCACCCTGGTTTATAGGGACCAGGGTGAGATCCATTGATGAAGCATACAGCTAATAGAGTGGCTGAGGGTTTAACAACAAACGTTATAAGGATTCCTTGCATTTTTTCAGATAAATTTAGTCACATTTGTATCTTGTGTCAAGAGAGAAGAGTGCTTGATACCTGTTGTGGTTATAGTATTATTTAGAGGGATAGTATTCTATCCCCAGAACATGCCTACCACAACTCCCTGTAAGTGAATTTTCTTTTTTACATGATTATGTATGTCTATAAGTATTTTTACATTTCACACATCGGATGTGTGGTGTACAAAGTAGCACCCATGCAAAGTGCGAAATGTAAGAAATAAAAACATGTCTCACACCTTGCGCCAGCATCAAGGAGGCATTATTTTCTAACACTTTTAGTAGAAACCAGAGTAGTTACTCTGTAATGCCAAAATATTGCACATGGAACACCACCTTGATGCAAAGAAACAGAAAGCAGCACAAAGAGCTATTTGTGCTTCAAAAAAGGGCACTTTACTAAGGTATTAAAAGGTTTTGTTGGAAAATAAATATCGTAACAATACTTTGTGCCACTTTGCCTTACTTTGTATGACTTTGCCAAGGCGCAGTCATCATAAATCTTTCCTGCAAAGAACAAGTTTCAGATATCTGAACAGAATCAAAAAGTGTTATGAACAAATTGCTCTTTTTTTTGTTGAGATTCTTGATTAATTATTTAAGAGAATAAAGATTTCAGAGGATCGGGTAGATGTGTCATGGAATAACATTTTGAATAATGAATAATCAATCCTACAATTGGTATTGGGTAAAAAAATAACATTTGATATACTCCAGAACCAGACAAGATGGCGAATGCTGCAATTTGAATTTGGGAGAAGCCCGGAAGAGAATGATGTGATGACTAGTGATGTGAGGACTTTCTTATTAACATATTATATAACAGTGTTTTCAACAATATTAGTTCTACCAATAAGGAAAGTGAAATTCAAAATGCATAAAGACCCATTTATTCCCAAAGGTAGTTACCCTGTGGGACATATTTCTAGGAGGGATCCCCTTAATTATTGCAAAATCACTCATAAGCCAAATGCAATTTGCATAATAAAGCACAGGGCACAAAGGATTTCCATCCTAAATGCACTGAATCTAATCATATATAACACAATGCAACATTCAGGATCATAGTGCAGATAATCCAATGCTCCAAAAGTGATTCTATAAACAACATATATGAAATGAACAAAGACACTGTACAGTTCACAACGGTTATTTTCAATACCCAAAAAAAGTCCAAAACAAGGTGATTGCATCCCTTTAAAATAAATCATGAGAGTCAACCAAAAGGGAGGGCTTGTCAATGAGAAATTAGCACCTGAGGACTCAGTCTCTCATCGCGTGCATGGAGGTGTAACAAGGAGTAGGGATATGTTCTACCACTTGAGGATTAAATCAGAACATTTGTTGGAGAAAAAGATGGTTATCTGTTTAACCAGTGAAGATTTCGTATTTCACAACATTTTATAATTGTTTAAGATTGGGCCAGGAACGATTGTTCTGGGTTTTCAATTGTTCAGTGCTTACTTCCAAGTGTGTCCACAACTTAGATGGTTGGCCTGACGAGACCCTTAGATTCACACAAGGTTAAAACATTTACAGACCCTCCCTTTTTGTTGACTCTTATGATTTATTCTACAGGGATGACATACCAATTCATACAACCTTGTTTTGGACTTTTTGAATATTGAAGACAACCATTGGGAACTATACAGTGTCATTGTTCATATTTGTTGTAAATAAAATCACTTTTTGAGCACTGTGTCTTCTGCACTGTGAAACTAATGTAGCATTTTGTTATATATGATTGGATTCGGTGCATTAAAGATGGAACTCTTTGTGTCCTGTGCTTTATTATGCAATTTACATTTGTTTTATGATTGATAGTGAAATACTTAGGGGAATCCCTCTTAGATACAAACAATCTTCATATTCACAGGATAATTGTTTTTATTAATACTTACTTACCCTCGTCCACATGGCCTTGTGGGGTTATTCCTTTGCTGCTGTACACTAGAGACCTATTTGGGCTTAATTCAAACAGGAAAAAATGGGCAATGAATCTGGAAACCTTTCAGACATACTTAGTGAAAGATTGAATATTAGCGGCCCCCTTGAAGCATGTTTTGTATGGTTTGACATATACCAAGCAACAAAACATAGACAAAGAGAACCTGGATTGAGTTGATAATTTAAAGAAGTTCGGGCCACAAACCAGAAGAAGTACCCCAAAACGCTCCGGAGAAGTGGGGGTTCTTGGTAGGTGGACCGGTGTCTAGGGGTCGGCGGAGCTTGCGGAATTGCACTACTCGGAATTCTGCGGAGCTGCATAAAAACTGCGGAGTTGCTCCACAACTCAGCACCCCCGTACACACCAACTGTTGCATTAGTTTGCAGAGCTGAAAGGATGGACGAAGCGCAGATGGATTTGGGCTTGCGGGAGTTGTCTCGGTAAGCCATAATGTTAATCGCTTACCTCTCTCCCTGTACAGACTTTTGTCATAAAGACCTCAATAATGACCCCTTAAAGTATCTTGGTTGTATACGCATATTGACAGGCCTGCCCTGCTCATTAGGTGGTCTGCTGTGAGAAACTGGACCATCGAAACTGTTGCAAACTACACAATTTTACCTGTCAGCTCCAATCTCCCGAGACACCACAGGTGATTACTGAGCAGCACACATCGAAGATGTACACCACGCCTCACTCTACAATACACCAAAAAATGACAACCTGACAGGCCCAACCAACAATGCCTGTGACTACGACTGCTTCTTACCCCAATGCCTTGGGTCTTCTTGGACAGGCACACTGCCCTCAACCACCATGAGAAGGAAACTCTTGGAGCATGGAAGATATGGCCTAAAAAGCACAACGTTTTAACATATTAACCAAAAGCGTCATTAAAGCAAAGCCAAAGACCAGAGCAGTGTCCTGGGCATGCAAATTGCAGGGGAAACACCCATAACCATGAATCTGCTACAATGCATGCAATCACATAGCATGACATTACAAAGCAAGTGGCATTACATTGCATGCTATCACAACGCATGCCATTACAACGCATATGATTTTAGCAAGCATGCCTTACAACGAATTTCGTTGTAAAGGCATGAATGGTAAATGCATATGTACATGTAAGTAGAAGGTATACATTTTTGATTTGCTGCATCAACCTTGTGTGCACGCCTGATTTCCTTTCGTTGGACTTCTGTCATCGCCATATCTATATTCACTGAAAAAACCATAGGTTTCACACATGTTATAGTTATCTGGACATTTCACTCATACAAAACCATGGAAATTCCCCCATTATAGTTAGTTTAGCGAACTATAACTCGCGCGCCAGCAATGCACTGCTGATGACGTCACATATTACATCACTCATGACATGGTCAGTGACATCACTCATGACATCACTGATGACATCTCAAATGACATCACTCGGGTGTTAACGAAGTCCTTCCAACCTTAATACCAGGTAGAAAACATAGCATTATCATGCTTAGTAGTCTCTTACCTCATATCGTTCTGCAAGTCCTCTGTTCGTTCGCATCCCACCCGTGTACAGGAGAACAAGTCCAACTTCCGTGTCTGTGCTGATAACATGTTGCGCAGACATGGAGAGAGGACTATCAAGTTTTGCTTGTGTACTTATGATCTACAATCACAGCATCTGTGTGCTCCATAAACATCATTGTTTAAGACTCTCAATACATATTGAAAGAGAACTTGGAATTCGATGTACGATCTATACTGTGGAGCCCTGAAGAAGTCCCTCTGGAACGAAACGCGTCGGCTGACAGTCCGGTGGTAGAGAGGGTTCAGGGGGAGCAGGGCAGGAGCCACTGTATTATTTTCAAAGCTGTTACTACAGGAGATGCGGTTCCCTCGAGGTAAGGACATACCCATCTTTTGCTGCTATTAGAGTGACATCAGGACCTAGGCAGAGGCAGGAAGCAGGGAGACGGATGGAGGTTAAAGAGGGGGAGTTGCCTGTTAGAGGAGGCTGAGCTAAGCATGGGCGAATTTAGCGAATCTCGCGTTCGCGAATTTTGCGGATTTGCGAACTCGCAATCCGCAAAATCCGCGAATTCCCGCGAATTTGCGGATGTTTTTTTTTTTTGTTCGCGCATGTTTTTGCCAGTTTGCGAGGGTTTTTACAATTTCGCAATTTGCGAACTTACCTGTCGGGTCGCAAGTTTTGCGAACTTGTTGTTTCTACGTGTCCAGCCTGTTTGGGACACTCTTCTTCATCACTGCCACTCTCTGTCACCACTGCCACTCTCTGACTACTCATGCCACCCTCTGGCCCACCCATGCCACCCTCTGTTTCATCACCACACCCTCTGGTTGTCCAGTGTACATTATTTTCGGCAAAGCAAAGCACACCTTCCCTGCCTCAAGTGACCTGAATTAATTTGGGGCTGATTAATGTGTCACAGAATATTTTTTTAGCTGGCACCTGCTTCCTTAGTGCTTCCTGATTAGTGATCTTTTGCACTTGCTAAGTGCTTTCATTGTTGCAAAATTAGTTACAACACCTGCCCTGCCCCAACTGACAATAATGAATTAGGGGCTGATTAATGGATTTTAACTTCCAGCCTGGCTCCTGCTTGTCTCCCTTAGCTGTAATTCAGGACCTTTGTGGCATATGTGTAACTATTCTGAGGTTCAGAGCAGGGTCACATAATAGTTGCAACTGGCAACTGAACTCTGGAGGGGCCCCTCAGGAAGCACTACAGGAAATGGCTACTAATGATGAGCCTGAACTTTTGAACCTGGTAAGTAGTTTCAGTTTTGCTAAGATCGTATTTCTGCAATTTAGCACTTACTCGCGGGGTGCGAAGTTGTACTGGCAAGCCGCGAACTCACACGAACAGTGCGAGCAAGCCATAAAATCCGCTGCTCGCGGATTTGCGGATTTTGCGGGAGATTCGCGGATCTCGCGGATTGCGAATTTACCGAAAATCCGCAAAATCCGCGAGCGAAACGGATTTTACGCCCATGCTTAGGCTGAGCCTGCCCTGAGGACTGCGTGACTTTTCAAGCAGGAGGGGGTCAGACACCATTACAGACACCATTACAGCCAGAGAGAACAATGTGCCAGCAGCCTTAGGCAGGACAGCCATGAGGGCTGGCTGCTCACAGAATGAGACACATATGGCAATCGAGATACAGATATAACTATGAAAACTGTAGCAGTGTTGTCCTTTTTGTCTGACAGAAGCAGCGTTTGCTTGCAGAATATAGTGGTAGGTGTCAGTAAACTCTGCTCCCCTGCGTAGGTGGAGTTTTAGCCAAACTCTGCCCTCCAAGCAGAGTGTGGAGTGAAAAAGTGAACTCCACCGGCGGAGCAGAGTTTACCGCCCATCCTTAATGGTGTCCAGTGCCTTTTTGGGTTTGGATGCAAGAGAGGGAGAAAATACAAAAAAATTCTCATGTCAACTTCCAGAAGCATTTCAGGATGAAATGTTACAACAAAAGACGGGATCAAAGCACAAATTCCTGCACTGATCTAACGTCCCCTAAAGGTCCTGAGCAACAATGAGAAGGTACTGATAGCTTGAGACACAACCCCCTATGTCCCATAAGGAGTAAGAGAATAGAATCCCAATATCTCTTTAGATACAATATACACAAAATAGCTCTGCAACCTTCTAGTGATTCAAATACAAGTATTCTTCTCAATGTTAATCTTCATACATGGCTACATTAAGATGCAAAGATGTACGTTTGTTTTCCCAAAGTGAAGTCAGTGACAGGCTCTTGAAGTTAAAACTTATTCTTTATTCAGATTTCTTTTCAATGAAATAGCCAACACATTTTGTCTGTTATTGGACTTCTTCAGGGCTATAAAGATATACAAAAGAATTGTTTACAATTATGGTGACAAACATTTAAAACATATATAAAAAACTGATATTTCAAATAGTGCCTATACATTAAAATTCTAGTACACATATATTCACCTCGGGAAAACTGTCTTGTACTGTGCCATCGTTAATTTATAACAAGGACTGATTAATTGTAGTAGAAACCAAATCATTCTAGAGATCTCAGATTCTTAGTGCAACACATTCAAGAGTCAGTTTTATGTAATTATGTCTAGAGCATAATGCCCAGTATACATCTTTGTAAAATATAACCTAAACACAAACGGTTTGTATATGATAACATACCACACAGGTTTACGATAATCCTGATTCATAGACCAGTTGTCATTCATTAGAGCACAGTTAATCTGTAGACAAAGTGAAATACATATTTACATGCTATTGAGGTGGATGTATGACACTACAACGCATACTTTTACAAAGCATACCATTACAACGCATTTTTATAACGCAAGTGCCTTTACAATGATTGATTTTACAACGCATACCATTACAACGTGCAATAATATATATAATAGAAAAGTACCATTACAACGAAAACAAATATAACGCATACAATTACAATGCATATGAACTTAATAATAAATATATATTATTTGAAAAATAACTCCTGGGACGGGATGTAGGGAAAATAGGGGTTTTTGGTGGGGAGGTGTATTAAAATGTACTAAAAAAACTGAAGGTAAATTATTAAAATTAGCATGTTATGTAAAAAAATTACTACTCAGGTATTAAAATTAATTCTCGGGTATTAAAATAAATACTCGAGTATTTAACACTGACAACAAATATTTAAACAAAAAATTTACAAAAGCGATTTTAAGAACATATTAATCAAGCAACAATATATTTGAAAGGTAATTATTATTAAAATAAACATAAAAAGAAACACATAACCGCCATTTTAGTATTGAAGCAAAAAATGAGTCCTACAACTCTTTTCATGAACCAAAAACCAAGGCACTCATAACAAAATGGAGGACAAAAAGCAATTCGAAGCGTAAAACAAACACTTTTAAACATGTAATTTCAATTATACGTTTTCACATCAAAAACTAGGAAAAAAATACACTTTTAAAAAATGCTTTTCTCCAAAATTACCATGACACTCGAAAAAACCTATAAATACAAGTAAGACACCATTTTGAAATCAGTAGTTATTCAACTACCAGAGAGAGCAGACGCTACTTGCTGACCCTCTGACCTTTTTCCACAAGGGAGAACTCTAGCCAAACAGATACAAGAGCTTTCGTTAAAACAAGTTAGTATATATTTAAACAGATGAAAAGATTTTTTTAAACAATAAATTATTAACTTAATAATACATTTTAAACATTATTATGTTTCAGATTTCTGCATACTTTGCCATCTTTTTCAAAAAATCTTTTCATCAATTTAAAATACTGGCAAAAGATGTAAGTACATTTTAAATAAAAAAAAATATTTTAATTACATTTTTAAAGTGTGACATGTAAGAATGTTCACGTTATTTTGACCTAAAAAATAAAATATTACTAAAAGTTTTTAGTAACGAAGACAATTTTATTTTTCAAAATAGGGTTATAAAATAAGAAATAACACAAATGTTTTCTAAATAATCCTCAACAGATCAAACGAAAGATTTATAAATTTCACAAAAACAAAAGAAGACCATCATTAAACGACCGTACAAAGACTCATCCAACCAACAACCAAAGGACTATTTCAAATAAGGTAAATCAATAAGATAAAGCACCAGTTACCAGTTATAAAAATGATATGTTTTTTTTCAAGAGTAGTGTTGCTTATCTTCAAACACTATAAACCCATGTTTAACCTAAAAAGAAATATTTGGAAATGTTTTTCTGATTTTAAACACTGTAATAACATATTACTAAATGTTTTTAGTAACGAAGACAATTTTCCTTTTAAAAATAGGGTTATAAAAATAAGAAATAACACAAATGTTTTCTTTATAAACCTTAACAGAACAAACGAAAGATTTATAAAGTTTGCAAATAGAAAAAAAGTCCATCATTAATCAACCGTACAAAGACTCATCAAACCAACAACCAAAGGACTATTTCAAATAAGGTAAATACAAACATAAAGCACCAGTTACCAGTTATTGATTAACCTCTTTTTAAAACGCAAACAGTGACATCACTTTTAAAAAGCACAATATACTAAAATTTGCTTTAACTATATGTTTCTACAGATTTTGAAAGCCTACGAATTTGAAACCTGCAAATAAATTCATAAAAGTTATCAACCACCAAAACTAAGATACCAAAGGTAAGAAACAAAAAATACCTTTACATTTTTTTTAACCTTTTACCATCTCCAGAAATAGAAACATCAAAGAAAAGCAACACAAATTTTTTCGACAATGAGAAATGCTTTTAAAAATGTTTAAAATGCAACTGCATATACATTTAACAGAAACATAAGTAAAGCAATAAGCAGACCAATAAAGTCAAAAAAGGCATTTTTTTTCGCCATCATCAAAACGATATTGAAGAAAGCACCACATTAAAAATATATTGAACTTTCCAATCTATACAGATCAACATTTGAAAGACAAACCTCTGCAAAGAAGAACATCAAGAAATACATTTTACTGAAAATTGTCTACAATTCAAAACTAAAGGTAAATTAAAGAAAACCTAATTAATACTATTTTAAAAATGATTTAATGTTGTATTGAAACAGGTAACAATACCTTTGTAGTAGGGAAAGTGATAGATAGTGTAGAGGTTGAATTTACTATTCTAACTCCAGGAAGATGCTGCAGTAGGGAAAGTGATGGAAACTGTAGAGGTTTAATTTACTATTCTAAATCCAGAAAGGTGCAACAGTAGGGAAAGTGATGGATAGTGTACAGGTTTAATTTACTATTCTAATTCCAGGAAGGTGCAGCAGTAGGGAAAGTGATGGATAGCCTAGATGTTTAATTTACTATTCTAACACCAGGAAGGTGCAGCAGTAGGGAAAGTGATGGATAGTGTAGATGTTTAATTTACTATTCTAACTTCATGAAGGTGCAGCAGTAGGGAAAATGATGGATAGGGTAGAGGATACATTTAATATTCTAACTCCAAGAAGGTGCAGCAGTAGGGAAAGTGATGGATAGTGTAGAGGTTTAATTTACTATTCTAACTCCAGGAAGGTGCAGCAGTAGGGAAAGTGATGGATAGGGTAGAGGTTACATTTACTCATCTAACTCCAGGAAGGTGCAGCAGTGGGGAAAGTGATGGATAGTGTAGAGGTTTACTTTACTATTCTAACTCCATGAAGGTGCAGCAGTAGGGAAAGTGATGGATAGTGTAGAGGTTAAATTTACTGTTATAACTCCATAAATGTGCAGCAGTAGGGAAAGTGATGGATAGGGTAGAGGATACATTTACTATTCTAATTCCAGGAAGGTGCAGCAGAGGGGAAAGTGATGGATAGTGTGGAGGTTTAGCTTACTATTCTAACTTCCTGAAGGTGCAGAAGTATGGAAAGTGATGGATAGTGTAGGGTTTTAATTTACTATTCTAACTCCAGGAAGGTGCAGAAGTAGGGAAAGTGATGGATAGTGTAGAGGTTTAATTTACTATTATAACTCCAGGAAGGTGCAGCAGTAGGAAAGTGATGGATATTATAGAGGTTTAATTTACTATTCTAACTCCAGGAAGGTGCAGCAGTAGGGAAAGTGATGGATAGTGTAGAGGTTAAATGTACTATTCTAAATCCAGGAAGGTGCAGCAGTAGGGAAAGTGATGGATAGTGTAGAGGTTACATTTACTATTCTAACTCCAGGAAGGTGCAGCTGTAGGGAAAGTGATGAATAGTGTAGAGGTTTAATTTACTATTCTAACTCCAGGAAGGTGCAGCAGTAGGGAAAGTGATGGATAGTGTCGGGATTTAATTTACTATTCCAAAAGCCGGAAGGTGCAAGAGTAGGGTAAGAATTGGATAGTGTAGGGGAAACAATTACTATTCTAACTCCATGGACAAGTAGCAGTAGAGTAAGTGTAGGATAGTGTAGTCATTAAAACTGAAAAAAGTTTTAAAACTGAAAAGTTGCATAAACATTTTATCATTTTCATTAAAGATAATGTCATCTGATAAAACTGCAAGATACATCAAATCAAATAAAGGATGCCGCTCGCAGAGGAGTGCTTGTTGCTGCGGACTGTTTTAATCCTTGCACGATACCCTGGTAAAGTGCTGCTGGTGAGGCGAGCTGCGTTGGGAGAAAGCGCGGCTGTTAAGGAGGACGGGACTGCGAGGCCCACCAGGCTGTGCGTGGAACACCTGGCACACCTGCCGCCTCTTCCCGGGAACTCCTCCCCTCTATCACCGCCTTCATAACTCCTCGCGGCCCCCGCTTCGCGGGAGCCGCTCGCAGAGGAGTGCTTGTTGCTGCTGACTGTTTTAATCCTTGCACGTTACCCTGGGAAAGTGCTGCTGGTGAGGCGAGCTGCGTTGGGAGAAAGCGCGGCTGTTAAGGAGGACGGTACTGCGAGGCCCACCAGGCTGTGCGTGGAACACCTGGCACACCTGTCGCCTCTTCCCGGGAACTCCTCCCCTTTACCATCTTCCGGTATAAGATCTGGCGACGTAGCGCGTGAGTGGGACGCGCGTGCGGGACTCATCCCGGGACAAAGTCCGGACTAAGGGCGGACCCTCTGAGACCCTCTGAGAACCGAGGAGACCGGACTGGGCACATCTCTTTGTCCTACAGGTACTGGTTGCTTCTGTCATTGCCCATTACTGCTCTGACTTATTTGCTTCTTCAATCCAGTCTTATAAATGTCTTCCTTAAATATAGACCAGCCCACGCATGACAAACAGGGAGTGCTGTTAAATGGAACCTTGGACAATTATTTTTCCAAATCATTCCCTGATATTGCAAGGGAGTTCGTCTTGGCGGAGCGGCGGGCGGATCGACGCCGTTCCCTGGAAAGCATAAAAAATGGGTCAGTTTTATTGCCATCACTTCCCGTCACTGGTTTGACCGACACTGACACTGAATTAATAGTTAATGAGTTGAACAACCTATCGGGTAGCCAGCCCTTGGAAGCGAATGTGGTTGTGCTCACACCAAATACCTTACCCAAGACAGATGCGAATGGGTTGTCCTCAACGTCACACGTAAATAGCCCAAGTACATTGAAGAGAGATGTTCTGCCTTCAGTGAAAATACCCCGTAATAGGGCCAAAAAACAGACATCCTTCCAAAAAATCTATGGACCACCACAGAATAAAAAACAACGGAAAAGGGGGGACCCTTTACAATCCAAGTTGAGCTGTTGTGATTTTGGCAAAAAGGCGATCAATGTTGTCAAGGAACCCTGTACTCCACAAATAGATACCGAGGGGATCCTTACATCATCTTCATCTTCAGCCTTGTCAAATCTGCCGACAGACAAGGAGGACAGTATGGACACTAGCGCGGTTGTTAATGTACCAATTGAGAACAAGGGTCCTGTGACATTACTTGATATAGAGAGTTTGATTAAATCTTACTCTGCAAGTATTTTGGAGAGGTTGATGGAAGTGGAATGTAGGTTGAGTAAAATTGAGCATGCATTGGGAAGCAAGGACGTTGTAATTAACTCCGGTCCAAACATTGTAACTAATACGATTCCAAACAATGCATCAAAAAATACACCAACTTTAGCTCAAGCACCCAAACCAATTCCTAATCCCATCTCTATCCCTCCCTCAATTGCATCTACCTCCAAATGTACGGGGAATACGGTGACAGCGACTGTCCAACACCACCCACCCCCTATACCCCCCCAACAGAAAACTGCTGACCAATCATCGTCAAATGTTAAAAACAAAACCATTGGTAACATATCCAATTCACTTTTGGGGAAACCAATAAGGGAGGTGGGGGAAAACAGACATACCTGGGGGAAACCTAGAAGGACTCCTCTGCCCGAACTTCCACCAGAGGCAGTACCCTATGTGGTAGTCCTAACAGGGGTGCCTGTGCTTGGACAAAATAAGAGGGAGGGTTTCGCCCAATTAAAAAGTAAGATTATGCATTGGCTGAGCATATATAGGCCAATTGCAAATCATATTAATGGTGAAATTGCCCATGTTTGTCGTCTTCAATGGTTGGGGGGTAGACCCAAAGACATTGATGGTGACGTGGTGGTGGTGAATTTTAGAGACCCTAATGCTGTTCA
The DNA here is from genome assembly GCF_964263255.1 of Lissotriton vulgaris. NCBI lineage: Eukaryota > Metazoa > Chordata > Amphibia > Caudata > Salamandridae > Lissotriton > Lissotriton vulgaris. The sequence goes on along the minus strand of NC_141687.1, from coordinate 1,612,408,413 downwards.
ATTCATACTGAACTGGCAGACAGGTAGCTCTAATAATATAATAATCCCTAAACCACTAACATATTTTTATCCAAGGTCAGTGGTGTTTCCATCCCAGCACCATCCGCCCCAGTACCAACCGTCACAGCATACACTCCAAAACCAGCCAAATAACCATCTTAGTGCACAGAATGCTGGGAGCAATCAATATGCTCTGTATCCCCCTTTACTACAGAATGCTAACAATATGCATTATGTTCGCTACCCTGTGGTAGCCCCAGACTCTATGGGATGGAATTACGTATAGGCTAAAACATACAATTCCCAGAAAGGAAGGATGGATCACCTAAAACCCTTCACACCTCTAGAAACCTTTAATAGGTTTGACATCTTTAGCGGCCTAGATGATTGCGACTGATGTTATTTGATCCGGGGGGGTGAGGGGCCAGATACAACGAATCCTGGTGATGTGGGCATTGTCAATAAGCCTGACGTACTGGTTAATAATGTGTCTTCTTGTTTGGGTAAAACTGTACCTCATGATGTAAATGTATCCCATGATGTAAATATTCCAGAAGAGCAGGTATTGCCCACAATTATTTTGAGTAACAACTCTTCCCTAGAGGTAACGCCCTTGGTAATACAACCTGTGCTTCCCATTAACTATGAAGAGATGCCTAGGGCTGTTTCTGAGAGGTCACTTGCTCTTGAGATGCCGATTAAAATGGTCTGTTGGAATATAGCTGGAGTCGTAAAAAACTTGAGGGACCCGGAGTGGGCAAACTATATAGAGTCCTTTGACCTCTGTTTCTTTCAGGAAACCTGGGCAGTGGAGACGCCCCATAGGGTGGGCTACAAGACCTACGGAATTGGTGCGACACCCTCTAGAAGTGGAAGGCTGTCAAGGGGGCCTTTTGACGTGGGTGAAAATAAACTTAAGGGTAAAAATTGAGGAGATACCCACAAATTCTGTAGATATATTAGCTTTAAAAGCCACAGTATGTAACAGGAAGAACTTATTTCTTGTAAACGTCTATAATAGACCCCTACCCTCTTCAGGAGAATCACCAACTATTGCAAAATTAGATTGTTTCTTGAGTAGACTAGACCCCAGGGAGGATTTCGTTATCCTGGCTGGCGATTTAAATTGTAATTTCGAGCCAGTATTGGGTATCAGCGAAATCTTTGATGAGGAAGTTCAGGCAAACAAAATCCCTATTCTGAGAATGTTAAATCGGTTAAATGCTCAACACTGGGTCTTCAACTGATTAATTTATGTACGGAACACTCTCTTAGGGCTTGCAACGGACGGTTACCATCCGATAGCTCTAAGAAACCAACATTTACCAGGAACAAATATAAAAATAACCTAGATTTTGAGATTGCTTCTATTTCCCTCTGGCCACATCTCTTGGACCTTGAAGTAATGGAACGGTTTGAAAGCGATCATTTCCCCCTAAACTTGACGTTAGATGTCTCACTGTTCAACGATATGGTTCACCAACTTACATCTGAGGAAAGTGGTGTTGAAAATTCTGAGATCCATATTAGTAACAACAGAAGAACTCTGAAATGGCCATTCATATTGGACCACAGTGACATCCTTAGTGAAATATACTCACTTCTTGCTGGGAGTTTTGGACCTTATTTAGCCACAATAGTTGAGGATGAAACTAAAACGTCATTCTTGCCAATGCACCAGAAATTCTTTGCTGACTTAAGATTACTAGTCACCAAAATGCCCCCCCCAAAAAAAAAAAAAACCCAGCAGAAGACCCAGAACCTGTCCCATAGTAAGCCATGGTATGACAGATCCTGTAGAGAGTCAAAGAGGGAATTATTAATTGCAATCAAGACCAAATCCCCAATAGATGTAAAAAGAGCAAGGAATAATTATAAATGTGTTCAAAGGGCCTCAAAGATAGCATGGGAGGAAGACAAATGGGCCGATTTATTGCTAGCCGCCAGATCGCGTGATAATGTGGCTTTCTGGAGGCTGGTCGCAAATGGGAACCATGTAGGTAGGGTGGTCAAAGACATTTTCTTGGATGAACAAACTTGGGTCACTCATTTTACGAATTTATACAAAAAATATGATGACCCACATATGGACACGAGTGTGGCAAACCACGAACCCCCAGAAGACCACCTGGTTTTTACTTTAGGGGAAACAGAGCTGGCAATAACCCAAATCAAATCTGGGAAAGCCCCAGGTTTGGACAAGATCCTGGGGGACCTATACAGGCATGACCTAGGAGTATGGGCACCCTATATTAATTATTTGTGCAATACATTTTCTTGCACTTTAGAATTCCCTGAAAGTTGGAAGGGAGCGGAAATTGTTTTAATTTTTAAAAAAGGAGATAGGATGGACCCATGTAATTATCGGCCAATAAGTCTAATGGACATCCTACAGAAAACCTACTCACGACACATTTTATTACGCGTGAGTAATTGGCTAGATGAAAACACAATTCTAACTAAATTCCAAGCCGGATTCAGATCAAAAGTCAGCACAATAGATCAGATCTTTAGATTCTGCTGCCTTTATTGGAAGTACGTAGTGATTAAAATGTGCCACTTATATGTTGCCTTTGTTGATTTAAGGGCAGCATTTGATCTGGTGCCCCACAATCTCTTATGGAAAACCTTGAGGGCAGCAGGCATGCCAAATAATCTTGTCGCTCAGATCAAAGAGTTACATGAAGGTAATTTTGCGAGAATCAGATGGGGCCCTAATGGTGAATTAACTCAAAAAATACCCATCGAACGTGGAGTCCGTCAGGGCTGTGTCCTGGCTCCTACGCTATTCTCCCTCTTTGTAAATGATGTTCCCTCTTTTTTAGAGAGATGTAAAAAACAACTCTCCTAAACTGAACGGTGAAAAGGTGACATCCTTACTATTTGCTGATGATACCATTTTGATTTCCCAAACAAAAAATGGCTTACAGACATTATTAGACACCTTCAGTGAATATTGTAGCAAAAAGGGCTTGGAGATCAATGGGAAGAAGACCAAATGCATGGCCCTAAATCCGATTAAACCGGACAAGGGCTGTCTAACATTAAAATGAGTTAAGTTGGAATCAGTGCCTCATTTTTCATATTTAGGGGTGACCCTGGATTCAAACTTTACTTGGAAAGCTCAAATGGACAAAAGTAAATTAATCTTTGCTCAGAATGCTAAACCAATTCTTAGGGGGCAAAGCCTGAGCACCAGCAAAGCGGTGTCCCCAGTGAGGGAATCATTTAAATTCAAGGTCCAATCATCAGTCCTCTATGGTGCAGAAATATGGGGTCCTGGGTCCAGGGAGACTTTTAGAGTACTAGACAACAACTTTATGCGAAGTTTGGTAAGGGTCCCGAGAGGTACCCCACTAGTACCCTTGGAACTGGACCAAAACTTTAAAAGAACTGACCACCAAGTCCTGATTCGACCTCTAATGCTGTGGGTTAGATTATGGCATATCCCTGAACTCCAAAATTATAGAGACGGGCTAAAAGAAATTATGATACTTGACAGTCAGACTGCCACCCCATGGCTAAGGCACATTAAGACTTGGTTAAGTAATATAGGATTGAAACATTTTTGGGATAACCCCGAGCAATTACCCGTCAATCCCAAACTAATTCTAAAAAGGGCCTTTTGGAGTTTCATATCAAACAGGACTGTAAGTAACACAACTAGTGGGACCTTAGTTTCAAAGTTCCTAAATTTTAAGGACGAACCCCTTTATGAGATTTTTACGGATGAAATAGAGCCCCCACTTGCCAAAACTTTATTCTTAAAATTTAGATATGGAAATTTATTAATTAAAACTACTTTGGCACGTTGGGTAAGGAACCGTGATTTATCGTCCCCAGTAATGGACGAAATTTGCTCTATGTGTGATCACAACCAGATTTAAAACGAGCAACATATCCTCCTTTTCTGCCCCTTTTATGCTCAGGCAAGAAAGAGATGGATTAAACCAATATGCCTACTTTTAGGCTTGAGGTCATGTTCACAGGCTCTGAGAATCCTAACAACAAACACATCTCAACAGATAACATTTAGTGTTAGTAGATTTTTACTTTCTATTTTTTATCAAAGGAAAAAAATGGGGCATCAATTGTAACTGAACTGACTTGCTTGGAATTGACAAGATGGTCCATCTATGATTTATGAATGTATGTTTCCGCTCCAATTCTCTTCCAACTTGAATTGTACTTTTTTAATTAATGTTTAATATTAATGTCGGGTCAATTTACCTTAAGATGTCTTCTTTCTCCTTTTTTTCTTCTTTTAACACAAAATATATCCACAGAAAAGTAAAATCCAACGACAAATCCACTCCAAGTTATACAAAAATAGGTTTCAATAAAAATGCACATTTTCCATTTTTTAAATTCCATTCTCGCTAGATGATAACAGCATTCCATATGTGTAAAAACCAGTCATTACACGATCAAATACATTTTTTTCTTTAAAAAATGAAAATCCATAACCTTTTTGAAATCTTTTTTCCAAAACGATCTCCAAATCCGACAAAAATTCCATCTCCAAATATTCTCAAAAGTTATCCTCGATCCATCTTCTTTTTCCAAAATCCGATCCCGATTTGGCAATAAAAAATATTCCCGACAATCTTCTCCAAATTTCTGTTCTTTAAAAACCATATTCAATAATCCATGTCCATTAAAAATAACTCCAAAATCCACGTATTCGATCTTCTTCTTGACTTTTTTACACAAGTTAATTTATCCATAAACATTGTATACCATTACATAAACTATACAATGAACATAATTTTATAGAATATTTTAAAATAATGCCCTTTTCGGCGACCTGACAAAGGCATACTCTAGCTACATGATTAGCGACATGCTAAAATAGTGACATTAACATTAAACATAACATATGCAACCTCCCCCGATTCTCTCCTTACAATATATATACTTCTAAACATTAAACTGTTTATAAATAAAGTTTTAAAAGTTTCCTACCTGAGTGCAGATCTGCTTGCTGCTGCTTTGTCCAACGACGCTCTTCAAAGTGGCCGTGACCATGCACGTTTACGCGTCTACGTCATCTATTGTAACGAACAGAAAAAAAGGACAAATTATTATTGTTATTTATTAGTATACATTAAAGTTATATTAAACATTTTTTATAATATATAAAATACATATATTTATTTTGAAAATGTTACACAAAAAATTATAAAAATATTCTTTATCAAAATATATTTTTTGAAAATAAAAATATTCAAATACAACTATGCACTCCGTGTTTTAATACATTATTATAATTATTTTAGAATTTTATATTGCAAATACTACTTCCAAAAATATTATTAAAATGTTCTTACCTCTTTACTTGATCCATTTGCTTCTGCTCTGTTCCGTATCTAGCTTCAAATGAACTTATTAAACTGTTCGCCGGCATACATACAAGCAGCTATGGAACTAAATGAAGGGCATAACTTCACATTGAACTCAATGAAAAAGCATGGCAAATTTTCTTTTTAATGTATTATAACAATATTACAAATTCCAATTAAGGCTATTTTTTCTTTTTATTTATACAAATACTCTATTTAGTATTTTGTTTTATTTACGATTAAATATTATTGTTTTAAAATATATATATATATATTTTTTAAATCTATGTTTAAAATTAATACATATTTATTTTTTATCAAATATTTTATATAAATTACTAATATATTTTAAATTTCACAGATACATTATTATTATACTTGAGTATTAATTCTTTAATATTAATATTTTCTCTTTGTACCTTTTTATGTTTTTTAATTTTGTACAAAAATATAAACTATTAATAAATAATATAACTTTTATATATATTTTTTAATTTTTTTATTTCTTCTTTAACTAATCAATTGTTTATGTTTTTTTATATTTATTTTTTAATAATCTTTTTTTTAATTTTTACATACTGCTCATTTTTTAAATTAATATTTTAAAAATAAATATAAAGTTATTACACTTAATATTTTTTAAGAGTATTTTTTCAATGTTATTTAATATAACTTTTATTTTTATTTTACTTGAGTATTAATACATACATATCTTTTTATAAATAACTTTTTTTATTAATTTACATACAGAAAGGTAACATTTTAAATTATTAATACTTGAGTATTTTTTTTATTTTTCTTATATAACTAAATATTAATACTTAAATGACACAAAACTATTAATACTTGAGCAGCCGGTGATGATAAGTGGGTAAACTGGCAATCACTAGCCAGCAACCCCCTTGGGTGGCCCTACCATGAGGTACTGCCTCTCTTCCCTCACAATTTTTTGATGAAGGTGGAACTTAGCCTGGTTGATGTTGTTTTTAGACTAGAGAGTAACACACCGTGACAAATCAGAGTAGTGTAAGTCATCACACTAGGGAATTGGGAAAATTATTGAGAACCATTAGATTGTCATTCCTGTTAGATGTAGGTGTGATAGAGGTGAGGTCCTTTTTGTTTATAATGTTACAGAATATATTAACATTAGTAAGCTATTATAGGGTGATCTTTGCAATGTCCATTTACGCAGCTTTTTGACTAACTTCGTTAGGTTGTAGTATACGAAAGAAACTGTGTTTGATGCTTTGAAGATGGCCGCCCCCTTTTACTGTTTCCCTGAAGCGAGGTGGTGTGGGGAATGCCCGTGCTGAAGAAATTGGGAAGGATTACTGATCATAGTTACATACTATTATTTCTGATTGCCCCAATTCGGTCGATCTAATTTTTGATTGGTTATTTGAATGTCGGCATTTTGTATAGGAATTTACTATTTAAATTATGCTGCATACTCCAAGGGCGTACTTCTATGCCTGTAATTTCGAACGTTTTAAAACTTTGTAATTATGTCTGTCTTGTCACCTTACCACCGGGTGCGAGAGAGACTTTTGAATACACATATCTTTAGGTGCATACCTATCGCCTGTTTAAATGCTCTTTCTGTTTAAAGTTGGCGTTATAAATAGTATTCTGGGGTTTTAAACTAGATGGGGCTAAACCCGATGTTGAGTTTTGCATAGTTTTTGTAATGCATTCAAAATATATAGTGACTGTGGACTTAGTAGTTCTGTTTAAATAGATATCAGAGGCAGTACTACAATATATTATTTAAATATCGTATGACCTTGAGGTATTTGAACAATGTTTTTAATAAATCGAGTCTAGGAATCCGTTAATATTTGGTGTTAATACAGGTCTCATTTTATTACATTTTTCTAGGATATACTTTTCCTGTCTTTTGAAAGGTACCCCCATTTCTATATTGCCGCTGGAATCAATAGGCAATTTTTAAAGTAAGTGTGAGGTCCCAATAAATACTGGATGCAAGATACACAACTGCTAATAATAAGAGTTTAGTTGAGTGAAATTGTTTCTTTTAGAGTCATAGTACAAACTAATAAAAACTGATGCTTGTGAATATGCAGAGTTTTTACTTTATAAAAGGTGTCAGAAACCAATAATTAACAAAAACTGACCAGTACTGGGTCAGTTGAATTTCTGGTGAAATCTAATGTTGACATCTTTGTGTTAAACCAATGTTATATCTTGTCAACCTACATTTAAAGGAGGAATATACTATCTGTGTGATACAAACTGTCTCACTTAAGTTTGATGCATAATGATATGTGATCCTGAATTGTTTGCAGTATAATTTTTACTATGATCTAATAATAGATATGATAGACCTCAATAGCATGTAAATATGTATTTCACTTTGTCTACAGATTAACTGGGCTCTAATGAATGACAACTGGTCCATGAATCAGGACTGCTGTAAACTTGTTATGGTATGTTATCATATACAAACCGTTTGTGTTTAGGTTATATTTTAAAAAGATGTATACTGGGCATTATGATCTAGACATAATTACATAAAAGTGACACTAGGATATGTTACACTAAGAATCTGAGATCTCTAGAATACTTTGGTTTCTACTACAATTAATCAGTCCTTGTTATAAATTAACAATGGCACAGTACAAGAAAGTTTTCCCGAGGTGAATATATGTGTGCTAGAAGTTTAATGTATAGGCACTATTTGAATTATCTGTTTTTTTAGATATGTTTTAAATGTTTGTCAACATAATTGTAAACAATTGTTTTGTATATCTTTATAGTCCTGAAGAAGTCCAATAATGGACGAAACGCGTTGGCTATTTCATTGAAAAGAAATCTGAATAAAGAATAAGTTTCAACTTCAAGAGCCTGTGACTGACTTCACTTTGGGAAAATGAACGTACATCTTTGCATCTTAATAGAGCCATGTATAAAGATTAACATTGAGAAGAATACTTGTATTTGATTCACTAGAAGGGTGCGGATCTATTTTGTGTATACAGGATGAGATGTTCTCTAGTACTCCTGGAGAGAGATGAACCAGAATGATGGGATGAGTGAGGAGATAAAAATCCTTTCTTAGATCCTAAATGGGTTGCGAGGAAGGTTGAAAAGGGGAGCATAATCGAATACCTGTGAATTCTAAAGCTAAATATCCTGCTCCTTTAGGAGACATTCCTCCTCAAAGGAGAAATTAATACATACGATTCATGTAAAAAAATGTTATGTCCCCAACTCTGTCTTGCAATTCCAAAGGTTAGCTATCTTGATTATGGAGTCTTAATCGCTGGAGTTTATAGACACTAAAGTGGACCATTTATGAATGGTGGTAACAGCTTTGTTTAAATATATCAGGCAAAATATTTTTGGAGCCAGTCAAAAATATGAATTAAGGATTGCATCACGCATGTACCACATTGTTTGTGCAAGCTTGAAACAAACTGCTCATAAAGATGCCCCCTAAAGACAACTGAGGACAGTGATAGAATTGAATCAGCCTTTCTTCAGCATTTCAGAATTTATATAAAGATTTCTTATGCACAGATTTAGGTTATATCAAGATTGTTCAATAGTTTACATTTTAAAGTACCCTACAACTGAGGAAGAGATAGAGAACAGCATATGAAAATTACAGAAGAATAACACCGCTGAACCAGATGTACTTCCAGGTGAAGTCTTCAAATTGTTAATAATCAAATTGTACTGGTTATGAAAAGAAATGCAGAATCTTTTTTAATATGGATATACACCACCTACCATCGGGTCTCGAGCAACATTAAGCTACATTTTGAAGTCAGATAACGATCTAGCTACTTGTTATGGGTTTTGGTGTATATAGTGCAATTTCATTGCGATTACAAGTGCTTCTCAGGCATAACAGTGAATAGACTAAAAGGAACACTTATTTACTAGAAAGTCGCCCAGCGTAGCACAGCATGTCACCTTGATGTGCTGCATGACAGGGAAAGGGCAAGAATGAATCATGGTTAAAAGAATACGGCTCATTCCTGTCTTTTTCCCTGCATTGTTGCCGTTTTGGCTGCCTAGCGCCAACACAGGCACCCTTGCACCATGGTGCAAGGATGGCACATTCCTGCACACAAACAATCGCCTGAGGCATATTCCTCTTTCTATGTGTGCTGCAGTATGCATAGAAAGATGTAGTAACGAGGAGAAATAAAGATATTCCTCCTTGTTACGCCTTTCCTGAAAAGGTGTATCTTTTTGGCACATTCCCAGGCCTACTACTTTTAGTAAATCTACGAATATATCATAATCCATGGGGTTGCATGGGAACACCAACCCAATGATCATAGAATGCCTTCCAAAGGCTGAGCAGCACAGCGATTTGTGCTGCGTTGAGTTACTCCTGATTTATGGATCTTCTCAGGGCCATGCAAGGTGGCCTTGTGTGACTTCGTAAATGGCATTTTGAATTGGGTTACTCTTGCACCACGTTATGTGGTGCAAAAGCGATGCAACTCCTCTCATAAATATGCCCCACGAATCTTAAGCCATTAAAATCATATGGAAATGGACTTTACTTATATCTAATGGGCACTACAGAATTAGCTGAGCCATATTCGGCTCATTTAGCTGTGAATACCAGAATGTCAGCCACGGCATTGGATTGTGTAAATTAGCAGTTCTTGCAGTCTAGCCGTATATGTTTAGAGGAAAGTGGTTACAGCTGTCTATGCATTGCATAAGTCCCTAAGTGCTAGTATAATTAACAATGGACACCTGCCAAAGGAGTTCACCATCACTAGGGAAAAAAGACATGAATACCCCTTGTCTCCAAATAAATTCTTATCTCCGAATCCCAGCCCGGAAAGTAATGTTAGACCCCAGACCTATCCGATTTAGATATCTAGGCTACAAACATATGATTGTGCCAACTATAGACTATTTGATGATTTACACCTCAAACCCCACAAACCATGGCATGAGCAGATGAGATTAAACATGAATTTCAGCTAATATTTGGTTACTTAGCGAAGAAAAACAAGTCAGGCATCAGGATTTGGAACTTAGATTTTAATTCAACCCGAGAGGTGGGATGAGATGCCTACAGGCCTTTATTGCAAAATACTATTATTGTCAATGTGGAGAAACTCAGGGGGTCATTAGGATGTCGGGCGGATTTGCTCCGCCAGGGTGGCGGTGGCCACCGCCACCCTGGCGGAGCAAATCCGCCCGACATCCACAGCCCAATTCCCCCCCGCCATATTAGTATGGCGGGGGGGACCGCGGCGGTGCAAAACACCGCCCGCATGTTTTCCGCCCCGGTCGCCTTGCGGCCGGGGCGGAAAACCAGTAACATGGTGGCGGTGTCTGTTAGACACCGCCCGCCATATTACCATGGGCATTTGTCAATGCCTTTCCGTGGCGGCAATGCCGCCACGGAAAGGCATGCGGAGACTCCCTGCGGGGGCCCGTTGCGGGCCCCCTGGGAGTCCGGGGCTTGGGGGGTGCACATTGGGGGTACCTATGGTACCCCCCCGCATTTGAATGTGCAACACGGCAGGCACCGCGCGGTGCCTGTCATGTTGTGCTTTGAAATGCACAACGTGCATTTTTACCATTGCGGCGGGCGGAGATTTCAGCTCCGCCCGCCGCAATGGTAAATATACAGGATGCGCCCGCCTGTGTGGCGGGCGCATCCTAATGCCCATTTCGGGACCCCCGCCCTGTAGGCGGGTGGTCCACATCCCCGGTAGGGTGGCGGGCGGCCAAAGCCCGCCCGCCATCCTAATGACCCCCTCAGTAGGGAAAAGAGCAGATCTTGAGAAGATGGAGGTATATCCCGCTCACTATTGATGACAGTAACATTATTAGAAATGTCAATTCTAGGTCAAATCAATTACTTATTTGATGTAACGGCTTTGTATTTTAGCAAAGAAGCAATGGTAAAGATACAAGGGAAAATGATCTGCTTTTTCTGGGGCTCCAAAGGCGCATGCACTGTTTTGAAACAGTTGAGTACGTCTCTGAGGAAGGGGGAATTAGCACTACCAGACTTATAATTATGTTGCTGGGCTATACAGTTAAAAATATTGCGAGAACAATAAGGAGTCAACGATAAAAGTGAGTTAGATACGGTATCACTTGTTATGCACTTGCATTATACAGCATACACATTTTTTTGAAAAAGTGAACTTAAAGTCTCTTCATTGTGCAGCAAGGTTTTGTATTGCATTAAGTAAACTGCAGGAATTCCCTACTATGGATTTTATAAGTCAATCTGAGATTTACTTGGTATGTAAACGTTATGCACTTAGCATTCCATTAGGACAGCATGGTGTCTTAAATAGGGTGACTTGCTTAAAGATGGTGTAGAAGATTTTTATGTGATTATATTTTTGTGCATCATTAACAATGCGCAGAATGTATTTTCACTATCCAATACACATTTATGCACTGATGTAGTACTACTGACTTTGAAACAAATTCTCTATGATGTGTAGACGTGTGTTTATCTAAAACGTGTTAACTACTGTGACCTCAGTTTAGACATTAAATCCATCTTGTCCAAAACAGACTTCACCCCGTCACACGTGGCTCTTTCCCCTTTCAGCCACCCTCCCCCCCAGCTTTTCTTCTCACAAACTCTGCAGCATGCAGTCAAGCTAAAATGCACCAGTTTATTTCCTGTTATTGTTGCTTCTCTCTCTATGAACTTTCAGTAAAAACCTGACCCATTACCAAGGTCTTTCCGTTGGTTCAATGTGCTCATTCCTTCATATAACACATTACTGTTTATGTCTCTAGCTTTGTTCTAGCATCTCTGAACAACAGCAGCATAGTGGATGCTGAATAATTATTCATGTAGCTGGTTAGTATTTGAGTTGTAAGCCTATGTGACCTTTATTTTTCATGTGCTCTGATTTTCTGATGAAAGGTTACATTTGCTCACATCATAATGAGTCTGCAGATTCAGTAATTTTATATGCATAAATTATGCACACAAAAAAAAGATTTTGGGACCTTCCTCTTTTACGAGGGATGCTCAGCCCATTTCTTTCTCAATGTTGCTGCCATTTGGGAATTGGAAACATTTCTGATTTTTGCATTCTATCTGTAACTTTATCACTTACATAGAGAGTCTTAATGTCACTGACTGCTAAATACTGCTTTATTTTTTAATTCGTTAATAAAACCTTTAATTTTCCATAGATCTTGGACTCAGTTATTGAGTGGGCCTGTTTTAATTATTCCTTTAGCTGATTTTAGTTGCATTTTCCTGATTTTGATGTTTTGGGAGGTGCGGACACATTTCCTCATGAAATTGGGTTTTAAAACATTCTCTTTCTCACTGAATGTAGTCATTTTGGTTGAGGTAACCTTTAGGGATGTTTAACCTTTTGGTGTTCCCTGCGCCCACAATGGCATGCTACTAACGTAGGTTATGTAGGGCCGTAGAGTAGGCAGCAGGGTCTAAATATCTCCAGTGGGTAACTTGAAAGATTTCACTTAGTATGGAACACCATGAGGGTAAGGGAGAAAATAGTCTGTGGGAAGAGATGATATTGTGTTAAAAACTGAAGCAAGGTATTGCAGAGGAAAATTGGCGTTAATGATTTACACACACTCATGGGTTGCCCCGTCCTTCATGATTATTGGCAAACTATACGTACTCTGGTTAAAGGACAATACTTGTCTTTGCCCAGTGATAGAAACAAAACAAATCTATATGTTATTATTGACAACACAGCAGAACTAGGGTACCAAACCCAGCCCTGGCAAAATCGCTAAATCCAGCCCTGCCTTATTCCTCTCCTTTCTCTATGTCTCTCTTTTCATGCATCCATCCATTCTCTCTCTCTTGCTTTCTCTCCAATCTCTTACTATCTCTCCATCTCTTTCTTCCACTCTCTCTCAGCATCCTGTACATGCTGCAAGTAACCTCAGGGAGTTGGGGAAAGTGACAGAGACACCCGCTTTGACCCTAGTCTTCCAAAACCGGCCAGGTGGAAGAAAAGGCCATTCTGGCCAAAATTGACAAGACAACAATTCCGTGGACACTAAATAGAGCAACCTCTACCATTAGTTGAAGACTGGGTGCAGCATTTAAATAAATCTACCTACTAGAAACCTCCTTGGGAAAGTCTGTGTCCCCGGGCTAATTCACAAAGGTAAACGTACACTTTGGGCCAATTAGGATGGCGGGTGGATCGCCCCTGCCGGGCCGGCGGTAGTCACCGATGGCCCGCCAGGGGGGATCTACCCTCTATCCTTGCAGCAAAGATCCCCCGACATATTACAACGGCTGAGGGGGTCGGCGGCGGATGGAAAGACCGTCCGCCGTGCCAGAGTCTGCCTGTAGGGGCCCATTGCGGGCCCCCAGAGACTCCGGGAGGGGTGGGGAGTGCACATGAGGGGTACCTATGGTACCCCCTGCAGTTCCATGCACAATATGGCAGGCCCCGCATGGAGCCTGCCATGTTGTACATGGAAGTGCACGACATGCCTTCCTGGCATTGTGGTGGGTGGTGCCGAGAACACCGCCTGCCGCAATGTCAGGAATGCAGGATGCGCCGCCAGGTTGGTAGGCGCACCCTAATCTCGGCAACGGGAGCCCCGCACCTATGGCGGGTGGCCCCATTCCACGGGAGGATGGCGGGCGGATTTTAATGACCCCCTTTGTGTGTGTCCTTTTTAGGTCTCGCCTTGCGCTGCAGTGTGAAAGCACTGCCTTCGCTTTGTGAGGCATGCAGTATACACTATAGTGGGGGAAGCTCGGTTTAAGCTCCGCCCACTCTCTGCCCATCTTTTGGAGATACTCTGCAGACTCAGCAGAGCACTCCGCAAAATAAAAAAGATAGGACAGGCCTATCTTTTTATGGGCAGAGTTCCCTACCCCAACTGTGGAGTCTCCCCAGTCCTAAAGTTACTTTTAAATTGTAGTTTGTGAATACCAGAAAAAAAGAGAAAAACTGCTCAAAGGGTAAGTTTACCTTTGTAAATCAGGCTGACAAATTGTAACAGAAGTACATTTAATGGCAAAAATTATATTCAGAGATGTTGTGGTCCGAAAGTCCCAAAAACCCTCAAGAGCTTTCCATGGACCACATGTACCATTATTTCGAATAACAATTACCTAAATGCGATTCTCTTGGAATTGCAATTAGGTCATCGCTATTTGAATGTATGAAACAACATGAATTTCATTTAGCATTTCCTAATGGGTCGCAAATCAACCTAACTCATTAATATTAATGCGGCAGGTTGAAATTTGCGACCCATTAGGAATCTCTAAAATCACTGGGGTCAGCAGACCACCATGTCTGTGATTGCTTTTAAATAAAGCAATCTTTTTTTCAAAATGCAGCCCGTTTTCCATATAGGGACACAGATTGCATTTAAAAAAGAAAAATTAAAAGCTTTCTTTTAATTTTTCAAGAGCAGACAGTCTGTATGACCAATGGCTGCTCTTAAAGGGGAAGGGGACCCCTGGGGACCCCTTAGCATTTGCGAATTGGTTACCACCTACTTGAAGTAGGGTCAAATGCAAATGTTTTACGCCCACATTTCAGTCCTAAAACATGCCTTCATCCCGCTGCAATTCGGTATTAGGAAGGGACGCCCTAAACATGCCCCTTCCTAATACCAAATCGGTATGTAGTCGCAATTCCGATTTGAGATTTGGTAATATGTTACTGAATCGCAAATTGGAAATCATACATACCAAAATGCATTTTACTGGTTGCAAACATCTTTTTGCGATGGGTAAAATGCGTGGTACATGTAGCCCAATGTAAGGAGTTGTTCAGTCTACTCTCTGTGGACCACTACCAGTTTTGACAAAGAGGGTTTGAGTGTGATACGAGGACAATAAAGCTTGCAGATAGGAAAATGTATCTAATGCGGTCCCTGTTAATTGGTTGCTGTTCAGTAATTCATTTGTTTGTTTTCATAAAACTGTAGTTCATTTAGACCAACAACATCATCAATTGAATTCTTTTGGGAGTCATTACTCTTGAACTGAGGACATAAGGTCATTACTGTATGAATTAATTGACTTGTAAATAAGTGGATACCAGGTGATACTCATCATCTAATTAGAAGTTCATGCCCGAGGAAAGTAATTTACATGGGATGGCAGTAAGAGAAGCTGCTAAAATTAAAATCAATGTAATTAATTCAAATTGTGCAGCTCATTTTTGCACCACCTAGACCACCTTTCATTCGAAGAAGGGATCCTGGAGGGTTTTCCTCGGAATACATGTTTTAAATGAGTATCTTTATATCACTTGAGTGGCATGTACCTGTTATATAAAATGTACATAATTGTGGATACAGAATTTATTTTCATTTGCCAATTATCAACTATGAGCAAGAAATTAGTCTTTTGCTAAAGTTGTGTATACGGGAAATTTTAAATCCTATAAAATACAAATATTTTATGATTAGGTTAAGCTTGAGTTCATTTCATTGGGGCAGTTTAGGGGATGTGTCAACTTCTAGAATTTATTTAAAGTATTATCCCCATTTCAGGGGCACAACCAGGCCCCAACTTCCGGACGGGGCTAAGACTCCGAACCAGAGCTGGCCTGAATATCGGTGGCAGCTGTTACGGCAGTCTTTTTTTAGCAACCCCGCCCCATGAATTTCCTCACTACCACTTTCCAGCAGTGCACCTCATCTCTCCATAGCCTTCCTCTGACGTACATTTAATTTTTTAATAGTGCTACTCATAGTTCACTGACACTCAGTTCTGTAATCTGCATGGTACAAGTTCTTTGTCGCAGGTACATTAACCCTCTGTGCTACTTTATGATGAGCCAAAATGGCAACCAGACACAATTCTGAACTCTGACTAGTAGGAACATTAATCACCAGAGTTATCTTGATATTTTTATTGTTGCCTATAAACTACCGGATGCACAAGGAAGTTCAGGTGCTTTTAAACCAATTATTTTTTTTAAACACAATGCCTTTCTTAGGAGTAGATCTCATTTTTTCTAAATGTCTTAACTCCGAAATTATTTCCACTATACCAAGGTTATATTTTTTCATGGGTGAGCTCCTCATGCCAGGTTGTACATTTAATATATGATAGTGCCAGAAATCTACCAAACATACTTTAGCACAGCCATTGGTACCTCTAAAAATTCCCTCTGGTATACAAGGGTCAGCCTTTTGCCATTGACACCCCCTTTAAAATAAGTACAGAAAATCTTATGACAGGAGTTACCTCAAATATCAGTTCTAAAAATTTCCCATGGATCCACCACGTATCCTAAGAAGTACGTGCATCATGTCAGGGACTTCGACCAGGTGTGGTGCTGTCTGTTCTGTTTCCCTCCCATTGGGTATGACTGGGATAGTTACTTTCTCAGTTAGAGTGTTGGAGTCCCCACACACATTGATGGTGTCTCAATAGAAGCATGTCAGGGCCTACAGTTTGCCAAAGGTAACACCTCCCTTCCATATTCTATTCATCCATAAGGCAAGAATAACCTCCAGTATGCCAGACCAGCAGTACACTTGAACGCATAACACACATACACTAACACGCGTATTCTCTCACACAAACATTCTCACGATATCTCTTGCACTCCTCATATATTTGTACTCTGTCATGCTCACACACAGACACACTGCCAACTACACTTCCATTAGTCAACCTGCTTTTAATGTGCTAGAAAAGCTTGCCCTGCTGCATCTGCTATACCTACCTTGCTTTTTAGTGAAGCTTAATGAAAACATATTCGCTATGTGCCATTCAAAAATAATAATATATTGCCTTGTTAATGTTTGTTACAAATATGATGTGAATGAAAAGTACACTTACTTAAAATAGCTGAACTAGGCTTATATTTTGGTTCATGTGTGGATCAAGCAGTTATAGTATTGCAAATGAACTAATCCACGTTCTAACATGTAATATCACAGCATCCAACTGATCTTACGAAATGCTTGACTTCCATGGCAACATGGATTTTATACAGTAACACTTTGCATTTTGGGGTTTTTGAGACCCAACTTAATAAACTACAATCAATCAATCAATCAGGACACTTCTAAAGCGCACTACATACCCGTGAGGGTATCAAGGTGCTATGGGGGGTGCTGCTACTGATCGAAGAGCCAGGTTTTGAGGAGTCTTCTGAAGGCCAGTAGGTCTTGGGCCTGCCGTAGGTTGGTGGGGAGGGTGTTCCCTGTGGCGAGGGCGGTGCTGGCGGGGCAGAGATGGCGAGAGGGGAAGTAGAAGCTGAGTCGTTTGTTGAGGTATGCTGGGCTGGTGTTGTGGAGAGCTTTGTGTGCGTGGATGAGGAGCTTGAAGGTTATCCTCTTGCTGACGGGGAGCCAGTACAGGTTTCTCAGGTGGAGTGTGATGTGGCTGTGGCAGGGGATGTCGTGGATCAGAAGTGCAGAGGCGTTCTGGATGCGTTGCAGTCGTCTCAGGAGTTTGGCCGATGTTCCTGCATATAGGGCGTTTCCGTTGTCCAATCTGCTGGTGACGAGGGCCTGGTTGACTGTTTTTCTAGTTTCAATGGGGATCCATTTGAAGATCCTGCGGAGCATGCGGAGGGTGTTGAAGTAGGATGAGGAGACGGCATTGACCTGCTTAGTCATGGAGAGGGTGGAGTCGAGGATGATCCCTAGGTTGCATGCGTGGTCGGTGGGTGTTGGAGCTGTTTCTAGTGCGGTCGGCCACCAGGAGTTGTCCCACGCCGAAGGGGTGGGACGAGGATGAGGACCTCCGTCTTGACTGAGTTCAGATTCAGCCGGCTGTTCTTCATCCATTCAGCGACAGCCATCATTCCTTCGTGGAGGTTGGTCTTTGCGGTGTGAGGGTATTTGGTGAGGGAGAGGATCAGCTGGGTGTTATTGGCGTAGGAGAGGATGTTGAGGTTGTGCTGTCTAGTGATGTGGGCGAGGGGTGCCATGTAAATGTTGAACAATGTCGAGCGGAGGGAAAAGCCCTCGGGTACGCAGCAGATGATCTCGGTGACATTTGAGCAGAAAGGGGGAGGCGGACGCTCTGAGTTCTGCCGGAGTGGAAGGAGATGGTCCAGTCCAGGGCCTTCTCTTGGATCCCGCGTCATAGAGGCGTGTTCATAGTGTGCGGTGGCAGACCGTGTCGAAGGCGGCTGACAGGTCCAGGAGGATGAGGGCTGCTGTTTCTCCGTTGTCAAGCAGGGTCCTGATGTCATCGGTGGTGGCAATGAGGTCAGTTTCGGTGCTGTGATTGCTGCGGAACTTGGACTGGGATGGGTCCAGGATGATGTTTTTCTCGAGATAACGGTTTAGTTGTTTGTTGACGATTATCTCTGTGACCTTTTGCCGGGAACGGAAGCAGGAAGATGGGTCGGACGCTTTTGAGGTCCTTGGGGTCCGCCTTGGGTTCCTTGAGTAAGGCGTTGATTTTGGCATGCTTCTAGCTTTCCAGGAAGGTTGCAGTTTCGAAGGAGATGTTGATTATTTTCCGGAGTTGAGGTGCGATGGCTGTGCCGTCTTTGTTGAAGATTTGGTGAGGGCACGGGGAAGAGCCCTGGGGTACGCAGCAGATGATCTCGGTGGCATTTGAGCGGAAGGGGGGAGGCGAACGCTCTCAGTTCTGCCGGATTGGAAGGTGGTGGTCTAGTCCAGGGCCTTCTCTTGAATCCCGCGTCATAGAGGCGTGTTCGTAGTGTGTGGTGGTAGACCGCATTGAAGGCACCTGGCAGGTCCAGGAGGATGAGGGCCGCTGTTTCTCCATTGTCAAGCAGGATCCTAATGTCATCAGTGGCGGCAATGAGGTCAGTTTCGGTGCTGTGATTACTGCTTCCGTTCCCTGCTTCCGTTCCTTGCCGGGAACGGAAGCAGGAAGATGGGTCAGACATTTTTTAGGTCCTTGGGGTCCGCCTTAGGTTTCTTGAGTAATGCGTTGATTTCGGTGTGCTTCCAGCTTTCCGGGAAGGTTGCTGTTTCGAAGGAGATGTTGATTATTTTCTGGGGTTGAGGTGCGATGGCTGTGTTGAAGATGTGGTGAGGGCATGGGTCTAGCGGTGATCCGGAGTGGATGGTGCTCATGATCTCGCTGGTGTCTTTGTCACTGATCTTGGTCCAGGAGAGCAGGCGGTTGGTGCGGGTGGTGGACGTGGGGGCCGTAGGTGTTGGGGATGTCGCGGTGTTAAAGCTGCTGTGGATGTCAGCGATCTTGCAGTGAAAGAAGGCGTCCCAGGAGGAAGCATTGTGGTGAATGGAAAGTCAGGAATGGCTGAAGGTGTCGCATGATTCTCAAGCCATCACCATACCCCAAAGCCTCAGCCCTAATCTCCCTTCCTGCCCCATCCCACATTCTCATTCCATTCTCCCCTCTTGCACCAGCTCCATTGTTGCATAAAGAACAATGGAAAGAGAAGGTATTCTGCTGGTGCCTTTGTAGAAATATGTGTTTATTCATGAGAGTTGTGTAATTTTTATATGTGCAGAGTAGGAGGTGTGCTCATATAAGTGCTGGGTGATGATGAATAGTGTGAGTGACTGCAGCGTGGGTGGTAAGAGTGTAGGGTGAAATATACGCCAATGTGAGTGTCGGGTGAGCTGCATGAATGCAATATGAGAGGAGGGTCCATGTGCCTGTCGGATGAGAGGAGTGTGTGCAGAGTGAGAAGAGTGAGTGCAGGGTGGTATGAGTAGGGTGAGCGGCAAGAGTGAACGGTGATCTGTGAGAGTGACTGGTGAGTGTATGGTGAGAGGAGTTAGTGCAGAGTGAGTGGTGTGTTCTTATGAGTTCTGGCAGACTGTTGTCCCTGTGTGCATGCAGGATGAACAGAGTGCCTGCATGAATGCAGGCTGAGAGGTTTGTCCGTGGGAGTAAAAGGTGAGAGGAGGAAGTGCAGGGTGAGTGGTGTGACTCCAGGTAGAGTAATTTGCTTGTTTGTGTGGTGTGAGTGCAGGGCGAATGCTGTGCCCATGTGAGTGAAGGGTGAGAATATGTGAGTGCACAGTGAGTAATATAACTATGTGAGAGTAGGGTGACAGGAGTGGCTGCAGGGTGAGTGATGTGACATGAGTTTGGGTGTGGGTGAAAGTTCAGAGAGGAAGGAATTAATGCATGGTGTGTGATGTGCTTGTTTGAGTGAGATCGCAGAGTGAGCAATAAGAGTGACAGGTGAGTGAAGTGTCACATGGGAGCAGGGTGAGTAGTATGCTTGTGTGTACAGGGTGAAAAGTGTGAGTGCATGGTGAGGTATGTGAGTGCAGTGTGATTACTGTGAGTGCAGAGTTAAAGGTGTGCTCATGTGACCGCAGGGTAAATGGAGGAAGGACACAGTGAATTCATGGCAAGAGGTATATTTGCAATGTGGTTGCTATGAGTGCATGGTGAGTGGTGTGCTTATGTGTATGCAGGGTAAGAAGAGGATGAACAATGTGAGTGCAGGGTAGCAGCATTAGTGCAGTATGATTGCTGTGAGCGTAAGGTGAGCGATGAAAGTGAGTGGAGTGTCATGTACGTGTAGGGTGAGCAGTGTGCTCGTATGAGTGCAGGGTAGGAGGAGGGTGAGTGGTATGAATACATGATGATCAGTTTGAGTGCAGTGTGATCGCAGTAAGTGCAGGGTGAACATGAAAGTGAAAGGTGATTAGTGAGAATGAGGAGGGAGTTGTCTGAATGCAGGATGTATTCCCAGACACCTGGAGTGCCTCAGCATTGTTTTGACAGCTGGAGTAGGGCTTCAGATATACGTTAAACTATTTCTTTTATGACATTAATCAGGGGTGGAGGAAATAAATAATGTGCTGATCCTGCACCAAACTTTCAGTCTTCTGATTAGGGTTGCCTGCTAATTGTATTTATACCAGCACCACCGATATATTGGTGTCCCAGCCAGTATAAAAATAAGCAAAATCACCTAAAGCCAGTATTTGTAGCACTTTTTTGTGCATACTTCAAACAGCAAATATAAATAGCATGTTTAAATGTGTTCTAGGGCTGGTGAGTTGTGGTATAGTGTGTGATAGGATGCATTTATTCATCACTTATTCATTATTTTGAGTATTTATTATTTGTGCATTGTTCAAAATATATTGAGTGCATTGTTTTAATTTTGTGACTATGTGTACTTTACATGTGGTCATTATCTTAATTGATTCTTCTATTATATTTCACAATGCAATTGTTCCCATAATGAAGGGAGATATGTTGTATCTTAGGTCTTCCTGCTGCACTTTACATGTGGTCATTATCTTAAGTGATTCTTCTATTATATTTCACAATGCAATTGTTCCCATAACGATCGGAGATATGTTGTATCTTAGGACTTCCTGCTGCACTTTACATGTGGTCATTATCTTAATTGATTCTTCTATTATATTTCACATTGCAATTGTTCCCATAACGAAGGGAGATATGTTGTATCTTAGGTCTTCCTGCTGCTCACTTAGAATGCATGTGATGTGGAATGTTGCATGAATGGAATGTTAGAGGTTGGTGAATGTTAGTTGGGTGAGGGCTGAGCAGCGGGACAGCTGCTCCTGATGGGGTTATCGCTTTATCTTATTATCTAACATCTTAACTTAAATAAAGTAACTTACTTAATCTACATGGAAGTACCGGCTTCTTTCTGATTACATCAGTTTTCTTCTTGCGGAAGAATCCAGGTTTCAGTTAAAGATTTCCAGTACTCCGAGAGAATATGCAGCCTCCGAATAACATAATTTTCTGGGCCAGGTAAAGTGGCGTTTTGTAGTGAAGTGCTTTGTTAGTGATCCATGCCATCTTTAGATGGATTCTAGCTTCGAATGGAAGTCAATTGATCGCCTTCAGATGTTGAGTGATGTAGTAAAATTTCCTAGAGCCTGTTATGAGTCTAGCTGCTGTGTTGAGGCAGGCTTCTAGGGTAGCTGTTGAGATCTTGGGAAGACCTAAAAGAACAGTGCATCCATACTCAATCATAGAGAAGACAAAAGCCTGGTCTGCCGTTTTGAGGTCAGCTGTATCGATGAACGGTTTCAGTTTTCTAAGATAGCTCAGATGGAAGCGGGCATTTTTTGCCATCATGTTGATGTGTGAACTCATGTTTAAAGCCTTGTCCATCGTAATTCCTAGGGATTTTGTAGAGTCCACTACTCAGTGGACAGTTTAGCGCAGTGATCATCTTAGTCCATTCCTTTATCACCATGGAGCTTTTAGGGGGGAAATCAGAAAGAATTCAGTTTTCTACTAGTTAAGCTTGGGATGATTGCAAGAAAGCCATTGAACGGTCATCTTTAATGTCTGATTCATCGTATTGATCTCTTCCAACAATGTAATCTTCATATACAGCTGTGTGTCATCTTCATACATGTGGTGCGAGATGTTTGCCTGCTGTAATATATCTGTTAGTGGTTCAATATACAGATTGAATAGTGATGGGGAGAGGGTTGAACCTTGTGGTGCTCCAATTTGAATCAGGAATATTAGAGACAGTTTTAGATTCATCAGGATTCTTTGCGATCTGTTCTCTAAGAAGGATTTGAACCAAATATAGGACTGTTCCCACTAATCCCATCCTTTCCTTGTTGGACTTGGCCCTTAAGGCAGGTTCACCCCTAATCTTTTTTTTGCTTTTAATCTGTGATCTGTATGGATGATTTTCTGGTCTGTGCGCACTTTTTCCCTGTGTCCCAGAGTAAAGTGCGTGCATGTAGTTAGGCTGGCCTGCTCTCCCATTGGAATGCATGGGGAATGTCTGTGTCCCTGGTAGTTCCTGATGCGTGGGGAGTGCAGACTCGAACTTGGCATGTGCGAGCTCGGTAGAATGAATGCTTCGCAACGGTGTATGTGGCATGTGTGTGTCATGTGTAGAAATGCCACTTCTAGGACTTGGCATATTACTGTAAAATATGCCTGACATATGATTGGCTGGAGCTGGCTGGTGAGCCTGGCTCCAGGAAGGCTGGATGGGTCTGCCGGGTGGTGAGTGTGAGATTAGCATGTTGATGGCTTGGGAGGAGTGCACCTGGTCCCTGATGGGCCTGGAATTTCCCCACACATTGCAGGCTTCACCCCCTGTAGTGCGACTGATGTCCCTAGCCCTGCCAGTGAATAGAAAGGGTGGTTGAGGTAAACAGAGTACTCCAAAACCAGCTGCAACTGGTTTTCCCCCACCCTGCACCTACAGACAAAGGGAATTTACTGTATAAGAAGGGGCTGTGTCCCCATACAATTTGGTTCTGTTTTGGATCCTTGCCAGAGGGGGCTGCTGCTGCTGCTGGGGCCAAGAGGACCGCCACTGGGCTGTCTCCCTGACTGGAGACCCAGTGTGCTGGCTCTGGCCCTGCCTTGCCCTTCTGCCTGCCTCCAAACCCTGCTGAAGCTTTGCTTTTTTTGCCAGAGCGCTTGGAAGCGCTTTATTTCTCCCCTCAGCGCTGGGAGCGCTTTGCTTATATTTCTAGCGCTGGGAGCGCTTTATTCAGCCCCTAAGCGCTTGGGAGCGCTTTGTGTGCAGCCGGTGCCCACCCGGCGTTTGCCCGCTTGGATTGCGAATTTGCGGCGCATCGCGGATGCCTACCTCGCTTTATATTTAATTTCGAAGCCGGAGCCCACCCGGCATTGCCCGGCATTGCCCCGTCCTTGGATAATTAATTTATCACGAGGGAGCCCTCTCCTCGGATAATGGGACCCCGCCTGCCTGTCTAAAGCGAGCCGCCACGCTGCCCGCGGCGACCCGGAAGTGCTCGTCTGCCCGTCCAATCGCTGCGCGTCCCGAGGGAGGGTGACCCAGAAGTCCCGCCCCGCAGCCGAGCAGCGCGAAGGGAAGCAGCCGGCCGAGTCCCCGAGGGAAGAGGAGAAGCCGGCCGTGTATCCCGCCTCCCGCAGCACCAGTGAAGTCCCGGTGAGTGCGGGGGCGGGTCCTTTGTGATTCTTCGAGCGGCCCCAGTTGGCAGAGGGCCGCTCCAACGCTGCAGCATTTCTGTGTGGGAGCAGAGAGGCTCCTGGGGGCATTGTTTGATTCCTGAGTCCCCCGTGAGGGACTTCAACGACCGCCCTGATTGCAGTTACGAACCCCGAGGCTCGAGGGGGCAGTTGTTTTACGAGCCCAGAGAGGCTCCTTGGCAACATCTATTCTTTGAGCAACGAGGCTCCCGGCCATATTGATTTAGAGCCCTGAGAGAGGCTCTTGGGGCATTTCATTTGTTTAGAGCGCTGAAGCTCTTAGGTGCCAGTCACCTGTGTTCTTGAGCCCACGTGGCTCGAACGTTTGCCCAGCTGTGTTTCACAACTGTCCAACACTTAGTGGACAGTTGCTACGTTTAGGCTTGTGTTCTGTGCTGCCTGCGCAGACCCCCTGACATTGAGACTCAGGGCATTCAGCCCCTTGCGAGGCCAGTTGGCCTGAGGGACAAGTTCTAGTGTTGTGCTACATGCACCCTGCGCATTGTAAGTTACTTGCTGATGTGATTCTTGCGCAAATGTTCTAACCTGCACCTCTGAATGTGTTTAATGCCTCATGTGCAATTGTTTATGTCCCATTACCTTTGCTAAAAGTGACCTGCTTAGGTATTTTATGTTTATCCCCTTTGCTAAATGTGACCTGCTTAGAGGATTGTTGGTGTCCCATTACCTTTGCTAAAAGTGACCTGCTTAGGTATTTTATGTTTATCTCCTTAGCTAAATGTGACCTGCTTAGGTGATTGTTTAGGTTTCTTTCCCTTTGCTAAAAGTGACCTGCTTAGGCGATGGTATTCCTTCCTTAGGTCCTGATGATGAGGTCCTAGTTCCCTGCGTGATTTTCCTACAGTGTTTTAAGGTTGCGTAGGAGGTATTTACTCTTTACCGGTGATTACTGGTTGTGTGCTACATGTACTATTTTGGTGCTAATCATTATATGTTTATGTGCTAAGTGTATACCTACAAGTATTATTTCTAACAAGTGCCTACCCCTGACAGTGGTCTATGTGGCCCTGTCCTGTACATAATCCCTTGTAAATTCTGCCCGTGCCTGTTTGGCACATTGTAAAGTTTGTGTGTTATCTAATGTGTTTTTACTATAATACAAAGGCTATTTTTTATATAACCTTGTGTGGAGTTTCCTTTGTGGTGGGCCTTGGGTGTTGTTGCTGGGGTGCGTGCGCAAATACTTAACTCATACCGCCTCCAAGTTTAGCCTTGCTGCTCGCGCCACATTACCTAGAGGGTGAGCAGGGGTTATCTTGGCGTGTAACTCCCTTGCCCTGACTTAGGAGTGGTGGTCTCTGACTGACTTTGGCGTGAGCCCTGGCCAGCTAGGGATCCCGTTTCTAACATTCCTCAAGACTGTCTAGTAATTTGACATGGTTCACGGTGGCAAATGCAGCTGATAGGTCAAGAAGAAGTAGAAGACAAGTTTCATTACGGTCTAGAACGAGTAAGCAGAATTGCAGTTTACCTACTGTGAACTGGTCTGAACCCTGATTGGCAGTCATCTAGTAGCTGGAATTCGGCAATAAGTTAGCACAGTTGTTGTTGAGCACATTTTTTCAGAACTTTGGCTAGCATGGGAATGTTTGAAACCGGTCAAAGATGATTAGGGTCTGAGGGGTTCTCTGTAGGTTTTTTAAAGAAAGGGTAACCTGGACATTTTTTAGGCAGTCTGGTAAGGAACCTTGGGCTAGTGATGCATTAATAATCTTAGTCCAGCTGGGGGTGAGCATGTGATTGATTGTGGACCAACATTTTGAAGGGATAGGATCATTGTAGTGGTTGTTTGTTTTTATGAGCAAATCAAAAGGGAGAGAGAGGACTAGGTAAGCTAGTCCGGGTCCCCTGATTATATGTAGAGATATCAATATAGGACTAGCTAGGTTGTGTTAGTGAGACTCAGGAGGTACATCTGCAGGCAAACCATTAGGTTTGGTCATGAAGCCCTCACACACCAACCTAGTTGGTGTCATGCTTCATCATCGGGCCCACCACAGTGACACCGAATGTGTCCCGGGTGTGCTGCGACTCCAGATTACTGAGGAGCTGGTATGCTTACTGAGTGTGCAGTGATAGTGAGAATGAACGTGAGAAGTTAAAAGCTATACAGGTGGTCCCAGTTCCCGAGGGTGAAAGGTAAATTTTAATATCTGGGCCCCTGTTAGCAAGATAAAAAGGCTTGCGGACGATATGGAGTGTATTAAGAGCTCCTACGTCCTTTGTGGTCTACATGTTTCAGCCAGGCCTTTTGGTTAAAACTGGCTTTCCTCAGGACCAAAGAGTATGTGTGGGTGACAATAAACTATATTAAGTGACAGTGTGTGGTAAAAAGTGTCGCACTCGCTAAGGTGCTGTACGTGTTAGAGGGGGATTCCCTCTGCTTTACTGTACATAGAACATAGAGACAATACAGACATACAAGGGAGAACCAATGAGAATGGTATTTTAGAAAACACAACTTTTGGCCGACTTCTAGTGTGCGTGAGCGACCTAGAGCGGCAGATAACGTGGCCATGAGCTTTTCACATGGCTGCAGTGAAATATGGCGGTAAAGTTTTAAAACGCAGTGGCAGTGGTGGGCTACACAGCGGAACAAGCATAGCGTGAGGTACAGGTAAGTATGGTACATAATTCCTCACACTTGCTACTTGCTGTTAAAGCCTCATGGGTCACTTGGCAGGGAGGGGAAGAAGACCCTAAACATTGTAAAAAAGGCCAGAGTTTAGGATAGTACCTGTGGAGAGAAATTGCTGCTTACCCAGAGCGTCGTGAAGAGATCACTTGTTTACTCACGGTATTTCCGATCAGCGTGCTCCTGCGACCTATCGTCCTGCTCCAGTGTCCTGAGTGAGATTGCATGGCTCGGGCACGGGCTTAAATAGCTGGTTCAATTGATTGCACCTGAAAATGAGAGGAGGGTGCGGTCGCGCTGGCTCTGAGTGCGCGTGTGTAAGGAGACAGTGTCACTCGCGTCGCGCGTGCGCGGAGGGCAGCGCCGCGCATGCGCGTACTACAGACATCTACACACTGCGCATGCGCATTAGAGGTGTTATGGGAAAATTATGGCAAATGCCGTGGGACCGATTAATAATGGCCCATGGGGGGTAAAAAATGATAAAAAGCAACTGTTAGCGAATTAAAAGGTAAAAAGGCAAATACAGAGTTGGGACAGACCACGAGTCTGAGCGTGGACAGGGATACAGACTTATTGCTATGAGCAGACCTGGAAAGTTTATTTGGATAAAGCATTCCACGGAATGGAATCATTAAGTCCCTCTATGTGGGTAGAAAGGCGAAAAATCCAGCGTTGCTCTTTGTAGAGTAGTGTTTTCTCATCGCAGTTGGATAGTGCGAATTGTTCAATGACTGTCCAGGTGAAGTGAGAGAGGGGCTTAATGATTCCATTCCGTGGAATGCTTTATCCAAATAATCTTTCCAGGTCTGCTCATAGCAATAAGTCTGTATCCCTGTCCACGCTCAGACTCGTGGTCTGTCCCAACTCTGTATTTGCCTTTTCACCTTTTAATTCGCTAACAGTTGCTTTTTATCATTTTTTACCCCCCATGGGCCATTATTAATCGGTCCCACGGCATTTGCCATAATTTTCCCATAACACCTCTAATGCGCATGCGCAGTGTGTAGATGTCTGTAGTACGCGCATGCGCGGCGCTGCCCTCCGCGAACGCGCGACGCGAGTGACACTGTCTCCTTACACACGCGCACTCAGAGCCAGCGCGACCGCACCCTCCTCTCATTTTCAGGTGCAATCAATTGAACCAGCTATTTAAGCCCGTGCCCGAGCCATGCAATCTCACTCGGGACACTGGAGCAGGACGATAGGTCGCAGGAGCACGCTGATCGGAAATACCGTGAGTAAACAAGTGATCTCTTCACGACGCTCTGGGTAAGCAGCAATTTCTCTCCACAGGTACTATCCTAAACTCTGGCCTTTTTTACAATGTTTAGGGTCTTCTTCCCCTCCCTGCCAAGTGACCCATGAGGCTTTAACAGCAAGTAGCAAGTGTGAGGAATTATGTACCATACTTACCTGTACCTCACGCTATGCTTGTTCCGCTGTGTAGCCCACCACTGCCACTGCGTTTTAAAACTTTACCGCCATATTTAACTGCAGCCATGTGAAAAGCTCATGGCCACGTTATCTGCCGCTCTAGGTCGCTCACGCACACTAGAAGTCGGCCAAAAGTTGTGTTTTCTAAAATACCATTCTCATTGGTTCTCCCTTGTATGTCTGTATTGTCTCTATGTTCTATGTACAGTAAAGCAGAGGGAATCCCCCTCTAACACGTACAGCACCTTAGCGAGTGCGACACTTTTTACCACACACTGTCACTTAATATAGTTTATTGTCACCCACACATACTCTTTGGTCCTGAGGAAAGCCAGTTTTAACCAAAAGGCCTGGCTGAAACATGTAGACCACAAAGGACGTAGGAGCTCTTAATACACTCCATATCGTCCGCAAGCCTTTTTATCTTGCTAACAGGGGCCCAGATATTAAAATTTACCTTTCACCCTCGGGAACTGGGACCACCTGTATAGCTTTTAACTTCTCACGTTCATTCTCACTATCACTGCACACTCAGTAAGCATACCAGCTCCTCAGTAATCTGGAGTCGCAGCACACCCGGGACACATTCGGTGTCACTGTGGTGGGCCCGATGATGAAGCATGACACCAACTAGGTTGGTGTGTGAGGGCTTCATGACCAAACCTAATGGTTTGCCTGCAGATGTAACTCCTGAGTCTCACTAACACAACCTAGCTAGTCCTATATTGATATCTCTACTGTTTGTTTTTATGGACAGCAAGGTTTTGGCAATGTGTTGATGGTTATAAAGCTTGAAGGTTGACCAACAGGCATTATTTTTTGTCGTTTATATTTCGAGTTGCAATGGAAATTTGGCAAGAATACTATTTAGGTTTAAGGGATTTTCTGCAGCCTTCTTGAGTTCACTCTCTCGGAAGCAAACTTTAGCTGTCAAGAATTAAAAGAATTCTGCTAGGAAATCTTTAATAATATTCACCTGATTATTCTTGTGGTCATTCCAGTGCAGATTGAAGTCCCCTAGGAAAATATAATTGGAGTGAGGTACAGAATTGGCTGTTATAATTTTCATTAGCTGGGCAATGAATGAGACAATATTACCTAGAGGATGGTAGAACGTGTGTAGTTTGTAATGCTTGTTATCTGACGATCTTAAAGAGAGAGCAAGGTACTCACAAGTTTCGAGGGGGTCCTCATGAACTTTAGAGATGGGGATGTTGGATCTATAGATACAGGCCATGCCTCCCCCCGTTTTGTTTAGCCTATCTAGTCTCACATTAAAGTAATTTGGTGGACACTGGGAAGAAGATTCGGTGAACCACAATTCCATTAGGATAGCCAGGTCAATTTCCTGGCTCAAGATTAGGTCAGCGATGTTTGCAGCATGCTTCTTTGCTCAGCGACAGTTCTGACTTCATGTGCATTATTGCCTCAGTGATCTCATCGACCTCCGGGTCCAAGTTGAGAAATTTTTGCTGGGTATCGCCCAGCCACGCCAGGGCCGTGTCCTCAAAATAGTGCTGCAGGTCTAAGGGTAGGGCCCTCTGAGAGGTGTAAAGTGTTGTGCAGTAGTTCATTAATGTGTGCAATAATTCCAGCAGGTCCCTGTGCGTCTGGCCATTCTCATCTGGTATTTCTACAATGTAGTTTGCAAATTTGGGGCGTTGTACCGCATTTGCTTGTGCTTTCCCTGGTCGGTCTCCCTCCCCGAACAACCGCGGCATATGAGCCTTCCCCCCAAATCTGCATTCCCTATCAGCTGCTTCTTCGTATTCAGACATTTTAGTGCGCAGTGCAGCTCTAGTGGCTCTGACCTCTCCCCCCTCTGCCAATTCCCTCTCGAGGGTTTTAAGTTCCCCTTCGTAAACTCCTGCGCAGATTTTTCCAAATTCCACCTCCCTTGGAAATGCACCAGCTGCGGACAGTTACTTTGAAGGCCTCCCACACTGTAGTCAAGCTGGACACCGAGTTCACATTGCGTTAGAAAAATTCCTGTATTTCTTACCCTATTTCGGCCCTAAATACTGAGTCTTGGAGGTGGTAGGGATTAAGTCACAAGTTACTGTATGGGGAATGGTCAACCGGGGACTGCAGTGTAATTACGACTGGTGAATGATCTGAATATGTACAGGCCAGGTGGGATGCCTTCTCGATTCAATGCGCCATGCCCAGCGAAACCAACACACAGTCGAGCCTAGCCCATGACCCGTGTACCGCTGAGTAGTGTGTCCCTTCTTTCAGTGCGGGGTGTTTCTACCACCATGTGTCTAGCAGACAATTAGTAGATTCAATATCTTGAAGTGTCCTCTGCGTGTTAGTGTAGTGCATGGGGCAGGTGCGGGATCTGTCAGACAGAGGGTCTATTGCAGTATTAAAGTCACCACCCCAGATCACATAAGTAATGCCTATCATCTGAATCCGGCCCCACACCTCAAGTAGGGTATGTGGGTCATCCGTGTTGGGACAGTAGTAGCTGGCAAACAGTACATCATGAGAATTCAGCCACCCCCAGAGCAGGCAGTATGGTCCATTCCCATCCACTTCCATTCCTCCCTGTACAAATTGTACCCGCCGTTTAATCAAAACAGCCAATCCTCTTGAATAATTTGAGTATGAAGCAAAACATCTATGTAAAGCCCAACGGGCTGCAACTTGGTGCTGACTTCTCGTGCCAAGGTGGGTTTCCTGTAGAAGGGCCACCTGAACATGATGCCTAATTATGTACACCAGCACTTGTCTCCTCTTCCGTGGGTCATTCAGCCCACGCACATTCCACGATAAAATAGTAGTTCCTTTTATAGACTTAACGCCATCCACCATTATCCCAATTTGTGCTCACATCCTGTATATGCTTGTCTAGTCCATTGTCCATCCCTGTAACTGAGAACATTACCCTACCCCAACCCCCCTCCTCCACCCACACCAGCACCCCCAACTCGCCGGGCATGTGACCTCCCCCCAAAACAAACTCGATAGTCTGATAAGTTCTCCCTCACTCTAGAGAAAAATCCCGGGGTATGCCCTTGTATGGGGACACTACGGGCCCACAATACACCCTCTCTCCTCCTTAGTTTCACCCACCCACAGCACCGCTTAGTAAAGCTGGCTGTTTTAGTGGGATGGAGGTGAGTGTCCAGGCGGGACATAGAATTTAATAATAGCATTGTCAATACACCACCAACATGGAGATATTTGCATGGCTCCTATCTAATTTGTCCGCCTGCAGTACATTGTACGAATCCAAATTCTCAGTCCAGGTTCGACGCATGTGACAGGGATCTGGAGCGTCGGCGTTCCTCTGCCTCCCGGGATGTCACTCCACGGTTCCGTCTGAGGTAGTCTTTGGCTTGTTGGGGGGTGGTGAAGAAATGTTGTTTCCCTAAGTGCGTGATCCTGAGTTTCGCTGGGTACAGCATAGCATACTGGATGTTTTTTGCCAGTAGTTTTTTCTTTACTGCTGCATACTTGCACCTCGCCTCCTGGACCACCTGTGTGAAGTCTGGGAAAAATGCCAAGATGGTGTTCTCATAGCACACCTGTTTCATTTCACGGGCCATCCTCAGGACAGTGTCTATATCTCTATAGTTTAAGAAGCAAACTATTACTGGTCGAGGTGACGCTCCCGGTGGTGGGCGCACGGCCAACGATCGGTGTGCCCTTTCCACCATCAGGCGGGTCGAAAAGGCCTCTCTGTCGAACAAATCGATGACTAGTTTTTCCATGAAGTCCTCCATCCGACCCGTATTGGTGGACTCCCCCAGGTCTAGGACTCGGACGTTATTCCGTCGAGAGCGCGCCTCCAGAGCTTCATTATTTTCTGCTATCAATTTCAGCAGTTTATCCATTTGAAGCACATGTGCACTTGTCGCCGCAGCACCGTCCTCCAGCTCCGACACCCTGGTTTCTGCTTCATTGAGTCTGTGATCATGCTGCTCAAGTTTGTTCACCACAGAGTCCATTCTAACATTCATGGTGTCCACCTTTGCATCAATGGATGTGAAGATTTGCTTCATACCCATCAGAATCGCTTTCCAGTCGTCGTCTTGCTGGACTGTTGGTCCTGCATCTCTGCACTCCACTGAGTTCGATTTCTGCCCTCTCCGGGGGGTCAAATGAGAGTTTGGCCTGTTTAGCGTCTGTGCACCCCATTCTGATAGCGTCGTGACCCACTGTGCTCTGGGGTGGGCGTCAGGCGGTCTCACTCAGTGGGCGGGTTACCGTTTGTTTGTACGTTTTCTTTTTTCCCCCCTTCCTGCCACTATGCAGGTTCTGCTGTCATTATGTTCTTGCCACCTCGTCTGGGGTCATGCAGGGCAACTGCTTTACCAGGCACGGAATCCACCCCCGCACGATGCCCTACCAGTCAACCGGGTTGTGCAGCTGAGGTTCTAGGTGCAAACTGCTGAACGTTGGAGGGCCCCTGTGCCCCAACACCACTCACGCCACACAAGTCTCAGCCCATGGACGCCCTGCAGTCTCCTCTGGGCAGGTGCTCTATACCAAAATGGCTTCATCACAGTGGAGCCACCAGCTCCCAACCGTGGTGTCCGTATCGTAGTGCTGTTATTACTATCTCACAGCTGGCAGCAGTCTGATCTTGTCAGGGTCTCGCATGTATAGCCCGGTGCGTGATTACTGGTCGATTCCCCTCCGGGTATAAGGGTACTCAAAATGGCGGCTGCTGCTCCCCCCAGTCTTGCCGGTATTAGCGTTCACGAGTAAGTAGTGACTTAAGTGCTGCTTGGCCGACCATGCAGAAATGGCTTATCGCATCCTGAGGGGCGCTCGCTGCTCCACTTGCACGGATATTGTGCCCCCCCCACTGCGTCTGGCTCGTCATTCACTCACGGGCGCTGGGGCTCTGTTCCACACCCTGCGCGCCTCCCTCACGGGTCCTCCTCCCACCGTCAGTCCAAGACCAGGGCGCGGGTCCCGGAAGCAGCAGTCTATGTTCCGCGCATCCTCAGCCGCACAATTGCCGCCGGAGTCACGATCGCGATGGGGCAGATCTTGCCGACCCAGCGGCCTCTCTGCCCAGGTGTGCCCAGTCGTCCCCGGACTTGCCTGAGGTGCCCCACCGTCGCGCAGCCCAGGCACTCAGCTCCAGCCGCCTGCTCAGATTTTCCGCAGCACAGGTCTCTAGCGTACGTTGCTCCCGGATGGCGGGGTTAGGTCCTCGCAGGCAGGATTAATTACGCTCTCCTTGTAGGTGTTCAGATGGCGATTATGGTATCACAGGATGGGTATTATGTTGGAAAATCTGCCTGAACTGGCAAGAGCCTCACTAGTGCGCTGCCATGTTGGTTGTGCGCCCTCTAGCACCCCCCAAAGAGTTCAATATTCTTCAAGTCTCTGACAGTGATTTATAAGTCCCACACTATTCTGTCTGTTTGGGGACATAGTATTTCTGACTCTGTTGTGGATGCAGAAGATGTGGATGTTGTAGTTTAATGCTAGTCTGGGGTAGGCTTTCTGGGTGATTCGCAGTCTGTGTGATTGTGGAAATGCTTTGTTTCTTCTGTAGAAGTTATACTTTTTGGAATAAGCCCGAGATTATTAGGGATATTGTGATTTAACCTTCGGTTGGTCTGGGCCTTGGAAGCTGAGACCGAGATTTGGGAGAATTGTACAGATTTAGGTGTATTAGCCTGAGATATGTGTGGTTTAGACAGATGGGTAGTGATTAGCTGGTTAGGATCTAGGGGAATAATGTTGCTTGAGTCGTCTGTGCTGATATACGGTGTTTGGGGGAATGGCCTTGCCTTGTGACAAGCACTAGCGCTTGGAGTCGCAAGGTTATTGGTGTGAGGTAGCGATAGTGTTCCCAAGTGGTGGAGTCCTAAGTCCCTATCTACTGAATTTGTGGGCGTATGAGTCAGTTGATGGGACTCTTTAGAGATTGCGCTTTCACTGCTAGCCGATTAACTAAAGGGTGGTTGGTTGGGTGATTGTGTTTGAGATCGTAAGTTGCTGGAATTTTGAATGAGGGATGTTATGAGCTTGATCTTTTATAGTGGCAAAAAAGTCGAAAGATGGTTCCAGATCCTTTTTAGCTGCTTGGATAAGTAATCTGCCATTTTTATAGTAAGTTATGTTAAGAGTAGGTCTTAGCTTTTTTGAGGGTGTTATCAGCGATTTGGTTCCGTAAGAAATGTTTCTTGATACCTGGATGTTTAGCAAGTTAGCCACAGCAGTATTCTATTTAGCCAGAGATCTGGTGAAGAATATAAGGTCTTTAATAAAGATGCTGTTTTTTAGGTTGAGGGAGGGGTATGAGTAGGTTAAGTTTAAAGGTTTTGATTGCTTTTCTTGAAAGATTGGAGGGATAGTGAAAGAATTACTTCCTATTGGTTTCCGAATGGGCCCTGTCATCGTTATTAGCAATGTTTACAATTCCTGCATAAACCTTACAATGCTCCCTTCGCTAGTTGAAAGCCGCTCCAAAATGGGCACCACTATGTGAGTATCTTACATTTGCAAGCCCATTTCAATTGTGTTTTGTTGCCTAGTTCCCTGGGAGTCTGACCTGGGAGTATCTATTATGGAGGCGTTATTCCTCTTTCTTTTACTATTGATTCCACTTCACTTGGGCTAGTCCTCGTTCAGTCCCTATTAAAAGGGTGGCTTGCTCGGTTTCTGGCCATTTTACATCTACAATGAGGGAATGCATAGAAAATTAATGATAGAACATCAAAAACATCAGGGGTGATACCATAGAGTTTGCTAACCTGCTCACTGTGGTCTTACACTACCGCCGCTGACCACATTACCCTAGTCACTAACTCTCGGAGAGTCAGCACTGCTCCTACGCTGACCGCTCTCACCTCTGTTAACCTATGTGCATGAGTCGAGCTGCCTTTTCGCTTGCGCTCTAGCTCACTCAAGAATTCCTGATGAAGACCGCCGAGTCTGTCTCTCACTCAGCACCTAGCCATTGTGGAGCAAATATGAGGAACCCTTTCTCTGTGTCTCTGGGTCACTTTTCATGCACTGCCCGGGCAGCGCCAGCTCTCCAGGCAAGTATGGATTCCTCTCAGTGGACCGGTGCTCCATGACCACTATGTCTTTAAAATTATCGCTGCAACTGCATTCAATGTCAGCAATCCACCTTTGCCTTTCAATCTTTATTTAATTTATCAATGCTTGTACCTTATTAATTCATTTTCTAATAAGCAATGGCATCATTTTGATTTATTCAGTTCCATTTGCTTCCCTTTGAAATAGAACTGTGTTCTATCAACACCGGACGACACCACTCTGGTGCAAACAAAATGCCAAGATGGAGTCATGCCCTTGTCTGCTCCTCATCCATCCAAAAACAACTTTCTCCAGAGGAATGAGAGGGGGGTGGGGAGCAATTGGAAAACCTACTCCAGGTGGCTCCAAAAATCGTGAGGCATGACCCCACAAACCTGGGCTACTTTTCAGCCGGGTTGGACCAGAATCGGATCCAGGACCTGGGCAGCCCTCCCGTTGATTGCTCCTCACCTTACTGCCTCCACTGCTTATCACTAGTGCTGCGATGTCCCTCAAACCGATGGACCGCTCCTGATTCTTGCAGTGAGGACTTCCAGGCGGTGAGTCAACCTAGTTTGTGCTTCTGTTGTTCAGCCAGGTCGGAATGATTGGGTGAGCGTTTGTGGATAATTGGGCTTCTAGGGATTTTTGCTGTGCAGCTAATTCCAGCCCCGGAGCTCCTTCTTCAACCTCCGCACTGTCCGTTAGCCATTTTGCCTTTTACCATTTTCCCTTTACCAGGCGGTGCCTTTACTATGTATATCCTTTTACCACACATGCCTTTACCACACATGTATATATCAGGTAGGTGAAAACTCTTTTGACCTATTGGCGGTCACCAGTAGGTAGTTATAGTTAGGACCTAGTTTCCATAGGAAATGCATTTTTGACTTGCCTGAAACTTTGGCATCGTTTTTCCAATCTTCGTGACATTTTCCCGAAAAAAGTGTCAAGGTAGATTCTGGCTGTCAAATTTGGGGGTGATCCATGCAGTGGGGACTGAGAATTTGCGGCACAAAATAAGGGTGCTTTTGGAATTTTAATTTCCATAGGAACCTTTAGCCACACCTACAGCCCGAAAGGTTAAACAGACTTACAACAAATTTGTCAGGAAGGTAGATGTTAGCTCAAGGAAGTGCCTTTTGTCTATTTGGTGTATATGCATCCAGTAGTTTATGCGAAATTCAAGCTGAAAATTATAGTGATATCTCTGGTTGTGGATATTTCGTGACGGTTTTGTGAGTAATCTTGAATACATGCGCCAACGGGATTGCTCTGATTGGCTAGATGGGCCCTGAACCGAAAGTTACGGTAATTATTTTATTGATCGAGAATGGTTCCCAGGGTTGGACATTTTGGAAAGAGCTAAAATAAGGGTTCAGAGTAGAGGTACTCTGACCCCATGTTTGAAAAATGGGGGTGTTAGTGACACAAGTTATGTGTCCAAAATTGATTTTTTTAATTGCAAGCGATATAAGTGACAATGATGCGACCACCAGCGTGGCCCCGTGTACCATTGCGGGGACATCAGAAATACTGTGGCAACATCGAAAATGTTGATGAAAATATAAAAAAAATATATAAATATTTGGACACACTCACCAGTCCCTGTCACACACTCATGTACCCACTCACAAACTCACTCATATACTTATACACCCATTCACATATCCAGTCACACACTTATACATCCAGTCACATACCCACTCAGATACTCAGGCACTCACTCACATACCCATGAAGGTAAATATGCATCCAACCTAAAGACTTACTAAGAGAGTGATGCACCTATGTTGACTCACTCAAAAACTCATGCACCAACTTATAGAACAACTCACACGCTCACATATGTTTTCACCAGCCCACTGAGACACTCATATACCCACTCACAGATCCCTACTCATACATATCCAGTCAAGGCTCATGCATCCACTCACAGACCCACCCAAACACTCACCCTCCCAGACACATACCCACTCAGACACTCATGCATGCACCCATTCACTGACCCACTCAGATACTTTATGCTCTTACTCACAGACCCATTGAGACACCATACACCTTCTCACAGATCTACTCAGACATTCATACATCCACTCACAGGCCCACTCAGACACTCACACACCCATACAGTCACTCACCCAAACACACATAGACCTACTCAGAGACATATGCAACCATATGCAATCAGTTAGTTATACACTCATAGGCTCATGTACCCATGCCCAGTTGTACTCACAGACCTACCCACCCACTGACAGAACCACTCAGACACTCACATTGCCAGTCATAGGCCCACTGAAAGACTCAGGCACTCATTTGCAGATCCACTCGGATACTCATGCACCCAGTCACTCACCCATTCAAACACACATGTATCCACTCACAGATGCAGTCAGTCAAATACTTACTTACAAAGGCAATAAACAGTACTACAGTAAAATGCTTCATACATAGCATTTAAGGAATCGCAAAATTGCGTTTCCTTAAATGCTATAGCAAAATAAGGAATCGCAAATATTTGCGATTCCTTAAGATGCGATTTTTTGATACATATCAATAAATGCAAAACAGCCTTTTGCGATTCACAAAGGCCGAAATTCGGCAAATTCCGGCCTTTGCGAATCAAAAAAGGCTTGATACATATGGCCCTTAATTCATACTCAGACTATTTGATAAAAAGGAAAATGGATAAGTTACAAAAAGACATTAAATTCTATAAAAAAGAAACAACTTACCCCTATTTATCAGAACATTACTACAAAAATGTAGATGGAACTAATGACTCCTTTGGTTATAAACAGCAAAATTATGGAAAAAAAGTTTATACTTTTTCAGAATCTTCAGACTCAGAAAATGAAGGGTCATACTGTGATGGTGGATATCAAAGCTCTAGAGCAAATGGAAGGCAACATAATAGGCAACCTTTTTTAGGGAGGCTCCAAATGAGACGCAGCAATTGGAGACAGCAATACCAACCACGGTTTCAGAATACAACACATCAGGAATACAATCACTTCCAGGAAAATCCACTGATGACCTACAACCAGTACTTAGAAACTCGCAACAATCGGTATTGGAGAAACTAGATTCCCTGCCTATATTTAATCTAAGTAAAACGACGTTATCAACAGCCTCTGTGTCCGTCTTATTGAAGGGCTTGACTTTTGGCCCCCATTCAGGGCTTAATAAATTTGACCTATTTAGAGATCTTCAAAATGTCTTGCGTACGATACGGTTGAAGATCTTCTTTATGGGACAAGAGGAAAACAATGATGACTCGAATCTGTCTGGTTTAAAACCCAAGTCTAATTTTACCCCCATGTCTGATCAACTTCCGCCACAAGTATCCATTTTCGAGCAAATCTTGTTTGACAAACTGATGCACATAACGGCCCATGTCCCTAAAACACCATACAACTTGAACCAAGATGAATATAAGGCCTTAAATCAAATTAAATCAAATAAAGCTCTTGTAGTAAAGGCATGCGACAAGGGGGGTGGAATTGTAGTGTATGACACCCCCACTTACATAGCCAAGATGGAAGGTATGTTGAGTGATACCCATTTTTACACACCCTTCTCCAGGGATCTTATATTGCAAACTATGACTAAAATCAAAAAATTGACAGATAAGGCACTTAGGGATGGAGAAATTTGTGACAAAGAATGGAACTACTTAAATGTAAAAAATCGTAAGTTAGCAAGCATATATGGCATACCAAAAGTCCATAAAAGCATTCAAAACCCGCCCCTGAGACCTATAGTAACAACAATAGGCTCAGTAACTGAACCATTAGCCAAATACATTGATGCAATTCTCTGTACCCATGTCTCACGTACCCCAGCATTTGTTCAAGATACCAGACATATTATCAACTTAGTTGAAAACACCAATTTCTGTACAGACTCACAATATTTAATAACTATGGACATCGAGGCTCTGTATAGCAATATACCAATCATGGGTGATCTGGAAGCGGTCCATTGGTTCATACAGAAGTACAAAATCAAATTTCCCTCGGTATTTGTCCTAGAATGCTTAAAAATAGTCTTATGCGAGAACATTTTTAAATTTAACAGCAAATTGTTCAAACAAAAACAGGGAGTGAGCATGGATCATCTTGCGCACCAACAGCTGCGAACATTTATATGGCCCCATTTGGAGATCGCTTCATATTCAATGAAGTGGCACCGTTCTATGAGTCCGTGACCAAGTGGTCACGGTTCATAGACGATGTCTTCTTTATTTGGAAAGATAGCTTGGATAATTTACATCAATTCATTGAGTGGATCAATCTCTGTGACAGTAACATCAAATTCGCGAATCATATAGACAACCAACAGGTTGAATGCCTGGATGTCATGATTAAGCATGAAAATGGTGTCCTTGCAGTTGACTTATTCGTTAAGCCAACTGCAAGGAACACATTACTCCATTATGATAGCTTCCACCCAGACATGCAAAAAAACAGTGTTCCATTTGGAGAGTTTCTACGTCTTAGACGCAACTGCACCAACATCACAGATTACCACACCAGATCAGTAAGCATGAAATTGAAATTTCATGCTAGTGGCTACCCTAAACAGATTGTGCACGATTCTTATAAGCAGGCCCGCTTCTATGATCGGCAACATCTTTTAGAACCTACAAGAAATAAAAAAGATCCAGGCCTAGTATTCATTACAAAGCACTCAGTCCTAAATGACAGAATCAGACAGGCAGTATGTGCAAGTTGGCACATACTCAATGTGAACATGCCGAAAGAGAACCAACTAGCCAGGCCCATGTTTGCGTATAAACATAACAAATCACTGAAAGACCATATCCTTAGATCTCGTATGACCCAAAACATAGTCAGTACACAACGGGACCTAAACAGCATGCAACCAATTCAAGGTACTTATAAATGCACCAACTGCAAATCATGTAACTCGGTAATACAGGGCCCTAATTTGCATTTCAACAACCAGGTTATAAGTCCGCAGGATCTGAACAATTGCAGGACCACTAATGTGGTTTATCTAGTGATTTGTCCATGCAACAAAGGATATGTAGGACATACAGGAAGAGCCATGAATATGAGGCTGACCGAACACCGGTCAGCTATCAGAACACATAAAATGGTAGCGCCAATGGTCAATCATTATATGGAGAATAATCATGCACCAGAAGATATGAAATGGTACATCCTAGAAAGAATTACCAAGAAAGCAGGATTAGATTCAGATAAGATCATAAAGATGCGGGAGGTATATTGGATTTTTATTCTGGAACCAGCGACAAAGGGATTAAATATGTGAATACCATGGGAACAGGCCATTAATTGATACATCTAGGCCTCCAACAAATCCCTTTTACATCTACCTACATAAATCAGAGTGAGATAAATAAGAACAGGAGCTATACATTCATCCATTTATCGGTTTAATTTCTCTCTTTACCCGATTAGCCACGGAACTGCGGCTACTAGTCGTATTTAGAGATTGGTTGTAATTAGTATGAGCTACAACATATACACACATGCACATAGATGTACAATACTGGGGTCGAATTGCAACGGATAGGGCAGGTTGCTGAGATTACGTCTACAACCTGTTCCACCCAGAAAACACATTTGATCCCCTTGCGCACACCTCCTAGCAAACGTACGGTAGTGACATTAGTTAATCGGGAAAGAATGATAGATTGGCACCATTACACGATGGCAACGCAGGCGTACACCATGACTAACAGCAGCAGACATGGGGTCTAGTCGAAATATATCCCACATTTCTGTAGTGAGCCGACCCGAGTGTCTCAGAAGCATATTATTACCATATCATCTTCCAGAGCGAATAGGTACTAACACCTCCTCTACTATTTATATTAAATAGATACACGCGAGAAAAATTACGCTTTGCGGTTTAACTATTAACTAACCACATCCGCGATGTGGTCGTTCTTTAAATATAATTATGGGTTGTAATTACAACATACCCTGTGGCCATGATAGCTCCTTTTAATTCTGGAAATAGCTTTACAAGATGGCTCCCAAGATAACACATTCAGACCGAGGGTAGTACTCGCAGCTTGCTAATCTACTCACAAATATCGCGAGACGACGCAGCTAATGGCGCGAAGGGAGCAAACTTAAATGTTTTGGCTCAAACCATATACCGACACTGATGAAATCATCACGTCATGCGGGGTATCGCTGGTGATATCGGAAAAACAAGTAAGCAGAGTAAGGGTGTTCGCGCTGAGGCATATCGTCTAAATACTGGGTTGGGGAGGAAGACTTTATAGATAAAAATCCTCTGAGGTTTTAGGTCATATCTGAGGCGATTTGCACATAGACCCCATGCCTGAGGCTGTCGCCCACTTTTCCATTCACAATAGGCCAGGCATAAAACCGCTAGATAACTCTTCCGTTAATGCGGTATGCCGGACATAACGTATGGTAACAAATGGATGAAATAGACCGGTTACCGTCGCCCACGTTTTTATATCTACATTTCGAAGCATAGAAGCGCCACATAATCTTCCCACTCACGCGCTATGCCTAATATATTCATTGGTAATAAACAAATGGAATAGGCTTGTGAATGAGGAGCACCGCGTTGGAATGTTTCTAGTCACTCTAGCACATAAGATTACGAGGTTTCCGCCCATCAAGGTGATGTTTAACCTAGTAAGAACACTGATATTAGCACCTAGAGGGTGGCCCCACAGCCGTACATCGCGTTTTCGTCACTACCGACCCCATAAGGGTGCCGACAAATGTCCATAATTATCGAATATATCACTACCACTTTGAGCTGAGAGAAGGATAATGTTTTTTCGTTTCTGTAAATCTGCCGTCACTCCTTGCTTCCAGAGTCTACAGAATCACCTTAAGAGAATTCTGCCAGTTGGGAGTTTCTATTCCTTCCTTGATCATCTGATACATTGACCAAGCAAATTTTAACCAGGTACGATCAGAGCTAAAATTAGCCAGACACAACATTCTATAGCAGTAATTAACAATACCTGTAGGAACTACCCATATTTTACCCTATGGTTTACTTTGTCTCACCATATACAGAGCAAACAAGTATTGTGGGGGAGTACCATCCACTCACCTACTACCTAATAATTTTAAGGAACCAGGCAGACATCAGAAGAATAATTCTTTGAATTGGAATTAGGAGTGACACCCTTATTAAATAGGTATGTAGCAACTGCTTGAAAAACGTGCTCAGCCATTGTATTAGGGATAATGGTATAACAATAGAATTGTTGTCTCCTTTTTTCCAACTTAAAGGTGTCCCTAACACCATTAGAGTCAAAGTATCGCACTGCAAGGACTCATTAACTAACGTGTACCTATATTCACCACCATAGAAATACTCGCACGACAAGTACCTCAGAATTAAAATTAAAACCCAGGTAACTAACAACAAGAACACAAAGCAGTTTACAGCCAATTAATGTAATAGTATGTCTCACCTCAAATTATGGGACGAAAAAGAGAAAGTAGACTAGGAACTCTTTAACTTGGGTCCTTTAAATTTAGATACATAATCCCATGACTTTTGCTCTGATATAAGTAGATAGTTAATCCCACGCTTGATCCATATCTCCACATGGACTCGTGTAGACCCAAGACGTCAGGTGTTATGGCATGGTCATCTACACGCAACCATGTTATATCTGTCACACAGATTGACACGTAAACCACTCAGGCAGAAAAACATTCCCTTTTTAGAGATCAGGACAGGTTGTCAGGTAGCGTTGAGCCTTTTTATGATATTTTTTGATAAGAAATGTATTGTGTATAAAACTGTATAAAAATGTATATATTGAAGACATGTACATATGAATTGTATATAATTGTAAATATAAGGTTTAGTGAGAAAATTGATATTGAGAATTAATTATTTTGTTTTGTTAGTAAAGAAGTTTGGATTCACAATAGCTCTCTCCATCCTGTGTTCTAGTTGTCCCCCCTACATTAGGAGAAATTGTACAAGCAATACGTTGTCACTTTATGGAAATTAATGTTTGTATTTTCTTGTTCCATAGTTCTTAAATTACGTCTATACAGAATTCCTGAGGAAGGCTGTCGCCGAAACGTGTTGAGATTGAATATAATCAATTCTGTATATTAACAACGTGACTGTAATTTAGATTTTGTATCTATCCATGTGATGAAATGTTGTATATAAAATATGGAATAAAAACCGAATAATGACAAAAAATACCTATAAGGTTGATAATTAGAGTTAAGATAAAACTAGATGTACACATTTTTATATAAAAAGTTGAGAAAAGATATTTATAACGACAGAATCTAATAAAAAGAAAATATTTTTTCAATAACCTATCTTGTCCGTATAATATATTACTAAGTGATCAACGTCTTGTTAGTTTATCTCGATATACATGCACAGAACCTAGTGTTGTTCTTTTGTTTACAAAAACACTACTTTGAGATAAGGCTACATATGACATACTTTTTAAAACACAGTACTACCAATATTTATAAAAGCTGCATCTACACGTAAACCTTGAGATTTATGAATAGTCACAGTGTATGCCAGAGAAACTGGAAACTGCTTGCGCCGAACAAACAAGCCTTTCACAAGCAAAAAACATATCTGCTTTATGGCATCAGCCAGATCAAATTGTTTTGCTTATTATTCAACCTCAATCCT
The DNA here is from genome assembly GCF_964263255.1 of Lissotriton vulgaris. Lineage (NCBI taxonomy): Eukaryota > Metazoa > Chordata > Amphibia > Caudata > Salamandridae > Lissotriton > Lissotriton vulgaris. The sequence goes on along the minus strand of NC_141687.1, from coordinate 1,612,364,432 downwards.
CTTAGCAAAGTAAATAAATGCAGTCAATGTACGCATAGCACCATTAACTAATCCTTCCTCAACATTTACATTTCGATGCAAAATTACTTTCCAGTTCTTGAAAATACTTAAATATTTCTCTTATCCTGCAGGCAGATCTAGAAACAGATTTTTACAATGAATCCAGTTTCGCTTGTAGTTATTCATTTAGGTGTACTGTAAATGGATACTTGTATAGCGCACTACTCACCCGCAAGGGTCTCAAGGCGCTTGTACGAATACCGCTGTGGAACCCATCCTGGCTTTCCATGTGAGGCGTCCACTCCTGGGCCCCCCCAAGGTGGAGGCCAGGCATCCTTAGCGTTGTGGGGGCCAGTGTGGAGATTAAGCAAGCTATTGCCCAGAGTTGCAGAGTGGGACTCCATAATTGGAATAGGCACCGAGGCGAGAATTATCAGGTCCATGGAATTTTTGAGCCCAAGACCCGCCGAGGCGGGGAATTGAACCCTGGTCCCGGGCTAGACCTCTGCATCAGGGTCTGTCGCTCTTACCATTGAGCCACACTTCTCCACACCCTGGTGTTCCATTTTCTCCATTGCTGTAAGTTGCAAAATATGTTCTTGCTCCAATTTTATTAATTGTTGATTGAAAGAGGAACAATCCTGAATCATAGGCATTAGGCACACAATGGATTTTCCTTCTTGGATAAAAGTGGACATTAGCTCTGCTGCGGTCTTCTTTGTAGGAAACAGCAATCCAACTGTCTAACTGACTTTTCCCCTGTTTTGAGAGACTGTCTACTCAAATATCCTTAAGGATATTTGCATATTCAATGTCAGATGCTTGTCGTATATTTTTAAATGGTTCTTTGCAGTGCCAGTTTAACCAAATGTTTACAATGCCATTACTTCCCAAAACATTTTGAGTTTCTTAATGGAGCATTGTTTTGAACACAGGCTGTCTTTTGACTGCTGTAAGTTGTAGTAGATCACCGAACACAGTCATGTGTTTTTCTCCACATAGCTCATCATAGTCTGACCTTAGAACCTGCTGCACTTCTAAGTGTACAAAGACAAGTACTAAGTTTGAGAACATGCTCACCTCATAAATGATTAAAAGTTTTAACTTATTCAGTACTCTTTAGACTTAATGACAAGCTTCACTGGATAACTTTTGGTACTCCAGTTTGTTGTTATGTTCCACAAACAGCATCAGTAGTCGATGTAAAGTAATTCCTTTAATGTTGTGTACAGCTAATCCAGCGGGTGCTGTTACTACACATGAAATATTACACTCTGAAATCTTTTGTAGGAAAACAGTGAGACTTGTATTAAAAAGCTTTTATTGTTACCAGCTTGACTGTTGACATACAACAGTATTGGCTTAAATGATGTGTATGTACACTTTTTCTTCTCATATAGAAATTCATGCTCAACTTTGTCTTTCACCTCCATATATATTTATTTTTGCTTGCCATTTTGTTGTGCTACTAACTCTTCCAAATTAAGAATTTTCTGCCTTGTTTATTGCATTGCAATCTTAACTTCATTCATTGCAATAGCTGTTTCATTTTCAATGATTGGCTGTACAAGAGCATCTTGAATTAGGCCCAAACCTTGACTGCTTTGTCAAATGTCCCAAGCTATCTCAGCAGTTATTCTTTTCTTGTCCAAACTCATCATTTAACATTTTCAAATAGTTAGGAAATACTGAACACTCAATGGTATCATTTGCAGCATTAAAAGCATCTTGGTAGCAGTCAAAGTCCCAGAGTAATTCTGATTCAGGATGCCAAGGCTTAAAAAACTGCAAAAATACAAAATAGAAAAACTCTCTGGGGCTGATTCACAAAGGTAATTGGAGCCAAAAGTCTAACTTTATGACTTTTGGTATTCACAGAAGTCATTAACCACTTTTGGAATTCACAGAAGTCATTTACGACTTGTATCAGCACTTGGGGCGGAATCTCCGCACCTGGGACAGAATCTCCGCATCCGGGCCAGATGGTCATTGTCTTTAATAATAAACACCTGTGAAAGCGCTTACCATTCCCCCTGTCGCAGGGATTCTGCTCCTACACAGAACTGTGCATAGAGACTTGGAACCTCAGTGAATTAGGGTGTGCCAAAACTCACCTTAGTATCCAAAATCCGCTACCAGACTAGCAATCAGTGTCTCATTGGTTCTTACACACCCCCAATGATTAGACAACCTGGACTTAGAACACCTCAGGTAACGTGGAACACATGAACACTCTTTCGTTATACTAACATATCAGTCCAGAACGAGGAGTAAATGATGACACGTGCAAGTTTAAAATATTTATTTCTAATGCAGTGTTCTCAAGCGCAGCATCTTAGCTAATACAAGCAAACATATTATAAGGAACAAGGTTAGCAGCAAAGTTACTATTCCATAAAATACAAAGGGTGAAAGCATGTTAAAATGCTAATGGGAAAAGGTCTAGTTAGAACCTCAGTTTACCCTCCCTTGCACGTTTATTATATTATATTATATCTACAGAAGGTCTCTTTGGGTTTAGAAGGGCGGGCCCATACCTCTGGTCTTAGCAGAAAGGGATCACATCATCTCCTGCACCAACTCTCTGCATGCAAATATTCATCAAGTGTGTGTGCATGCTCTGTGCAGTGCATTATTAAACGCGCCAAAAAACCAGAGTTGGCCACAGCTGCATATGTATTATGTCTAGACCTTGAAGGCCTCCGCACTCTGTTCAGACATAGCTTACCCAGCAAGGCTGATATTATAAGCAGACATATTATTCTCGTGTGAAGCAAAATGCAAAATATTCTACTAGGCTTAAAGCTTTAATAACAAAGTGTGTTGTGTGCTGAGGCTGCAGAAAAGGAAAATGGCGTTTAAATTTCTAATAAGCTCATGCTAACATAACACAGTGTGAAGTCAAAGCCTATCTACATGACACCCTCCCTTTGATCCGAGCACGGATAAGACAAGATAAGGGGAACATTTAGGAATGCAGAGTTCAAGATCGATAGTCCGAACACAAGTCTCCAATTTGGCTGCTCAATAAAAGATATAAAAATAACCATAATTCTGAAAAGAACGAAAAAAATCTAGCCTTCGGACATTGATAAAGTCAATAGGTTGGGTCCCAAAAAAAGATGTGCGAAAAAACAAATCCGATTATCCAATGAAAGGTGTCGGTCAAGGAAGTGAGACTGCAAACACACATCCTAATAAATATGCAAAATATGCAGCAACAGCCTCCAACAGGAAGTCACTGTTTTCATCAGAAAATAATTCGGCCATCCAATTTAACAAAGGGAAAGAACATACATGTTCTTCAATTACCGGAGCTTCTAGCACCATCAGAGGACAACTCGTGGGTTTTCGAGGAAGCTGCGAGCCAAGAAATCTTGCGCCGCTTCGAACACATTCCAACGACCCAGTATTCCATGCATCGCTGCAAAGGCCATAATCCCTCCATCAGAACAAAGCAATTCATGAGCAACTAAGGGGCTCATAAGTTGATTATAATCCGCATCGAGAGACACCGTATTGCAGAGACACAAAACCAGGGCCCATTCGAAGTCGCAACTCAGGCAATGAAAGACAGGCTTGACGCATGTAAAGTTGGAAAATCAAAACGATAATCCATAACCTGCACTCAATGTAGCAAGAGGCAGCTCCATAGTACTCAAGCATCCAGGCGCGAAATAGCCCCATCTGAGACAGCTCGTCTTGTAACATAGGATGTGCATCCATTCTGAAACAAGCAAAACAGCAATAGCACACCAGCAGGGAGGGAAATCCACTGAACGGGCTGGAAAAAATAGAATGGAAGAAAGCTGGAAAGACACCGAAAATATTTTGAAAGGAAGTCACCCGGCCACTGCTCACAACTTTAAAAAAGTGAGCCAGCCCCGATGTGGAGGATGCATTAAAGATAGTGTGAATTAATTCACCGAAATGCAAGGGCAAAGCACTATTCAGTAAGGCATGCACCTCTGTGCGGGTGTTAGCCACATGAAGGACGAATGTTTCACGAGCAGATGTGAGGGCAGCTTCTTTTTGGGAAGATAGAGCTCTTATGCGACTCATCTTATTGAACTCTGCTTTCAAGGTCGGAATCTTAGGCCAGATGGAAAACATCAAGTTTCCCATGCGGGGGAGGATACATTACATTCTTACAGCAAACCACACGCTCACTGACGGTAACGACATAAGCAATCCCTTTTATTAACTCACAGCAATCTTCATTGTTTAAAAGTAAATAACTCCCATTTGCCAGTAATGTGAATGTGGGAACGATTGCAGGCAGGGGGGTAGCTTTCAAAATACAGGCTAAATGTGGCTCGTTCTGATTACAGGAGCCGTGTAATTGGATATGTCTACACATTAATGACTGATCCGGTGTTTCAGTGCATTCCTCACCATTCAATAAACTTATTTTCCCTCCCTAAGGCATCTATATGTAAAAGGAAGCGACCAAGCTTCATGGAGATAAGCACTACCAAGAGGCTCGTATCGACCAATGGCAAAGTACTTCATACAACCCTTGAACTCGAACAGTGGGAACGGGAGAGTTATTAACCCGTGGATAAGCCACGTTGCAGCATTCGCCTCTGACACAGAAAACGGTAAAGGCTCCAACCTCTCAATGTGTAACAAAGAAAAAGAAGCATCTTTCATCGACAGTAAACTCTGCTTGTCAGTCAAATTAAATGGGGCAAACGATGATGTTTTCATGTAATGGCATGGCACTTATGCGGCCTTAAGAGTCTGTAGGGTCCATGCAAACTGCATAATAAAACAAAATTGATTTCGACCATGGTACAAAACAGACACTTCATCTTGCACAATATCTACAACTGATGACACAATATTATCTAACGTGTAAATGTGGGAAGAGAGCGTGTTTATGCTATTATCCACAACTGCTAGCACTTTTTCTAAATTAGCTTGATCTATAGCTCCAAGGCGGGTAGCCGCCTCAATCTGGGATGTTTTCCAGACTTCGTTATAAACAGCATATATCGATCTTTTAGATCCACCGTTAGCCGGGCCTTTTATAAAATCATTCAGATCAACATCGTCAGTCAGTTTAGATAAATGCAGTTTAACGGACGCCAAGGTAGAATGTCTGAGCCAATTCTGACATAATTTGCCTACAGAATAGGTAGTCACAGAATGGCCACTGTCAAAACGCGGATCCACCCTGACCTGTGTAAAGCCATGAGCTAAACCCAGAAAACGATGCTGGCATGAGTCAGCACTTCTGTGTCAAAGCAACCAGCCCTTGGGATCCAAATTGGATATGTTAAAGGAGGAATTCAATAACAGAGTTTGTTACTCTCTCATGGAAAATTTAGTAGTATTACTCCAACTGGAATATTCCTCTAAGTCAGGAAAAGAAGGAGCATTTATTCTTTTAGCAGTAGCCAAGCGAAAGCATGTTGTCTGTGAAACTGTAGAAATCAAAAACAACATATGGTTCGGGATGAGGCATGCACGGTGCAAAGCCTCAGTGCCTTGCACTTGCCAGCTTTTAGAACCCTAAACTGATTTAAGGTCAATTGTATCCTTCCACAACTCATAGCCCCCAACAGCTAACTGGTGTAGAAAGGACTTTGCGTACAATAATTTAGTATCGGTAAGTCTAACTTTGGATGTGGACTTTTCAGTCATTTTAGAATAAAATGCATTGGGATTAGACTGATTAAAATCTGTAAAGTAAGTGAACCTTTTCAAAAAGGAAGCAAAACTGCCTTGCATAGGAGCTGGACAGTGTTCCCACCGGGTATAATTTACAGTGAGCCTCCTGGTATTAGTTTTATGCAGGTAGTGATTGCCAAAGTATTGTTAACAATGCAAATCACCATATTTAGCAGACTCCAAGTAAAAATCTTTAGCATCAAGGGCAGCATAATATTTCAAATCAGAAAACAATGATTCTACGGCCTGAACATCCCAATCATCAGAACGTATATTTTGTTTAACTACATCCCCCATAGATACTCTAAGCACATTAGGGACATTTAAAACCTCAGTGGGCCCATGGATTTGAAATCGAACAGCATCCCATACAATCCCATCCAAGACAGGCCAAGCAGTTATATTAACAAAAGCCAAGTCTCTCTTCAATCTATGTGATGAGGAATGGGGAGCCAGTGTTCCATTGATATGTCGAATGCATGTTCTCTCTCTTCGACATAGTGTCCATTAACGAGACGGAAAAAATAATACACAAAACCAATTAACATAAAAAGGTAAATTGAAAAAAGCACCAGCCAAATATAGGTCCAAGGGGGAATCAAAACATGTTTTTTAAACAGTCTTGCTAGAACAGAAATCTTTGAAGGCTTTCTTGATGTGTGGGAATCAGTGTCAAAGGAAAATCTGGATTCTGTAGCCAAGCGAGTTTGCAAATCAGGCATCAATAAGTCAGTTGGGTAAGTGTAATCAGTTTCATCAAGCTGAGTACCAGGCAGTGTACTTAATAAAGGACTGGAAACAGCAGGCATCTCGAGAGCAACATCAGGCACAGGATTGGACACCGGGGCCAAAACAGAATTTCTCAAAATCAAAGGACATGAGACCGCCGGTGTCATAGTAAGAAGAATCGGCCACTCTGTGTATCTTGACATTGTCAATGGAGATATACCTGTTCTCCTTAAGACCAGGAAGTAGTGGTATAATGACTGTTCTTGTTCCCTTCTCACCAAGCACTGGAACCAGAGCTCGATAAGAGGGACCAAATTCTTTCTTGTTCTCGATCTTCTCATGAACCAGTTCTTCAACTTGGGGTAGCCAGCCAACTACCGGGATCTGCAACGCATCATCCAAGGTGGAGGGCAAATGTTCCTTTGCAAGACTGTCTCTTGTCTTTTGTAGATCCTGTAAAACATTACAATGTTCATCTACGTAAAAGGAGGCAGCAATAGCTGCTGAGTCTAGACCGTCAAGGTTCAGGTCAAACAACTTGATATCAAAGAGCATCTCGTATGGGGTCCGACCACCCAGAGACCTTCTAGGGAGATTATTAAGAGCACGCTGCACGCTATTGAGGTGGGCCAGCCAGTTCCTGCCAGTGCCTATAACTCGAGCCGTCAAAGACTGCTTTAAATCTCGGTTCATCCGTTCCACAACACTATTACCCTCAGGTCTGTATGGAGACAAAAACTTGTCTTGGACCCCCAACAAAGTCATGGCATCCTTATACGCCTTAGAGGCGAAAGCCGGACCCTGATCCGAATGGAAGGTACCACAGGCAAAAATCCCTACAAAGACATGCAAGTCTCTTATGACAGTCCGTGAATCAGCGCTGCGGTGTGGCCACACCCACACAAAGTGTGTGCATGAATCAACTGCTACTAAGATGTACTTATACGCAGTATCAGAAGAAAAAGGACCGCAGTGATCTAAATAAACGCACCCAAGCGGTTTATTAGATATGTACTACTGTGTCTGGGGCGGACGCGCAGCAGTTGAAGGCTTAATATGCTGGCAAATGTCACATTGAAGAACATAATCACACGTCTGTTTGTACAGTCCCCGCCACCAGAAACATTGTTGTAACTGAGCCACAGTAGCCGAAATGCCCGCATGCACAGACTCAACACCCTCATGGGCCGCTGTAATCAGTGTGGGCCTGCGGGCCGCGTTGGGAATCAACCTCTCACCAACATCACGAATTTTCACATAAGGAACTTTATCAGGACTTAAGTGGTATGAATACTTCGAAGGGAATCATTTAAGATATTTACTTCCCTTCTCAGTTGCAGCAACAGCTGCCAAGATATCATCATCGATCTTACTTTTGGAACGTGTAACTGCTGCAACCAAATATGTTGATACTGCTGATTTCGCGACCTCATCAGCCAACGAATTGCCAACAGCGTGGACTCCTACGCTCTGATGACCGAGAGTGTGAATTACAAACACGAGTGGCAACTGCTCTTTAAGCTCAGCCACTCGGACCCAGATAATTTTATGTTTTATTGTACTACCCTTGGAATCACGAAAATCATTCTGAATTCAAAAGAACAGGTTTTCATTGTAAAACTGGACACAGTAGTAAGAATCACTCACAATAAGAGTTGTCACACTAGGATCAGTGTACTCCAATGCAAGCATCAGAGCACGAAGCCCTGCCAATTGTGCGGTGCAGTCCCCAAGAGTCTGAGTGTGCACAACTCTGGACTTGAACTCATCATTCACCATGGCACCTATCACAATTGCGCAAGCGGAAACGTATGCGTGTTTAGACCCATGCGCAACTTGCGCAGAACCATTAGTGTATATGATGCAATGGAAATCTTCCAAACGCCGCATAGCCAAAGGTGCAGGATGAACAAATTCATACTGCAAAAACTCCTGCAAATGTAAGGAGGCATCAAAAATAAACGTGACGTCCAGAGATGTCAATGATGCTGCCCATTGTATCCATTGTGGGTGCAAAGCTTTAGAATTAGGTACACTGGCCTTCGTCACTGCCTCTAGTGCAGGATACAGGGTAACAACCAACATGCGTTTTCCCTGCGACAGTGCACATTCCTTAAGAATCGCCATTTTTACTGCTGTCAAAACTTTTTCTACAGAGGAAAACCGTATTTCAGCAGAAGTGTAAAAGTGTGACTTGTAAGCAATAGGTACTGCGGGCCCGATTCACAGAATGAACTTACTACTTTTGGCATTCACAGAATGCACTTACTACTTTTGGTATTCACAGAATGAACTTACTCATTTCAGTATTCACAGAAGTTAGGACTACTAACTTTAGGACTCCTAAATGCCTTCTGTGAATACCGAAAGTCTTAAAATTAGGATTTTTCTCAATTTAGCAGTAGTAAAGTTAGGACTACTAACTTTAGGACGCCTAAATGCCTTCTGTGAATACCGAAAGTCTTAAAATTAGGATTTTTCTCAATTTAGTAGTAGTAAAGTTAGACTCCTAACTTTACTACTACTAAATTGAGAAAAATCCTAATTTTAAGACTTTCGGTATTCACAGAAGGCATTTAGGCGTCCTAAAGTTAGTAGTCCTAACTTTACTACTACTAAATTGAGAAAAATCCTAATTTTAAGACTTTCGGTATTCACAGAAGGCATTTAGACGTCCTAAAGTTAGTAGTCCTAACTTTACGACTACTAAATTGAGAAAAATCCTAATTTTAAGACTTTCGGTATTCACAGAAGGCATTTAGGCGTCCTAAAGTTAGCAGTCCTAACTTTACGACTACTAAATTGAGAAAAATCCTAATTTTAAGACTTTCGGTATTCACAGAAGGCATTTAGGCGTCCTAAAGTTAGTAGTCCTAACTTTACTACTACTAAATTGAGAAAAATCCTAATTTTAAGACTTTCGGTATTCACAGAAGGCATTTAGGCGTCCTAAAGTTAGTAGTCCTAACTTTACTACTGCTAAATTGAGAAAAATCCTAATTTTAAGACTTTCGGTATTCACAGAAGGCATTTAGGAGTCCTAAAGTTAGTAGTCCTAACTTCTGTGAATATCGAAATGAGTAAGTTCATTCTGTGAATACCAAAAGTAGTAAGTGCATTCTGTGAATGCCAAAAGTAGTAAGTTCATTCTGTGAATCAGGCCCACAGTCTCCTTTGTTAAAAGTAAGGTATGTGAAACCCACCGCCCCAGGGATGATTCTTATCACCAGGTTGGTGTGGTTATCACGAGTCAGTAAGAATTTAGATTCTAGAAGATCAGCCTGTAAAGATTGCAAAATAGATGAATGTTCTGGCAGCCAGCAAGATTTGGTAAAAGTAGGTTGTATCAACACATACAAAGGCTTGATGCGCTGGGCATATTCGGGAATATAAGTACACCCAAACTTCAAAAATCCCAGCAAGGACTGTAATTTTTTCAGAGTTGTAGGAGAGCGCAGCTGTGCGCATTTCTCCAAGAAGTGAGGAGCCAATCCTCGACCTTCATTGTTGAGCTCGTAGCCCAGGAACAACACTGTGTACCCTGCAATGTGAGACTTCGCAAATTTGAACTTGTAACCAAAAGTCCACAAAGTTACAAACAATGCAATCAACGCGACACAGATGTGCCCACAGCTCGTCGTCTGTGAGATACATGTCATCCACATACGAACACGCATCCGTGTCTATTCTCTCTAAGAGAGAGACAATATGGGCAGCAAACATGCCTGGACTATTTTATAGCCCGTATGCAAACGTTTATACTGGCGTTGTTTGCTGCCACAGGTAAAACTGGTCCAAATTGTCGGCAAAAAAATCATTGGATATGTCAAGTGTGGTTTTAAACCGCTTACGCACAAGACCATCCACAAGAGCAGAGCCGTGGGTATTATGTACTGCACAGGTACGGCAATGCAAGTTCAAATGCCGGTAATTCAATACCAAACGGTACGAGCCGTCAGACTTGGTCACAGTAAAAAGAGGGTTATTCATCGGTGACACACAAGTTTCAATTACACCTTGATATTCCAATTGTTCAAGGATTTCCGCGACGGAAGCCTTAGCTTCATGTCGGATGGGATATTGAGGTTGAGGCTGTGGCATAGACTGCAAAGGAATCTCGTGGTGTGGGGAAAATGTATCCCACCTACAATGTGTACAGTACAAAGCCGGCGCAGGAGCCTTAGCCCGCTCTTCTGCAAAATTCAGCGCATGCTTTTTCTAGACTGTGTGTACGAAACTAGGGAGGATCACCTCCTCCCCTCTCGGAGCTGCGAGCACAAAAGGTGGGGTCCAGTCATCCTCAGCTAACAAAATGACATAGGTAGTTGTAAGATTTTGCCAAAATACCCCTTTGATGGTATGCTGTATGTCACCTTCAATTAAAAGGACTATGTTATAAAGTCTATCAGGGGGAGCTACTCTAGTATCAACTGTCTCCACAACAACATATTGGTCAGTTGCTGTCACCTTCAGTAGTGGACGCAGGGCCTCTCACACTATGGTAATCTCCGCCGCGCTGTCCAGCAAGGTCAGAGCCCATGTCTGATTCCAAAGCTGCGTTCTCACTATCTGTGGCATATATCGCGGTTAAAGCGGCAACTTTCTTTTTCTAAGACTGTGGTCTTTTCGGTGTCGAATCGTCCTGCTTGCCTTTACTGTCTTTCGGGCGGGGCTGGTCGCGTCCCTGTTGGCCACCCCGACCTCTGCCGCCTCCTCCACCACCGGTCGATGAGGCTTATGAGTCCTGAAAAGAACGAGGAGAGCGTTGTTCAGAAACCTGAAAACGATCAGGTGATTTTATCGTCGCGCGATTGCGCAAGTCATGAATATGTTCTGTAGGTGCAGGCACTGGAGATGCAGGACGAGACTCCTGTTTCTGCTGTTGTTGTTTACCCTGTTTTGGAAAGGGGCGACCAACTCGGTCCCCCCGAACGTATGGCCGGGTGCCTCGATCCCCCCGGGAAGCCATTTTTGGGCGGGAGGCGCGTCTCGGCTGGTATGCCCGAAGCGGCGTAGCTGGGGCGCGCCCGTTCCCGCCCTAGAGTGGGCTGGCCTAGACACTGACGCAGCCAGCCACGCCCTCGGGGCAGGCAGGGGCGGGTATACGCCCGCCCTGAAGACGGATAAAAAGGGACGCAGGACCAGAAGACATCCTCTTGTTCTTGTGCTCTGAAGCTGCACCTCCTCGCTGCACGTGAGCTCGGGACAGAACGAAGAGCCAATTTTGAGCGTTTTAATCTTTCTTTTTGTCTTCTAGATACTTCGTCTGAAAGATGCCCAAGAAAGGCGCGAAGAGAATGTCGACTGACCAGATGGTTCGGGTCCTCATGAAGGAAATGTCCGAAATAAAGAAGCAGTTGGCTGAGCGAGACGGTGAGGAGGGATCGGGGCGTCCACCGGCCGGAGGGAGGCCAAAGAGGCCGAGAAGGGGGCCAGTCGGGGGAGACGTCCCGGTTCCCTGTTCCCCGCTCGAGGCGCCAGCCCCGGTACCGGCCCCGGTACCGAAGGAAGGGAATCCGATTCCCGTCGTAGTCACCCCGACATCCGCTGAGGATATGCCTCCCGAGTTGGCGGCACAGTTAGCAGCGTGGTTGGGGGACAGTAGCGAGGGCGCCACGGCTGCCGAAGCGCAAGCACTCATGAAACAGTTGCGCGAGAAACGTGATACAGCCAGGGTGCCCGCGCCGGATGCGGTGATAGACAAGCCACGAGGGGCGGAAGCAGCGTCCGGTGCAGGTAAGCGGCCATTGCCGATCGCAAGGGATGAGTCAACACCCTCTCGTAGAGAAAAATTGGGGCAACATGTTCCTTTGGCAATAAAGGAAAAGATTTGGGCGGGGGAATACGTAAACATTTTCTCCTTGCTTGTTGATCACTATGAGGTTGAAACTGTTAAGGGTCAAAAGGATCTGATGCATCCAAGTGTTTGGCGCGCAAAAATGGCCGCCTTTAAAGTGAATGAGAATATTGGCAACTGGGGCAATGCTTGGGGAATTTTTACGTCAATCTTGGGGGAACGTAGGCCTGAATTGCTCCCTGAGTTTCCAGTATATCAGTCACGAATTATGGGGTACTCGACATCGCACCAAGGTAACCAATGGTTCTGTTATGACAACCTTTTCAGGAAAGCGATGGAGCATAACAAAAGTTTAACCTGGGACTGTTATGATTCTTTGACATGGGATAAAATGAAAGAGTCAGGGATGTTGAAACTGCCGTTGGTGGGGAGTACTGTTGGTGAGTCCTCCCGCCAATATGGGGGGACGCCCTTTCGGTCGGGTACGGGTACCGACGATTATCCGAGACCCGCCGGCAATACAGGGAAGAGGGGTTTCTGTTTCAATTTCAACAAAGGTAAATGTATTAGGCCCCCGGGATCTTGTAAATTCAAGCACGAATGTAGTGGTTGCGGGGCACCCCATCCTGAGTCCTCGTGCAGAGCCAAAACGGGTGAAAATGGGGGTAGAGGAGGCGCCAAACAGGTCTAATGTAGTCCGAGGGGCGCCTTTACCAACCCCGATTGATACCTTGGCGATGATTCCCTGGCTCAGCGAATACCCAGATCGTACTTCTGCTGGGGTGCTGCGAAACGGTTTTTCATATGGTTTCCGCATCCCGGTGGGGGACTTTCAGGGTGTCGGGACGTGCAAAAACCAACTTTCCGTCTTGCAGCATACGGCTGTAGTACAGGATAAGATCCGGAAAGAGGTTATCCGGGGTCGGGTTGCCGGCCCGTTTAGTGTTCCCCCGGTACAGAATTTTGTCTGTTCTCCTTTAGGGGTGGTCCCCAAGAAGGACCCAGGTGAGTTTCGATTGATTCACAATTTATCAGCTCCTCATGGCCTTTCTGTGAACGATGCAATTGATCCAGAGGTATGTTCGGTGCGGTACGCATCATTTGATGAGGCCGTAGCCATTTTGAATCGCCTGGGGCCCGGGACACTGATGGCGAAATCAGATATCGAGTCAGCGTTCCGTTTGCTCCCGGTATACCCGGACGACCAACGTCTTCTGGGATTCATGTTTCAAGGTTCGTATTACATGGATAGGTGTATGCCGATGGGGTGCTCTATATCTTGTGCATATTTCGAGAAATTCAGTAGTTTTCTACAATGGGTTTACACGAAGGAAACGGGTTTTCGAAATGTGATGCATTACCTCGATGACTTTCTGTTCCTTGGGGCCGCTGGGGATGATGAATGTGCCCGGGCCTTGATTGAATTTTGTGTATTAATGGATCGATTTGGCGTGCCATTGGCACCAGGTAAAACTGTGGGTCCCACGACTTGCCTCGAGTTTCTCGGGATCGAGTTGGACTCTAGTGAGGGTTGTTTTCGTTTACCAGCTGCCAAAGTGTCGAAATTCAGGGCAGCCCTGCAAATGTGTATAAATGCTTCTAAAGTTACGCTGCATCAATTGCAGCAATTGGTGGGGAAGTTGAATTTTGCCCTAAGGGTGATCCCGATGGCCCGCCCCTTTTCCCGTTCAATTGCCCAGGCGATGGTCGGCCTAAAGGAGGGTCATCATCGCACGAGACTATCGGCTGAGGTCCGCCAAGACATGCGTATTTGGTTAGCATTTTTGGCGGATTTCAATGGTCGAGTCGTCTGGAACAAACCAGCCTTGTCCTCTGTAGAGCTTGGTCTATGGACGGATTCAGCGGGAAGCATGGGCTTTGGCGCCATCTTCGGCACAAAATGGTCGGCACAAAGGTGGCCAACATGGTGGCATGAAGAGGGGCTGACGAGTAATATTGCTTTCCTTGAACTGTTTCCCATTTTAGTGGCCCTCAGAACCTGGCCCGATGGATTCAAAAATCACTCTGTCATATTTTGGTCTGACAATATGACCGTTGTAGAAGGCATCATTAGTCAGGCAGCACGTTGTAAAATGATTTTAAGGCTGCTTAAGGAAATTGTCTTACTGTGTATGCAACTGAACGTGGTATTCAGAGCGAAACATGTCCCAGGGGTGATGAATCAGGCGGCTGATGCACTGTCTCGTTTTCAAATGCAGGCTTTCTCGGGTTTCCTTCCCTCAGCGGACCCAGAGCCGGCACCCTTTCCCGAAGCTCTCTGGTCTCTCGGTGCCCCGAACTTCGTTACCTCGTGGGAGAGAGTCTAGCACCAAGAACGAGGAAGGCATACGAAGGGGCGTTTCGGGCCTATTTAGCCTTTTTGGGGACTGAGAGAGGGGGGCTTTGGGGGCATGAGGATTGGGTAGTACATTTTCTGATGTCCTTGCGTAGGGCTGGGAAGTCGGTGGCTACAGCCCAGAGGCATCGTGCTGCCATTTCCTTTGTTGCCAGGGCTCATAATATCCAGGACCCGACAGCGTCTTTTGTGGTACAGAAAGCGCTACGTGGGTGGCAACGCCTTGAGGGTCGCAGAGTAGATGAGAGGCGCCCGATAGGTCTGGATAGGTTGTCCCAGTTGCTGGCCACACTCCCCGCCACATGCTCGTCTCAGTTCGAGGCCTGTTTGTTCCGAGCTGCTTTTACGCTTGCATTTCACGGGGCGATGAGGATAAGTGAGCTGGTGGCAAGGAACAAACAGGATGTGGTGGGGGGTTTGTGCCGGGAACACGTTCAGATCAGGGGTGAGACGATGACTGTATCCTTTGTCAAGTCCAAAACCGATCAAGGTGGGGTGGGGGACTGCATAGTCATTCGCAGGATTCCAGGGTCCTCCATGTGTCCGGTAAAGTGTTTAGAAGACTACCTAGCACGAAGGGTGGCATCATGGGGAGGGACATTGTTGAGACACGCGGACGCCACCCCACTGACGAAGTTTCAGTTTCAGCGGGTGCTCGCGATGTCAATTACCGCAGCGGGCTTGGACCCGGGCGAGTTTGGGACCCATTCCTTTCGGATAGGGGCTGCCACTGAAGCTACAGCCAGGGGTCTTAATGTGGAACAAGTAAAACGAGTGGGGCGTTGGTCCTCCAATTGTTATAAGAGGTATGTGCGTTTGCACATGTTGTGAAGCTGTAATAATGTACTCACGCTTCTTGTCTTTTGTTTGGTTTTCAGTTACGCAAGCCTTCGAGGCGGGGCGGACTATGCAGTCGACCCAACACCAGGCCAGCGGTCAGACATCACCGGCTGTGAGAAAAGAGGTGTGGGTCGTGGGCCACTCATACGTGAGGCGTGCCGCAGACGTATTCGAAGCAGGTGACATGATTCACGTAGCTGGGGAATACGGGTACAGGATGTCCTTCTACGGAAGGGGCGGTCTCTGTATTGACCAGTTTCAGGCATTCTTTGAGGGTTTGTTAGGGCGGACGAGGTCACCGCCGTCTATAGTCATAGTACATTTAGGGGGCAATGATTTGGTCACCACCGGTAGACGACTTCTCCTAGAGGCAATGCTTTCCACTGTAAGTTGGTTGGCAAGGAAAGTTCCGGGGTGCATAATTGCGTGGTCTCATATGATCCCACGAAAAGTGTGGCGGGGGGCTGTTTCGATTCATGCTTTGAATCATTCTGTTAGAAAACTTAATAACAAAGTGAGTAGGTTGTTCCGTTCCAAGACATTGCATTCTATCTCGCATGGTTGTATTAATGATGACAGTATGTATTTAGGGGATGGTGTTCATTTGTCTCGGGTGGGAAATGAGTTACTCATAGGAGACTTCTTAGCATGGTTAAAAACGTTGAAACATGACCTTTAGGTAGGACTTTTGTGGGGGGCCCGGATAGCCGGTCAACTATCCGGGCCTGTGGCGGTAAGGTCATGATCGGTGAGCACTAATTAGTAGATCCCTATGAGTGGGCGTCACCCAACACGGATGGGAGCGCTCGGGAGAGGTGGCCATTGGCCCCTCAATGGGGAGGCGGTCCCTTCTAAGGATGGGTCGCCGGAAGTAAAGGAAAGGCGGTCAAGGCCCCTTCCTTTGTAGGAGGGGTTACAGCCCCCTCCTGGGGAATTTCCCGGGGCCAGTGACATCTGCGACGGCAGATGCGGTAAGTTGTGTGGGGTTGGGATAAGGTCTACGATACCTTCTAGATACCTCACACGAGTATTCGAACGACCTTTAACTGGCGTCGAGTCTTTAGGTGCCCCCGTCAAGTCAAGGGAAATTGGTAGTAGTTGCACTTGAGGTACGCCTCCGTGCTGTCGCCCATCCCAAGTGGGAGGGGTAAGTCTGGTTAGGGATCTTGACACCGGTTATGACCTTGCCGTTGGCCCTTAAACGTTAGGTTGTACAATTTCAATATGTCAAGAAATGTTTTGTAGGATGCTAGTTCGGCTAGGAGAACCTCTGTATTAGAGAATCTGTTAAGGTTAGCCAAACATCGCAATATGGTAATGAAATTGTACATAACATGAAACGTTTAATGTTTTTATTTTGTTTTAATAAATACGGCCGGGATGGTCACTCCATCCCACTTCCAAAAACTTCAAGAACTGTTTCCGGTTTCCCTTCTTTTGGGGATTGTGTTGAGAGGGGGTGGCGGGTATCTCGGCCATATGGAAAGGGGCGACCAACTCGGTCCCCCCGAACGTATGGCCGGGTGCCTCGATCCCCCCGGGAAGCCATTTTTGGGCGGGAGGCGCGTCTCGGCTGGTATGCCCGAAGCGGCGTAGCTGGGGCGCGCCCGTTCCCGCCCTAGAGTGGGCTGGCCTAGACACTGACGCAGCCAGCCACGCCCTCGGGGCAGGCAGGGGCGGGTATACGCCCGCCCTGAAGACGGATAAAAAGGGACGCAGGACCAGAAGACATCCTCTTGTTCTTGTGCTCTGAAGCTGCACCTCCTCGCTGCACGTGAGCTCGGGACAGAACGAAGAGCCAATTTTGACCCACCCACCAGCCCCTGAAGACAGCCAGTTGTTTGTAATAAAGTTGATTAATTTTGCTTCTGTTCTCGTTTACAGGTTGGAGTGTCATGTTGATGTTGAATTTAATAAAGAATGGTCTGTTTGAGTATGTTTTGCCATTAAAGAGATTCAGATTTAGTGTTGAATTTTATGCATGCTCTTTCGGTCATAGTGGCCAATGTATTCTGAGGTTTAGTTAGCACTGTCGTATTTAATTTGGTAGGCGGTAAGGTCATGATCGGTGAGCACTAATTAGTAGATCCCTATGAGTGGGCGTCACCCAACACGGATGGGAGCGCTCGGGAGAGGTGGCCATTGGCCCCTCAATGGGGAGGCGGTCCCTTCTAAGGATGGGTCGCCGGAAGTAAAGGAAAGGCGGTCAAGGCCCCTTCCTTTGTAGGAGGGGTTACAGCCCCCTCCTGGGGAATTTCCCGGGGCCAGTGACATCTGCGACGGCAGATGCGGTAAGTTGTGTGGGGTTGGGATAAGGTCTACGATACCTTCTAGATACCTCACACGAGTATTCGAACGACCTTTAACTGGCGTCGAGTCTTTAGGTGCCCCCGTCAAGTCAAGGGAAATTGGTAGTAGTTGCACTTGAGGTACGCCTCCGTGCTGTCGCCCATCCCAAGTGGGAGGGGTAAGTCTGGTTAGGGATCTTGACACCGGTTATGACCTTGCCGTTGGCCCTTAAACGTTAGGTTGTACAATTTCAATATGTCAAGAAATGTTTTGTAGGATGCTAGTTCGGCTAGGAGAACCTCTGTATTAGAGAATCTGTTAAGGTTAGCCAAACATCGCAATATGGTAATGAAATTGTACATAACATGAAACGTTTAATGTTTTTATTTTGTTTTAATAAATACGGCCGGGATGGTCACTCCATCCCACTTCCAAAAACTTCAAGAACTGTTTCCGGTTTCCCTTCTTTTGGGGATTGTGTTGAGAGGGGGTGGCGGGTATCTCGGCCATATTGTTTTTTCTGCCAATTTTGCTTTTTATCCTTGGGCTGTTCGTCAGTCTCTGACTTCGGCCCTTGGGGTTGCTTTTTCTCTTCAGTGGAAAATGGCTTGACACCGAAACTATTGTGGCCCATGGTCTTATAAGCCGCCACAATAATTCTCGGTAACTGTTGGGGTTTATCGGCATCGAGTACAGCCTGCAAAGCATTAGACACCTGAAAGCTTACTGCATCTCCCTTGACATTTGCAAGTACGAGATCGGAAACTACGTCAAAACTGCCGCATAGGCGCATACCCAATTCAACCGCTGCCTCAGGTCCGTGCTCATCTTGAACACGCTTAACGACTGTTGGAAGGACAGTCATTGACGGTGTTCCGAAGCACCTCGTATACACTGCCGCAAAGATCTTACCCCATGACTCACAGTCACCAGCTTCTGGGATCAAGTCTTTAGGCATGCTAATTGTCAGGATCCTGTGTTTTTCACCAGGAGTCGTGTTAGGAAATGCCGCTTCCAGCTGGTCAAACTTCTCGGCAAGCCAGAAAGGAAAATCATCATTATTCTGGGGGCGCTTGCCCATCACTGCGTTTACCATCACAGGACTAAGCTTCATTCTGCTCTGTCTGTCTGGAAGCGCCGCAACACCTGGGGCCCCGCCCGGAAGATTGCGTTTAATGTACTGTACTAACAACCTAATAACGCTAATCGTGACTAAATGTAGCGTCTCAAATCCGCAAGGGGACACACTCCTTGTTGAGGATACGGTGTAAAGTCGGCCAAAACAGGCCAAGTTGCGCCTGGAATGGACAAAGGACCTAATCTTGGAGTTAACAAAGAGTGGGGTAGGGCGCCTATAAACCAAACTCGGTGCTGCCAAGCGTTAATCAGAATTTCCTGTGTCCTATAAGGAACATATTCCTGCGGCACCACAGTGTGAATGTACGTGTTGAACACAGTGGTATTTGCGTTCACAGCTGGGAAGGTCACCCATGAGTAAAAAATGTTGTAAGGGTATGCTACCTCCGCGCTCACAACCATAATCACAGCCATGCCATCCATTGGGACATTATAAGCCTGCAAGTGATTGCGCACCGCAATGCGACTATGCTGCGGGATGTCCACTGCGGCCATAGTGACACAGAAAGGAAGAGGTACAATAAAAACTATGTAGCACAACTGGGTAGTAATTCAAGGAAACCGTTTTGAAAGATTCAAGCTTGAAAAGACCTATGTAACGATAGGTTGGTTAGTCCGACACCACTGTCTTCCGGAAACAACAGTGAAGGGTGTTAAGGATTGACATAAGTACTACTCAAGTGTCATGTAATATGACCACCAACGATTGGGCGCCGTGTCGCAGGGATTCTGCTCCTACACAGAACTGTGTATAGAGACTTGGAACCTCAGTGAATTAGGATGTGCCAAAACTCACCTTAGTATCCGAAATCCCCTACCAGACTAGCAATCAGTGTCTCATTGGTTCTTACACACCCCCAATGATTACACAACCCAGAACATGGACTTAGAACACCTCAGGTAACGTTGAACACATGAACACTCTTTCGTTATACTAACATATCAGTCCAGAACGAGGAGTAAATGATGACACATGCAAGTTTGAAATATTTATTTCTAATGCAGTGTTCTCAAGCACAGTATCTTAGCTAATAAAAGCAAACATATTATAAGGAACAAGGTTAGCAGCATAGTTACTATTCCATAAAATACAAAGGGTATTGTCAGCATACAGACGGTAGTTAATACCGGCGTGTTTAGGTATGAGGGTAAGGGGTTCCATAAATAAGTTAAATAGAGCAGGAGAGAGGATAGATCTTTGGGGACACCAAGGGAGACAGGTGTGGGACTGGAAAGGCAGTTTTGGATTTTGATTTTCTGGATTCTGTGTTGGAAATAGGAGGTGAACCAGTTGAGGACACTGCCATTAAGACCGAAACGAAGTTTAAGTGTATTGAGATAGGTTAAATGGTTAACACTATTAAATGCTGCAGAGAGGTCTATGAGAATGAGTAGGCAGGTCTCACCATTATCCAGGGTGTGGTGGATGTCATCAACTATATTTAGCAATGAAGTTTCAGTGCTGCAGCCTTTATGGAAGCTGGATTGTAGAGGGTCGAGTAGGTTGTAAGTGTCAATGTGTTTATCCAATTGAAGAAGGGCACATTTTTCGAAGGCTTTTGAAAGAATGGGGAGGTTTGAGGTGGGGTGGAGAATATTAAGGTTGTTGGGGTCAGCCTTAGGGTTTTTAGGAATGGGCGTGACCTGTCCGAGTTGGAGGGAGACAGGGACGCACTCCGAGGAAAGGGAGGAGTTGATGATTTTGGTCAAATAAGGGACAATAACGTGCTTAAGGTCTTGGACGAGGGTCGACAGGAGAGGATCTTTTGTGCGAGAGGATGGTTTTAATTTAGAAAGGATGTTAAAGACTTCTAGTTCGGAAACAGAGTGGAAATTCTGCAGGAGGCATTATTTTTTAGCTATATTTTGTCAGGGTAGGTTTCAGGAGGGGTTATTGAAAGTTGGTGCAGGGGAGGCAGGGGGAGGGTGTTAGAGTAGTAACAAGGGTATATTAGGATTGGGAGGAATCAGAGTTAATTTTGGCGATTTTTTCAGAGAAAAAGTTAGCAATTTCTTCCCATTTGTTGCTGGAGGCCGTCAAGTGGAGGTTTGATTTCTAAGAATGTTGAACAGTTCCCTGGGTCTAGTTTTTATATGGGTGAGTTGTGAACAAAAAAAGGATGCCTTTTCAAAGAAAATGTGTTTCTTGTAAGTAGATCTAGATGTTCGAAGAAGGACGAGATTGGAGGGGAAAGGGTGTTGTCTCCAAGTTCTTTCAGCCAGTCTGAGAGTACGTCTTTCATTGTTGAGGTCTGAGTTAAACCATGATTTGGAAGGGATATTTTTTTGAGTTTTTAGTTTGGGTGGTGCCAGTTGATCTAAAACCTTGGAGACAGTTTTATTATAGTGCTCAGTTAGCTCATTTGCATTAAGAGAGAGAGGGGTGCAACTAAGTTGAGCTTGGAGTTTGGCCTCCAGTCCACCAGGGGGGACAAGATTAAGGTCTCTGGTGGAAATGTTAGTTTTGTTGTTTTTAGGTGGGGGGTGGGACTAAGGGGGAGATCATGAACAGTATGAGGTAGTGGTCAGACCAATCGACAGGGATGATGTTGAATAGGGATGCCAAATCATTGTTTGCAATGATGGCATCAAGAGTATCCCCTTTAGAGTGGGTTGGGGAATGGCAGAGTTGTTTGAGGTAATTAATCTCAAGACGGTTATTGAGAAGTGTGATAGTAGGGTCCTCGTGCACCTTCCAGTGAAGATTTAAGTCTCATAGGAAGAGATTTCTAGAGCTAGAAAGTGGCGATTGAGTAAGATGGTCAGATAGTTCCTCAGCGAAGGGAAGAGGTTCACCCGGAGGGTGATAGATGTTGTGTAGACGTATTGGGGGAGCGTCTTGGATCTTAAGTTCCGCTCCTGGTATTCAAAGGTTGCAAAGTCTGTGTTATTGTTTCATGTTTATTAGGACTGGGTGAATTTAAAGTTATACCAATGTCATTTGCTCAGTTTTGGGAATTTAAAATTATGCCTCTTACACAAAAGTCTCCAAACTATGCCATCACACTGCATCACATGCTCACACATGTTTTCGAGGCAACATTTTACCATGAACACACAGGAATAGCGCAAATGGTCAGGACGCCAACAGCTGTTGCTTGCATCACTTCTATATTTCTCGCTATTTTTTTTAACTGGGAAAAATATAGCGCAAAATGCCTGATTTGCTTTTCAGATAATTATTCATATATTATATTGTTTCTAAGCTTCACATAATTAAAAATGTCACACTCTCCGAATATTTATGGCCATAAATGATTAAAATGTACTTGGCAGTCACTTTCACAAAATTGTATATAAGATTATTAATTATTATATATGTTCCAATGTTTTGACTTTTATGTGAATGTTTTGAATAATAAGGAATTTTGTGAAGTGTGAAGATAAGATTGAGTTCTTAGCTCTTTGTTTTTTTCTGATGGTTTAATTTATGTGATTTTTAAGTTAAAAGGGAACAACTATTGCCTCTGTATATATAAAGCAACATTTTGGGGTAAATTGTTTCTAAATAGAGGTCCTTCTCTTTTGCACAGCAATGGCCACAGCTGCAATCACATCTTCGACTGCAGCTTTCACCATAACAAGCATTACAGCAGCGATCATAACAGTCACATACACATTGTTCAGTCCACGCACAACGTAAATACCAGGATGCTTCTTCTCCATACCTAAACCACTGCCAGACTCTCTCAAATTCCAGATTATTACTTCACGTCAGAGACCAAAGCTGCCACGGAAGCAGGCACTGCAGCCTCCGTCACTGCTGCCTCACAGCTGGCACCACTGTGGCAGCTACAGCTACAGCTGTTACAAGAGTAGGATTCAGAACTCTAAATACGGCTAGGACAACAGCGACAAAAATAGCAGCATTACTTCACGTCAGAGACCAAAGCTGCCGCGGAAGCAGGCACTGCAGCCTCCGTCACTGCTGCCTCACAGCTGGCACCACTGTGGCAGCTACAGCTACAGCTGTTACAAGAGTAGGATTCAGAACTCTAAATACGGCTAGGACAACAGCAACAAAAATAGCAGCAACAACACCTACCTCTACAGTCAAGACCATTTCAGAAGCAGAAGTGATACAACAGCTATCATAATAGCCGCCACCTAAGTGGCAGCTATGGAAACTACAAGATCAGTTACCCTATCTGAAGCCACAGCAACAGCAACACATGGGAGTTGGAACCACGGCTCAATCACAGCTGACAGAAAAACAGGGTCTTCTACCTCAACAACATCAGTGTAGGAAATGTGCTCTTTCTGCGGGTCACCTCATATTATTTCCTTTGTCTGGACCCTATATTTTTACTGGCCGTAAAGCTCTGTGCACTTTACCCCTGATAACTAGTCATAAAGTGCCTATGCTTCCTCTTTCAACATGGTGAAATTGACATACCACTGATTGGCGTATTTACCTTACCTGTAAGTTCCAATATATGATACAAAATGTAGGGTATATATGTAAAATGTCATTAGTGTGTTGCAGCAACCATTGTGCCATCTAGTACAATGAGCTTGCAAATATGGCTGCAGGACTACCATTTGTACCGTGGTTGTTGCAATTCTAAATTGCAAATTTGACTTGTCAAAATAAGTCCTTTCAACAGGTCAAAACATTCCTTTTAAATATTTATGTCATCTCTATTTAGCCCTTATTGTCGATAAGGCAAGGTGCATGATGTTGAAAAGTGAGACATGTAGGAATTCGATTTTAAACATGTCTTTACAGTGAAAAAGATTTAAAATCTATTTTCAGTGTAGCAATGCTGACTGACTCCTTGGAAAACAGTGGGTTACATTATTATTCAATAATGATAATTTCAGTTAGGAAGTAGCTAGAAAAAAATTAAACTTTGCTTTTTAAAAAGGTATTCAAAATCCAATTCAATTGTGAAGTCGAATTTGTAAGAATTATTAAGGAAAGGGTAATTTTCTAAAGTTATCTCATCCCGGCCTAAAGCCTCTAGAGGACTATTTTCATTTTCTCCCCCACTTTTCCTAGTCAGTAATTTGTATTTGATAGGTGGGAATGGATGCAAAATGTTTTTACATAAGCACAAAATATGCTGACCGTAATGGGCATAGATACCCCCTCTGAACTTGACAAAATATGTGGGGTGGGGCTGTGAGCTTCCTGTTTGACATTACAATGTTAAATCCTGCTTGAATGTCAAATCTTGCTTGACCAGGTTTGCTGGGTTTTACATATAACACTTGGGCATAATTGAAAGACATTTCTAGTCATGTCAACCACAACTGCCATGACCAGGACAAAAACAGCAAAAGTAGCTACAATTATGGCAAGGATTACAGACGTTCCTACACCTTCAGGCAAATAAACAACCACAGTTGCCATTGGGGAGCACAGAAATGAAGACAGCTGTCACCACAGCAGGGACAACAGCAACAACAACAAAGCCTTCACCACTGCTGCAGCATCTGTATACAGAGCAGGTATGACATCAGAAATGACATATGTTACCCTTTTAGGGGAAGAGCTGCAACAATATCGGTCACAAAAGCTGCATCCACAGCCACCCCACTCCTCCAACCACTGCTACCTCATGAGCAGTGGCCACAGCCGGGACTAAAGCAATTAGAAATACTACCAACAAGGTATGGATGATGGTAGAAACCAACAGCTGTCACAAGATCAAGGACCAGTAAAGTGGACACAGCTATTACCACAGCAGGGAAAACAACATATGATACAAAAGCAGGAATTACAGCAGACACCAGCTGATGCCAAACCAAGCAGGGAACACAGATATAATGACAGCAGGCACAACAGCAGTGCTCAGTGTTACCATTACAGCATGGACAACTATAGCATCCTCAGATGCCACAATGGCAGCACCACCACCAATGACTAAAGCGTTACCATTGCATAGAGCATATAAACAGCAACATCTGCCAGTACAGCAGAGTCTACAGCAGTGACAACAGCTACCACAATAGCAGGGACCACTGCAGCAACAATAATTGTGACCACAGCAAAGGCTACACCAGCAACAGCTCCTACAGTATCTAAAATGGGATCAAGATTATACGTCTCTGGGGGGCGTGGGTTGAACGCCGCTTGTGATGGAGGCTTAGCAGCGGAGCTCCGCTGTCGGATATCCGTGAAGTGCTCATAAACACGTTTTTTCTTGACGGAGAGCTCTTCCTAACGCCGCATCATTGATCGGAACATGAGGTGAGCAGCATGTAACGCTCTAAGACCTCCAACATTACCGCTACGCCTTGAATTATCCCGAATTTTGGCCCGTTTTTATCGCAGCCGCCATTTTGTTTTTCTGTACTCGCGCTGGTGCCCGTTTTTATGCACAAAATGACTCCACAGCGATTTATTGACTAGATTACTGCCAATATTTACTCTTTTTATGTGTGAGACCTTATTACAGATGTTGCCTCCTGTTTGTCCCCACTTTTTCTCAACCATTCCTCTCTTCATGTTTTGAAGTTCCGCCATTTTGTCTCAAGAGACAAGTACAGCTCTCACTCCTCACCAATGTTTTAATGAAGATTTTGGATGCTTTTTTGTTGCTACTATTGCAGATATAATACATTTCTGCATCTACTGTTCTTCTGGAGTGCTATAATTATTTTGAGAGGTCTGCAACTTCCACATTTTTTCTTGTTTTTCTCTATGGGGAAATTGCGCAATCTTAAACTTTCCACCTCTACACATACTTGCACTTGCTTGGACTCTGATTCTACACCCCCTGACATGGAAGAAAGTGCGTCACAGAAATCTGA
Source organism: Lissotriton vulgaris (assembly GCF_964263255.1). NCBI lineage: Eukaryota > Metazoa > Chordata > Amphibia > Caudata > Salamandridae > Lissotriton > Lissotriton vulgaris. The sequence goes on along the minus strand of NC_141687.1, from coordinate 1,612,338,849 downwards.
CTTGACATCTGGGGCTATTCCAAAATCGCAGCCTTCAAGCAAACTCCCACAAGCTGCTTCTACTAAAAGACTCAAAAAAGATCCTCCTTCTCCAGGCTTCTCATCAAATTCCGCTGCCATGGATCTCATACTAGAGGAAATTCGTGCTTTGAAACCATTTATGGCCGAAACTACAAAAACTTTGCAATTTCTACTCGATAAGTGGTCCTCTTTGGAGTCTCGTGTTCTTCTTGTGGAACAGTCGACGGAATCTCTCCAAACTTCCTGTTCTCAGATCACAACACTGGAAAAGGACATTTCCTCCTCAAGAGACAGGCGGAAGATTTGGAAAATCGGAATCAAAGAAACAATCTCCGACTTTATGGATTGCCAGAATTCACAGAAGTTTCAAACCCGACTGAATTTTCCAATCATTTTTGCTCGAAATTCTGGACCTTCCTACTTCCACTATTTTCAATATTCAACGAGCACATAGACTGGGCCCAAAAATTTCTACGAAGCCTCGGGCGTTGTTATGTTGTTTTTACAATATACTGGACGCCTTCGGGCAGCAATTCACGCTCTATAAATCCACATCCATTCCATTCCATACTGACCTTCTTCAGGTTTTATCTGCTGCTAAATCTAAAAAGCAGATTGTTTGGGAAGGTCACCGCCTATATCTTTCCCAAGATGTTGCTAAGCTAACGGCAGATCGACGTAAACAGTTCTTGGATTTGCGTCCTCAGCTGCGTGCGCTCGATGCCAGGTTTGGACTTCTTCACCCTTGCCTCTTCAAAGTTACCTACAAAGAGAAAACCTTGACTTTTGAAGATCCTCTCGCACTAGTGGAATTTCTTCGCTGACATGGAGCTGATGTCATGGACACTTCAAGAGTTGTTTAAATGTTCAGCTTAAAGCTTAATTATCACACATATTCATTGTTGTGCTCTTTCCTCACTATGTTTCCCCTTTCACGCACCTATACGCTTACATGTTTTATGTTTTCATCATATGTTTTGCTTCCTTAGTCAACTCAATGTCCTCTCTCCCTATTTTTACAGAATTCCCCTTTTCTTCTCCATCCTGATATTATACTTTCGTCATTTAACATGTTGTCCCTTCTCGAGTGTCTGATGGTGTTTTTCCTTCGTTGTTGAGGTCGTCATCTTCCGGCGTTCTCACTCCCGCTCTTCAGTTTGTATCTGTAAGTATGTTTTTCATTGTTTCTTTTTGTTATATACTGTCCACTATCTCATATTCTCTCTTTCTTTTCTTCTCTCTCTTTCTTTCATTCTCATTTCTTTTCCCTCCGCACATGTATAACTTTGTAACTTTTTCTCTTCTCACTATTTATACCTTTATCTTTTCTGCTCCTATTTACTCTCAAGCCTTTTCTCTCTTCTCATCTAATGGTTTTTACATTTGTGATTTTATTAATTCAAGTTCCCAGTTGTTACATGGAATGTTAAGGGGTTGAATAACCCTATTAAAAGGCAACTGGTTTAATGCAACTTAGCCAGACTTAAGCCGGATATAGCTCTTCTACAAGAGTCCCACCTGTCTGAAGTTGAAGCCTTGAAACTTAAGCGGTGCTGGGTGGGTCATGTTTTTCATTCACCAGCTATAGGTAAGAAAATGGAGTTGTATTATTATGTTACAAAAAGTTAAATGTTTCTCTTGTTTCTCTAGAATGTGATGTTGAGGGTCGATGGGTGTTGGTTAAGTTAAATATAGATAAAATTCCTCTGGTTATTTATAATGTTTATGCTCCTACTGGTATTGATAAATTGTTTTGGCCTGCTATATCGGAAAAATTTGCTACAATTACTGATGATTATGTTATCTTTGCTGGTGACTGCAATCGAATCTTAGATCCTATTTTAGACAGAAATTCTAAAGTGAAATTTTCCACTTCCAAAATGCATTCTCAATTCACTGCTTCTATACATAACAATGCTCTTGTTGATATTTGGCGATTATGCAACCCCGACCTTAGGGAATACAGTTTGTATTCCCCCTCTCATCACTCACTATCCCGCATTGATTATTTATTTCTAAGTAAGTCTCCAGCCCAACTTACCCTTCATTCAGACATTGGATCCATTTTGATTTCAGATCATGCTCCCGTTTTTGTAGATATCGATATTATTCCCTCCCCCCCCCCCATCCTGGACGTTGGAGATTTAATAACTCTCTCCTCCTTGAACCATCTTTTTGTACCAAATTTAATGCTTTTGCTACAGAATTCTTTGAACTCAATCAACTCTCTGATTCCCCTTTTGTGATGGTTTGGGACTCATTTAAAGCGGCTGCTAAAGGTTTTATTATTAATTTTTTGTCTCCTAAAAAGAAACTAGCACACTCTAAATCAACTCAGCTTTTGGATAATATTAAAAAACTTGAATATATTTATTATCAGTCCAACACTGAATCGGCCCTTAAAAAACTCATTGATGCTAAATTCACTTTTAATAAATTTACCACAACAGCTGCTTTGAATTCTTTATTGAAGTGTAACTCTCGCTATTTTGGCTGTCAAAATAAAATGGGGAAGTTAATAGCCAATTATCTTAAGGTACGGAAAAATAGACAGAAAATGTAATCTATCCAAGCCTCTGGTGGCTTATCTTTGTTTAAAGATCAAGATATTTTAAATTAATTTCTTTCTTTCTATAAAACTCTATATACTCCTGAAATGTGTCCTGATTCGGTTGATCTTTCTTCTTATTTTTCTAAATATTCCTTCACCGCCTTCTACCCACGTTAATTTTCATTCCCTAGACTCTGATATTTCTTTCACAGAACTTTCCCACGCAGTTTCGTCATTGCGACATGGTAAGGCCCCTGGCCTTGACGGCTTTACCATTGAATTCTATACTTCCTTTGCTTCTCTTCTTCTTCCAAAATTGCTCACACTATTTCAGTCCTTTTTTGTTTCAGGCTCTTCTCGTGGATCCTTTCAAGAGGCTTTGATCTGCCTTATTCCTAAGGATGCCAAAGATCACACTTTATCAAGAATTACCGTCCTATTTCATTAGTGAACACTGATTATAAAATTTGTGCTAAAATGTTGGCACTTAGAATGGATCCCCTTCTCCCTGATTTAATTGGTCCAGAACAGTCAGGTTTTGTTAAGGGTCGTCTTTCATCTGATAATGTGCGTGTCTTTTTTAAAATCTTAAGTAAAGCTCCTTCTTTTTCTCATCCTTTAGCTGCCATCTCCCTAGATGCTGAGAAGGCATTTGATAGGATAGGCTGGGATTTTATGTTTCGAGCCCTTAAATGGGCAGGCTTTCCCCCTAAATTTATCATTTATTTCATTACTCTATTCATGCCCTCAAGCTTCGATTTTTGCTAATCGTATCGTTTCGGATTATTTTCCTTTACAAAGAGGTGTGAGACAAGGGTGTCCTTTATCCCCTTTAATATTTGTTTTAGCTTTAGAACCTTTTTTCACTAAAATTAGAAATGATGTTAACATTTCTGGCTTTCAATTCGGCTCTCAGCAAGTTAAACTCTTGGTTTACGCCAATGACATCCTTTTGTATTGTTCTGACCCTCAATCTACTCTTGCGTTTTTTCTACAACAGGTCTCCTCTTTCTCTAAAGTTTCTGGCAATCGTCTAAATGTCGATAAGTGTGAAACATTACCTTTGAACTCTCTCTGTCAAAAACATCTTTTTGAACATTCTGGTTTCTCTTGGCAACCTTTGAAAATTAAATACTTAGGGATTTGGTTTGCTCCCCACCTTTCTGATACTCTCAAAATTAATTTTGATTGCATTTCTAAAAAACTAAATGCTGCTATTACACAATGGAATCCCCTTTTTCTTTCTTGGTGGGGTCGTTTTGACTCCATTAAAATGATGCTAGCACCAATTGTATTCTATACTATTTCTATGATCCCCATTCACATACATTCTCATTATTTTAAAACAATTGACTCCATTCTTCTTAAATTCTTATGGAAAGGTAAACGCTCTCGTATTGCTATCGCTACATTGAAGAAGGAGAAATCCATTGGAGACTTGCATTTCCTCACTTTAAGTCTTATCACAGAGCCTTCTCCTTCAAACATACTACCCGATGGCTCTCTTCTGACCTCCCTTTCTATCCTCCTCTCTGGCTTCAAATAGAATCTTCCTTTCTTATTCCTTTTGACTTTCATGAAATATTAGCCTTTACATCAGACATGACTTCCCTACGTAATCCCATCATCTCCCATTCTCGTAAACTTCTTATTCCTTATCTATCCTCCTCTTACCCATCTGCTCTTTCTACTCACTTACAACCCATTTGGCACAATAAAAACAGCAAGATTCGTAACCGCTCCATTTTTTGGAAGTCCTGGCACTCTCTGGGTTTGAAATGGGTTTCCCAACTCATTTCTTCTAATTTACCCCTTTCCTTTACTGATTCACAATCCCGTTTTTCTCTTCCCTCCTCCTCACGCTCTCAATACACTATTACGTCCTGTTCTCACCCAATATCTTCACTCTCTTCCCCCTACTGATGACATTCCCAATTATTTTCGTCCTATTTCTTCTGCACTGGATAACCCCCCATCTGCCTCCTTTCTTTATAAATCCTTTCAGTGTATAGTGGACAGGGCTAAATCCAAGGTTGAGTTCGCTTGGGAAAAGGACTTCTTACAAGATTGGTCCATTCCTTTATGGGATAAGATTTGGTCGAAATTACATAAGACCTCTAGAGCTGCTAACACCACCCAAACTCTATTCTTCATTTATAATCGCACCTTGTTTAACCTTCTTGCTCTATCGACTTTTTCTTCAGATACTCCTTCCACCTGCTGGTCCTGCTCATGCCCCTCTGCAGATTTGAAACATATGCTGTTTGAATGCCCACCCATCTCCCGATTTTGGAGACTGGTATGGACTCAACTCCAAAAGATTTTTGAATTTTGATACCCCTTCTCCCTTGTTAATATTTTTCTAGGTTCCTTTTCCCCTATCCATGCCCAATCCACGCAAAAAATGTTGATAGCTATTGCTTTTTATCTCATCACCTCCAACTGGAAGCAAGCTGCTGATGTCACTTTTCGTGCTTGGTGGAATGCAGTTTGTTTTCACCAAAGGCTTGACACTAACTTTGTCACCCCCATTTCCTTAGCAATCAAACGTGATCTGTTATGGCTCCCTATCACCACTTATTTATCTCTAGTTGCTTCTTCGACGCACTCTTCCCACATTGAAAATGCTGAAGTTCGCAAACCACCATGATTTTTCCAATGCCTTTTAATATTAATATTTCTATTGAATAAATGTTTCTTAGCAATTTCTATTATTCTACTTGCATTGTTTTCTCCTCATTGTATAATTTTGCCTTGTATATTTTCTTGCTGATTCATGATGTTTTTATTTTCTTTTTAATCATATGAGATGTTCTTACTTGATTGTAACTTTTTATTGTTTCTTCATTTTCTGTCTTTGTTTCTTCATCTTTCAATAAACTTAAACTTAAAAAAAAAAAGATTATACGTCTCCACCTACTTGGGTGTAAGAAACATGACCTCAGGGCAAGATACTATTGATTGCATGCACTTGCGGAGCAAGGACTCATACACTGCACATTGTTGATCTTGGAAATGTTTTTTGATAATGACAGTAGTGAATCATTGAGCACCTCATTGATTGTCATTGAAACATTTTACCATTCTGAAATGTTTTTACATGGATGGCACTGTGTTTTGACCATATCATTCTGCCATTAGCTATTTTGGTGACATCATGTTAAAGCCAGTGGACCTCACTTGTATTGACTGCACCCACTATATTGAGTTAGGCACGCATGGGGTTGCTATGATTTTAGGGTTCAGGGCTTGCTGGTGCACAGCCCATAAGACATGCCTCCAACTCGGGGGATTCAGGGTACATTTAAGGGGTTACCTGATCTGCAGTACCTTTTCTTAGTGTGCGCCCTAGTTGGTTGGGAGGCTCTATGGAGGGTGTCATCATACACATTTGCATCTGCCATTCTGTACATGTTTGTTGCCTTATATTGTGAGAGCATTTGGTTCTTATTAAACACAATGCAATGAGCCACCACTGAGGGGAAGAGAAGAGGCTACCAAGAGAATGCAGGGCATATTTGTGAGAGGTTTGCGTTAAGTTTGCACTTAGCAACATGGTACCTGCTTGACGCAAACCTTGTTTATTCCTCTTTCTGTATGTGCTGCATTTTGCAGCACACATATAAAGAGGGATATGCCTACCAGGATTGATGTTGTGCAGGAAAGTGTTCCTTATTGCACAAAAGCAATACTGCATGCAAAACAGGCCCCCTTGCGCCATGGTACAAGGTTGCCTGCATTGGGCCCTAGACAGCCAAAAGGGTACCAGCTCAATGGAAAGGAATGCGACCTTTCTTGCTGCACTGCACTACGTGACTTCTTCATAAACGAGTCCCCATGTGTCTAAGAGTGAGCAGCCACACATATCACACAATGTGCTGGCATTACATCATAGAATACATCAACATAAAATAGGTAAAATCCTATGGATTGACCAATCCTTGTTGTTCTTTGAACCAAGAATTTGATTTGTTCAACACTGAAATTATATTGCAGCAATTTAATACCCGGTCTAGCCAATCAGATTATAGACTGACTATTGTGCACATTTGTCATTACCAAAATATAAAGCAACACTTCATTGTTCCTAAGAATTACAAAATGTGTTCACCTCAAACTGAAGATTTTATTTTATTGTCACCTAGGTGCCAAATACCACTAGCTATTGGTGCATATTGGTTCACTGTTCAAGAAGCAAATGTCATCACTGTGTTCAATACATAACAGAATTCAAGATGATACCAGCCAGTGTTTTCGCTTTGGCCTGGGCACTGAACTATAAGGCCCCGCCAGGGAATCTGTCGCTGTGTTGTAAAGGATTGCTGGTGTGCTCACAAAGAGTCCAACAAAGATCAGGAGTGTAAATGTTTAGCTTGGTGTGGTCTCCCAATAACTCCCCACTGTTTAAACACAATTGCTGACCATCAGACTCAGTGTTCCTAGGTGCCAATGTTAGACCTAGGCGCTGATTGCCATTTGAGCTTGATATCGCCAGGAGGCATACTGTTTCCCCCAAATATAAGTCACCCGGTGTGCCTGAATATTGCTTATTTGGGTGTAGAAACACAGAGTCTTATTTCACCAGCTGGAAAATCTAACCAGTAAATTAGCTAATGGTTTGGGCTGCAAGAGCAACCATCCTCAATCTCTGGATCACGCTCAATCGTCTCCTGGGGCACGGGAGGAGATGCAATGCTCCCCCACCAAACAAAGTCCTCTCCTGCCCAGTGCTGTTCTCCTCACCCCCACCCTGCACTGACCCCCTCTTGCCCATTTATCAGCTTCTTAAAGCAGGTGGTATAAGTAAGCGGTAATACCAATGGAACTGGGAATTTTGTGCAGAAATTTGTATGTAAAAAGTTGATAGGCCCAATTATTTTCCTCTCTGTGTGGATTAACTCATAAGTGCATGGTACTGCTGGGGTGTTACTGACATTGGGGTAACCGGGCATGCAGTTTTCACCCCAGCTGTACCATGCAACTCATATTCAGGCCTATGTTGATGATAAAACCAAATGATAGAGCTGAGCGTGTTTGCTATGTGCAGAGTCAAGTTTGCATCCAGGGTCAGACTGACCTGTCAGGCAATCAGACATTGCTCAATGGGTTGGTCTCACACATTAGCATATGGACCAGTTTTTCAGCAGTTTGTGGGTCTATTTTATTGCTAGGTGGGACTATTTGTACTGTTGATTTCCCTAAAATTGCCACAAATATTGCCTGCAGCAAACACAAATGCATGCCACTTCCAATACGTTGCAAATACCCATGCCCACGTGTCTTTACAAATTCAGAACTGGCTCGATTTCCTAATATGAGCCACTTTTTTCAGCTAGCTGGTTAGCTAACATGAGCCACTTTTATTCTGGTGCCCTGACCTATTTTTTGTCCCAGTTCGAGTCCCGCATGTACCTGCCTGTAAGGGGCCAAATAACTGACTGACAATGTGTGGTTCTAGGTCAGTGTTTTATAATATAACTGAAGTAAACAACATGAGTCATTCTGAGGCTGATCTAGGCTAAGAGTATTCAGTGACAAGCTCTTGCACAGGACAAGGCTGGCGCACCGTTACTAAATGTTCCCCTAAGCGAGGCTGATCGTTTTTACTGAGTTTATTATGCACTGACTTTAACACTTTCTTCATGCAAACAGCCATGTGCCAAGGACTATAACCAGAGATTGTGATACAAAATCAGATTCATAGTATACCATGGGTATTGAATATATGAAGCATAGTTCTCTTCCAAATGTGCAAATTCCCATTTCATTCAATGTAATCATGTATGATGCTGGGTAATAAATTGTGGTACTGGGGGTAATATGTGTAATTTCAGATTTCTTTCTTTAAAGGTGCTTTTAATGCTAATCATAGAATTTAGTAGAGCTGAATTACAAAAAAAATGAAAACTAGGTAAAATATGAAATAAATCAAGTTCACAACCTACGGTTGCTTGGGTATGACCCCTCACAGGTCCAGAAAAGGACGGTCAATGCCTGAGACCTCGCAGCAGTGATTATAGCCTCATTAAAATCCAAATAAACAATTGCAATGCGAGGAGGTGGCCTTATATATAACAATTATGCCTCTTTAGTTACTGGTGAGTTTAGGCACTTAATACGTAATTATACATGCACTTTAACTCTCATCGATGCACTCATACATCCATTTATTGACCCACCATCTCCTTCTTGCACTCAGCAATTTACCAATCCACAATAAAAACAGACACACGCTCACCAAGCATATAGATGAAAAAAAATAGAAAAAAGAAAACGTGGCTACCTAAACCTGGCAGACATATGCTTGTGATACACAAATAAATGTAAACATAGCCATGGTATTGTACATAGTGTATTACTGTTTTAAAGTTCCAACATAGATGCAATATTTAGTAGCAACGTGTTGGTCATCTTGAAGTGGTAATAAAATGATCGATTCCTAGATGGCCATTCAGAAAACCTCGCAGTGGGCGACCATCTTTGAATACTAAAGTGTATAGTGTATCGCTGTTGTACTGATCCAAACTTCTAAACAAGGTTTCTGCCTTGGTAAACTGAAGTGAGGATACATTATGGAAAATATCACACCAAAATGGTCACCCTATTTAGAAATAGTGACCTCACAGGATGATGCACACTGCAGATAGTATGAGTGTCAAGTTAGCAGGCCAGTTGGTCTGTCAGGGCTCTACAGGATACCCTAAAAGAAACATTGGCAAAGCCGATAGGTCCTGCTTTTGGGACCTTTTGGCTTTGCCAATGACTTTTAGTGATGCTGTACAGAATCCGTGATGCTGTGCATCAGAGTAAATAAATAAAATGTGCTACGTCACTCCTGGCTGCCTCATGTTGTAGGTGCATGCAACGGGCATGCACGCCCCTAAAAAATGTACATCAAGGTGATAGATGGAAAGATTGAATTAATCTCAGACATGAGCAATCGCTCAAGACGCGTCTAGTATTGCAGTCTATCATCCTAAGTTTGACAGGTATGCCCAGATGTGGATGCTGCACTTACTGTGCAATAGGACTCAAGCTATGCCTCACTGATGAGACCTAAGTAGATCGAAACCGGTCTGGAGTTGCTTGTAGTCCCTGGCAGTTCGACATAAACTGTTCTCATGAGGAGTAGGGTCTGTACTGGTTTGCAGAGTGGCAACAGATAATGGGCTGTAATGCGAGCCAACGTGTTTGCCTATACTTGAAATAACTCAAGCATTCCATCCATCACCTTGTTGTTGCTATAATATTATGCAGGCATTTTATACATTTTTTTTACTGTTCTGAGTTGGTGCCAGTGAGGGAAAGCAACACAGAGGGCGCCGGAGGGGAAGCCAGCATGTAGGTGGCGGGAGAAAGGATGCAATATAAGGAGAGGCAAAGCAACAGGAGGGACAGAAACAACACAGAGCATGGGGCTGTGCACGAAACAATACATGAGAACCAACATGGGTGAGAGAGAAACGTGACGAGCGGCGGAAAGAGCAACAAACAGGCTAGACGGAGGAACATAATGCTATAGGGAAGGAAGCCGCACGTAAGAAAGCAACATGAAGAAAACATTACACAAGGGGGTGACAACAGCATCTAAAGTGACAGGGGGAAGCACATAAAAGAGCATGAGTAACACAGTGCATGGCAGAAGGAGAAGAGCAGTACATGCGGGAGACAGCTGGAAAACTAATGTAGTCTTGTGAAGAGCCTCACCAAAAAGAAAATAGAAGTCCTTCAAAAATGAGCAATTGAAGGGTACAATTAATGTGTGAATACATAACACAAATAGAGAAAATAAAGCCCACAAATGCTTACGAATTAAAAGCAAGCAAATGAGAGTGACAATAATGACGCCCAATGGTAAACAATGGGCAGGCTTTCAGCACACCTTAAACACACAATTAGTCTTTTCTCCAGCAGACTGATTGTGCTGTCTTCTAGACAAGATCTAAAAAAGACGAGCGAAAGAAATCAAAGGAGACCTATAAAAGTAAATTAGAAAAACTGAAAGACTTGCCACCAGCCCATACACTGGAGCATACTCATTTTTCAGCATATGTGCACATGTGATCAGGCAAATTTGCATTACTAACATGGTGACAGAGCATATGGCATCAATCGGATCAAATATTCAGGTACATGCATCAACGGTTTTTGTGAGCACAAACAGTCCGAAATTGTAAAAATCGACCCTTTGCACCCGCAAAAATCGTCCCTTTGCACCCGCAAAAATGCCTTTTGCGATGCATCAAAGTGTAAGGCACTTGCAATTTAAGGAATCCCTATTTGTGATTCCTTAAATGCAATGCATGTACCGCTTAGAAATAGCAAATTCGCTATTTGGTGCCGCAAAATACAGAGACATGACTCTGGTCTGTATTTTGCAAAAACCTTGAAAAATGCACTAAAGTGTATTTTTACATGGTTTCAGGTCACACATACATGCCCTTGGGGCATGTGTGTGAGCAACATGGGCGCACATCACAATTTCAGGGGTGCAACAGAGTGTCATTTTGACACCTTTGTACCCTTGAAATTGCATACCTATTGGTACTCGCAAATTGCGCATGCAATTTCCCCGTTCATTCCTATGGGTCTGTAGGCCCATAGGAATGAATGGGAACCCATTCCTTAGTTGCGACTCACAACGCGAGTCGCAATTAAGGAATGTTGTGAACTCGCTATTGCAATAGCGATTTCTACTTGCATAGACGTTTGAGAGTCCCTAATTTGGATTCCTTAATAATCACAATTAGGGAATCGCAAAAGCATTTCTTGATGCATGTACCCCTCAGTCCCATGCATTAAACTGTCACAGGGAAAAGAAGAATATGAAAAACACTTGAACAGTTAGGAGAGGACCCAACCCAAAGACTTTCTATTTATGTAGTTTTATGTTTTTTACAAGGCCATGGCAGACAACTACTCCAGCTAAGCAGCTCTACATGATCTAATAAGGATTATCACAGGGGAAGTCTTATGAGCCCAGGGTTTGAGAAAGGAGCTAATCAACACCAATAATAACTGTCTACAAGCGTTAACAGTTTATTGTCAGTCCATCCTTAAACAACTATTGGTTTTACCATAAGCTTTAAAAAAATCGACAGGTGCATTTCGTTTATCGTAACTTTCAGAATAAACAGGTCAAGCCTATACTCTTGATCAATGACAAGATGTGCAATATAATTCTCTTTTTTAGTGAAAGCACACAACTTCTATCCAATTAAAATCTGTGCTCAAGAAAATCAACATTTGGGGGGAGGGAAAGCCCCTTTCTCTGAAGTGTTTCTTTGTTTATCACATAAGGTTTCGTAAGCTACTCTATCAAGCCAGACCAAGAAATGAGCAAATATTTTATCCTAGGCCTCTCTGACCCTGAGGCCAGGCTTACTAGCCCTCTACCCCTCCCTTTCCCTGAGGGCCTCTGTTCATGGGCGACAGAGGAGAATGTGGAGGTCTGGATAGTGAAACGGAGGAGAAGTGGTTCGGTGTCAGCTGGTAAGGTCCGATGTTAAACTTAAGCAATGTGGACGGACCCATTATGTGTATGTAGTTTAATCACTGTATGTTGTATGAACACACCAACCTGGTTGGTGTCATGCTTCATCATTGGGGTTCCAACCGAGCGGCAGAATGCCCCCCGGTTGTGCTACGACGCATGATTACAGCAGAGCTGGTGTTGGTGCGTAAATGTGATGTGAGATGAATTTTTACCGCTAAAAATATCTCTGAGAATCCTTGCCTCTAGTTTTAATGTTGGTCTAAAACCAATATGTGTGGTGCAACTATTCAGGAGTTATTGCCGTTTAGTTGACTATGTGTGGTAGTTCACATGTTTCAGCCCACTAAAAGGGGTTTAAAGGGCTTTCTTCAGGACCAGGTGAGTGAAAAGTGAGTGGCAAAGGTGAAAAGTGCCACATGAAACCTGTGCGGTACCTACAAACGCGCTAAGGTCTGTGGTATAAATGTCAGCGTACTCACTGACACTTTGAAAAATGAAAAAATTCCTGTTGGGTAAAAATAGACAAGACAGAACATATAATATAGCAACATAAAATGCAATCTTAGTGGCTGTATAAGTATGCTGTAGTCATTGTCTATATGACTACTACAGTGATTAGTGTATTGCCCATGCTGATGGTGACATGCAAGAATTGTAATGCATGCTGCGCCCGTAGGAGATGGGCAGTTGGGTTCAGAATGCACGTTACAGGAGCCTGCAAGGCGCTGGTCAGTGGCTGTATTAGTAGTGGTGCCTAGCCAACGGGAACCCGTGGATGATGGCGCTGGCACTCTGTGCAGTCTATAAGCTGTGGTTAATGAGGCACTGTGTTGCTTGTGGGGACCACTATGGGTAGTGCCTAGTGGTCTAAGGCGCACTGTGTGCTGGTGTTCTGGAGTCTATTCATGCATTATTGTGGCATTATGCTCCTAGGTTAGATTACAAATGTGCAATACGTACCAAAGTAAAAAGTTAAAAGCATGCACAAGTATTGTTTTTGTCATAGTTACAATGATTAAAGGTATTAGGCAGATATCGAGGCTCATGGGGTAGGGTGCTCATCCAAGATTCTGATCTCAAAATCACAAAGTGCTGGGGTGAGCCCAATAGTCTGAGTGGGCTCTCTGGTGTAGCACCATTGAAGCACGCAAAGTATTACTTGGTAGTGGAGGGTCGCCTGCTGCAAACCTGAATAGGTCCCCCGTAGTCCCTGCTGGTGCTGGGTGTCATGGGGGAAGCAGCTTAAGTAGTGTGTGGACCGGACCCGGTACGTGCAGGTATGCATGTCCGGGTTCGGCCGGACATGCATCCCGCGTACGCCTGCAGCTATCCCGCAGGCGTACGCCTGCGGGATAGCTGCAGGCGGTGTATGCCTGGAAGTCAGTTTAGGGCATCCAGTTTGGTGGCCATCTTGGAGAGGGGTATGGAGTCACAGAACCTGATGAGGGATGAGGCGTTTTTCGCTCTACATGAGTTAATTAATGCAGATATGTGTATTAAGTTCTCTGTGGGAGCAAAATATTCAAAGCCAGGGGAACATTTAAAAGGTGAAAAAATGTTCCAAGGTAGCGTACTCGTGTGTGAGTGATATTATTGAGTCTTTCATGGGCTTCATGGTCACAAATTATATTTGTAGGTCATGTTGAAGCCACTATGACTGGTGTGTGGCGCTAGGTATATGCGTCCATATTTTGTGTGTGTATGGAGGCTTTCTTATACGTTTCTGAAACTGGTATGTATCCATATTACTTGTATCTTTGGAGGCGTTCTGTTATATTTCTGTTATGTTTCTGTCACCTACATGGGAACATGTGTGTATTATTTGCAGTGCTCTACAGAGGTGGTGAAATGAAACTGGTAATTACCATCTGTTGAGGCTATTCCAAGGAATATTCATTCAGGTCTGTCTTATGGCTAGAAAGGAGATAGATCCACCTTTGTTCTTTCTGTAGTAATTGCTGTTGGATGTTAGGCATGTTAGGGTCCTGAGCCTCTATGATGACCCAGCGCATGTCGTTGGTCATGTGTCCTGCCTCAAGAAAATTATTGGTCATTTCTGTGGTGTTTTTCTTGCATCTTATGGTGCTCCGATGTAGGTGAGATTGCAGGGGCACACAATGCGGTATATTGCATGTGCAGGGTTGCAATTGGTGTGTTGTCGCAGTTCCCACGTCTTGCCTGGTTCTAAGCGGAAATTATTAGTGGTTACAGTCAGGTGGCATACACTGCAGTTGCCACAAGCAAAATGGCCAGTGATATTCGGAAGTCCCCAAACATTTAGGACAGTGTTCCCTGGCTTTTGCTGTTGGACCGTTCTTGTTGATACAAGGGCATCCTTTATGGATTTTGCTTTCTTGTGGGATAGTAAAGAAGGGTCCAAATTGAGGTTCCTTGTCCTGAGGATTTTCCAATGTTTCTTTATGATGTTGGAAACTTTGTTAGAGACTGTGTTGAAGGTTGTGACGCATGTCAACGGTATCAGTGTGGCTTCACATGGAGGAGTCCTTCGCGGTTTCGATTTTGGGCTCGTTTTCTGCCCTTTTTACGTGATATGTTTGGGGTACCCACGGTCCCGGAGCTTTTTGCTCAAGTCGTTGGCTTGATTTTTGAAGTCTGCCACACTGCTGCAGTTTCTTCACAGCCGTAGGTATTGGCCATAGGGGAGCTTCTCCCTCAGGGTCCTGGGATGGAAGCCGAAAAAATGTAGAAGTGAAATTTGGGCAGTGGGTTTGAAATGCGTTTTGCTTTTGAGATAGCCATCATCAGCTTCGATGTCCAGGTCTAGAAATGTTGTTTTTTTATGATCAAAGTTGTGTGTAAATTTGAGGTTCTGGTTGCAGGTGTTGAACCATCGGCAGAATGTGTTGAACGACTCAGTGTTTCCTTCCCAGATGAATAGGATATCATCTATGTATCATTTGTCAAATTTTATTTCTGCAATCTGTGACACATTATTGGAAAAAATTGACTTGGTCTCGAAGTAGTGTACATAGAGGCCGGCTACACTGGGGGCCAAAATGCTTCCCATCAATGTACCATACTTCTAGAGGTAGAGTTAGCCTTCGTATTTCAAAAAGTTGTCGTTTTGCCCATTTCCAGATGAATCTTTTGGAGGTCTGGTATTGCCAGGCCGTTTTGTCCAGGGCAATCTCTAGGACTTTTAGGGTGTCTTCTTCTGGGAGACTCGTATAGAGGCTCTCCACTTCAAGACTTACTAGGAGTGAGGTCTATGGGTTGTAAGACATGCTGTTAAGTAGTCTAAGGAGGTCCTTTGTATCCTGTAGGTAGGTGTTCATGGCCTGGACCATTGGTTGGAGAAAGAAGTCGCAGTATCAGGACAGAGGTTCTAGTAGAGAGCCTATGCCTGATACAATCGGGCGTTCCAGAGGGGGTGATGTGTTTTTGTGTATCTTAGGTACTACGTAGAAGTAAGGAATTTTGCCCGTTGTTGAGGTTAGAAACTTGGCTTCTCCGGGTGTGATTTGTCCTGTTGTTTCTGCTTCTTCCACCAGTGTGTGAATGCGTGATCTCAGACTCTCGCTTGGGTCCTGATTACGTTTTTTGTAGTTCTTTCTGTCACTGAGGAGTCTTACACATTCTCGTTGGTAGTCTTCTCTATTCATGATGACTGTTCCTCCACCCTTGTCGGCAGGTTTTATGACAATGGATTGGTTGGATCTCAGCGATGGTATGGCTGCGCATTCTGCTGTGGCAGTATTCTGGAAACTGTGGTCATCATTGAGCTCCTTCAATATCCTTGAAGACAGCTTGTTCATAGACTGCTACCTCAGGGGGAATGGCATTAGGAGGTGACAATTGCAAAAATAACAGTTGATGGACAGAATGCAGAACAATGTCATACATTCTCCCCAGTAAAGAGATCTGGGCCTAAATCCATCGTTTTTTTGCACTCCACACCACCCCAGTTCAGACACGGCCATATGCAAATCAGCCTTGACCCTGTGCTTCATGGGAACAGTCCAGCCCAAACTGCCAAGCCATGTCTATCCTGGACCAGAATCAAGCATCCTAGGACCGGTTTCTGGCTATCAGCCGTCTTCAACCAGGATAGCTTGACTCCAGTGGTGTGGAGAGCATGGGACTCACGTCTGAGCATACCCATCCCACTCGGGGTGACAATTTCAAAAATAACAGTTGATGGACAGAATGCAGAACAATGTCATACATTCACTCCAGTACAGAGATCTGGGCCCAAATCCATCGTTTTTTTGCACTCCACACCACCCCAGTTCAGACATGGCCATATGAAAATCAGCCTTCACCCTGTGCCTCATGGGAACAGTCCAGCCCAAACTGCCAAGCCATGTCTTTCCTGGACTGGAATCACGCATCCTAGGAACAGTTTCTGGCTATCAGCCGTCTTCAGCCAGGATAGCTTGACTCCAGTGGTGTGGAGAGCATGGGACTCACGTCTGAGCATACCCATCCCACTCGGGGTGACAATTTAAAAAATAACAGTTGATGGACAGAATGCAGAACAATGTCATACATTCACTCCAGTACAGAGATCTGGCCCTAAATCCATCGTTTTTTTGCACTCTACACCACCCCAGTTCAGACATGGTCATATGCAAATCAGCTTTTACCCTGTGCCTCATGGGAACAGTCCAGCCCAAACTGCCAGCCATGTCTTTCCCGGACCGGAATCAAGCATCGTAGGACCGGTCTGAGCATTCCCATCCCACTCGGGGTGACAAATGCAAAAATAACAGTTGATGGACAGAATGCAGAACAATAGGAGGTGGCGTGAAGGTGGATTTTACTCTGAATAAGGTATCTCCTTCATTCTCAGTGGTTGGTAGAGATGGTGAGTTTTCAAAACAGGCTTTTATTCTGAGTTTTCAGAAAAAAAACGCTAGCCCAGTGTAGCTGGAATTTATCCAATCTGGCCATTGGTACAAATCCGAGTCCCTTCTCTAGAATTGCCAGTTCAGTAGGTGTCAGAATGTGGAATGAAAGGTTGGTTTGTGCTGAGGCCTGGTTACTGGTCTTTGGATATGCTCCTCGTTAGAGCTCCTTCGTACTGGTCTTTTCCTCAATGGACTTTGTTCCCTCGTCGGCTTCTCCCTCGGCCTCGTTGGAAATCATTGGTTCTGGTTCATGTAAGGAGGTGGTTACAGGGGTCCAAAAGGAATGTTCCAGCCGTATCCATATTGCGGATGCTTTGGAGGATATTGGCCTGGATAGTGTATGTTTGGTCCCGATGGTCCTGGTGTCCATGGCTGTTGCCAACCTGTGTTTCTGCCCCTTCCTTGTTGCTTTCTTCTGTAGCTATTTCAGCTAGAGTTGCTGCTTCCTGACGAGTCTTCATCTGAAGATCCTCTTGATGTGTCACTGCTCTTGGGAGCTTTGTAGTCAGTGTCTGCTTAGGGGTATGTTTTCAAGTAAGAGAATCTTTTTAGATCTTTCTGAAATTTGTTAATTTTGCTTTGTGTCAGGCTTTCTTTATATTCATTGATCTTCTTATTGGTCTTGTCCAGTTTTTTTTTAAAGAGGTCATAGTGGCTTTAAAATGTGTTTCAATGGTTTGAATTTCAGTGGGAATGGCCTTGGAGAGGCGCTTGGCTGTTTGAATAATTAGAATTATCCAATCGCGTCTGCATCACCACTCTATTTGTGCCCAATCCTTGAGGAAGGTCTCATCATCCAGGAAAATGCGGGGCGCATTCGTAACAATTAGTCCTCTGGGGGCTATGTTGTTTCTTAAATATTCAGTGAGGATGACCCGGTGGAGAATGGTTCTGATGCAGTTACGTTTCTTCTCATTTAAGCTTTCCCAGTCGGCTGTTTGGGCAATCGACGTTGGCACGTTAAAATCTGCCATGAGGGGAGGGTTAGCTAGGATGCTGTTGACATCATCCAGGGTGAAACCCAGGCCCTGATTTTTTGCCATGGTGTAACTGGGCACTGTGCAATTGGTCGCAATTGGTTTGCAATTTTATTCAGGCACTTCATCAGTTGAACTGCACAGGAGACTCGGAAAACTCTCACAACTTGGGTTGTGCTGATTGCAATCCCGATTTCATTCAGCTTCTTCTACTAGGTGCTGCCCGTGCCAGTGACTTCCCTGGGATTCTCCTCTTGAACAGCCTCTCTTTCTGCCGGACCAGGTACTTTCCTGAGAAGGCAGACAGGATCCCTAGCAGATCCACATTCTTCTCATCATTGCCACAGAGAAAACCTCCAAAGCAGCAGGGAGAGTACAAATAAACAAGTGGTAAAATATGCTTCAAGATTCCAAATCAGGTTTATCCTACCAACCCCAGTAAGGGTAAAACAAAAGGGAAAGCACCACAAAGTGCAGGGTATTTAAAGGTCTGGTGAATGGAAATAGGGATAGGAAAATTCAAGCACACTGCTCTCAGGCACTCTAAATCTATACTGTAGGTCATATGTACTGTCTCTGCTCTGCCTCTCCACAACGCAGGATAAACATCACCTATACCATTGTGGAAGTGGTCTGTTCACCTTCCCATGGTTGTCAAGATTGTTAATTCTTCTTCCTAGCATGCATCACCTGGTTGAAGATTAGTGTTTCCATTTGGCATAACCATATTTGCAACAGCTCTGTATAATTGCTATTCTCTGTCTCAGAAAGGGGAGCCCAGACTGCCCAAAGTGTAAACCACCCGATTAGGTCTCAAGCATCAGATACCTTACCAAAGATTTTTCAGCTTTATTTAGTTTTTGTAATCATATAATTTTAGAATTGTTTTTGAAGTTTGGAAACTAGGCATTATATTTTGCGGACTGCAAGTTATTGTATAATTGGAGACCTAGGCCCTGATTACGATGTCGGTAGGATGAGCGTTCGACTGACATCGTAGCGGAAACGGGACCTCCCGATAAGGAGTTGGCGGTCCCCCTTCCACTATTACAATGCGCCTGTCTACACAGAGGCCAGAAAGTGTATTTTTACTATTGTGGCTTGAGCTGCGGGCTGCAGCACAAGCCGCAATAGTAAAAATACACTTTTGAAAGATCAGAGCCCACTACGTAAGTGGATACAGGCAAAAGGAGGAGTTAAAACCATTGCTAAACGCCTCTCTGGCAACAATAACACAAATAACCTTAAGACTATATCTGCCAGTAATAATATACCTCCAGACTCTCTGCAGAAAACTTCACAGAATGTAATAGGTAAAGGCTCCAGCTCCGTTACTATAGCGGGCGAGAATGCTTACCCCTCGTCTTCCTTTCACGTTGGCAGTGAGCCCCAGACTACTCAGGCCCCTCATACTGCATTAGACCCAGCACCGATACCAACCTCACCTCTACAACAACCATCTCAAGCAACTACAGCCTCCCCCACGGGAACTTCTTTGGATCTAATTTTGAAGACGCTATTAGAACATCGTCAAGAAGTTCAGCTCAGCTTCTCTCAATTAAGGGAGGACAACTGTAAAATGCAGAGTTGTCTACAGGAGGTTAGAGGTAAACTTCACAATGTCACCGAGGAGATTGGTGAAATACAGGAGAGGATTGTCACAGTTGAGGAAACCCTTGCTACTACTGTAGTATCCTCAGAATGCCAGGATAGAGACATTCTGGTACTTAAGAATAAGGTTGAGGACTTGGAAAATCGCCAACGGCGCCAGAACCTGCGCTTTTTTGGAATTCCCGAGGGGTCTGAAGGGGCGGACACCCGGGCATATATGGTCAAGTTTCTGCACAAAGCCTTCCCAGATCTATCCGATTGGGATTGGGATTCCCAAATACAAAGAGCTCACAGACTACCTTTGTTCACGAATAAAAAAGATGGCAGATTTCCTAGACCTATACTGATTTATCTGGGAAATTTCTTATTAAGACAGGCTATTTCCATCAAAGCCAGGCCCAACAAACCGGTGACTGTGGATGATGTTACATTCTTTACGAAGTCAGACCTTAGCAAAGCTACAATGGATAAACGTTGGGAGCTGCGAAAATTGATAGACCCTTTAAAATCTATGGGGGCAGTGGTCTATCTCCAGGAGCCTGCCAGGCTTAAAGTTATAAAGGCTGGCCACACCCACATATTCAATGACTTTAAAGATGCTGAACAATATCTTTCCTCATTGGCAACTGATCACTAGTTTTATAAAAGATGGAAGGGAAGAGGAGGAAAGGGGAGGGAAAAAAAAAAAAAAAAGAAAAGAAAAAATTATATTCGATAAAATATAGAGTTGGCCATCTTAAAGGGGAAAAAAAAAAAAAAAGTTATTTTCTTTCAGTGTACTTTTCACACCTTTCTATTTCTCTCTATTCTTCTTATAAGGCATTAAGGTACACACGTATGATTTAATACGGAGGGAGGGGGTCCTTTAGAAGCTCCCACTGACTGGCTGCCCATCCAGCGGCAGCAGAAGATAGGGATAGGCTTCCGGGTAGGTACAGGGTGTGGGGAGGGATGTAGGCTGAGGTTGGGGGGAGTTTGTGGGAGGGATGGGAGGGACCTAGGGGAAACTGAAAAAGGTGACACAAGCAGGCACAAGGGCAGGTACAAATTTACAATCTTAGAAGTGTTTTTCTTTGAAGCAATCGTTCAAGACATATCTGAATTAAGACATGTGTCAAGTTAACTGCCTTGCTTGGAACGTTTCAGGGCTTAATAATAAAAGTAAAAGACAACTTGTTTTTGAAGAATTAAAAATGTACAACCCCCACTTTGCATTATTAAATGAAACACATATACGATACCAAGATAGGAAAATATTGGAGCAAGGGGGGTATGAGCTTATAACTTGTACACCATTGAATGCCTCTATCCGTGGGGTGGCTATACTCAAGAGTAAGTTATTTAAGGTTGAAGTTAATAGGGTAGCGTCGGACAAAGCTGGAAGATGGGTAATTGCTCAAATTACGCTATCTAATTCTAAATACACCCTATGCGCAGTGTACGGGTCTAATCATGATGATGCAGCAATATTCGACCGGTTAAACATTGAACTACTAGGTTGGGAAGGGGAGATATTACTTATGGGGGACTTTAATTGTGTTATAAACTATGCAAAAGATACTACTAAGGGCATTCCCTCACAAAGAATGTGCAAGACTAGGGCATCTATTTTAGAACTAGCCCGTATACATAAACTGAAAGATATTTGGAGGCACCTTCACCCCATGCTTGCTGGGTACACCTATCACTCTACACCACATAAAATGTACTCACGCATAGACATGGCTTGGGCAACGACCCATATTTTGGAGTGTTGTAAAATGGAGATTTGCCCTAAGGTAACATCTGATCATAATCCCATAATGGTAACCTTCAAGATCGTATCTAAAAAGACAGAACCCAGGCTATTCTCTTTTCCCAGACATTTGATCTCCAATACGAGGTTCATTTCTTGTTTGAAAGAACATATAAAAGAATTTCTAGAGTTTAATAAAGATGCGGCCAAAATTACCTCAGTTTGGGATTGTTGTAAAGCTAGCATCAGAGGCTTTGCCCAACAGTTTATTATACAACAGAATGCCAATCGTAAGGAAGAGATCCGTTTAATTACATCAAGGATAAGGGGGTTAGAAGAACATTTGGCCGAAATTACTAGAAAAGAATGCGTGGGGGCCTCTCACAACCTAAACAAAGCTAAACTAGAACTTAAATTGATAACGCTACGATGTGAGACTAAGAAATTTCTAAGAGATAAAGTTATTACTAAACTACATAAATATAAACTTTTGCAATATGAGAGTGGTGATAGAATAGGTAAAACCCTCGCTTATAAAATTGCTGACGACAGAGCCACTTCTTTAATTAAGAGCATAGAAAGTGCAAACGGTATTATCTATACTCGCTCAGATCAGATTCTGCAACAATTTGTGGAATACTATACTAAATTGTACACCCCAGAAGGTGTCCCCCCTAAGGAGCTAATTGAAAACTATATCAGAAACAATTGGCGGCTAGAGAAGGATATAGTAGATATGGAAGGACTAGAAAATGACTTTACTCAAGAAGAACTAAAACTAGCAATTTTTTCTCTTCCCTCTGGGAAGGCTGCGGGGGATGACACTTTGCCGATTGAAATTTATAAAATTTGCTGCGAGGAACTACTTTCATTATTTTGTTCAGTCATTAACCAGATAAGTACAACAGATAGGGCCCCGACCTCTTGGAACACTGCAAAAATTATCTTTTTCTTAAAAAAGAACAAACCACCTACGGAGTGTGGGTCTTACCGTCCAATTTCCTTGATTAATGCCGATGCCAAGGTATTTGCTAAATTAATTGCCACAAGACTCTCTCCCCTCATGCCTAAGCTGATTAGTGAACACCAACATGGCTTTGTAGTGGGCAGAGATACAACTCAACATGTAAACACGGCTATAACCTTGTTTGACATAGCCGCCATTAATCCCTCCCCACTCGGAATGATATTACTCGACGCTGAAAAAGCTTTTGACCGAGTGGGGTGGGATTATCTCTGGGTAATCCTTAAAGAAATCGGGTTTAAAACTAAGTTTTTAACAAAAATTCAAGCACTTTATGAGCGCCCTAATGCTGTAATTGGGTATGATTGTTTACTTTCTCCTAAATTTTCAATCTTAAGAGGGACCCGGCAGGGATGCCCGCTATCACCCCTATTATTTGCCCTTGCCATGGAACCGTTTATTAATGCTATACAGGCGCAGGTGATGATAAAACCATTTACAACTGGGACAAATTCGCTTAAAATTACTGCTTACGCGGATGATTTGGCAGTTTATACAACCGATGTAATTGAAGCTATGGCAGGAATTATCAAAGAAGCAGATGCATTTGGCGAAGTTTCAGGATATAAGTTAAATTTAGGCAAGACCCAAATTATAGCCAATTACAAACCACAGATACAGGTAACTGGAATATGCCACGCTGCTACCTATCTAGGTATTAAGATAACATCGAATATCAAGGACATTTTGGCATTGAACTATGATGCTTTATTAAAAGAAACTCAGACTCTCCTTAAAAAATGGCATAAGGTGCCTTTAAATCTTATTGGGCGAATCAATCTTATTAAAATGAACATTTTGCCAAAATTTTTATATTTATTTAGATGCATTCCTTTGAAGATAAATAAAATATTCTTTAGGAAACTTGACGGCATATTGGGCAGTTTTATATGGGGCTTTAAAAAGAATCGTAGAGCAATCTCATCCTTGAAATTACCTTTCATTAAAGGAGGGCTTAACTTTCCAGATTTCAGACTGTATTACTTTGCCTCATTTTTGGGACGGTTACAGAGCTTGTTTAATTCTAGAGATCCATATTTTTTCCACCAATTTATGTTAGGATCAAACTCCTTACAATTCTTGGCCAGAAATAATGACCCGAATTACTTTAAAAGAGTTAAGTTCAAGACAGCGAAAGATATAATAAACATATGGAAGACAGTCATGACTCATAATAAAGCATCATTCTATCACTCTCTCTTAACTCTTTGGAATAACCCGGGATTACCAAGTATTTTTAGCGATTCAGGATGTAAGATATGGGCGAACCGAGGCATAACAAGATTGGGGGACCTATATGGGTCAGCAGGATTCCTTGATTTTGATACACTCAGGCTATTATATAAACTACCGGCAAACACTTATTTTAAGTACTTACAAATACGCGACTTCCTCATAGGGAAATTAAACCTTAAAGAGGTTGTTGATTCAGACTTTTGGCTATGTATGTATAAAGGAACGGGGAACAAGAAAAACACTATAAGCCAAGGATACAAATGTTTTATTGAATGCAAGATAGATGACTGTCCCAAATTAGCACTGAAATGGGCTTCACGGTTTACTACCGGTATTTGTTCAAATGATATTTCCTCCTTTTTAAACAAAATCGATACATTAGTCCACTCTTCAAGCTTAAAACTACAAGCATATAAAACGATATGTCAACTTTACTATACCCCTTTACAAATAAGTAAATGGGCCCCCAACAACGCTTTCAGTGATCGTACTAAATGCCCAAAGTGCCATACTCAAGCTGCCGATTTAGAACATATGCTAGTTCTTTGTCCTGCTCTTGCTCCCTTTTGGGACAATATAGAAAATATTCTGAGATCGAAACATCTAATTGAGCTTACATTATCATCAGATATGATTCTCTTAGGCCTGCAACTTAACACTTTATTATTTCAAGATCTAATTTTTATTTTATTAGCATGCGCAAGGCTGGTTATAGCCCGAGCATGGATAGTGGAACAACCACCTCATGCAAACGAATGGTGGTGCTTGGTGACAGAGATTCACCACATGGAACTACTGGTAGCCAGGAAAAGAGGTGCAAAAGCATTGGCCAAAATAGATGGAATATGGGGCTGCTTGTTCCCTAACTGCGAATTGAATTAATGCGTAACTAAGCCCTGTTCTATCTTATTACTTCGCAATTCTTTTTACTTATTCTATTCTTGTTTCTTATTTTCATCTTTACTTTTTTTTTGTTTTCTTTTTGCTTCAATTGCTTCTTGTAATATTCACATAGATGATAGAAGTTTTGTTAAATGAAATATTCTGTATGTGCTTCAATTGCTTGTGTCACCTTTAAATAAAAATGTTTAAAAAAAAAAAAAAAAAAAGTAAAAATACACTTTTAAAACATCCATGCACTGTTTGACAGTCACCATGCGGTGCCCAGCAGAAGATGCATGGATGTGTGGGGAGGCACCAGAGGTGCCCCTCAGGCCTCATAGCAGAGACCGTGGGTGGACAGGGCCCTTCTAGGGGTACCCAAAGTCACTTTATGTCAGCTTTTCCATTTCGGAAAGGCCAACACAGTAAGGCTGTTGGAAACAGACATCATAATACTGAAGTCGGTGCCTGAGCAGTCATAACCACCATTTGGAGATTATCTGTCCTAGCTAATCCCCGGTCAGGCTCATTGAGCCCGTCAGAGGCACAGCGGAATTCCTCTGTGGGTTTCCCTTTGACCACAAGTATCATAATACGGTGGTGGGAAGGAAGCCTATGATGCCAGGCGAAAGCCTCCAATGAGCTGTCAGATGGTTTCTGCCCCACATCATAATCAGGTATCACATCTGTAGACTGACACATGTTGGTCTCCAATCTGCTACCTTTTCCTCCCTGTGGTTCACAGCCTCTGTTTTGCATATACACTCACATAGTGCGGAAATTTGCCTCACCTCTTGAGTTTGCCTATTCCACTCTGGGTCATCCATGTTCACATCCTTGCCACACATTGGCTCAGATAAAAGAGGAGGATCTGCAGAAAAACTGAATAGTCCATATGCTGGCTCTCATTTTTTCTCGCAGCATCAATACCTCAGACATAACCTTCTTATCCAAATAATGAATGGGGGATCAGTTGTTGATTATATTTATCACAATATGCAATCAAGGAGGAGGGAGAAAGAAGAAACTGTGATCCATTCAGCTTCCTTGTCATATTGCAAAAAATCAAGAGGGGAACAGATCACTTCTCCTTCACAACCAGGGTTTCAAATTTTGTTCAGTGTACCAATAAACAACCCTCATTCACGTGCAGAGGATGGAATTGGCGGTATATCTTGATTCTCCGCCGGGCTCTTAAAGACGTGACAGCATCATCCTTGGGTTAGTTCTCATGCTTCCTCCTCCCGGACATGAACCACTGGTTGGTGCAGTAGTGAGCAGTGATACAGTGT
Source organism: Lissotriton vulgaris (assembly GCF_964263255.1). Taxonomy (NCBI): domain Eukaryota; kingdom Metazoa; phylum Chordata; class Amphibia; order Caudata; family Salamandridae; genus Lissotriton; species Lissotriton vulgaris. Next base: position 1,612,313,153 of record NC_141687.1, on the reverse strand, counting down.
TAGTGAAAAATAGGGAAACGTGGCTGGGGGTCGCGTAACTAGTTAGCATGGAGAAACCTCACACGGCCCGTAAAGACAATGTGTAAAGTATTAATGTAGTGCACAAACAGTAATAACATGAAAACACATTACAAATAAATTCCCCAACATTTTTTGAAACATTTAGTAAATGTTAATAAGTAAAATGAAACCAGAATAATAAAAATCCAATCAGTAGAACCGGAGATATGCACTTTAAACATTTTAGGCAGATATAAAGCATAAAAACACAAAGCAACACTGGTGTCATTTGTGCACGCTAGTCTGGGGGAACGTCACAAGTACAGACTGACCCTGTTAGAGCATGGTTTCTATGCAGGGACAAGGTTAGCCCCTATTGCAAGAGTTACCTTCTCAAAGTCTGGCACTAATAGTTACGTGGCCAGTGAAGGAGGCAGTAAGGACCATGGAGAGTATCGCTCAATGACAACGCTGTAGCATGAAGAGCAGGCAGGGTGGTGCGGCTGTCATCAGGGTAGCACAAAGAGCCGGTTGAGCATCGTGGCTGGTTGCTTCTAGAGCTTTATGATGATGGTCACCGCTGGCGTCAGAGACTTCGCACAAATGGGCCTCTTTGTGGTCCCGAAGTGGTGCAAACTTCAGAATTTCATCTTGCTTATTAGGAGGTTCTCAGCTGATGCCAGCCAATGTCCAGGACCTGGGAGACACCTTTTGGGAACCAGTTGCTCCCTCCAGCTGAGTCCCGCAGAGGTAAGGCAGGCCAGTGCAAGGTCTAAGCAGGGTCAGTGCAGCAGGCAACTGGGCAGTTGCAGAGAGGACTCTGGATCATAATTCAGACAGAATATCAAATAAAAAATATTGTCCTACAAAAATAATGAGTCTTAAATATAGTAATATAGACATATTGTGTGCAAGAATATCGATGTCAAAAATATCGATTTCTGTAAGTAATATCAATGTTAAAAATATCAAAGTCATAAATACAATTTATAAAAATATTAAAAGCATTAACATAGTTTATAAAAATATTGAAAGCATTAATATAGTTGACTAAAATTTAATTGCTAAAAATATTGATTTTTTTATATTTTAAAGTATTGTAGTATAATTTAAATTGTATATGTATTAAAGTGTATGTTTAAATATTGTTAATTTTGTTTAAATATTATTATTTAATTGCTTGCATTTTGAGAATTTAAATCTATATATTTTTTATTTTTAGTACTGTAGCGTGTTATAAGGGTATAAGGTGGAGGTTATTTAATTATAATGAATTATTATTAAATTGTTAATGAATATATTTTAGTGAATTGATTATTTGTTATGTTAATTGTATACTTTTTTTACATTATGTTTTAGGTGTGAGTGTGTGTTTTGTAGGGGTATAAAGTGGGAAGCTAATTCATTATGATTCATTAATAATTATTGTTTCTTTAACATTCATTATTTAATTGGTAATTCATTATATCAACTATATTATTAATATTTTTAAATAAAGTTTCAGGTGCCGGTAATGTGTTTTGTAGGGGTATAGGGCGGGAGGTTTATTAATCACAAATTATTTTTAATTACAATTTAATTAAATGTGATTATTTAATTGAATATGTTAGTATGTTAATATGTTAGTTGTATAATTAATTGTTTCATCAAGAAGAATTGAAACAATCCATGATTGCAATCCTGGATTCATTAGTTTAGCTTGTGGTTTGACCTATAAGGCTTGAATCCATCGTTTTTAGGTTTCCTTCACCCAATATTTGTTAAAGTGCCCCATAGGAAATCCCAATCCACCCGATCAAACGATTTTCTGGTGCCAGTTCATATTAAGGTCCTTTCTACCTCGGACAGCATATTTTGTTATTAAGTTCTGTCCTTGATTACAACTGGCTTCTTTAATCCTTAGGGTAGAAATAGCAATTCTTATTTGGTTGAACCAAGGATTACCAGGAACTTCAAAATTAAATGTAAGGTGGCCTTTTAAGGAGTTTGTTGGGGCCTTCCTGGTCCTAACGTAAAAATTCAGCATGGATGCTTTATAAACACATGATGGATTCACTAGTTCTAGTTTTAACCTTAATCTTGAGCAGCGGGTGTTTCTCGGTTATTGGAAAGATTTTTTATATGATCTAGAGTGAATTTGCTCCAAAGTTGAATCCAAAGCACCTGGATAAGCATGGTGGCTGTGTTGTAAGGCTGTTAGTAGTGTAGCATTCTTTACTCTTAAAATCGGGGCCACAGAAGCACTGCTAAATAATTGATTCAGTTGGCCAAACCCAAATGTAATGGCAGCAATTTTTTGGTTAAGTTCTCTTACTTGAGCCGCTGTAGTACCGTTTTCGCTACACCACATGCAGTTAATTATACTTACTCGATGTTCTGATTATCTTCTTGTCCAAAAACCAAGACACATTCTTTCTGCTCCAGTATCTTCCAAACCAGGACTTTTGTTTTGTCCTGATTGACCTGGAGATAATTGCCCTCATTAAATTTGTTCAGTGCATCCAATGCCCATTGTATTCTGGTTTTTGTGTGATCCATGATAACAACATCATGCACACACTATTATTATTTGCAATTTGGTGTTTCCTAGCTTGGGAGGAACCATGTAGCCAGAATCCAATGATTTTCTGAAATTGGTCATGTAAGAATTGAACAGCAGGGGGCTCAAAATGCAGCCCTGCGTGAAGCCACGATTGGTGTCAATTTTGCACGTAACGGTGCTGAGGACAGTTTTCAACCAAAACCATATCTCCATGTATAAGGAGATTACAGCTCTTAGCAGCCTTGGGGGTGTACCCCAAGCATCTTATTTCCTCCATAGAGTTGCCCGGTCAGCCCTGTCAAATGATGCACTGTAATCTATGAAGTAGCAGAAGAGAGGTAAACCATTCTTTTGAAAGGTTTGGTGTCTCAGAAAGGGTTACGCTGGGATGTTATCCACAGTTGAATTCCCAGCACGGAAGTTCGACTAAAAAATGGCAGGATATCCTCCTCTAGTACTCAGGACTCTAGCTGCTCCAACAGGACACAAGGGTAGGCGTTGATTCTACTTCCAAAAGTGCAATCAGACAATAATTTGAGGCCAGTGTCCGAGCTCCATTTTTATATATAGAGCAAAGGGTGGACCCTCTCCAAGCATCAGATTGAAAGGCTAAGTTGAAAAGCGTAGTCAATGACCTTGCCCAACTGTTAGGGGCACATTTGAATAGGCTTGCCGGTAAACCATTCGGACCAGGGTCCCCGTCTGTTTTCAAGCGGTTGATTATGTTTGCAACCTTCCTAAATCTTGTTAGTTCACCTGTGCTGCTCGGGTTCTCCACCAAATAAGTATCCTGTTCCTGTCCTTGTTTGACACAGTTTGACAACGTAATCTTAACACACCAGATGTTGGAACAGCAATGGGGTTTCACTTTTGGACCTTTACCACAGCCTGGTTGATAGTCAGGGAACCTGCTTGCCTATCCACGTATAGCTCTGTTACATGCCTAACCCATGCTGCTTCAGGGACTCTGTTCTCCCCGGTTTCGTTGCCACTTTTTAATTTGTTGATATGGTCCCAGAAGCGTACTTGGTTTTGGTTTGGATCTTTAAGAAACTCAAAAACATTAACCCATTATTTTTTATTCCTTTCCTCGTGCTGTTCCCAGACTGTTCTTTTGTGTTTTATGGGTTATTCTGATAAGTCTTACTGCCGCTGCAATGGTGGCAGAAGGTATTTGGCAGTGGGCCCTCTGAGCTTTAAAAATACCTTTTCTTGTGGAAATTATAACTTTGTCGTAGTAGACTGCTGTTCTGTTATCCTGACCCATTAATTGAGAATTGGACTTACCCCTAGATGCATCAACGTTGTCATTTGCGATCCCTTATTTGCCAAAAATAAGGAATCGCAAATAAGGAATCGCAAATGGCAATGCATCATTAATTTTGCTATTTTATTGAGATTCGGTAAAAATCGAAATTTTTACCGAATCGCAATAAAATTGCGAGTTTCAAATAGCGAATTCGCAATTCCCATTCATTCCTATGGGCTGAAATGCCCATAGGAATGAATGGGAATTGCGAATTCGCAATTTGAAATCGGAATTCATCAAAGCCTTTCAAGGGTGGAGAGGGGGGTCCAAAGGACCCCCCCCTGCACCCATGAAATGCACTTTTACATGTAAGTTACATACACACATGTCCTAAGGACATGTGTGTCTGTAACTTAACAGTTTAAAAAATGCATTTTAGTGCATTTTTAAACAATTTTGCAAATTACCACGAAGTTCAACTTCGTGGTAATTTGCAAATGCAATTTTGAAAATCGCAAATGTTTTGTCAATGATGCATTGCTTTTAAGGAATCGCAAATTTGCGATTCCTTAAAAGCAATCGCATTTTTGGAATTCGCTACAAATAGCTATTTTCCCAAAATGCTTGATGCATCCCAAAAACCAATTTAGGAAGTGCAAACGGCCGATTTTTGCGATTCGCACCGTTTGCACTTCCTAAAAAGGTTGATGCATCTAGGCATTAGTCTCTTTGTTCATCAGAAGCATTCTAAGGTCTTCCACGCACTTTTCCCAAATTAGTAGGACTGATTCTGGATGATTCCGCTTTAATCGGGGCTCAGATGTACCTAACCAGGTGGTGACTGTTGTTGTATATTCCAGCCTCAACTTTAATCTTTTTACTAGATTCACAGTCCCGTCCCCTGTTGAAGTGCCCACATGATTGATCTTGTCGGATAATTGTTAAGTTCGATTAACTGCGTACTTTAGTGTGTTGCGATTAATTTTTGTTGTGACTGTTATTTCAAAGTTTGCAAGCTGGGCTGCTAAACCCGCAGAAATAAAGATATAATTGATGGTTATAGGCCTTTGCAAGTTGGAGGAAGTGACAGTTCCTTCTATTTTGCCGTAGTCTCCATTTGCGCCAACATCAATTTATGGATTGACAGGAAGTCAATTTATGTTAGACCCCACACTCGACTGGTTGGTGCGTTCGAGAGGGTCCTCCAGACATCTGGTATGAAATCTCCTGTAATTACTATTTCATAGCAGGGGTAATCCAAGAGAAGCCATTCAAAAGCTGTCAAGAAAGTTGCTTACCATCGCTAACATTCCTTATCTTGATTTGTTGAGATACAATTTACCAGTTCATGCCAATATCTTTACAATTAAATTTCAGGACCCAAATGAGAATTGCTTGTTCCACTGTGCAGCTGAGATCCAGTGTTTCCTGAAATGATGAAAATGGATAAATCCCCCGACGGGCGCCTGAAAAGACTTGTATGAATCGCCAGTGTAAAATCCCATGGAAACTTGACAATGTTGTCGGGGCTAGAGCCACGGTCTCCTGAAGGCAGATAATATAACTTTCCTCGAGGTAGGACATTGCTTCCCTGCTAGCACTGACATTTGTAAGGCCATCCACATCCTTAAAACCACTGCGAGATTGATATTTAGCTTTTGGGATTCTTGTTGTAGCCTTCGTTAAGGGCAAAGACTGATAGCCCTGTCTCTTGGTCGTGGGATTCTCCCGCATTACCCTCCTTCATGTGTGTGCAACTTGAGGTAGCAGAGCATACCTCTGTCTGATAATGGGTGCATGCAATAGTTGATGTGTACAATCCTATGGCTTCTTCTGCAACCCAGCTTCGTTTTCCTCCTGATGTGGCCTTCAGGACACTTATTGTTTCTGTCTTGGGGAGGGTTTATGTGAAAGTACGGATAATTTGCTGGTTTGGGTTTATGAAGATCAATCACCCATTCTGCAAAGGTGGCCTTTTCTGTCTACTCTGTGTCCCTTTGGTCCTCTCGCCTCCATACTGAGGTGGCAACTTCCTCATTTAAATTTAGGAGTGATGGATTGAATCTGACTCATTCAAGGTCCTTCGAGTTTATGCATTTTAGTGCGGAAATGTGGCTGAACAGCCTCAGCAGATTTCTTCTTTAAGTATATCCTGGGGGCTTTTTGGACAGTAATCAATCAATCAATCAATCAATCAATCAATCAGGGTTATTCACTATTCAGCCATGAGGGTCTCAAGGCGCTGGGGGGGTGGGGGGGTGTTTGCAGCTTCGGTTTAGGCGAAGAGCCAGGTCTTGAGGTTCCTCCTGAAGGTGTGCAGTGTGGGGGAGCATCCTATGTTTACTGGGAGCTCGTTCCAAGCCTTGGCTGCGAGGTAGGGGAAAGCTCTTCAGCCTGCTCTCATTCTGCAGATGCAGGGGGTTTCTGTGAGGGTGAAGGTCGGCGGAGTGGAGGTTCCTCTTGGGTATGTGGAAGGAGACTCTCTTGTTGAGGTATTTGGGTCCGATGTTGTGTAGGGATTTGTAGGCGTGGGTGAGCAGTTTGAAGGTTACTCTCTTCTTGTCGGGTAGCCAGTGGAGGTCTTGTGATGTGGTATGAAGACCAGTTCTAGCTGGTGATGATCTTCTTCCTCCTATTGGCCTGGGGAACAGGCTGTTAATGAGAGGAAGGGGGCCCTCTGTGTGCCCACAATGGCTCTACTAGGTTGCTGTTGCAGGAAAGTGCAGTATTCGAAAATGGCTGAATAATGAATCTCAACAGTTGGTCTCTTGCTGCAAGGCTGAATTCACAGTGGGGAAGATTACTTGCTCACTTTTGAACCACAATAGATCAAATAAATTCACTGAGATTGGAGGGCTCCACGTTACATCTCCAAAGGTGTTGCCTGGAAGTAAAGCTGAGCACATCTAATCCTACTGAGTTCTTTTGTCTGTGGGATCTCTATGTTTTTATTGCGACTACCCCAGACTGTCCTTCAGGGCTAGTGATGTAATCTATGGGGAGACCGTGGCCCAGCTGCTGCGAGCCCTGAATGCTCCATGTGTGAGGTCACAGCATTTGGGACCATCAGACCGTCTAATGCCGGGGCTGCCCTAAATGAGTTTGTCTCCTCACCCTCTTGGGTCTGCAGGATCATTTCCTGACAAAATTATTCTCCTCTCGGATTTCTTCTGCCGTTCCCAGTCCTGCATTCAGTGAGCTAAACAGTTCACCCAAGTCGGATTTATCTCTTGAATCATTGGCTCACTTCTAGCTCTGTTAGCCTTGGCAGCACCCACAAATGCTCCTTTTACCTGAGGTAGAGTGCTTAACGAGTCAATAATAGGAGAGCATGGGCACCGTTTGTGCTTCTGTAGTACACTCATTTTACACTCCAGTCTGCTTAATTTATTCCCTAATTCTGCCAGGTGATTTGCCAATGACTGTATCAGGTCAAGCTGTAATTCCATCTTGTTTGATTGCCAGAGAAGGACCCTGGTGTTGTGGTTTTATCTAGGACCCTAATTAAATATTTCATATTTAGTAATAGCCAATGCAAACCAAAGATGGCAAGGCTACTTCCTTAGACTACAAGAAACCACAACAAGTTCTTTCAACATACCAAACCTCCAGCAACCTGGGAATTCCCCGTGCTTTTGTTTTGATTTATCCTAGAACTCCTGCAAGCACTGAAATAATGGCCAGTACTTAGTGACATCTTTTTATTGACGTCTTATGTCCAACCTTACGTCAAACACTACACCTTCCAGGTATAAATATACCAGCGTTTGCCTTAAGCAACACACGGTGGTGTGGAGCAGAGCGGCTATCTACTTATCCGAAGCCCAGCTGATGCGAGTGCCGAAGGAAGCCGTCCCTCCCTTTTGACGCACTGAGAAAGACGCTGTCTTTTTCTCCTGCCAAGAAAATCCAGCTCCGGTGTTTCCAGTCACCCTTGCGGGTTACTGTTAGATCGAGTCCTGAGAGCGAGATACAAGACCTCCTTCATTCTGAAACCAAGGTACGGAGCTGATTAGATCCTTAGAGAATTCTTGGGTCCGATACTTGGCAAAACTAACTTAACTTAAACTGCAACTCATCTACTCCTTCCCACGTACTAGGCTCAGGTTAGGTAGACCGGGGTAGGCGTATTTAGAAGCACCAGCTGAGTACGTTTAGTCAAACTTTTATCATTGTATCTAACTGTATATATTTTATACCTTTTAAGTATCATATGGCTCAGAAACCATATCAATGCTTTTACAGTATTATTTCCTAATACTCCTTTTACTGTACGCACTTTACTTTATAACAAGTATTGCAATCATGGCAATTCATTTCTCTTGCATGAGAAAGAAGACTGTTCAATAAATAACACCTTTTTATTGAAAACGCCTGGCTCTCTATTTCTCTGCCCTCTGGTGAAACTAAGTATGCACAACTGACTGAGTGAAATAGGTATCTATTGCTTTCACACGACTCTGGAGATATACTCCTTATTCTGGGGGAGCAAAGTTGTCATGTTTATGCGGTTGTCAGAAGCTGAATCCCTTCTTGTCAAATCAGGAAAATTCACTCCTCCCTTTTCATTCGAGAAAGTTTCTAGTGATCTCTGAGCTATCTGTCAAACCTAAATTAAGTCTAACATATTCAATAGACACCTAGTCGACCTCAGTCCTACGTCTAAGCTATTGTTTATGTTATTCCAATGCACAGAGCCTATTGGGAAAATAGGAACTACACTACACTGGCAAGTGTATCCTGCGAGGCACTTATTGCAGCCAATGTGTGGGTATTGGATACAGATGTTTCTGGGTCTAGGTCAGACACTTTTTCGACCGACCTCCAACTTATCGGAGTTTGGCTGAGTGTACCGTTTGTTTGGGTCTCTATGGTGGCTAGGAAACAGTTTGAAAGTTCCTGGTCGGTTAGGCTCTCCCACATAGCTGTAATTTGAGTGTTATTTGTAGTTGGTTGTTAGACATGGGTACAGACCACTGAGGTCAGGTGAGCAGTTTGAGCCAAGATGATGTTAGGTGATTAAGTGCTAAAAGATGGTGCCAAGAGATTGTTATGCCCCTATAAAAAATAGAAAGAAATCTTGAGCCCCTAGCAAAAGACACATAGAGGCTCAATGAGGGGCTTAAATCACTGATTAAGGTGAGTATGGATTCACTACCATTTCACATTAAGTGTGTATCCAGGTATGTGTCTAGATTGTTTTGGTACGGTTGGTAGGGTTGATGAGAGATAAGCAGTAGTGCCCCCAATCCTTACATAGGCCCTTTAGACCGTGCATAACTGGGAAGTGGTACACGCACACTACTGTGGAAATGGCAACTACTGGGGTACAACAGCGGCCACTCTAAGTGTGCAATGTGCACCAGCCTACTGACAGCTGCCTCCGCCAACAAAGAGTACCTGCCTGGGACCCATACACATGTTTGTTTTTTCAAAATCTCCCATTTTCCTGTTCTAACATGTTTGGCATGTATGGTGCTGATATTGAGTTCATTACTGAGAAGTGCTGGTACTCTCCCTGTAAAATTCCAATAGTCACATGCACCAAATTACAATGGGCCCATTTAAGTAAATCCACTTAATAAAACCCCCGCACAGCGTGAAATTTCGCACAGCTCAGAAGGGGTTAAAAACTCAGAACAGAAAACACACTGATTACGCAAGATTTTAAAAATCAAAATACACAACACATTTACTAAATAAAGACACAAAAAGCTGAAAGTGTTGGGCACAATGACACATGAAACTGTGCTTTGTGCTTTAAAATGCATGATGAAAAAAACTTACGAGGTAATACTAATAGATGCAAATGAGTTGCACTAGTGAATTACTGAACATGTTGTTTATTAGCATTTATTGATGAAAATGTTCTATTGTTAAAGTGGCCTAGTGTTTTTAATCAAAACACAAGAAAAGGAGGTACCCTATGACCCAATATGGGACAGGGTAAATAGATATTAAAAGAAAGAAAGTCCCTATGCTTAAGGATATCCCTTATATCGTCATGCACCCAGCCTAAAATAATGAGGTGAGGCAATCTCTGATCTAAAGAACAACCCTATGATCAAGTTACAACTGTAATTTTAATCTAAATAATGGCTAAACGTCAGTTTTGTTGGGCACTCAATGTCACATAAAATTCTGCAGCATTACTAACAAACTAATATGCATAAATGGTAAAAACAACAATTTATTTTCTAAAAAGTTCTTTACAATACATGATTTCAAATATTTCATAAACATACAACAAAATTACAATAAAAACCAAAAGTCGACGCGGCGTTTCGGTGTCTTGTGTGAATCGGTACACCTTCTTCAGGACAGGTTTTTTTTTTAAATCACTAAAAAGAAAATGCCACAATTAGAAATAAAAAATGACTTATACCAGAGTCCCATTCTATACTGATATTACAAAAAGCATTATACCTTTTTTATTGACTTCACAAAGTGCACTCTACTATATCCCTCTATATTCTCCTTCTGGAACACATTTTTTAATATATGCAGAAATCTGCACACATCCTAGCGTGTTACTTATACATCAGTTGATTCACTTCTAGGATTCAATCTAATAACACACCCCAAGTTTTGAGCAATTCTGATTTCTCACACTTAGTTCTCCTACTAGATCACAGATTGTTGCTTCTAAATCAATTAATTCACTTTCCAGTTTCAATTCCATCACATACCTCAAGATTTGAGGGATTCTGGTTAGTAAAATCTACCTTTGCGACACAACTTCTTATTCTTTTGTTGCGTGTTTTCTGGCAGGTGGCATTTAAAAAAAAAAAAATTTCACCTAAAGAGTAAACGTTGTATCATAATTTGTTTACAGTCTTAAATTGTCAGTGAGCTAGAAAACATACTACGTGGTAATGCTTCATACCTGAATCCAAATTTTGCATGAAATGGATCAGTTCGCTGTACCAGGGGTGACCACCATGTGGGTAATACAGTTTTATACACATTCACTAGAGATGGATAGAAATGGATAGAAATACACGAACTATTAGCATATTGCTCTGCCTTTTTGCTGAATCTGAGTCTTTTGTTCGAGTCAAAAAAACATTTTACCTTTAAAAACAGGATAATTATGGTCCCATCATGGAGTCCGGGGGAGTCATATATCTTTTCCCTCGTAATGGATGAAAGCGTCTTGATGCTTGCTTCCTTTTATCATCCGAGTTTAGGTTTTATAGGCTAAATTAAAAGGATTTCTGTATTAGCTGCATGTTATCTGAAACCTTTATATTTTGTTTTTCAACATACCGGCTCCCATATGCGATATTACTGACCCTTTCCATATTCTACCCCTAATACCCTTTTAGTTTTTTTTAATATTGATTTCTATCTTTTCTAGATATTATCCACCCACGGATACACTAATTCAAATGCCTTTAGTTTAGTTCCGTGAGTGAAGCGCCCCATGGAATGCCTACTATTTTATTCATTTATTTACATGTGCATATTCCATTTCAATCATCTACCTTATGTCAGGCATTACGCTTTTAATTAAGCCTCTTCACGTTACCCCATGTCTCGGTTACGGAGCCCCGATCGTAACACTACATTGTTTGATAACTCCTAACCAGAACTTTCCTATTCGTCTCCCCTTATGTGTTAAACCCAAATGTTTCTATGCACACAGTTGTTAATCGGGGATTTTTATATAAATTTGGCAGCAAGACTAGCAATAGTCATCATTAAGCATATATATATTTTGACATCTTAGTGGTCTTATGCTAATACTGCGCGATAACAGTCTTACAGCGATGGTGCTATAGCGCTCCACGTACCTTATTTAAAAACAGCGGCCTCCCTGTCACCAGGTCCTGATACAGCGTTTTCGTTATCACGGTGTTTATGGTGTCGCTATTTATATTGCGTCCTCGCGGTCAAAGGTCAAAAGTTTTTTTGTAATCAATTAGCTGGAGGTCGCGTCTCTATTCGATCTCGTGATATGTGTCCGCCATCTTAAGACGGGAAATGTTCTAGGTTTACCCACTTCACTTATATGCAAATATTTATATTAAATCTTAAATCTCTTTATTCAAGTTGTCAATCCTTACTCTTATTCCTTTCTATTTGAAATTATATCTTTTATGAACTGATATGATACGTTTGTATGGTAATCGGATATCCCTTTTGGCCGCCATCTTTAAATGGGATAAAAGTATTAGACGATATTCAATGTTGTTATCTTAACTTTATTTGTATTTATTTTTATTAATTATTTCTTAATGTCATGGTCGTTACCATCCCCTTATTGTCTGTTGTGACTAAGCTTCTTTTTACAAAGTATCCTTCGGAACGGATATAACGTCCGCTCTTTTCTATTTGCGTGGCACTATAGAATTTGTCCGCCATTTTTAAAGGTCTGCAAGTCACTACGCTTTCTTGTATCTTATGTCCAAGATATATTTTTATTTCCAAGATGTATTTTTATGCACAATCATGACCCTGAACTTAATTACATTTTATTGCCTAATACCACAATCTAAATTAATGTCATACTGCTTTCAGCGAATAATCTCCATTGTGTTTTATCTATTATCGCTGATGTATTGAGCAAACTGCCAGGAGATTCTTTTATTTACCAGTGTGATTATACTGTTCTGTATAACTATTAAGAATATACTGGCTGTTCCCTAGATGTCAGGGTTATCACCTTGATTGGAATATTAAGGTGATTATCATATAGACTATTCTCATATTAATTCAGTGTACGAAATGTTTGACTTAGTGGTAATGTAATCTATCTCATCCAGTTGATGCCAAACAAAGGGGATAAAGGAAGGGGTGATATTCAGATTATCCTTTCCCAATCCTCTTTGTTATTCAAGCCTTTTCGAACAGAATTAAATTTGGACATATAAAATTGTTCTCTTTTTTTACGTTTAGCAGCAATATCACTTCCTCTCATGTTCATTTTAATGGACTCTAACACACACCACTTCAGATCTTTGTCAGTGTGTTTTGCAGTGGTCCAATGCTCTACTAGAGGTGCTGTGTTCTTGTGGGTTCTGATTGCAGACCTATGCTCATTTAATCTTATTCTAATTTCTCTTGCTGTTTCACCTATATATATTAAGTCACATGGACACTTAATCAAATAGATTAACTTCTTTGATCTACAATTAAAGAACTCTTGAACCTTGTGCATCTTCTCATTTATAATAATTTCTGGGCCTTTAATGATATCTTTACAGTTACCACATCCACTGCGGGCAAAAGTACCTTTAGTGAGTGGGTTTCTGTCTATTGTCAGTTGACTCTGGTGGTTAGCTTCTCTGTATGTTTTTACCAAGCTGTTTCTGATGGTTTTATTCCGTCTATATGAGAACATTGGTTTGGGTAAAATGGTGCCATTTTGATTTGCCACAAGATGCCAATTACGGTTTACTATGTTTTTGATCTTATTATTGATACTACTATGGTTCGTAACAAAGATCAGAGGTGTGATCTTATCTTCTTTGCTCTTTGTTTTTTTTAATTTTAATTTTCTAACTTTTTTATTTGACAGACAAGTCACAAGCAAAGAGACATTGCAATTCAGAAAAAAAAAATAAAAAAAAAAAAATACAAATATAGCGATCTTTAAGGTGACATCAGGGAAAACATCCATAAATTAGTAAGATCAACCATCTTTAAATGTTACAGCTTGGCCAAACAAAAAGACATTTATAAGAAAATAAAGAGCAAAAAAAAAAAAAAACACTAAATATTTATACAAAGTTAGCCCAAATCTTTTCAAATCTATCTGCCGATTTCCGGGTCTTATTTTTAGCAAGGGCCTTCTCCATTGTGTATATTTCATGAAGTAGTATTAGCCATTCTGTCCTCTGAGGTGGATTTGGTGAGATCCAGGCTCTAGCAACTACCAGTCTAGCACAAGAGATCGCTATGTCAAGCCAGCTTCTATTATCGTGGCCCCGCTCGTATATATAGAGTAAAACCATAGATGAGGTAAGTGGGGAGCTGATCAGTTGTTTTTCACATAATGTAGTTTCTATTTCTCGCCAGAACAAGTTCAGTGCTGGGCAAGAAAAGATCATATGGATAAGATCAGCTGCTTGCAGATCACATTTAGGGCATTTGGTACGTTCATTATTTTGTGACCATTTAGAAATTTTCTGTGGGGTGTGGTAGAGTTGGCTGACCGTTCTATATAATTGAAGTTTCAAACTGGAGGAGTATGTTATTTTGTTAAGAGTTGTGAAAGCCTTTGAGATATTCTGGGGGGTCACATTAGTTCCCAATTCAAGCGTCCATTTTTGAGAGAGTCTAGGACAATCATCCAAGTTATGCTGGATTAATTGTTTATATCCTCTGCTTATTATAGATTTCTCCTTAGAGCTATACAAAACTTCCCAAATATCCGAGCTAGTAATTTTTATTAGGTTCATTTTCCGTATAAGATAGTCCCTTATTTGCAAGTATTTAAGTGCCATTTCACTTGGTAGCGAGTAAATTAATTGTAAAGTGGAAAACTGTAGAAACCCCTCATGCCCATATAGGTCTCCCAGTCTCTTGATCCCATAATCGGCCCATTCTCTCCCAATATTATCGTTAAAAATACCTGGTAGCCCTGGATTATCCCATAATGACAAATCAGAGTGAAAAAAAGAAGTGTCGCAAAACTTCATGACTAAATTAAACAACCCTACCGCGTCCCTTGCTGTCTTGAATTTAACTCGTTTGAAGAAGTTCGGGTCTTGTATTCTTGTTAGAAATTGAGATGAGTTTCTACCTAACATAAATTGATGAAAAAAAAGGTTTTATTTTTATTTAATAGACTCCTAAAGCGCCCCATAAAAGATGCAAAATAATAAGACTTAAAATCCGGAAAATCTAATCCACCCTTCTCTAAAGGTAGTTTTAGTATCGCTATTGACCTCCTAGGTTTTTTATAGCTCCAGATAAAGCTGCTGCAAATTCCTTCCAGCTTTTTAAAAAAAATATTATTAACTCGAAGGGGAATAGAACGAAAGAGATATAAAAACTTGGGCAAAAGATTCATTTTAATCAAATTAATTCTTCCCAAAATATTCATCGGAATTTTGTGCCATTTTTTAAGCATCAACGTAGCTTGTTTAAGTAAAGGTTCGTAATTCAATTTAATTATTTCATTTATTTTAGAAGAAATTGTCACCCCTAAGTAAACAGCCGAGTTGCAAAGCCCAGTAACAGATTGATTTGCTTGGTAGTTCATGATGGTTTGAGTTTTATTAAAGTTTAATTTATAACCGGAAATAGCTCCAAACTTTTCCGCTTTTTCTGAAATTCCCACTAGAGCATCTATAACATTAGTAGTAAATATGGCTAGATCATCAGCGTATGCAGTGATTTTAAGAATTTTATGTTCATGCTCTACCGGAGTTATCTTCTCTTGATTCTGCAGGGCGTTTATAAAAGGCTCCATAGAGAGGGCGAACAGCAGGGGTGAAAGTGGACATCCCTGTCGAGTCCCCCTAGATATAGCGAAAGTTGAGGAAAGTGCTCCCGCGTAACTGATTTTAGCGTTAGGATCTCTGTATATCGCCTGTATGCCTCTAAGGAAGCGATCCTTAAACCCGTAATGCATTAGCACTTTCCACAAATAATCCCACCCCACTCGGTCAAATGCTTTTTCTGCATCCAATAATATCATACCGAGTGGGGTGAGGTTAGTTGCAGCAATATCAAATGCCGTGATCGCCATATTGATATGGGCGGTAGTATCCCTTCCCTCTATGAAGCCATGTTGTTGATCGTTAACTAATTGCGGCATAATAGACGCCAATCGCCTTGATATCAGTTTAGAATAGGCCTTAGCATCGGTGTTTATTAAAGAAATAGGCCGATATGACCCGCATTCCAATGGAGGTTTATTCTTTTTCAAAAAAAACATGATCTTCGCCGTTTTCCAAGATTCCGGAGCTTTACCAGTTGTGCCTATAGAGTTCACCACTAAGCAGAGCAGAGGGAGTAGCTCTTCGGCGCAGATCTTATATAATTCAATCGGAATCGTGTCCTCCCCTGCCGCTTTATTAGAAGGGAGCGAGAACACCGCTAAGCGCAGTTCTTCTAATGTGTAATTAAGTTCTAAGTTGTCCAAAATCTCCTGATCTAAAAAGTGTCCCAAAGAGAGATTATCATTTAAGTAAGATTGGATCTGCTCTGGCCTAGCCCTACTCTCAGGAGTGTATAGAGCTTCGTAGTATGAAGCAAATTGCTCCATTATATCTCCTGGCTGTGTATAGATAATACCATTAGGGCCTTTTATAGCTTTAATTAATGTAGAAGCTCGGTCTTCAGCTACTTTGTAAGCCAAGAGCTTTCCTATTCGATCTCCAGATTCATACTGAGATAATCTATATTTAAGTAACTTGCCACAATTTTTTTCCTTAAAAGCGCTTTTCATACCTGTACGTATATTTATAAGTCTACTTTCCAGAAGTGATATATCTCTGCTATTCCGATCCCCATCTTTGAGCTGATCTGCCAATAATTTTTCTAAGTGTAAAATATTGTCCATCATTAACTTTGTTTCTCTTTTCCTTGTTGCATTTTGTTTAAGTATATATTGTTGGGTTGTTCCTCTAATAAAGGCCTTACAGGCATCCCAAACTGACAACACCTTAGCAGAATCTTTATTAAATGTAATGAACTCCTCTATCTGTTTTTTAAGCATGGTTACAAAGACCTCATCTGAGAGTAAGTACCTAGGAAAAGAAAAAGCGCGTCTTTTTTTTATGCCTAAGGCCGAATCAAATATAAATATTATAGGATTGTGGTCCGATGAAATTTTTGGCATGACCTTCATATCTCCTCTCCTCAATAATTCGTCTGAGGCCCAAGCTAGATCAATCCTAGAGCAGAGTTTATGAGGAGCAGAGTAGTATGTAAATCCAGGCAGACCTGGATATAAACTACGCCAAATGTCTTTTATATTGTGTATTTTAGCTAGTTCCAGTATTGCTGCTCTTGTTTGTCGCATACGTAGCCCTACTCCTTTTTTAGTTGTATCCTGTTGGTAATTCATAACACAGTTAAAATCTCCCATTAGGATAAGTTCTCCTGGCCAAGATAGTAATTCAATATTCAACCAATCAAATAACCATGGCTCATCTTTGTTGGGGCCATACACTGAGCAGAAAACATATAAAGTGCCCTCCAATCTTATTTGCATTATTGCCCAACGCCCTCCCTTGTCTGCTGCCGTTTTAACAACTTCCCCTTGCCAATATCTTTTCTTTAGGATAGCCACACCTCTTATTGGTGCATTTAGAGTAGTGCAAATCACCAAATCGTATCCTAATTGACTCAACAATTTTTTATCTTTATAGCATATATGGGTTTCTGTAAGCATTACTATCTGTGCATCATACATTTTAAGTTCTTGATAGATTAAATTTCTTTTAGTCTTATTGTTCAGACCAGAGACGTTCCAGGCAAGACACCTACAGTTCGTCATTTTATATACAATAAATCAATAGCCGCTTCCCTTATATTATTTCTCCATATAGCTCTCTTTCTTGTTCAGTACATTGTAGCTTCGCCATGGCTTGTCTTGTCATTTCTGTTTTTTCCCCCCCTCCTTCCCCCCCCCCCGTACCAAAGAAAAACACCCCCCCTTCATACCTGCTGCCTTTTGGTAGGGCAGCCTCTCAGCGGTGCAACCACCCGCCACTTTCCACCACCCTCATTAAGTATGTCATTTTTACTAAATTTAGCATATCTTACATCCCTTATTCTCCATTTTATCCTTTGAGCTTGTCAGATTGATCAAACCCTTTCCACTAACCTTACCCTGAGGTGTAGTGTTATGTCGCTTATGCTTTAGTAAGCTTATCAAGCACTGTTTCTGCCTCCTTCACCTGATTAAGATAGTACGTATGCCCAGCTTTCATAACCTTTAAGCATGCGGGCTCTTGGAGGAAGACCTGAGCCCCTGCAGTCTTGAAAGAGTCAATTAGTTGACGCAAATTCCATCGCCTCTCCATAGTAGATTTACACAAATCTGAGCGAACAAAGAAGGTCACGTCTTCCGTAGTAATCGGAGAATTAGATTTAGCTTTTAAAGAAACAGCCTGTCTCAACAGAAAATTTCCGAAATAAATCAAAAAAGGACGAGGATACTTATTGTCTCTGTTTCTATTAGCTAAAGGCAACCTATGGGCTCTTTGAATCTGTGAATCCCAATCCCAGTCCGCAAGATCTGGGAAGGCACGTTGGCATAGTCTGACTATATAGGCCCTGGGGTCCGCCCCTTCAGCCCCCTCCGGAATCCCAAAAAGTCTGAGGTTCTGCCTTCTTTGCCTATTTTCCAAATCCTCCATCTTGGATTGTAAGGCCCGGATTTCCTCCTCGTGTCTAGTACTTTTTTGAGTGTGCTTGGTCGAAGTCTCCTCAACTTGTGCCACCCGTTGCTGAAGTACCTCCACTTCTTGGGTTACTTTATTCATTTTCCCATTGACCTCCAGCAAGTACGACTGAATTTTAGAGTTATCCTCCTTTAGTTGTGAGAAATGCTGTTGTGCCTCTTGTCTCTGTTCGGTCAGCATATGCAAAATTAGAGCCATAGAAGGGGTCTCCAAAGAGGAGACTTCCTGATGTAATTCCTTCGTGAAGTGCCCGGCCTGATCAGTTTCTTCCTCTGTTATGGCAATAATTTCATTCACGTTTGAGGCCGTCTCACAACCATCTTCCCTTAAAGTAGAGTCTAGTTGTATATCTTGTACTCCTTTAGAACCGGCTACTATCAATTGGTTTGTAGAGGTGGACGGATCATCAGCCTCTATATCTTGGATATCCTGAATATCCTGAATATCTTGGTTAGCTAACTGCGGAGTTGAAGACTCCATGGAACTGTTGCCTGATAAGCGTAAAGCCATTGTTTTTACACCTCCCTTAGCTTTCATCCACTTACGTAATGGGCTATCATCAATAATAGGTTTTCCACGGTTATTAGCCTGATTTATTGCAGAGGAAAAAGTAGATTGAATAGTGTTTTTCTTGCACCTCATTTTGTTTTTAGCTTTCCCTCTTCCTTTTTTCCGTGTCACTATTTTCCAGTTGTCCTGTGGGGAGCTCTCCATATTATCCTCCGCCTCATCAATTAATTCTTCATATTCGTCATTCGACTCTGCTGGTGTTCCATTGCTCTCTTCTGCCTTGTCTGTGGGGGTTCTAGTAGACGGGGCTAAGTTTTGAGTATCAGTTGCCTCGACTGGTGTAACTGTGCAGCTCATCTGGGTCAGGCCGC
Source organism: Lissotriton vulgaris (assembly GCF_964263255.1). Taxonomy (NCBI): domain Eukaryota; kingdom Metazoa; phylum Chordata; class Amphibia; order Caudata; family Salamandridae; genus Lissotriton; species Lissotriton vulgaris. The sequence goes on along the minus strand of NC_141687.1, from coordinate 1,612,294,115 downwards.
CACCCGTGGAGTCCCTTCTAATGTCCGAGACTGTGGGTTGTACCTGTGACATCAGCTCAGTTACCCCCTTATCGATATCAATATCAATATCCGTATCTTTCTCTTTACCCATATCCATATCCTTTAGAGCAGCTGTATTGTCTTGTATCACCATCACAGTCACAGTCTCAGCCACCGACTCAGTAACAGTCTCTGTTACACAGCCCTCCTTTCCTGAAGCCCTCTGAAGATCCCTCCTCAGATCTGTATCAGTGCCCCCATTTTCAGTTATTATCTGCTCAGTCTCAATACTGCCCCCTGCAGACGCTGGATTTACAGCTATCTTAGCTCCTTTATCTTTGGCAGCGTTCTCTTTATCTTTATTGCTGGCAATTAGCATTAATGATCGCAATGATTGTTGCTTACCAGCCACGTATGCTGCTTTCTCCTGGCTCCCGGTGTTGAGCAGATTCTTAACAGCATTGACAGCTGTGATCACCACTTCTGTTCCGTGAGGCTTAGCTGGAGTTTTTGTTTTAGCTGCCGCCGCCGCCGCCTTCTTCTCTGCTACCCCATTGATTGCAGCTGATGCGGCATTTTCCTCGGAGTTTCCTGCTCCTTTTGTTGCCCTGGTGCTCCTCGCATGGATCTTGGGAGCCATGTCAGTGCTCCCTGCCTCCGAGCCGGTAGTGCTCTCCGCCGTCAAGGCAATGCTCCAATCCCTCTCGGCCAAACAGCTGGCTATGCTCCTGGTGTCGATGATTGCCCTTGATCCTGGACCCGCGGAGCCAAGCCAAGTCAGCAGGGTCCAGCGGGCCCAGCGCGCGCAGCCTGTCTCCTCTGTCTCCGCTGTCTCCGCTCCTCGTTCGCGGACACCGCCGCAGCTGCAGCCGCCCACACGCAGTATCCGCATCCAGCCCTCCTGCGCTCTCAGAGACTCGTGCGGTCCGAAAGCAGGTAACCAGTAACACGTCTCCGGTAAATCGTCCCGTCCCGTTGTTTACTGCTCCATTAGCTTCGCGCCCATTGGGATAAAAGCGTAGTTAAGTTGATTCTCTGTGAGGTGGTGGGAGCGGCGTTCTCAGGCTGCACCCGACGGCACCTTCAATCCGCCATCTTGGTTTTTCCTATCGCCTCCTTCTTTGCTCTTTGTATTAAAGAATTCATCTCTGTTAAAATACTTTGCTCTCTTGTAAGAGTGTCTTATTAGCTTTTTAGGATATCCTCTTTCCAAGAATTTTTCTGTGAGGATTTGGGCATGCTTATCGTAATCAGAGTTTTTAGTACAATTTTTCCTCAACCTGAGGAATTGGCCATAAGGTATATTGTTCTTTTGGCATGGCGGATGATAACTGTCAAAATGTAACATCGTATTCCTGTCAGTTGGTTTTGTGTATAATTCTACCATCAACTTTCCTTCCTCATGTTTTATTACTATATCCAGAAATTCGCATCTCTGGTTGCTGATACAATGAGTGAACCTTAAATTAGGATCACCTAGATTGAGCCAATTAATGAACTCAATCAGGGTTTCTTCCAGACCGACCAGATAAAAAAGACATCATCTATGTAGCGTGTCCATTGGGAGATATTTTCAAAGAATGGCGCAAGTGGATTCAAAATATGTTTGTCTTCAAATCTTGATACATATAGGCAAGCTAGACTTGGAGCACAGGTGGCCCCCATGCTCGTGCCCTTGATTTGTTTAAATAAAGTTTTTTCAAATAAAAAAATATTGTTTTTTAAGATCAAGGTTACACACTCCACAATCAAAATTACATGTGGACTTAGGTCTAAATTGTCAATTTGCAGAAGATCCGCTATCATTTCAATAGTATCGTCTTGAGGAATATTGGAATATAGGGCCTCTATGTCTAAAGAAACCAGAAATTGACTTTCTGGATTAAAAATCAAATTTTCTATTTTATCGATCATAGAAGTTGTGTCCTTGATATATGCTTTTTGTGCTTTAACAATTGGTTGGAGAAAGATATCTGTGTATTTGCTCAAAGGCTCAGTTAGTGAGTTCAAGCTTGACAAAATTGGTCTCATAGGGGGGTCAAGAATATTTTTGTTGACCTTGGGGAGTCCATAGAGCGCTGGTATGGTTGGGTTCTCATTATTAAGAAAAAAGTATTCTTCTTGACAGATAATACCATCTTCTTTTGCTAATCGTAATAGTCTTATGATCTTGTCAGACACAGAATTGAGTTCCTCTCTGTTCGAAGGACAATAGTGTTCGATGTTGTTCAAAAGGGAATACATAGGGGCATTGTAGTCTGTTGTGTTCATTAACACAATACTGCCTCCCTTGTCTGCTGGATTTATTGTAATGGAAAGGTCCTCTTCTAATGTTTTAAGCGCTTGTTTTTCTATTTTTGTAAAGTTATTGTTTACCCAAGTTTTCTTATCTAGAAGGTCTCTATTGTCACTGGGTATTTTTGGCTCAAAACAAAGAGAAAGAACCAGTCAATAACATCAGAGAAAGTTTACCTTTTTTAGATCAGCATCAGAAATCCTTCGGTCCCCGGAGAGGGAGAGGGAGAGGGAGGGGTGGATACATCCCCCAGAAACAATACCAACCACATCACTACAATACGAGGAGACAAAAGAACTGGGACTAAACACAAATAATAACAATAAAAAAAGCCCCTATTATTAATCTGTCCTCTAGATCCATTTCAGACACTGATAAAAAAGTCTTAGAAAAAGGCTTAGGGTTTGCCATCGCCAGCCCTATAGATAGATATAGTCTTGAACGGGACCTTCAAAGTTTTTTTAGAAAAGTAAGGCTAAATGCCTACTTTGAAGGTAAACCAAAAATACCCAGTGACAATAAGTCAGGCCTTAACCTAGATCTAAATGGACCCCACAAACAAACATGGTCAAAAAAGATATAGAAATTTTTGAACATTGCGTAGAAAAGAGTATAGGAGACCTTCTAGATAAGAAAACTTGGGTAAACAATAACTTTACAAAAATAGAAAAACAAGCGCTTAAAACATTAGAAGAGGACCTTTCCATTACAATAAAGCCAGCAGACAAGGGAAGTAGTATTGTGTTAATGAACACAACAGACTACAATGCCCGTATGTATTCCCTTTTGAACAACATCGAACACTATTGTCCTTCGAACAGAGAGGAACTCAATTCTGTGTCTGACAAGATCATAAGACTATTACGATTAGCAAAAGAAGATGGCATTATCTGTCAAGAAGAATACTTTTTTCTTAATAATGAGAACCTAACCATACCAGCGCTCTATGGACTCCCCAAGGTCCACAAAAATATTCTTGACCCCCCTGTGAGACCAATTGTGTCAAGCTTGAACTCACTAACTGAGCCTTTGAGCAAATACACAGATATCTTTCTCCAACCAATTGTTAAAGCACAAAAAGCATATATCAAGGACACAACTTCTATGATCGATAAAATAGAAAATTTTAATTTTAATCCAGAAAGTCAATTTCTGGTTTCTTTAGATATAGAGGCCCTATATTCCAATATTCCTCAAGACGATACTATTGAAATGATAGCGGATCTTCTGCAAATTGACAATTTAGACCTAAGTCCACATGCAATTTGTATTGTGGAGTGTATAACCTTGATCTTAAAAAACAATATTTTTTTATTTGAAAAAACTTTATTTAAACAAATCAAGGGCACGAGCATGGGGGCCACCTGTGCTCCAAGTCTAGCTTGCCTATATGTATCAAGATTTGAAGACAAAGATATTTTTAATCCACTTGCCCCATTCTTTGAAAATATCTCCCAATGGACACGCTACATAGATGATGTCTTTTTTTATCTGGTCGGGGCTGGAAGAAACCCTGATTGAGTACATTAATTGGCTCAATCTAGGTGATTCTAATTTAAGGTTCACTCATTGTATCAGCAACCAGCGATGCGAATTTCTGGATATAGTAATAAAACATGAGGAAGGAAAGTTGATGGTAGAATTATACACAAAACCAACTGACAGGAATACGATGTTACATTTTGACAGTTATCATCCGCCATGCCAAAAGAACAACATACCTTATGGCCAATTCCTCAGGTTGAGGAAAAATTGTACTAAAAACTCTGATTACGATAAGCATGCCCAAATCCTCACAGAAAAATTCTTGGAAAGAGGATATCCTAAAAAGCTAATAAGACACTCTTACAAGAGAGCAAAGTATTTTAACAGAGATGAATTCTTTAATACAAAGAGCAAAGAAGATAAGATCACACCTCTGATCTTTGTTACGAACCATAGTAGTATCAATAATAAGATCAAAAACATAGTAAACCGTAATTGGCATCTTGTGGCAAATCAAAATGGCACCATTTTACCCAAACCAATGTTCTCATATAGACAGAATAAAACCATCAGAAACAGCTTGGTAAAAACATACAGAGAAGCTAACCACCAGAGTCAACTGACAATAGACAGAAACCCACTCACTAAAGGTACTTTTGCCTGCAGTGGATGTGGTAACTGTATAATGATATAAGATATCATTAAAGGCCAAGAAATTATTATAAATGAGAAGATGCACAAGGTTCAAGAGTTCTTTAATTGTAGATCAAAGAAGTTAATCTATTTGATTAAGTGTCCATGTGACTTAATATATATAGGTGAAACAGCAAGAGAAATTAGAATAAGATTAAACGAGCATAGGTCTGAAATCAGAACCCACAAGAACACAGCACCTCTAGTAGAGCATTGGACCACTGAAAAACACACTGACAAAGATCTGAAGTGGTGTGTGTTAGAGTCCATTAAAATGAACATGAGAGGAGGAGATATTGCTACTAAACGTAAAAAAAAGAGAACAATTTTATATGTCCAAATTTAATTCTGTTCGAAAAGGCTTGAATAACAAAGAGGATTGGGAAAGGATATTCTGAATATCACCCCTTCCTTTATCCCCTTTGTTTGGCATCAACTGGATGAGATAGATTACATTACCACTACCTATACGTAAGTCAAACATTTCGTACACTGAATTAATATGAGAATAGTCTATATGATAATCACCTTAATATTCCAATCAAGGTGATAACCCTTACATCTAGGGAACAGCCAGTATATTCTTAATAGTTATACAGAACAGTATAATCACACTGGTAAATAAAAGAATCTCCTGGCAGTTTGCTCAATACATCAGCGATAATAGATAAAACACAATGGAGATTATTCGCTGAAAGCAGTATGACATTAATTTAGATTGTGGTATTAGGCAATAAAATGTAATTAAGTTCAGTGTCATGATTGTGCATAAAAATACATCTTGGAAATAAAAATATATCTTGGACATAAGATACAAGAAAGCGTAGTGACTTGCAGACCTTTAAAAATGGCAGACAAATTCTATAGTGCCACGCAAATAGAAAAGAGCGGACGCTATATCCGTTCCGAAGGATACTTTGTAAAAAGAAGCTTAGTCACAACAGACAATAAGGGGATGGTAACGACCACGACATTAAGAAATAATTAATAAAAATAAATACAAATAAAGTTAAGAAAACAACATTGAATATCGTCTAATACTTTTATCCCATTTAAAGATGGCGGCCAAAAGGGATATCCGATTACCATACAAACGTATCATATCAGTTAATTAAAAGATATAATTTCAAATAGAAAGGAATAAGATTAAGGATGGACAACTTGAATAAAGAGATATAAGATTCAATATAAATATTTGCATATAAGTGAAGTGGGTAAACCTAGAACATTTCCCGTCTTAAGATGGCGGACACATATCACGAGATCGAATAGAGACGCGACCTCCAGCTAATTGATTACAAAAAAAGTTTGACCTTTGACCGCGAGGACGCAATATAAACAGCGACACCGTGATAACGAAAACGCTGTATCAGGACCCGGTGACAGGGAGGCCGCTGTTTTTAAATAAGGTACGTGGAGCGCTATTGGAAAGGGGCGACCACTCGGTCCCCCCCGAACGTATGGTTGGGGGCCCAGATCCTCCCGGGAAACCATTTTGGGCGGGGGGCGTGTCACGGCTGGTATGCCCAAAGCGGCGTAGCCGGGGCGCGCCTTTTCCCGCCCAAGAGGGGTTGTCCTAGACACCTACACCGATGGCCACGCCCAGTAGGCGTACCAGCGGAGGGTTCACGCCCTCCCGACGAGGAATAAAGAGAGCGGGAATCCAAAGAAGCATCCTCTTGTTCCTGTGCTTGGAAGCTGCACCCACTCGTTGCACGTGAGCCCTCGACGGAACAAGGAGCAATTTTGAGAATTTATAATTCTTGTGTTTCTCTTTCAGCGACTTCAAGGCTGAACGACCTGGGACCCTTTCTGATCGTCTTAGAGTGAATACTCGAAAGGAATGCCTGGCAAAAAAGCAGGAATGAAGTCCGAGACTGAACAGATGCTTAGGATATTGGTTAGTAGAATGACGAAGATGGAACGAACCGTTGGACGAGATATGGCGACCATGAAGAAGCAGATGGCTGCGATGAACAATCCGGGTAAACCAAAGAAGGTAATAGGCCCAGCATTGCCGGGTGTTGCCCCGGAGGGTAGGGGGAAGCGGGTCAGGAATAGGGCCCCAGGGGGGGAGGTCCCCGTCCCCGAGGTACCCCCGGTGAGCCCTGCCATTCCGGTCGAGGCCCCGATACTCCCAGACGCGGGTCAGCCGATACCGGTTGTGATTACGCCCGCTAGCGAGGAGGACATGCCGCCTGAATTGGCCGCCCAGTTGGCCGCATGGCTCGGCAAGAAAACAGAGGGTGCTACGGCACCTGGAGACACGGCCGAAGAGGCCAGGTTACTAATGCAGCAGTTGCGGCAGTCACGAGATGCCGCAAAGGCGAATCTCCCTCTTCTCCCTCCACAGGTAACCTCGGAAGGACCGGTAGCTGGCGTGGAAAAAACAGCGGGAACGTCAACCTTACCGGGTAAGCAGGCATTGCCAATGGCGGGGGGGCTCATTGCCCTCAAGACGGGAGAAAGTGGTTCAACATATCCCGTTGGCCACGAAAGAGTTAATTTGGGCTGACAAGTATGTTAATATGTTCTCTCTGTTAACTGAGCATCAAGAGATGGAGTATGCTAAAACGCAGAAGGATTTGTGGCACCCGAGTGTATGGCGAGCCAAGATGGCGGGATTCAGGGTGGATGAGACAATAACAAATTTGGCCAAGGCCTTTGCGATGCTTACTGCAATTATTGGGGAACGTAAGCCTGAGGTTTTGCCTGAATTGTCTTGCTATCAGGCACGAATAATGGATTTTTACGAAACGTATGAGGGTAATGAATGGATGGGTTACGACATGAAGTTCCGTAAGGCCAAGGAGTACGATTCATCTCTGACGTGGGATTGTCTCGACTCGATTTCTTGGCAGAAGCAGCTCCTGCCGGGCGCGACGAAGGCGTCCTCGCCTGGCGGGAATTGGTCGGGGTTTTCCCGCCAACAGCCCGTGGTGCCCTTTCGAGCGGGCTCCGGTGGCGATCACCAACCAAGGCCCGGTGGGAATGGGGGAAAGCGGGGGGGGTCTGTTGGAGCTTTAATAGAGGCAACTGCTCCAGACCGCAAGGGGCATGTAAGTTCAGGCATGCATGTGCGGGTTGTGGGAATTCCTCGCACCCGGAAATTTCGTGCAGATCCAAAAATGGCGGGTCGGGAGGTAAGGGGGGGTCCAAACAAGACTGAGGAGGGTCACCGTGTACCGTTACCTACCCCCGTTGACATCATGGCAATAACCCCCTGGCTAAACGAATACCCTGATCATGTCTCCGCTGGATTGCTGAGGAACGGATTCTTATATGGTTTCCGCATCCCGGCGGGGGATTTTCGTGGGGAATCACTTTGTAGGAACCAATTATCGGCCCGGCATAATCCGGTGGTGGTAGAGAAAAAAATTGAAAAAGAGGTTTTACTAGGCCGGGTGGCGGGCCCATACCAGCACCCTCCAGTGGCACATTTTGTCTGTTCCCCGTTGGGAGTAGTCCCCAAAAAAGACCCAGGGGAGTTTAGGATGATCCTTAACTTGTCAGCACCGAAGGGTCTCTCGGTGAACGAAGCGATTGACCCAGGAGTTTGTTCGGTGCGGTACGCATCCTTCGATGATGCCGTCACCATGTTGAATCGCCTGGGGCCCGGAGCGCTGATGGCGAAGTCAGATATCGAGTCGGCGTTCAGGTTGCTCCCGGTACACCCACAGGACCAGCGTCTGTTAGGCTTTGTGTTTCAAGGACGTTACTACATGGATAGATGCATGCCAATGGGTTGCTCCATCTCTTGTGCCTATTTTGAGAAATTCAACTGTTTTTTGGAGTGGGCGTTCACTGAGGCCACTGGGCATAGCCATGTTATGCATTACTTAGATGATTTTCTGTTCTTGGGGGCAGCCGGCGACACAACATGTGCGCAGGCTCTACAGGAGTTTTGTATCCTCATGAGGGAATTCGGGGTGCCATTGGCACCAGGTAAGACGGTGGGACCATCTACTTCACTCGAGTTTCTGGGAATTGAGCTCGATTCTGTGGAGGGATGTTTCCGTTTGCCGGTAGAAAAAATAGCGAAATTTAGGGCTTCCCTGGAACTGTGCCTTAGTAAGGAGAAAGTGACCCTGCATCAGTTACAACAGGCAGTGGGTCAGCTTAACTTTGCCCTGAGGGTGATACCAATGGCCCGCCCCTTTTCACGCTCTATTGCACAGGCTATGGTCAGTCTAAAAGAAGGACACCACCGCACAAGACTGTCTGCAGAGGTTCGCCAGGACATGCGTATTTGGTTAGCATTCCTGGTGGACTTCAACGGTCGAGTGGTGTGGAACAAGCCGCCAGCGTCTTCGGACGAGCTAGGTTTGTGGACTGACTCGGCGGGGAGCGTGGGATTTGGCGCCATTTTCGGCAATCGATGGTCGGCGCAAACATGGCCGACATGGTGGCACACCAGCGGTCTCACAGGTAACATTGGTTTCCTCAAGATATTCCCTATATTTGTGGCTCTGAGGGCATGGCCGGACGAGTTCAGAAATCGCTCTGTGGTATTTTGGTCTGACAATATGACTGTTGTTGAATGTATAAATAATCAGGCAGCACGCTGCAAGTGGATATTGAGATTGCTGAAAGAAATTGTACTAATTTTCATGAGACTAAATGTACAATTCAGGGCAAAGCATGTACCGGGGGTACTGAATCACGCTGCTGATGCACTCTCTCGTTCACATATGCAGGCGTTCAGGGGTTATCTACCTACTGCGGACCTAGCGGTGGCACCATTCCCCGAAGTACTCTGGCTACTCGGTGCCCCAGATTACAAGACCTCGTGGCAGCAAGCTTAGCCCCTAGGACAAGGAAAGCATACGAAGGAGCGTTTCGTTCCTATTGTGCATTTTTGGGTCCGGCGGGGGATCAGACATGGGGTCAGGAGGATTGCTTCCTGAGGTTTCTGGAAGCATTACATAGGGAAGGCCGATCAGTGGCAACGGCCAATAGGCACCGGGCGGCCATTTCATTCATGGCGCAGGTGCATGGCGTCAAGGACCCGACATCTTCCTTTTTGGCAAAGAAAGCCCTTCGTGGCTGGCAGCGCCTTGAGGGTCGGAGAGTAGACGAAAGGCGCCCGATTGGGTTAGAGAGGTTGTCCCTGCTCATGGCGATACTACCCACGACATGTTCCTCCCAATTCGAGGCAGTTCTGTTCCGGGCCGCTTTTGCATTAGCATTCCATGGGGCTATGCGGGTGAGCGAACTGGTAGCAAAGAATAAGAACGATGTGGAGGGAGGTCTGTGTAGGAATCACATCCTGATTAGGGGTGATTCAATGGTGGTTACAATAGCTAAGTCCAAGACTGACCAGACAGCTATGGGAGACAGTGTTGTGATCCAGCGCATGCAAGGGTCCCCCATGTGCCCGGTAAAGTGCATTGAGGAATATCTGGCGCTGAGGGCGGATACATGGGGTGGGAGTCTGCTGAGACACATCGATGCCACCCCACTGACGAGGTTTCAGTTTCAGAGGGTGCTAACATTGGCAATCGCAGCGGCGGGCTTGGACCCGGGCGATTTTGGGACCCACTCCTTCAGGCTAGGGGCTGCTACTGAGGCTACAGCCAGGGGTCAGAGTGCCGAAGAGGTGAAACTGTTGGGACGATGGTCCTCGAATTGTTTTAAAAGGTATGTGCGGTTGCACAAGTTGTGAAGTCAAGTTACATGCACTCACGCTTCTTGTCTTCTGTTTGATTTACAGTTTCGCGAGCATGTTATGCGGGGCGGAATTTGCAGTCGACCCGGCTCCTGGGGACCAGCGGTCAGAGATCACCGGCTGAGGAGAGAGTGGTATGGGTCGTAGGCCACTCATACGTGAGGCGGGCTGGGGACGTATTCAAAGCAGGTGACGCGACTCACGCAGCTGGGGAATACGGGTACAGAGTGACCTTCCACGGAAGGGGCGGGCTCTGTATTGACCAGTTCAAATCTTTTATCGAGGGACTCTTAGGGCGGCAGAGGTCACCGCCATCTGTAATCATAGTACAGCTGGGGGGCAACGACATGGTGACACTCGGTAGGCGAGTATTACTCGAGCGAGTTTTGTCTACCGTTAGCTGGCTGGCGAAAAGGATCCCGGGGTGCACGATTGCATGGTCCCACATGATTCCCAGGAAAGTATGGCGGGGGGGCCTTTCGGTGTCAGCACTGAACCATTCAGTAAAGAAGGTCAACAACAAAATTGGTAGGTTGTTTCGTTCAGCGCAGTTGCACAGTATTCCGCATGGGTGTATTCGGGGTGATCACATGTATCTCGAGGATGGGGTTCACTTGTCCCGGGAGGGGAATGTCTTACTCATAGGAGACTTCATAGCATGGCTAAGGGGTTTAAGAAAGCATGACCTTTTGGAGGAGTTTGTGGGGGGGCCGGATAGCCGGTCAACTCTCCGGCCTGTGGTGGTAAGGTCATGATCGGTGAGCAGTAATTTCAAGGTCCCTAGAGGGGGGCGCCACCCACTATGGATGGGAGCGCCTGGGGGGAGGCGGCCATTGGCCCCTCCCACGGGGAGGCGGCACCCACTAAGTATGGGTCGCCTAGGGGAAGACGGCCATAGACCCCTTCCAGGGGAGGAGGCGGTTATATGCCCCTCCTACGAATTTCCCGGGGCCCGGATATCCGCGACGGCGGATATGATAGACAGTGTGGGCTGGGAGGGGGAGTCCACGCTGCCTTCTTACAGACACCTCACACGGGTCCTCGGACGACCTTTAAGATGGCGTCGAGTTAAATGGGGGGCCCCCAACAAGACAAGGGACATTGAAGTTGGCACAGAGGATACAGTCCTCTGCGCATGCGCCACTCACACCGTGAGGGCGAGAGTTTTGGTAGTAGGGATCTGACACCGGTTGCGACCTTGCCGTTGGCCCGTAATGCTAGGATGTACAATTTTAATTTAGAAAGTATGCATTTGCAGGATGTTAGACTCGGCTAGGAAAACCTTTGTATTAGAGATTTGTTAAGGTTAGCCAATGAACATGTCTTCATCGAAATGTAATAAATGAAAATTGTACATGATATGAAACTTTTATTTAATGTTTTAATTTTGTTTCATATTTTAATAAATACGGCCGGGAGGGTAACTCCCTCCCGCCTTCCAAAAGTTCAGAACTGCGTCCGTCTCCCATCATTGGGGATTGTGTTGGGAGGGGGTGACGGGCATCCCGGCCATATGGAAAGGGGCGACCACTCGGTCCCCCTGAACGTATGGTTGGGGGCCCAGATCCTCCCCGGAAACCATTTTGGGCGGGGGGCGTGCCCAAAGCGGCGTAGCCGGGGCGCGCCTTTTCCCGCCCAAGAGGGGTTGTCCTAGACACCTACACCGATGGCCACGCCCAGTAGGCGTACCAGCGGAGGGTTCACGCCCTCCCGACGAGGAATAAAGAGAGCGGGAATCCAAAGAAGCATCCTCTTGTTCCTGTGCTTGAAAGCTGCACCCACTCGTTGCACGTGAGCCCTCGACGGAACAAGGAGCAATTTTGACCCACCCACCAGCCCCTAATGGCAATGTTTTTTCTGCAATAAAGTCTTTTTTCTTTGATGAACATCTTCTTCCCTCAGGTGTTGCAATGTATGAAGGTCTAGTTTAATGATATGATTTCTGTCTGAAGGTACTGTTTTTTTCTTGTAGCATAGACAAACATGCAAGTAGACAAGATGATGTTTTTTCCCTTAGTAGGTAATCAATGTCGTATTTATTTTTTGGTCGGGCGGTAAGGTCATGATCGGTGAGCAGGAATTTCAAGGTCCCTAGAGGGGGGCGCCACCCACTATGGATGGGAGCGCCTCGGGGGAGGCGGCCATTGGCCCCACCCACGGGGAGGCGGCACCCACTAAGTATGGGTCGCCTAGGGGAAGACGGCCATAGACCCCTTCCAGGGGAGGAGGCGGTTATATGCCCCTCCTACGAATTTCCCGGGGCCCGGATATCCGCGACGGCGGATGTGATAGACAGTGTGGGGTGGGAGGGGGAGTCAACGCTGCCTTCTTACAGACACCTCACACGGGTCCTCGGACGACCTTTAAGATGGCGTCGAGTTAAATGGGGGGCCCCCAACAAGACAAGGGAAATTGGAGTTGGCACAGAGGGTACAGTCCTCTGCGCATGCGCCACTCACACCGTGAGGGCGAGAGTTTTGGTAGTAGGGATCTGACACCGGTTGCGACCTTGCCGTTGGCCCGTAATGCTAGGATGTACAATTTTAATTTAGAAAGTATGCATTTGCAGGATGTTAGACTCGGCTAGGAAAACCTTTGTATTAGAGATTTGTTAAGGTTAGCCAATGAACATGTCTTCATCGAAATGTAATAAATGAAAATTGTACATGATATGAAACTTTTATTTAATGTTTTAATTTTGTTTCATATTTTAATAAATACGGCCGGGAGGGTAACTCCCTCCCGCCTTCCAAAAGTTCAGAACTGCGTCCGTCTCCCATCATTGGGGATTGTGTTGGGAGGGGGTGACGGGCATCCCGGCCATAAGCACCATCGCTGTAAGACTGTTATCGCGCAGTATTAGCATAAGACCACTAAGATGTCAAATTATATATATGCTTAACGATGACTATTGCTAGTCTTGCTGCCAAATTTATATAAAAATCCCCGATTAACAACTGTGTGCATAGAAACATTTGGGTTTAACACATAAGGGGAGACGAATAGGAAAGTTCTGGTTAGGAGTTATCAAACAATGTAGTGTTACGATCGGGGCTCCGTAACCGAGACATGGGGTAACGTGAAGAGGCTTAATTAAAAGCGTAATGCCTGACATAAGGTAGATGATTGAAATGGAATATGCACATGTAAATAAATAAATAAAATAGTAGGCATTCCATGGGGTGCTTCACTCATGGAACTAAACTAAAGGCATTTGAATTAGTGTATCCGTGGGTGGATAATATCTAGAAAAGATAGAAATCAATAATAAAAAAACTAAAAGGGTATTAGGGGTAGAATATGTAAAGGGTCAGTAATATCGCATATGGGAGCCGGTATGTTGAAAAACAAAATATAAAGGTTTCAGATAACATGCAGCTAATACGGAAATCCTTTTAATTTAGCCTATAAAACCTAAACTCGGATGATAAAAGGAAGCAAGCATCAAGACGCTTTCATCCATTACGAGGGAAAAGATATATGACTCCCCCGGACTCCATGATGGGACCATAATTATCCTGTTTTTAAAGGTAAAATGTTTTTTTGACTCGAACAAAAGACTCCGATTCAGCATAAAGGCAGAGCAATATGCTAATAGTTCGTGTATTTCTATCCATCTCTAGTGAATGTGTCTAAAACTGTATTACCCACACGGTGGTCACCCCTGGTATAGCGAACTAATCCATTTCATGCAAAATTTGGATTCAGGTATGAAGCATTACCACGTAGTATGTTTTCTAGCTCACTGACAATTTAAGACTGTAAACAAATTATGATACAACATTTACTCTTTATGTGAATTTTTTTTTTTTAAATACCACCTGCCAGAAAACACGCAACAAAAGAATAAGAAGTTGTGTCGCAAAGGTAGATTTTACTAACCAGAATCCCTCAAATCTTAAGGTATGTGATGGAATTGAAACTGGAAAGTGAATTAATTGATTTAGAAGCAACAATCTGTGATCTAGTAGGAGAACTAAGTGTGAGAAATCAGAATCGCTCAAAACTTGGGGTGTGTTATAAGACTGAATCCTAGAAGTGAATCAACTGATGTATAAGTAACACGCTAGGATCAGCGACGGCCCGTGGAGGGAGTTACGGTGGGGCAGGAGGGCGGGGAGGGGGAGGGGCAGGGTGGAGGTTGCTAAAAACCGGCATATGGATAATTGCAGGTAAGTAAACAATTTAATTAATAAAACGAATTTCGTAGTGCGCCTTGCATCGCAAAATGCAATGCAGTGCGAGCTACGAAATTCGTTTTATTAATTAAATTGTTTACTTACCTGCAATTATCCATATGCCGGTTTTTAGCAACCTCCACCCTGCCCCTCCCCCTCCCCGCCCTCCTGCCCCACCGTAACTCCCTCCACGGGCCGTCGCTGGCTAGGATGTGTGCAGATTTCTGCGTATATCAAAAAATGTGTTCCAGAAGGAGAATATAGAGGGATATAGTAGAGTGCACTCTGTAAAGTCAATAAAAAAGGTATAATGCTTTTTGTAACGTCGGTATAGAATGGGACTCTTGTATAAGTCATTTTTTATTTCTAATTGTGGCATTTTCTTTTTAGTGATTTTTTTAAAAAAAACGTCCTGAAGAAGGTGTACCGATTCACACAAGACACCGAAAAGCCGCGTCGACTTTTGGGTTTTTATTGTAATTTTGTTGTATGTTTATGAAATATTTGAAATCATGTATTGTAAAGAACTTTTTAGAAAATAAATTGTTGTTTTTACCATTTATGCATATTAGTTTGTTTGTAATGCTGCAGAATTTTATGTGACATTGAGTGCCCAACAAAACTTACGTTTAGCCATTATTTAGCTTAAAATTACAGTTGTAACTTGATCATAGGGTTGTTCTTTAGGTCAGAGATTGCCTCACCTCATTATTTTAGGCTGGGTGCATGACGATATAAGGGATATCCTTAAGCATAGGGGCTTTCTTTCTTTTAATATCTAGTGTTTTTAATGCCTTCTCTTAGAATTCATCATTTAGAAAAGGCAGAGCAAAAATGTGTAGAAACTAGGTGCGATCTGGAAATTTTGCATTATAATACTAGGAATTCCATAGTTTATGAAAAGTGCAAAACTAACTTTCTGGTGTGAATTTAGAAAATTATATACTTGTATGTATATTGTGGTAGTAGGGTATTTCTAACGTTAGCTTTTTCCATGTAATGTCTGATGAAAGTTCTACATATTCCCTATTTGAATTGATTTTTTTACACTATATTTGATATTGATTTTGAGTTTGTTTCATTTAAAATGATTAATGCCAATTTAAAGGCTTTTTCAAAAATGCTTTTCACTCTACTGCTGCCCTTTTCCCTGACCTAAGTAATACAAAGGTCCATTTACAACTAGTGAAATGTTGCTTTATTTGTTCTGTACATGTACAACGTTTGACATTCCTAAATGTTTATTCATCGTTCACAGTGAATTATTCCTGTGGGAGCAGGATTTCAGCTGTTGTTACAGATGGTTACTTTGTATTTCTTTTTCACCAATGTTAGACCTATGTGTTTTTTTTAATCTTTTGTTTCTCTGGCTAGCATGGGAAAGCGTCTCACTGTTGGGAGCGTCTTAGGTGACATTATGTGAATCTGAGCATATGACAGTCTTTCAATGGTGGTGTGATGCTACATCACTGGGACCTTGTTAGAGACTTTATAAAAGAAAATCACCCAAAGGAAGGACACAGCCATTCTGATTTTTTCTATTCTTAGAGGACATTATGTTGATCTTTTTTGATGATTAATAGGAACCATCCTCTTACATTTGGACTGAAATCTTCTTTGCTGAACCATTTCATTGAAATTTTTCTTTATATCTTTTGTTCTGTGCTAATGGATTTGCTCCTAATGAACTTTAAATCAGTGGTTTGACAAAACTTGAGGCTCCCCCCAAGCAAAGTACATGGAGGGGCCCCCCTCTGGACTCACTCAGGAGCTCTCAGGCCAGGGCACTGTGTGGAGGGCCCCCCAAGGAGCCTGGGCGGGGGCCTTTGTTACGCCTGTGCTTTAAATCTGAACTCTTTCCCCTTCTATGTAGGATTTGAGCTGTTAGACAAACAAACTACCCTTCTGCCTTTAATGGCAGTGGGACTCTGTAATTCTGTAAACTGATTTTTATAATATCCGTCCGATAAAGCCTTGCCTAAATGTTTGGCTCTTTAATGCAAGCTGTGATATTCTTAACTGACATTCTCAAAATATTGCTTATTGCTATGGATTCTGAATCTTTAATACAATAACCAAATTAATCTAATACCTGCCTGAGTGTATTATTGAGTCTTGTTGGTTCTAACATTTAAGCTGTGCTATTTTATGATGTCCTAAATGTGTTGTAGAGAGAATAAGCAAGCTCTGTCAGAACATCAGGTATTACTTCTTTTGTTCTGTGTTGCAAGTTGCTGAGAACTTTTAGTCTGCATAATTCTAGTCTGATTTGACTTCTTCAGGAAGTTGAGTATTCCTGTGGCTATTCTTTATTTCTACAGCATGGTATTAAGAGTGGGGTATCTAAATCTGATCTCAAATTTATTTGTGAGTTAACTGTTAATTAATGGTCCTCTTTGGACAGCTAATGTGGTGATTTGGCTACCCTAATTTCCACCATTCCTATCAGCAGAGAAAGATTAATCAGAGGATCATTGCCTCTGCGGTAAATGGAGAAATGCTGCAGATTGTCTCATCATAAAGGGCCCAGTATGGTTAGAGTGGCAAGGAGAGTGAGTGTATTATAAACCTTTACTGTGCTTCCTCTCCAACAAAACGTATCTCTCCGGTGGGACCCTGTCCTCATTCACCCACAAGGTAGTCCTTAAGCACAGCTTCAAATTACATGCCAACAGATCTAATTCAGGTAGGAGACTCCTGATTTTTGCAGCCAAGCAATGCTTTACTTTATCTGTCTCCTGCCTAACATTGTTTATGGACATCAACTTGGAGGTCGCCAGGGATAGCAACAGCAGAGACCCCTAGGCAACCAGGTGAGACGTTGAGTTGAAGTGGTGCAAGGTCCAGCTCTCCCTTCCTGTTACGTGCAATACCCTTTTAGTTGTGGGAAGGTATATGTCGACGTTTGAACCTTACTTTGTCTCCATGTGAAGTTTTGTAAAGGAAAGATGAGTATGTCCTCCCCTTTCATAAAATGTTAATTAATGTGTTCTTTTCAGAGTTATCCACAATATATTAAATCCAGAGTTTGGTTTGTAGTACAGTTGCACAATTGTGATTTTTTTTCCACAATGTGACATTTCCTCAAATCCATCATTGTTGGAATAATCAACACAATAATAAGGGCCAGAACGTTCCAGAGCAGCCGGCACATGTTTCACTCCCTTTTTTGGCCCATTCACCTGGGCATTTTTCAAGGTTGAGAAAAGTACATGGAATATAGTGAGTGAAAGCATTGCATTTAAAAATGAGTCAATCTATCACCAAGTGTGAGCACGAAAAATGGAAAGTAAAAAATTGGAAGAAAACCCAAAAAAGAAAAGAAAAGTAAGAAGTAAAAAGGAGAAACACTCAAGTGCTACAGAGACATGGTGTGTGATCTAGTTGATTACCTTCCCTGTTTCAGGAATGAAACAGATTAAAAATCCCAGAGAGAACTGTACAGGCAACTCCATTAGAAAAAAGCAGTATGGGACAAAAGGTACAGGAAAAAAGGTGCTGGCAGTCTATGTATTCCAAGAAAAGCAGTGCCTAGATAGAAAGCAGTATTAGTCAAAAACAGACATAGTTGGCGATGATAGAGGAAACAATGTGATAGCGAAACCCAAATGTTCTGCAGTTGAGGCTAATAGTGAGTAGAAGAATAGAAATGTGCATAAGTGAACTTGTGGAGCTAGGTGTAAGATTTACAACAGAACCAACAGTAAAAAAACGGTTCTTAGATACAAAGAAATTACAATTGTCCAGCTTCCTTATTTAGATTTTCCATAGGAATCAGTTGTAGGCAGGGGCGTAACACAGGCCCCCCGCAGCCCACACGTTGCGGGGGGCCCCGTGCTCCAGGGGGCCCCTCAGCGGAACTAGCTAGCCTCCTCATTAATTAAATGGTGTGTGGCAGTTTAAAACTTTACATAACATTTCTTGTTTTTTTTATTTTTGCTAACCTTCCATTTTAAAGTTAACGTGGCTGTAAGTTGTGTCTGCACTCCTACGCAGAGGGTTTTGCTGCGCCTACTTGGATTGCCTGGTGCCACACATCCTATTAGGCAGCAGTGCGCAGTTGCAGTAAAATTCAATGGTACAGTGGTGGAGGAACTGCTTTCGGTTCAGTTCTGAGCGCCAGTGTTTATAGCCTGCTGCACAGTCTTGAATCTGAGAACAGCACAAATGCTGTGTTGGGATTATCGGCAAATGAAGTAATGAGTGATGACGGGAAATTCAAGTTTCTTTTTCAGGAACGCACCAGTGCCACCTGGAAGCAGAGAGAGCTAAAGTATGAGGCTGGCGCCCCCATGTCCAAATGGCACTTAATTAGCAGTGCACTGTGCTAACCTCAAACCTGAGAGGGTCGTCAACGCTCATGACTGGCAGGGTGTTTAGGTTGAGGCTACCGTCGCACTTCGTAAGCAGTGGGCAGAGCAGAAATTTTATGTGTGTAGTATGAGGGCCTGGACACGCCCCTCTTCTCCATTGGCTGGCCTCGTAAATGCTGGCCAGCCATTGGAGGAGAGGATTCTTCACTCAGTTCAGGGCCCGCCTTGACACGATTCGGGGGCGTTTTTCTCTCTTTTTTTAAGCCCCGCCCCTTTTCTAGTGGTGGGCGTTACACCCTCCCTCTCGCCGAGGTCCCAGTCTGACCTAAACACGCCCCTCAACTTAATACATGGCAAATGGAAGTAGTGTCTTTAGATATTCATGTCCCACCCCAGCTACATTTGAGGAGTCCCTGCTCTTATTATTCCCCATTTGAAGCTCTGGGCCACAGCTGTGCTCTCTAGCCAGGCCATAACAGTGGAAGCAAAGCACTATGGGAGCGTGGGGATTTGCATGACACTTATTCATAGTCGCAAATATATCAACATTATTTCATAACACTGGCATTTACAAGGTCCACGCCTGTGTTACTGGGCAATCGAAGTGAAATCCTACTGGAAGATTACGTGCTGGATTAAAAGGTATGTGTGTGTTTTGCTAACGTAACGTGTGCCTGTCGCCTTTCACACCCGTGCTGATCCATTGCAGGAAGTCACATACACGTGTTGTGCAGTCCAGCGTAGATTTTCGCAAGTGTAGATTTTCGCGTGATAGCATCTGAGCACAAGTGCAGGGAGCGGCTGAGAATGTGAGCCCCCGGGGTGGAATGTCCTGATAGTTTGGGGCAAACTCTGAATGTACACATTTGTGAATTTACTTCTGACTAGGATGGAGGAGACGGAAGCACCCCAAAAATGGACCACCAAAGGGGGAGGGTCGCTCCAGGGTAAAACTAGTTTTCTCAAGGAGAAAAAAAAGGTCAAAGTTAGCCTGTCCCTTTGCACTGCTCGGTAGATTTACGCGTGAGCAAATATATACGTGTATGTTTACTCAACCAAAGATGGAATGCACAGACGATACCCTAGGTGCAGCCGGGTTGAGCCTGACAAGCCTTGAAGTGCAGGTGCGCACCTGACAACCTTTGTGGCGCCTGACTCGACGTCCTGTGAAAACAAGCTGCCCAGGGGTGCTTGGAAGGGGCCAGTGTTTGTTTACAATGAAACCGAAGCAGTGAAACAAGTGTCCTGCTAAAGGCAGCTTTGAAAAAACAATTATTTTTCTTTCCGGCGTTGACTTTATCGGATCGAGTGCAAACACAAACACTAACAGCGAAGGGGCCCTGAACCAGCAGGGGAGGCCGGCACAAAAATACCTGCAGTGCAATATCCACACAATTGTCACAGATTGGCTGGGAGCTGTAGCTTATTTTGGATCTGGGTTCCCAGCTGCCGACTTTGGAACTGGGTAACCAGGTTCGTATCTCGGCGCTGCCTCATCATCCTGTGATTCTGGACAAATCCTTTTTCTCCCTGAGCCCCAAAAAACGAAGTTAATCTGACGTTGTGTGATGTAATTTGGTGTTGATGTAACGCGCTCTAAATTCCTTGGGCGTAAACTGTAAAAAAAAAAAATGAATAATACAGTTAACCCTCCACTTTGTGAATTCCTGAAATGTGTAAATCTATTCTACACCCTTGCAGGGTCGTAAACGCCTAGTTTCAATGTACAAAAACAAATTATTTAAAAGAATAGGTCCAAAACATACCAGAGAGAGTGATCGCTGATTCCACATCGCACATGAATTCAAAGGGCTCCTCATTTTAACCTAGTTCTGTGTTCCTTCTCTTCTCTCTGGGCGTGGTGTTGTCAGTTAGAAGAGATTCACTCATTGAAGTGTGAACTCCTTTTTAGGTTGAGGCTACCGTCGCACTGCGTAAGCAGTGAGCGGAGCCGAAATTTTATGTTGTGTTGTATGGGGGCCTGAAAACGCCCCTCTTCTCCATTGGCTGGCCTCGTAAATGCTGGCCAGCCATTGGAGGAGAGGAGCGTCACTCAGTTCAGGGCCCGCCTTGACGTGATTTGGGGGTGTTTTTCTCTCTTTTTTAAGCCCCGCCCCTTTTCTAGTGGTGGGCGTTACACCCTCCCTCTCGCCCAGGTCCCAGTCTGACCTAAACACGTCCCTCAATACAAAAAATGATGCCCGTTTCTCCGAGCCATTTTTGAATGACCTTGGAGAAACATGGCGGTGTGGAGCGCTCCTCTCTTGCCTACCGAGATCGTAAGGCAAGAGAGGAGCGCTCCACACCACCATATTTCTCCGAGGTCATTCACAAATGGCTCAGAGAAATGCCCATCACTCCTACTTCCTCATGCCGCATCCCTCATTCCTTGGTCCTCATTCCGCATCCCTCACTCCTAGTTCCTCATTCCGCATCCCTCATTCCTTGGTCTTCATTCCACATCCCTCACTCCTAGTTCCTCATTCCGCATCCCTCACTTCTGATTCTTCATTCCACTTCCCTCATTCTTTGGTCCTCATTCTGCATTCCTCACTCCTAGTTGCTCATTCCGCGTCCCTCACTCCTAGTTCCTCATTCCGCATCCCTTATTCCTTGGTCTTCATTCCACATCCCTCACTCCTAGTTCCTCATTCCGCATCCCTAACTTCTGGTCCTTCATTCCACTTCCCTCATTCTTTGGTCCTCATTCTGCATTCCCTCACTCCTAGTTCCTCATTCCGCATCCCTCACTCTTAGTTCCTCATTCCGCATCCCTCACTCCTAGTTCCTCATTCCGCATCCCTCACTCCTAGTTCCTCATTCCGCATCCCTCAGTCCTAGTTTCTTTTGCTTCCATCCTCCTTGGGGTGAGACTGCCTGTTTTTTTTAATGTCAATTTGCCCTGTAGGTGGGGCAGGCGGTTGCAAACTCATAAAGCACCTGGGAATATGTTTCTGTATCTGGGGGGAGCTACCCTTGTTATTTCTTGCCTCTGTTCCCTGCTGCTGTTCGTTTTTTTTCTTGCCTCTGTGTGGCTCTGTGTGTGTGGCTCTGTGTGACTCTGTGTGAGGGTGGCTCTGTCTGTGTGAGGGTGGCTCTGTCTGTGTGAGGGTGGCTCTGTGTGTGTGTGTGGGTGGCTCTGTGTGTGGGTGGCTCTATGT
This sequence comes from Lissotriton vulgaris, assembly GCF_964263255.1. Taxonomy (NCBI): domain Eukaryota; kingdom Metazoa; phylum Chordata; class Amphibia; order Caudata; family Salamandridae; genus Lissotriton; species Lissotriton vulgaris. The sequence goes on along the minus strand of NC_141687.1, from coordinate 1,612,272,321 downwards.
GAATGACTGTGGGTGGCTCTGTGTGGGTGGCTCTGTATGTGTGTGTGGGTGGCTTTGTGTGTGGCTCTGTGTGTGGGTGCAAATGCAATAGGTCTCGCATTTGCGAGATATTAAGCTATTGGCATTGCAAATGACAATGCCATTTATTTATATGTTTTAAAAACAAAAACATAAATAAAAAATGTCATGAGCAATGCCAATAGCTCTAACTTTAACAATGCCGAGACCATTGCATTGTAAATGCTTGTTTTGACTTTATTATCCTGCCAGCCCCCAGGAAGGCATCACTGGTGCTCAGACGGGCCCGCCCGAAAATACCATGGCCCTTATTTATGAGGCCTTGCGTCAGTTTTTCGCCGCTGGTGCGTCACTTTTTGTGACGCACCAGTGGCGTAAAGCATAAGCCTTGTTGCTCCATATTTAAAAAGTGACGCATCTAGGTAGATGCGTCACTTTTTAAACCCCTGCGCCACATTATACCTGCGTCAGGTATAATGTATGCAGAGGGGGCGTTCCCCGCAAAAAGCCTCGTAATAGTGACGCAGTGAAAACTATGAGATTTCACTGCGTCACTTTTAGGATGCTGTTGCGTCAAAATCTTGCGCCTGCCTCACAGCAGGCGTAAGACTGACGCAAGCCCTTTCACATGGGGCTTTCCCCATGTGAAAGGACGCATTGCTGGAGTTGCGTCACTTTTGTGACACACTCCAGCAATGCGTCACTTTTGCGCTTACAGATACGTCAGAAATACTGTGTATCTGTAAGTCCTTGCGACATGATGCGTCATATTATAAATATGACGCATCACTCATGTCGCAAGGAGGACGCACTGAGAAGTGATGCATCGCTGCTTTCACGCAGCGATGCGTCACTTCTCATAAATGAGGCCCCATGCTCTGGGTCCTGTGTCAAAAAAACTGCTGCCAATTAGATCAAGACAATCTTAAGGAGAGCTGCCTGTGGCTCTCTGTTTCCTGCAACCCAGCTTTTAACTCCAGCTGAATCACCGAGGCAAGTCGCACCGACAACAGTGTGAAAAAAAAGTTAGCTGGCGAAGCATTCAGCCTTCAGACCCACTCCAGGCAGTGGTGGATTGGACAGCAGTAGTCAGGTGAGTCAAGCACTCTGACTAGGGTTGTCACATTCCCAAGAGAAGTTTATTTGTTTTATCAAGTCTGCTAAATAGAACTGGAAACAACATCAGATGTATTAATTTGTAACATTCTATTTCTGTGTTTGGTTACTCTAATTAATAGTCATGGATTAGCGCTAGAACACGTTTAAAGTGCTTTCTATTTGCAATACTTCTTTGTAGTATGTTCAGTTAAAGGTTGCAAATATTTACCAGCATTAGGTGAATTTGCTTACTTTTTTACATGCCGGAATAACATATCTGCCCTGAGTTCATTTGATTTCTGCAGCATGTACGACATAAAGTGCAATGGCATGAGGATGTGAAAGGTTTTATAATATTTTCTTTACTTTCATATCTTTTATGCAGACAAATCATTACGTATCAGTATCTTAATTTTCTATTTCAAGTGTTTTGAAGCAGTTTTAAGGTATTTTAGGGTTTCTCGTTGATAAAAAGTGTCTGATATTTGAATATTGATCTCTTTCCATGCACTTCATTGCTTTGTTTTACTTGAGAGAAAATGTCCCCCTAAGTGTCACACGTTTGGCAGTTCACTGGCAACACTCAAAGCCCTTCCATTTATGGTGTTTTTTAGCAGTTTTAAGATCTTCCTAGAGTTTCTTATAAGTCAGTTGGGTGAAATTTCTGATATTTAAATTGTTCGCCGGTCTTTAGTACTTGATTTAGCTTGCACGAAAGTGTCACTCATAGTTGAATGTCACTCATAATTCCATTGAAATTAGGAAAATGTCACACAAGAGCAATCAGAAACCTTGGCAGCTATGCAAAGTGCTTATTTGGATCAAAGTACCGGGTTTGTTTATCTTACGCCTGCATCTTGCAATGCCAGCAGCGATCGGGACCTTGTGGGACTCGAGCATCAGAGGAAGTAGCAGGCCCAGCCGCCCTGAAGATAGAATAGTACTAGTAGGTAAGAAAAAATGTAGTTTGAAAATCTGCTGCTAAAGAGAAATTAAATTAAATACATAATTTACCTACATCAATATCTGCTGACACATAAAACAGACCCCAGTGGAAGTATCGGCTTCCCAATTGAAGAGAAAAACAGTCCGTTTTTCTCACAAATGATGCCAAATTACTTGATGAAATAACGTAGTTTAATTTTAATGTATAAATCAACTAACAATAATTTGATTATTTTTATGTTAGTTACCTATGGGGAAGCATTGATGGGAAACTACAATGCGAGAACTTGGGCCGACCGGACACAACCTTTGCCTCAGAAATTTCTTCTGCAAATCTCACTACATTAAGTTTCTGAAGTGCCCTTTTAAATGCACATATATATATTTCTGAATATGTTAGGTTTGAACCAAGTGTTGTTTAAACACAGAACGATACACAACCACAAGAACTACAATGCAAGTTGGCTGCTGGGGTGCCCAGAAGTCTCCCACGTGCGGACCCCCATTTCAATTTCTTCCATATGGGCTGTCTCTGCTCAGGTGGGTAGGGGGCAGGATATCTTTCCCGATGTGGGTCTCTCGGGCAGTGCTCCTAGCTTGGGGCCTTGGGCTCATGATCTGTGGAAGGTAAAATGCTGCGTTCCTTCCTGCATGTGTGCTTGACTTTCCGTCTAGTGGGTGTGGAGCTTCCCTTGGAGCTGCAATCTTATCGACTTCATCTTCCTTCCTCCAGTTACGGGGTACCTCCCTGCTCTTGTTCCAAGGTGAGTCTTCCCAGTTTCAAACAGTTTGATCGGTCTGGGGTGTATGCTGTCCTTTTTCCTGGTACTGAAGGTTACCGGGAGAGTTTCAGTCAGGGGTATTTTAGCCGGTGTTAGGTCTGTGGTGCTTCTTTTAATGGGTGGAGCTCATTCCATTTAACTTGTATCCTTACAGCAGCTACTACCCCCAAGACGTCCTGGGGTCCTCATGGCTGCGATCGTTTTGCAGGTAGTGTTCCTTCATGTTCCTGTATGTCTGTGTCTTTAGTGGTGTCTGGGGTTCGATATGTGTGTGTGGGGGGGGGGAGGGGTTGAGGCTTTTCCAGTTCCTGGTGCTGCCGTTTGGGTTGTAGGCTGATCAACTGATTTTTGCCATAATGCTGGCTCCACTGATGGCTGTTCTTTTGTCTTTTGTCTTTTTAGTCTTTGCAGGGCAGTTATTTCTATGGGCTCATTCATTGTTAAGTTCTTTTGGGCTTTCTTGCTCAGCAAGTTCTGGACTGTCAGTCTGTTCACCTGTGCAGGGAGTTTCATCCTCTCTGGACTTTTGCCCTTCTCCTCACATGTTTATCAAGGTGTGTTGGTCGTGGGGTCGCTCCTGGGTGGGCCGATTTATGTGCCCTGACATTGCACTTCTTCCCTGCTTTTTTTTCCGGAAGTAGGGAGAATTGGTTTTGAGATTGGATGACCTGATGGTTCCTTGGCCCGTGGGCCTAATGTTTCTTTCCCTCCGTTTCCTTGCTCCTAAGGTTTCTGTTTCCGGTTCGGTGGGGAAGGCTCGGATTGTTCTGGTGGCTCCAGTGGGGCCAGTTCTATTTGATTTCCTCTGTTGATGCAGTCGGTGGTGTGTCTGGTGTGGCGGGTTCCACTTGTTTGCTCTGCCCTGTGGTTTCAAAGTTTCTTGGTGCCCTCTCTGGTGATTTCCAAGTGGGTGTCTTGCGGATTGGTTGTGGTGGCATCATGTGGCAGTGTCTCTCGGCTTCTATCTCCTCTTTTGTGCTAGCGTCCACAGGGTGTCTGCCAGGTATTCGTCTGTTTGACAGGTATTCTTCTGTTTGACACTGGAAGTTGTTTGGGGTTTGGTGTGTTCGAATGAATGTGGTTCCGTTTTCTCTTTCTCTACCTCATTCCTCCACGATGGGCTTTTCAGACTTTCCGGTCCACTTGAAGGGGGTCTGGTGGTTGTTCTGGGACTGTCTCCAGGCTCATAGAGAGTTTGTTCATTCCCTCAGGTGGTGTGCCCCTCCTGTACTTTACTTCTGGTTCTGCAGGATCTTCAGTACACCCAGTTTGTATCTCCATCGTGTATGGGACTGGGCCTTCAGACTTTGCAGCTGTTTTTTTCTGGTGGCGGTAATGTCAGCTCGAAGCAGGGGCATAACACAGGCCCCTGCAGCCCCCGCTGTGTGGGGGTCCCCAAACTCCAGGAGGCCCCCTCAGCATAGCACTTCGGCCAAAGAGCTACTGATACAGTCCGGAGGGTGCCCCTTCACATATCTTGCAGGGGGGGCCCTCAAGTTTCGTTACGCCACTGGTTGTAGGAGTAGGCTGGTTAATTCCATCTGAACAAAAACACAACGGTATGCAGATTGTAAACTATCCATTATAGTAAAGATTATATGCCACTGCTAGTGTGTGAGGGTTCGAGTTCCCATACAGATAATGTATTGAATCAAAGAGACCATGAATTATCAGTTCTTTGATATTCTGATTTAGCAAGCACAGAACAAAGTGAATCAATTTCAAATTTCAAATTTCAAATGCTTTATTCGGTGTATAAAATATAACCATATAGCATACATAAAAACATCATAAGAAAAAAAGAAAAAAATGTGTTATCATAATGGTATTTCACCCAAGAATACATGTGTTACAAACAAGTACAGTGTTATATAATTTCAGTTGTAAAGTGGCGCAGTGCATAGTACCAATACTTATCAGATAGAGATAAAATGGTACATATAGCTTGATTACTAAATTTAGAAACATGTTAAGATTCATAATCTATAATGTTTTCATCAAATAAATATAGTTAGTTGGTTTTGGAAGGATAGCACCAATACATCAATGGTAAACAAAAATTGCTAAAATCATGATCATGACGATATGCATCATAAAATAATGGATTTCCTGTGGGAAACACATTTTAAAATGTAGGAAGCTACATGGAAGCATACCTCTGTGCTACTCAAGTTAAACATTAATTGCAAAGCATCTTTTGGTTCTTCTTATATTAGATTTTAAGAATAAAGGCTTAAGGTACAATTTCCTATAAGGAATATAAAATTTACAGAAAAGCATAAAGTGACAACAACTCTGTCCCATCACATGGGCAGGGCAAAGTGCTACTCCTTTTAATTAGAGGGAAAAAACACTAGATGATGAGCAGTGCCCAGTCTCAACCGAGTCAAAACAAAGCGGTGAGAACTTCTGGTGACAGTTGACAAATATTGTTGAAAACCTTGTACGGTGTTATGTTCGTTATAGAAGACATATGTATGTTGGGGTACATATCTCACGGACCTAACCTTCTTGGCACTTTCCAGAAACAGATTTTTAAACTCCTTTTTTGTCACCTGGATGCCCAATTCTGGGTTCAACAGGGGGTCATGGTTAAAGACTGTCTTAACCCAGAACCGAATGTGCTTAAACCAGGGAATACGCATATTGTTGTCTAGATTTAGACAATCCTTGATGACAGATTGGGTGAATTCAGTTTCTGCTTTAGACCAAATAGATCTCCACAGGGATAGGGGGCGTAATGCTGCCAGGTCTCCAACGTAAGCTAAACCCACTTCCCTGTGCAAACTTTCTATGGAGGCAGACGCCGGGGTACACAATATGCGGTTTAGGAAAAGATTTTCCTGGTGTTGAAGCAGCTTACAGCTACTTTTATTGTGTCCCCAAACGCCGGCCCCATACAATGCAGATGAAAAAAAACCTCATGATGTAAATATGGATCATTTCTTTAATTCTGCGATTCCACAGCTTATTTGCAAATCTAAAGATGCTATTGATGTTCCTCGTCATCTTTAGATTTACAGTCTCCTGTTCGCTAGTCCAGCCCCCGTCCCCAGAGAAGGTTATCCCTAGATAGCAGAATTTTTTGACGGGTACTAACCTAACGTTATCTAGAAGGAAGGTCCTATTGTGTTTTGTCTTTTTCCCACATGCCATGGTGAAAGTTTTACCCTTGTTGATTACCAGATTCCGTGTAGCTATAAAGGCAGAGAAGCTATCAATAAGGTGCTGCAGACCATTTTGGGTGCGCGATAAAAGTACTGCGTCGTCTGCATACAACAGAATTGGTATGGGCTTTCCATCAATTAGTGGTGCATCCACCGCAGTAGTTCTGAGTATCTTGTCTACTTCATTGATAAATAACAAAAACAAAAGTGGTGCTAAAACGCATCCTTGCCTTATGCCTCTATTAACTTTGAAGGAGGGGGTACATTCTCCAGCCATTCCAAAGCGTACCTTGCATGTTAAAATTTCATATAATCTAGCCAGAAAATATATAATGTCTTTCGGTGCTCCCATGCTAATTAAAACAAGCCATAGAATCGAATGTTCGACCAGATCGAAGGCAGAGCTAAGGTCGGCAAAACATAAAAAAAGGTTTCCTTCCTTTACTAAAGTATATTTATTAATAATAAGGTCAAGGTTGACACATTGCTCCATCGTACCAATCCCCCTCCTAAACCCATACTGAATTGGTGATAATATTGATTTCTCTTCTGCCCAGGTTTCCAATCTGGCCAGGAGAACCCTACTTAAAATTTTGATGGAGGAGTCAAGGAGGGAGATGGGTCTATAATTACAGGCCTCGGCCCTAGAGCCTTTTTTGAATAATGGTATTATAATTGATTGACCCCATGTCTGAGGGAGTTCTAGTTCAATGGCAGCATTAAAGAAACGTGTGAGGATGGGTGCCCATAGTAGTTTCTCATCTTTATATAAATCTATTGGCACTCCATCCGGGCCAGGGGCCTTGCCACCACTGCTTTTTTCCAGACCTGCCAAAACCTCTTTCAAAGTAATGGATAGCGCAATGATCGGCCAATGGCCTGTATTATGTAAAATTGATTTCTCCGAATTAAAAACCTTTGAAAAGTGTTCTATCCAGTCTGAACAACCAACATTAGAAGTCACTACAGAGATGTTGTCATTTTTTAAAAAAGGGCAGTTAATTGTCTCCCATAAGAGTTTACTATTTTTTTGGGTTGCTGCCATATCTAATTTTTCCCAAGCCTCGTCTTGTAATTGTTTTTTCCTTATTGCAAGCCTGGTTTTGTATACATGTCGTTTTACCCTGATTAGTTCCATGTCTCTTGGTTTGGTTGACATACAGAGTTTTAATGAGGATAGAGCCTCAGTACAGTCTTTGTCAAACCAACCAGATGGCCTAGATCTGGGTTTACTGTTCTTACCGGTCAGTAATCCCTCTATAGTAATGTGGATCTTATTGATCCTGGGCAGCATATCTGCCGGGTTATACTCGTCTTGGAGACAATAGCTGATATCCTCGCCACATGTATCTTTTAGCTCCACTAACAGTTTATATGGGTTGATTTTTGCCCACTTAATTCTCGGGCCATTTGGTCTGATGGCGATGATTTCTTGGGTCGATTTGCTATATATGTGGGTTTTAGGGCCCCAACCTAATAGAGTTACTAAAATGCTGTTGTGAGCGCTCACAGCTTGTTCCTCTATCCATAGGTCGCAATATGCGGTGCCACTTGATAATAGGATATGATCAATATTAGAGTAATGGTTCCTGCCCTTATATGTTGGGCATCTGATGTCTCCTCTCTTTTTGGAACAGTCCAGAAGCTCTAGATCTAATTTGGCAGCCAGACTATTCAAAGCCAACCCATATTTGTTGTGTGCGAAGTGATTTTGGGTTTGGGTACTTCTGTCTTCTATGTCATAAGTAGTGCCACAGATCCCCTTTTGGGCGTCAGCACATACTTGAAGGTTAAAATCCCCTGCCCAAAGAATAACTGGGCAATCTCTATAATTAATAAGGAGGTTGTCTATTGCAATGTCTAATTCCCGTACCGCTAGATCCCTATTTGTATTAAAGATGTTATTATAGAAGTTAGCAATCATCAAGTCATTTGTTTGTTGATGTTCCAGGTAAATTGTTAAAGCGTGGTTACCAACTTCTATATGTTTACCCAATTTGAAATCAGTGAGCCCGGTGGAAATCAGAGTCAATAAGCCTCCCTTGGCCCTTCCAGCGATCGATTCCTCAGCATTAATACAGAATGATATGTAACCTTCAACAGTTATTGGGTCTCTATACCAGGTCTCTTGGAGACATATTATATCGTGCCCATGTAAAATAAAATCCTTCCAAAATGGAGTATCAAATTTACTATTTATGCCTGCTACATTCCAAGTTATAAAATTCAACCCTGTTCCTGTTACGTATAAGGGTTGGTCCGGTATGGATAACTTGTGGCTATCTATTGGTATAGGTATAGTAGCGGGGGTATACGCGTTCTTGAAAATTTGTGGGGCATATGGCTCTATACCTAGGGTTTTTTCGGGGTTACTGGAGTGTTGATCTTTCCCCAAATTTACGGAGGGGTCCGCAGCCAGAGCTAGATTAATTATGGTAGCTTCAGTATTAGCTGTTTTTTCCTCAGCGGAGTACGAATAACGAGTGTACCCAGCCTGTCCTTCCAGGTTTGCCTCCTCACACCCATCATCTGGGGTTAATATGGTCGTTCCATAGTCGGGGTCCCACCAGGGCAGTTTTTCAGGATTAGTGGTGACAGACGAGTCAACCTTACAGTACCGTCAATCCACTCCCTCTAGATTTGAAAATGGTTTAAACCGGTTCGATAGGGGTAGGTGAAACATAGGCCTGTTGAAAGTGCTCCCTACATGTAACTCCCCTCTATATGCATGGTGGTGATGTGAAAGAGAACCTTGCCTCATACCAGGGTAGAAATAATGGAGATCCAGTGTTTGAATATCCCCCTCTCTACCAAACCTTGGTTCCCTGCGGATAAAATCAACCACCCAGGGATCTTTGAAACTCACAATGACACAGTCGCCATCCAAGTCCTTTGTGGTCCTCCCTACCCAATTTACCCTCCTCACATTAAGAATCTCTGTATTGGAAAGGGGGGGAGCGATCTATTTATATTTAGCCAATAAATGACCTTGTTCTTCAGATCCCTGTGTGTTTCCTTCTTATCACTTCCAATTCCGCGCACTCCTACCATAATGATTGTATAGGGTAGAGCTTCCGGAGGGAGGTTTACATATGGGGCTCGTTGGTGTGTGTATTTGTTATTCTTATCACCTGGTGTTTTAGGCAGATTAATTGCTGTCTGAACACAAGGGACTGGTTGATTCATGGGCGTAGTACCAGGCCTGGTGGCTGTTGAGCTGGTAGGCCCCTTGAAATTGGGATCTGGGATGCCTTTATGTGACGTAGTTGTCACAGGATGGGAGACCACGGCCGTACTGACATTCGAGTTCTTGTTTACTTTTTTAAGATTTTGGGCTGTAGATTGAGTTACAGTGTTTGTGTGTGGGAGCTTTGGCTGTTTTAAGACAGTGGTAATGGCGTCTAGTCTAGATGTATTACCAGTGACTAGTTTTTCTATGAGATCTAGTTTGGAGGTGAGCTGTTTTGTCCTTTCAATTAGGGGTAACATTAATGATCTAACTAGTTTTTCCATTTTCTCCATTAGCCTCGTTTCGCTGTACCCTTGACTGAGTAGAGGAGGATTAGCTTTAACTACTAAAGGTGAAGGAGGAAGCAGTGCAGGCTCATGGGGGACCCTTTGCACTTTTTTCCGTCTTTTGGCTGGCGCCTTCTTTGGTGGGGTGGTGTTTCTTTTTCTTTTACCAGGTTGGTCGGTAATATTGGAGGTACCAGTGGCAATAGTTTCTGGGGGGTCTATAATTATTTGCGCGGGGATTGTAGGTGGAGAAAACAATAATGCTGGAGAGTTGGCTATACCAATACTATTACCAATACTATTTTTGGTGTTATTATGGGTATTGGCATTAGCAAGTACTGAAGTAGCAGACCGGGGTAATTGTGATGATAAAACAGATAAAGCAGGTGAGATGGATAGTGTGGGGGAGGGAACATGAGAAGCATGGGAGGTCAAACTAATGGGTGTGGAATTCATTAAGGAACACGTCTCAATGCCATCGTTATCCTCTGGAGAATGGCTAGAGACAGGGCTTAGGGTAACTAATGGAGTTGTGCTTGGTATAAGTTCAGGTGTCACAGAAGTAGCTATCTTACCAAGCGAAGAGCGCTTCCCGGTTAAAAGATCCAGCGGCAGACGCTTCTCCACTAAAGCTATTTCTTTCTCAATAACCACCTTGGCACGTGTCAGGAATTGGTCAATGGTGCCAGTAGCAACCCCCCCCAGTGGATGTAATAGTGACCTTGCGGTCCTTCCTGAGTGTCCGTCCCATAGTTCAACAACAGAAATCTTTGGTAGTTCACGGGACAGTTTGTTTGTATAACAAAAGAATGTATACCGGTATGTACAGTCCACAGTCCAATATCCGACTCGTCAAGGTGATAGCCCGGCCCGGCCTCCTCTGGCCTCTGAGGGCCTAAGAGGGCCCGCCCTTTGCCCGGGCTTCGCCCGGCGTCCCGCGAAGCTGGAATTGCACTGTATTAATAGCGCAGCGGGTGCCTTGTGATGAGGTTTGGCGGCTCCTGCCGCTCGGCCCCCTGGATAATGCAGTCCTCCACTCGGCGGCCGCTGTTGGAAATAGCGGCGGCGGGAGGACTGCAACGATGGTTAAATGGGGTCAAGCACTGCTCCGCTCAGGAAACGAGGAACAGCACATAAAGATTATCGGATCCCAGGAAACAAACGCGTGAATCAATTTATATATATTAAAGCAAAATTTCCAGATGAGGATGTGTTCAGGAGCAATATGGGGGCAAGTGTATACATAGACTGTTTCTTAAACATGCTCGTCAGCAATATGCATCCAGGCTTGGTTCTACCATGACCTCAATTAATATGAAATAGAATGTTAAAGCCAAGTGTCATTGCAGGCATATTCCAAGTTACTACTAGGTGGAAGGTTAATTAATGCTGGGCTGATACTAAAACACCTAGCGCCCTGGTACTATTAGATCTCTCCGCGGCGTTTGACACCGTGTGTCATGAACAACTTCTGTCGCGGTTGAGGTCTTTTGGTATCAGAGGTACAGCCCTGGCATGGCTTGCATCATTCCTGCAGGGCAGGACACAAAGAGTCCAACTGGGGGACATGCTTTCCACCTCCGCGCCTATCACCTGCGGGGTCCCACAGGGTTCTGCTTTGTCGCCCCTGCTCTTTAACATCTACTTGCAGCCTTTGATTGCTCTCCTGAATAGGATGGACTGCCTAGTCTATAACTACGCTGATGACACCCAGATCATCATCCGGCTTGAGGAAGGGCCAGGAGCGTCTACCAGGCTACAGGACATACTTAAAGCCACGGTTAATTGGATGTCTAAAAACTCCTTAAAAATTAACCCGGAGAAGACGGAAGTGTTGCCCATTTCCATCACGGGCAACCCCTGGAACGAGAGTTTCTGGCCGGTAGAGCTGGGTGTACCACCGAAACCAGCGGTAGCAGTCAAAAGTTTGGGTCTGCACCTGGATGGGAAACTATCCATGGAAAAACAGGTTACGTCTGTAGTAGGAACCTGCATTGGTTTAATGCGGCAACTGAGGAAAATATCGGCACTGCTATCGTTCTCTACCCTGAAACAGGTGGTTTCAGCGACCATCTTGGCCAGATTGGACTATGGAAACTCCCTGTACATAGGGCTACCCCAGCGGCTGCTGGATAAGCTACAGGGGGTTATGAACGACGCGGCCAGGTTGATCTATAAGAAACCAAGGATGACTCACTCATCCCCGCTGATGCAGGAGCTTCATTGGCTCCCAATTCGGCAGAGAGTAGTTTTCAAGGGACTGTGTATAGTGCATAAAACGCTGTACGGAAATGCACCAAAATACCTTAAGTCCAGAATTTCACTCTATACACCGAGCAGGACTTTACGCTCTTCGGATGCTACTCTTCTATCCCAACCCCGATTTAAACTGGCCACGGTAGGGGGACGTGCTTTCTCTAAAACACTCCCGGCTCTGTGGAATAAACTGACCCCAGATTTAAGGAAGGAGCGCAATTTGTTAACTTTTAGGAAAAAATTAAAAACTGTCTTATTCAAACAGGCATGGAGCAGTAACTAAGCGCCTTTCAAGATCAAGTAAGATGCTCAGCCCTACTAGTTAATTTGGACAACCAGCGCTTAGAGGCCCCGGTGGCTATAACGCGCGATACAAATCAAATAAATAAATAAATAAATAAATAATGAATGACCACAGTGTCTTGAGAGGAGGAAGACAGGGCGCCGAATGGCTACAATTCTCAGTTGCATTTGTAAAATATTAAGTGCAGGTGCTCAAATTTTTTTGGGAGGCCATACCCACTCCCCCGGCTCCTCCCACTTCCTCCAGTGGCTCCACCCACTCAATTTATTGGCTCCACCCATACCCATAAGCCTCAAACATCAGCGCTAACTCCTTACTTCTTGAGTTCTGCAAGAAGCTGCAGCCCTGGCTCAACACATTAGTACCTCGGGGGCCTCACACCTACATACCTGCCCAAGCAACTGGATACCATCTTGAGTGATTAGTTCGCTATACAAATCAATATTACATAACATAATATAACATATAGGAAACCTATGACAACAACTTAAAAATGAACTCAAATTTGAAAATGTGTGTAAATCTCAAAATGCAGCTTTAGGAAAGGTCATTTGAGTACTTGAAGCCGTTTTGCAAAATAAAGAGAATGTACTTGCACTGCGTGTTAGGCTCCTGCCCAACCCACCCACTGCAGGAACGTGGCGAGTCCCAACCACTTTCCCGACTCACCGGTCACTCACTAGATGGCACAAATGAGTTAACCGTTGAACCAGAAAAGGGGGTGGAAATAAAGGCTCCAAACCTTCCACCCCTGTAGAACGGAGATTCAAGCAACACCCTCCTCCTCGCTTCCGCACCTGCATAGACAGGGAAACAAAAAGGTATAGCACACAATAATATTCAGTCCCCGATCCTGACACAGCAACAAAAGACCATATCCAGCAGTTCACCACCCTGACACTTACCAGTAACAAATGCAGGTTTTGTTTCGAGGGGATTATCTGTTAACCCCATGACAGGTATAACGGGTGTTTAAGGTTTGGGCGAGACGGGATTTCACAGGGTAAAAAACATGCAAAAGGAACGTGCATGAACAAAAAACCCCTGTATTTCAAAAAGGGAGGTGAAAGGGGAAAACCAAAAACAGTGAGAAACGATACTACTCGTCTCTCGAGTGAATGAGTGAAAAATAGTCCCAGCCGGGATATGGCTCAAAACGTCAGATCCGCCCTAAACGAGGTGGATAGTTTCCACAAGACTTGTAGAAAGGACGAACGCCTAGCGCCCGTACTAGAAGAGCTACAAAGTCATAAGTAAAAAAGGAAACAAAGAAAAAGACACTAAAACAGTGTCTGACAAACAGGAGCCCCTGGATGTCGTTGGATATCTCTAACAAGAGACGGGGGGGAATTGGGACACAAGTACGCTAACTAACTCTCTACGGGAACACTGGGCGGGTAACAACAAAGGAGCAGAAGGGACGGAACAGGGAATTCACCACACCGGGAATCAAGGTAAGGGATGCAGGAAAAGGGCAAGTTTTCCAAAGTTCCTCACGAGCCCGTGAGGAACGGCAACAACCAACAGCTTCACAGGAACCAAACGTAGCAGAAACCCACAGGTTTGCAATAACAAGCAACGACACTATGGTAGGACTCCCTTTTATACTGCTGGCGTGTCATGTGATGGTGAAAGCCATGGTCAGCAAAAGAGGACTGGGGACCAAATCCTAACACTGCGCGGTTCAAAAGAAAGGAAGGGATGAAGGAAGGAATACATTAAACAAGGCAGCAACAAATGCAGGCGCGAAGGGGAGTACTGGAGTGAGGAAACAAATAAGTCATGGATGAAAGAAGGAAAAATAAGAAAAGAAAGTGAAAGCAAGAAATTAAGGAATAGTGCAAGAAAAGAAGTGAACGTTGTGTAATGGATAAATAGAAAGAAGAAAGGAAGGAGGAAGAGCAGCAGAAGGAAGGTTTGAGGATAAGAAAGGAAGAAATGAAAGAATGAGGTGAAGGAAGGAGAAAGGAAACAAAGAAAGCAGGGAATAAATGGAGGAAAAGTACACCAAGGGAGGAAGGGTGGGGAATGAATGAGGATGTATGGAAGCAAGAATGGAAAGAAGAAAGGAGGTATGGCTGGAGGGGGGGGGAGGAAGAGAAAAAGGAAAAAGATGGGACGAAGGAAAGAAAGGAGGTCAAGGGAATGTATGCAAGTTTGAAAGGTATTGGATGAAGCAGGTACAGAGGGAATAATGACAGTATAATATTGCAAAGAAATTGAAAAACAAAAGATTAAAATACATTTGTGTCCTTAACACATCATGTATGTTTGTAAAGCACATATGCACCAGATGGGGCCTTGACACCAAATTCAAAATGTTGCTATCCTGCTCAATGGCACTCATTTTATCGACTCCAGAAAGATGAAAGACTGAGTGACCACACCAAGATTTAAATGTATGACCCTGAGATCAAACACAGATTCCTGGAGTGGATATAAAGATATGTACAAGAAGGAAAAACATAAAAGGGAAAGGATGGAAGAACGAGAGGTCTGACGGCAAGGATAAATACAAAGATACATAGGTAGACAAAGAATGTGAAAAGAAGTGGGGAAAGCAAGATTGGAGTGAAAAATGATCAGAATGAAGAGTGGAAAGAGGAGAAAAGCAAGGGAAGAAGAGCAGACAGCAGGGAGCGCATGAAAGGAGAGTGTAAATGAAAGATGGAAAGGTGTCAAATGAAAATCAGTTAATGAGGGGAGACGGCCATTAAGAGGAAACGTGGACGTAGGGTAGAAAGTGAAGGTAAAATGGAGAGAAGCAAAGGAGTGAGTTATGAATAGGGGAAGAAAAGCAGATACTGAGGGACAGCCCCTTCTTCCCTTGCCCCCTCCACAGTTCTGGTGTAGCTTTCCTGTGACTCTGCTCCGACCACTAGGAGTGGACTTAGAAATATGGAGTTATGTGCTTCTCGCATTTTGGACTGAACTTTAAAGAAGGAGCATAGAGAGTGGGTGATCTTTATACGTTCTGTTGATTTACTTACTTCCTTTCCTCCAGAAATCCCTAGATTTATAATTATCACCAGACTCGTTGGGAGGGGGCAGTTACCAAACCCTGCGGGTTTGAGATGGAATCTCTGTAAGCGTTTCCTTTCAGAGTTTGCCTTACTCTGTTCCACAAATGTTTTGAAAAGAAGGGGGGACCTGGGTTGGCTCTACCCAACTCGAGACCCTAGGCTTTCTTGTGAGACACCACCGGCATAAATTAAGCACTGGGAGGACGCAAGTAAATTGGCAGTGCTCTGGGGAGGGGCAGACACAGATGGACAAGGAAACCCTTTGAATAAGAAGCAGGCAAAAGAGAATGGCAGGAGATCCAATCAGTTGTAATCAATGTGAGGGATCTAAGCTAATGTATGGTCTTAGAAACCCCACAATATGCCATACATCAGCGCATCCACTGTCTTGGAGGCTCTACCTACCACGGAGCAGGACACAGACCTGGAGGCATAAAAACATACAATGAAGCTGACGCATGGTCTGATAGATAAGAAGACAGGCTAACACATATACAGAGAGACCACTGGATGTACGGAGAGCTAATATGGGCCCTTACTTATTTATACGTTTTTGGAAATTATTATTATAAAGCAAACTCTGAAAGAATGACAGACCAGCCCACTTAGTAAAGAGTGTGAAGGAATTCAATTACAGAGGTCTTAATCTCAAAATTATAAACTGTGGTCCTTTTTCTGGCAGCCTCTGCTCTCCTTAATTAAGTGAAATGCATTAATTTAGTGTTGCTCGCTGAATCTCAAAAAAGCGTCTTCTCTCAGGTGTGCCACGTTAAAAAGTCATATGCAATTGCTGAGTCATGCCATACATTGCAGAGTAGTTAGTGAATACCCTTTAACATGCAAGTTTATGGGTGTGCACAGCCTCATGGGGCATTCCAAACCAGGAAGTAGCGCTTCCTGCCTACTTCTAGTCGCTGTATGCAGTGCTGTGGAAAGGTGGCAAAGTGAGAACCTTCCAAGAATCCAGACCCAGATATAACAGGAGCCACAGCATAATGAAAGAGGCTGTTAAACTGATATAATGGGAATGCTGCCCTAATCGGTCTACTCACTGCATGGCACTAAAATAGTAAAGTAATTTGGAAGTATCTTATTCCTTGCACAAGAAGATATTGTATACGACTCCCCATCCCTGAAACGTTTGGTTAAAAGTGGGAACGGGGTGGGGTGGGATTGTTTAAATTCCATCTGGTTACTGCCTTTGTTGGGCGAAATGTCCTCTACCTGGTATTCCTTGCTTAGTAACGCAATTTTATTAATTAGTCAAAATATTATAATGAGTTAGACAGAACTCTGGGCAAACAAATACCAGGTCAAATATACATATGTCATTGAGTCACGAGTGTCAGTGTGCCCACAACAACTCTAAATAGCAGGGAGCATCATAAAATACAAAATATTAGATAGAACACCTAACATACTTCCAGCACTCCACAGATGTACCACGTAGATGTATATTACTGTGCCCACAACAGCGCTTGCCCACACCATCAGGACCCACCAACATACAACAGAATGTGTGTAAACAGAGCTCCTTAACTCCACACAACACAACCCACGAAAGCCATCAGTTGGCTATCCAAGTTCACAAACAGCACCCACCACATCAAATTAATACACTCATATGCAAACTTGTATGATAACAAACAAACCAGATCACCAGTTGGCGCATAAGCATGGTAGATAGACCTCCGGCCACACCCAGGAAACGGACCACACATATCATTATCAACAATCAAACATTGTCATACTGACTGCACAAATCACTTGGCATGAGCATTGAAAATTCCAGTCTGCCATGAAATCCTTTAAAAGAAGGTGACAAGACACCGTTCGCAGTGGGGTTTTTAAGGCAATACCCCTAACAGCCCGATGCAAAATAATTAATTATAACATAAAATAACAAAACAGATTACTTGATTATGACTTATTTGGAATTAAAAAAAAAACAAAAATCGAACACA
The DNA here is from genome assembly GCF_964263255.1 of Lissotriton vulgaris. Taxonomy (NCBI): domain Eukaryota; kingdom Metazoa; phylum Chordata; class Amphibia; order Caudata; family Salamandridae; genus Lissotriton; species Lissotriton vulgaris. Next base: position 1,612,255,248 of record NC_141687.1, on the reverse strand, counting down.
GTCCTTACACAAACAAACCTTGTATTCACAGATGATATTTACACATACATTTTTATCAAATCGATACATTAACAGTTAAATATAAATATGCGCGCACTTAGACCTTTCCTCCGGCTCTGTCGCCGCCTGCCTCTCGCTTCCCCTGCCCATTCTCTTACTAGGTGTCTGTACATTTCTGTTCCAGCTAGTGTTCTTTCCTCACACTCTCTCGCTCTCTGTGCTTCACTTTCCTCCGGTTTTCTTTGCGCTTCTTTTCTCTTCTCTCTCGTCCCCATTTTTCTCCTAATTTTCATTATCGTCTCCACTCCTGCCACCTCTTCTTCCCTTCTAGCACCCCGTCCCTTCCTGGAAGGTCTCTGCACCTCGCTCTGCTGTGCTAGCATGTCCCGTTACTCTGCCCTTCCCAAAGTTATGGTCTAGAAACAGGAACAAGTAAGAGTCCCCCGCGCCCCTCTCACCCCACTCCCTGTTACACAAACCCCAGCACACACCCCACAAACACACACAGAGAGCACGGGGGACTGACATATCAGCCACGTGGAGGTATGAGTGGGTTCAGTGGTTGCTACCAATTGGGTTGCATTCCGTTATGTATGATTAATAGCCGCATTTTACATAATACGGAGAGACATCAACCATGTGTAAGTTAAAATCAGGCCTTATTCGACAAGGAAGGCATGGGACGAACTAGTCTTACGGAATCACAGGTTTAATCCCTGAGCTGTGTCTCCACCAGTACAACTTTGGAAGGAAAGAAAATAATTCATTAACACAGTACATGAAAGGGGAGGAGGCACTCAACTTTTCTTTACAACCCAGTTGCAACCCCTGCTGCTTTGTTGGCGACCCCTGGCTGGCAGCTGATCACATTTCTTGATTCGGCCTGTTTGTTTCTGCGTTTCTCCTGAGTGTCAGCTCGGCACTTGTGCACTCACACTCACTTTCTAGTCTTCCTTTAGAAGAGGTTGTGCTGGGCAGTGAGGAGCAGAGGCTGCACAGCTCTCTTTGGAGTACATGTGAGTGTGTGGGCACGTTGAGCACAGGTGTGCGTAGGCACGTTGAGCACAGTTGTGCGTGGGCACGTTGAGCTGCGTTGCTGACAATAGTACACCTCCCATTGTGTAATCATCGGATGGGAGACTCTACTAGCCTTAGTTGGAACTACAGTGGTGTGTCCTCGGTACACGTCTGCCATGTCGATGTGAGCTGCCCAGCATTAGATTTACTTTTTAAAGAGCAGGTATGCACAGGGAAGAAGCAGTGAGGCCCAGCTCGCAGCTACATTCAAAATAGACTGTAACCGAAGCCGATTTCACATGTAACACAGAATTCATACTTTGCAGCATCCCTTTTCCATCTTTCTAAAATCTTTACGGAAAGCCTACAACTACTTACTCGGATTCCATTCCTCAACAATGCTACATTTGCTATAATCAAAAATGTTATTTTTCTTTAAGTGTATCTCCAGGTACAAAATATTTACTGCCTTCAAATGTATATACTTCAAAGGGCTTCTGTTCTTCATTTTGGTGTCTCTTGGTTATCTTAGTCAGGCTTTTCTATCGTTCTCTGATGTTTTATATTCAATAGAATATCGAGTAGGCTGTCTACATTACATGCATTTACAATAGAGAGCTCTCATGGCAAAACAGTACCTTACAACACTGTTTCTCAGAAAAAAATGCAGCTCATTGTTTGATTATGAAATACTACTCTATGAATGACATTGTACTTTTCCGGAAAACATTTAGGGGCTTATTTATGAGCCCCTGTATCACTTTTGCGCCTCTGTTGCATCACTTTTTGTGACACTGTGGCGGCGTAAAAAATGCAACACGTTGCACCCTGTTTACAAAATGATGAATCTGAGTAGATGCGTCAGTTTGTAAAACGATGCGCTACATTATACCTGCGTTTGGTATAATGTATGCAAGGTAGGCGTTCCACTGCGAAAAGCTTCGAGAAGTGGGCGCAGTGAAATCTATAATATTTCTCTGCGCCACTTCTAAGACGCTATAGCATCAATATCTTATGCCTGCCTCACAGCAGGCGTAAGACTGACGCAGGCCCAAGCCCCATGTGAAAGGACACATTGCTGGAGTTGAGCATGTTTTCAGACACATCCCAGCAATGCCTCCCTTTTGCTCTGACAGATACGTCAGTAATACTGACGTATTTGTCATTCCTTGCGACATGATGCGTCATACAGTAAATATGACGCATCCATCATGCCGCAAGGAGGGCGCAGTAAAAACTGTTGCAGCGCTGTTTTCATGCAGCAATGCAACAGTTTTCATGAAAAAGGCCCTTAAAACTTAGAAAAGAACTAAAATCACCATTTCCACTTTTCAACATTAGCATATTCAGTGAAAGCCTGTCATGATACAGGGTGCGTGAATTGTGTGCACCTATTTGAAGCTTTGCCACTAGGTGGCCTGTAAGTGCTGTAACGGAAGTCTCACCAGTGACATTACAGTTATTGCCACATGTCTGTTGCTAAAAAGCATTGAAAGTAGCAGGCAGCATGGCCGCCACTCAAAAGTACCTTTTATATCGCAGTCATAACTGTGATAGACTGCCCTAATTACATGCACTGCAATTTGTAAGATGTACAGTAAAATCTGCACCAGGGGATTAACCCGCTGAGCAATCCCATGAACGTACGCTCAACTCATTGTTGGTACTTTCTCAAGTACAGAATGATAGCCTTACCCATCTGGGATTCAGATTTGTAATTTCTCTAATGTCAAGTGAACTACTAGAAATGCACATTGGAAAACTGCGCCCCCTGGAAGAGCTAATTTTAATGGAACTGAGCCTACAAAAGGAGCTTTACCCATCCCCCCCTCCCTTACACACAACCACTAGTGCAATTATTATTAGGGGATTGAGTTAGCCAGCGCGCAATAGGCAGGAGAACACAGATGTTAGCCTACGAAAGAGATGGCTTTATGCTTCATCGCTCTGAGAGGATGAAGCATGTGCATGGCATGGCTTGCACCGCATGCAGCTCCACTTATAATATAGTCTTCTATTTTTAATTTAAGCATTAACATTAATTATTCTTCAGGCTTTTAATGTATGAAAAAATTAAAGACACAAACTTGGATGAAAAACTGTAGAACGAAAGAGACACCCATCTAGCAGCTACATTGCACAATGTGAAACTAGGAAAATAGGCATCAGTGCTGGCTGATCACTTGATGAAGTTGTGTGATTTTAGCCAATAACTTATTTCACTGTGCCTCGTGTTCCCTTATCACCACGTTGAAACAACCTTCAAATAGAAAGGCTCAGCATGCCCTGTGCAAAAACCTTTCTTGTAATAGACTTTAATATTGCTGCATCTATAAAAACTGCTTAGGCTGAATGTTAAGTCAAATGTTAGGGCACGGGTGACAGCAGGCTCACTACTGGCATCTTCACCACGGCAGTGACGAAAGGGACATTCATTCTTTTAAAGTACACTTGTGATGAGCATTCTATGCCCTTTGAGTTTTCCATTATACAGCACATAATACCAAAGGGCACTTGTGGTGACCCTTCAATGCCAATTGAGCTTCCCATTAGACCACGCATTTTTGGGTGACTTGGCTTTTCTTTCATTTTTGTACACTATTTAAAATAATCTTACCTGATGATGCATTATTTCAGCCCTGAATCTGAAGAAATTGTTTGGTACTGGCACTGTTAGTGGGAGAATTCCAATAGGATGTGTAAAAAAGTATGTTTTCGTACAAGAGTATTTCATTTGTATCTGCTAGAGATTGTCCTACCAGTTTGTTTGGCCTAACTAGGTGAATGTCAGATACGTCACTTCCAGTGATGGCATCAGGGTAAAGGTCATGTGATGTCGCTTCCTGTGATGTCATTGGCGGAAGTATCAAATATCACAGGATATCACTTCCTGTGATGTCATGAGGTTAAAGGTCTTGTGATGCTTCTACCTATGACCTCATCTGGTAATTAAAGCGCATTCGACATCACGTCCGCCAACTCTGGCAGTTTAGTGAATCAATGTCCATAAAATTGCTTCTTCTTCAGTTTAAGTCAATGAGGAAAATACATTTCCCTGTTTCTGTTCTCAAAATATCCCACTTTCCCCTGTTAGAATGTTGGCATGTATGCTTCAATGACACCCAAAAGAAATGTGGTCTTATTTGCCTTCCTCCTTTAGATGCCTTCTTTTCTCTTGCTCATCTCCATAGCAGGGAACAGAGGGGTTTGAAGCGGGGTTGGGCGTTGCAGGGGGTATTTTTGTGGCATGATGGCAGCCATAAATGCCAATGTTTGGAAGCCACCTTTCCTAGGTCATGAGCAGGGAGATGTGAGTTCGCACATAGGGAAAGAGGCTCAGAAGGCTCCTGTACATTGCTAAATTTAATTTCTTGTGTTATGTTAATACTATTTATTAAGCAGGCGTAGGCTGAAGACTTTTTATAATACATTAGATTTCAGACAAAGGAGAACTCTAGCAAGGCACCCCACTCCCCGTAATTTCCAACTGAGCTGCAATGTGAGATTACAGTACTGCTCACCTCATTGAAATTGTATGTGGAGCATAGCCGTGGTGTCAGCTTGCTTAGCGCATTTATAATACATGAATTTCTCACAAAAGCATCTTCCTTTCATATCCCTCCTCATTGTGAGCAAAAGTAAACAGTCAGCTGCAGTTTGAACTTGGCCTTTAAATGTTTAGAACCCCTTTGTGTCCATTGAATAGATTAGAGCAGGAAGATGGGCATATCAGCTGACATTTAGGGCCATATGTATCAAGCCTTTTGCGATTCGTTAAGGCCGAAGTTCGCAGAATTTCGGCCTTAGCGAATCGCAAACGGCCTTTTTACCGATTTTTGAATGTATGAAAAATTAGCAAAATAAGGAATCGCAAAATATTGTGATTCCTTATTTTGCTTAAGCATTTAACCCTTTCGATGCTCATGACGAGCTCAGCTCGTCATGATGCACGGTTGAGCTGTGCTGATGACGAGCTGAGCTCGTCATGATCAATGGACCTGACGATAAGTCAGCATAGGAGGGGAAAACACCTAGCAGCCAAGGTGTTAAGGAATCGCAATTTTGAGAGTCCTTAAATGCTATGTATGAAGCTTTTTAAAATTGCGATTTCAGGTTTAGAAATCGCAAATTACCACCAACTTGTAGTTGGTGGTAATTTGCGATTTGTTGTAAATATGCCCAATTGTGCATTTTTTAGGGTGGCATATGACGCACATACATGCCCATTGGGCATGTATGTGCACCATATGCACACACATGTAATTTACAGGGGTGCAGCAGGGTGTCCTTGAGACACCCCTGCACCCTTGAAATAATTCTCAAATTGCGATTAGCAAATTGCGAATTCGCAAATTGAGAATTATTTCACAGTCATTTCTATGGGCCTCCTTGCCCATAGAAATGAATGGGAAAATATTCCTTATTTTGCAAATTCGCATATTGCGAATTCGCAAATAAGGAATAATTGGAAATCGCTAAAAAATACAGATTTTGTTCATACATACCATTTAGCGATTTCTAAATAGCGATTCCTTAAAATTCGCTATTTAGAAATCGCAAATGGTGTTGATGATACATATGGCCCTTAGATTCGAGGGTGTAAGCAGCAGTACGCCACAAGACTCTGATCGACGTGGCTCACATGACGGATTCTGCCCCAGAGCTACCAGCCTCATAAGGCATTTACCCGACATGCAACTGCCCCAGTTCCTTTTGCCTGTTAGTGGCACCCACTTACTGTGTGATTTGCTATCCATCCCATTGCCACACCAATCTTATAGGGACACTGGCTTGACTGTATTTTGTTGGAATGCCATAATCCTTGTTCTGACTAATGGACACACTCCAAAGAAATCTCTTCCAATTATTTTATATAATCCTATTTTAATTGCTCAACACTGCATTCTTACAATTATTTCTTGAAGAAACGTAATACTGCTCCAAATGCAAACATAGAGTTTAGAACATTTTGCAGTATTTCATTCATTCACCAGGAGCTATTTTCAGTTATGTCAAAAGAAAACTGAAACACAATATACATTTGTTATCAATTGTTTGGTTAACACCAAGTCTAAATTACTATCTCCAACATCTCACGAGTCATTTGAGCCTTTCGTCCCTACCCCATAGTGCATAGCTAGGAAAATCCTGCCTATTCTTTAATAGATTTTTTTCTGAATCTCTCTTTTAGGTGTTTGATACAGTAATAGTTATTGGAGTGTTTTTTCCACCGTTTTCGGTTATGGTCCTGGAAGGCTTAAATCACATGAATGCAAGTTTCACTTCAGTTAAGAGTCTTTTCATTATGTCTATTGTAGTTTCATTCATCTCATATTTTTAGGATGTCTCATATTACGTTTCCCATTTTATAAAAAAACAAACACAATTTTGTATTTAATTAAGATAATCAATCCACAACGTTTCTAATAAATGTATAATTTATGTTCCTTCCACGCCTGGGTCACAGTGTGTTTCTGTAGTTGTAAATTTCTTGCAAAGCCGATCTTGCATTTTTGTGACAAACGTTTGTCTTATGCTCATTAAATGTGACTCCTAATTTCCTCATTGTTTTTCCCACCTTCCTTTTTCCCCCAGGACACTCCAATGGGTAAAGTATCTGATCCGATTCGCACTTTTAGTACTAATGTGGTGTTAATATGTGGCCTGTCCTTGGATGTGACCTTTTGTTATTTCATATGTTATAATGTATACATAGATATTGGAAAGGGGCGACCACTCGGTCCCCCCGAACGTATGGTCGGGTGCCTCGATCCCCCCGGGAAGCCATTTTGGGCGGGAGGCGTGTCACGGCTGGTATGCCCGAAGCGGCGTAGCCGGGGCGCGCCTTTTCCCGCCCAAGAGGGGCTGTCCTAGACACCTACACCGTTGGCCACGCCCTGTAGGCGGTCGGAGGAGGGTCCACGCCCTCCCGGAGAAGAATAAATGGTGCAGCAATCCAAAGAAGCATCCTCTTGTTCCTGTGCTTGGAAGCTGCACCTCCTCGTTGCACGTGAGCCCTTGACGGAACAAGAGCCAATTTTGAAGAATTTAATTTTTGGGTTTCTTTTTTCCGCGAGTTCGAAGCTTTTGGACCTAGACGATGCCTGGCAAGAAGGTCGGAAAGAGAGTTGGAACCGACCAGATGCTTCGCATGCTGATGAAGGACATGGCGGACATGAAGAAGCAGATGGCGGCAATGAATGGTGCGGGTGGACCAAAGAGAGTCATCGGACCAGCATTGCCGGGAGTAGTCCCTAACGGGAGAGGTAGAAGAGCCAAGAAGGGGGCATCGGGTGGGGAGGCCCGGTTCCCGAAACACCTCCGGCGAACCCGGTCACCCCGACCGAGGCCCCAGTTCCGGTCCCGAACGCGGGACAACCAATCCCTGTGGTGGTCACTCCTGTGAACGGGGATGATATGCCTCCTGAGCTGGCTGCCCAGTTGGCGGCATGGTTGGGCAGAGAAAATGAGGGGGCCACGGCGGATGAAGCCAGGTCGATAATGAAACAGTTGCGGCAATCGAATGATGCTGCGAAGGCACCGTGTCCTCTTGTTTCCCCGCAGGCTCCCGTGGAACAACCAGTATCGGGCGTGGGTTCGGCAGCAACAACGGTCACAGCCACCGGTACAGGTAAGCAGCCACTGCCGTTGGCGGGGGAGGGATCGGTCCCCTCGAGGAGGGAAAAAGTCGTTCAACATATCCCGATTGATGTGAAGGAAAGGATTTGGGTGGATAAATATGTGAACATGTTTTCCTTGTTGACCGATCACTATGAGATTGAGCATGTAAAAAACCAGAAAGAGTTCTTGCATCCTAGTGTTTGGCGCGCAAAGATGGCGGGTTTCAGAGTAGATGAAACGATCGCCAATTGGGCCAGAGCGTTTGGAATGTTCACGGCAATTATGGGGGAACGTAGGCCTGAATTATTGGTGGAATTGCCTGTTTATCAGACACGTATCATGGAATTTTATGAAACATATGGGGGTAATCAATGGTGTTGTTATGATAGCATATTTCATAAGTCCAAGGAGCACGACTCATCTCTGACGTGGGATTGTTTCGACTCCATTTCCTGGCAGAAAATTGAGAGGTCGAGCCCGGCGAAGTCGCCATCTTTAGGCGGGAACGGGGTTGAGCCTTCCCGCCATTTGTCGGGGGCGCCCTTTCGGGCGGGTACAAACAGTGATCAGAACACAAAGAATAATGGCAACCCGGGTAAGAAAGGGGTCTGCTGGAGCTTTAACAGAGGCAAGTGTTCTAGGCCACAGGGATCTTGCAGGTTCAGGCATGAGTGTGCAGGGTGCGGACAGTCCTCGCACCCCGAGAGTACGTGCAGAGCCAAGACTGGTGATACGGGAGATAGGGGAGGCGCCAAACAGGTCTGAAATAGACCGAGGGGCGCCATTACCTACCCCTGTTGATATCTTGGCACTGATCCCTTGGCTGAATGAATACCCTGATCATATCTCCGCCGGGGTGTTGCGAGATGGTTTCTCATACGGTTTCCGCATCCCGGCGGGGGATTTTCGGGGGGAAGCACAATGTGAGAACCAACTATCGGTTCAGCAGAATACGGCGGTGGTGCAGGCAAAGATTGGGAAAGAAGTGGCCCGAGGTCGGGTTGCTGGACCATATGACATACCACCAGTTGGCAATTTTGTTTGTTCACCTTTGGGAGTGGTCCCCAAAAAGGACCCGGGAGAGTTCAGGTTAATACACAATTTGTCGGCTCCGAGGGGTCTTTCGGTGAACGATGCGATTGACCCGGGAGTTTGTTCGGTGCGGTACGCATCCTTTGATGAGGCCGTCGCCATTTTGAATCGCCTGGGGCCCGGAGCACTGATGGCTAAATCAGATATCGAGTCAGCGTTCCGGTTGCTCCCGGTACACCCAGATGATCAGTGTCTCCTGGGTTTTATGTTTCAGGGACGCTATTACATGGATAAATGTATGCCAATGGGTTGCTCCATCTCTTGTGCGTATTTTGAGAAATTCAGTAGTTTTTTGCAATGGGCTTTCACAAGAGCCACGGGTTTTACACATGTTATGCATTATCTTGATGATTTTCTGTTTCTGGGGGCGGCCGGGGATATGGAATGTGCACACGCCTTGAGGGAATTCTGTAATCTTATGGAGGTATTTGGTGTGCCACTGGCACCAGGTAAGACGGTAGGGCCATCTACTACACTTGAGTTTCTCGGAATTGAGCTCGATTCTGTAGAGGGATGCTTCCGCCTGCCCAAAGAGAAGGTGATGAAATTCAAGGCCTCGCTCAAAATATGTCTCGGCGAGAGAAAAGTAACTCTCCATCAGTTACAACAGGCTGTGGGTCAGCTTAACTTTGCCTTGAGAGTAATACCGATGGCTCGCCCCTTTTCCCATTCTATCGCACAAGCCATGGTGGGTCTCAAGGAAGGGCACCACCGCACAAGACTGTCAGCAGAGGTTCGCCAGGATATGCGCATATGGCTGGCATTTCTGGCGGACTTCAACGGTCGTGTCGTGTGGACCGATTCCCCAGTTTCCTCGGAAGAACTGGGGTTGTGGACCGACTCGGCTGGAAGTGTAGGTTTTGGCGCCATATTCGGCTATCAATGGTCGGCACGAACCTGGCCTGAGTGGTGGCACGACAATGGACTCACTGGTAACATTGGGTTTCTGGAGCTGTTCCCTATTCTGGTGGCCTTGGAAACTTGGCCAGAGGGGTTTCGGGATCGCTCTGTGGTGTTCTGGTCTGATAATATGACCGTGGTTGAGTGTATCAATAGTCAGGCAGCACGCTGCAAATGGATTTTGAGATTAATGAAGGAAATTGTCCTGCTATGTATGAGACTAAACGTCCACTTTAGGGCAAGACACGTGCCAGGGGTTCTAAACCAGGCAGCTGATGCGCTCTCTCGTTCCCATATGCAGGCTTTCCGGGGTTTTCTGCCCACAGCGGACTCGGTGGCGGCACCATTTCCCGAAGCTCTCTGGTCTCTCGGTGCCCCGGATTACAAAACCTCGTGGGAGAGAGTCTAGCACCCAGGACAAGGAAGGCATATGAAGGGGCGTTCCATTCTTATTGGTCCTTTTTAGGGTCAGCTAGGGGGGAGCACTGGGGGCAGGAGGAATATGTCTTGAAATTTCTGGTATCTTTACATCAGGCAGGCAAATCAGTGGCTACGGCCAATAGGCACCGGGCCGCCATTTCTTTCATGGCACGGGCTCATGGCATCCAGGACCCCACATCGTCCTTTCTGGTGCAAAAGGCCCTGCGTGGGTGGCAACGCATTGAGGGTCGCAGAGTGGATGAGAGGCACCCGATAGGTTTGGAAAGGTTGTCCCTGTTACTATCCGCACTCCCTGCGACATGTTCATCTCAATCTGAGACGGTGCTATTCCGGGCCGCTTTTGCATTAGCATTCCATGGGGCTATGCGGGTAAGCGAACTGGTAGCGAGGAACAAGCAGGATACGGGGGAGGTCTGTGTCGAGAACACATTCAAATAAAGGGGGAGACGATGGTAGTATCAATAGTCAGGTCCAAGACCGATCAGGGAGCGATCGGGGACAGTGTGGTAGTCCAGCGGATTCCGGGGTCTCCCATGTGCCCGGTAAAATGCGTGGAGGAGTATTTAACGCAGAGGGCGGCATCATGGGGGGGAAGCTTGCTGAGGCACACCGACGCCACCCCACTGACTAGGTTCCAATTTCAGCGGGTGTTAACGATGGCAATCGCGACAGCGGGCTTGAACCCGAGCGATTTTGGGACCCATTCCTTCTGGATAGGGGCTGCGACAGAGGCTACAGCCAGGGGTCTGAGTGTTGAAAAGGTGAAACAGTTGGGGCGTTGGTCCTCGAACTGTTATAAAAGGTATGTGCGGTTGCACATGTTGTGAAGCTTATGTCATGTACTCACGCTTCTTGTTTTCTGTTTGGTTTACAGTTTCGCGAGCAGGCTTTGCGGGGTGGACTGTGCAGTTGACCCGACACCTGGGGACCAGCGGTCATAGATCACCGGCTGAGGAAAGAGTGGTGTGGGTCGTTGGCCACTCATACGTGAGGCGTGCCGCGGACGTATTCAAAGCAGGTGACATGATTCACGTGGCTGGGGAATACGGGTACAGGGTGACCTTCCACGGAAGGGGCGGGCTCTGTATTGACCAGTTTCAAAGTTTTATTGAGGGACTGTTAGGGCGGACGAGGTCACCGCCATGTGTAATCATAGTACATCTTGGGGGCAATGATTTGGTGACCATTGGTCGACGAGTACTTCTCGAGTCAATTTTGTCCGCAGTGAGTTGGTTGGCGAGAAGGGTTCCGGGGTCCACAATTGCATGGTCACACAAGATTCCTCGGAAGGTGTGGCGGGGGGCCCTCTCTGTGTCAGCTTTGAACCAGTCGGTAAAGAAGGTTAATAACAAAATGAGTAGGTTGTTTCGTACAGGTAAATTGCATTGTATTCCACACGGATGTATCCGGGGGGACCATATGTATTTGGAGGATGGGGTCCATTTGTCCCGGGAGGGTAATGTCTTACTCATAGGAGACTTCATAGCTTGGTTAAAGAGTTTACGTAGCCATGACCTTTCGTAGGAGCTTTTGTGGGGGGTCCGGATAGCCGGTCAACTATCCGGCCTGTGGCGGTAAGGTCATGATTAGTGAGCAGTAATTGGAAGATCCCTAGAGGTGGGGCGCCACCCATTATGGATGGGAGCGCCCGGGGGAGGCGGCCATTGGCCCCTCACACGGGGAGGCGGTACCCTTCTAAGGATGGGACCGCCGAAAGGGAAGGTGGTCAAGACCCCTCCCTGGGGAGGAGGGGCTACGGTCCCCTCCTTGGAATTTCCCGGGCCAGGACATCCGCGACAGCGGATGTGGTAAGCAGTGTGGGGTGGGAGGGGGGTCTACGCTACCTTCTAGACACCTCACACGAGTCCTCGGACGACCACCAAGATGGCGTCGAGTAAGTATGGGCCCCCGTTAAGACAAGGGAAATTGGAAGTTGGCACAGAGGTACAGTCCTCTGTGCGCCCGCCCCTCACAAGTAAGGGGGGGAGTCTGGTATTAGGGATCTGACACCGGTTACGACCTTGCCGTTGGCCCGTAATGTTAGGATGTACAATTTGAATTTTGAGAAATGCATTTACAGGATGTTTTAGAATCGGCTAGGAGAACCTTTGTATTAGAGATATGTTAAGGTTAGCCAATAAACATCGTAATGTATAAATGAAATTGTACATGATATGAAACTGTTATTTTAATGTTTTAATTTTGTTTCATATTTTAATAAATACGGCCGGGAGGGTAACTCCCTCCCGCCTTCCAAAAGCTCAAGAACTGTATCCGTCTTCCCATTCTTGGGGATTGTGTTGGGAGGGGGTGACGGGTATCCAGGCCATAATACCTCTTTTGCCCATTTTTTGGTAGTTCTTCATGAAATGCTCTCCCCTTACATCTTTATTACATAGGATGGGGATCCGTGGGTTTGCAAATTAAAATTGGTTCTTTCAAGTTTAATGGATGTCATTTTGACTCATTCACAATTATGGTTCACTGTTTTGCTACGGTCACATTAATCAGATGTGATTACTATGGATGAAGTCTAATACATTTGAATCGATCCAACTCATCCACTTTCCGTTTAAATGTCAATGTTTTATGCATCATTTTGGGGCCTGCAGAATTGGTCCTTATTAGCTTGGCACACAAAACTTCATACATTTTATAAACTGCTTCATAATAAATTAAGCATTTAAGCCTTAACCCCTTCGCTGCTGATGACGAGCTGAGCTCGTCGTGTAACGCGGTAAAATGAAAAAAGCCGCACAGCGCAAAAATCGCCGCAGCAGCGATGCGGTTAAACATTGACTATATGGAATCATTTTGTTTGTTGCAAGAATGAAAACTGGTCAAATGCAAAATACGCTTTATCTGTAGGCTTTATATATAAGTACTTAATTAGTATCTGTTTATTTTTGTTTGTACCTTCACGTCCAGAAAACATACCTCTTTCTTGTTAATTCCCATCTATCAGCATTTGAGGCATCAGCAGGGTTTATTTACATCACGCTTTTTTGACTCTTGCTTATGGTCTTAAGCTATCTTCAGTCATTATTTGGCTCTACTTGGAATTCTTCAAAGCCAGTAAAATGATCTAGTGTACAATTCCTGTTAGTATTTTGTAAGATTTTATTATTTTCTCTGTTGGTGTTTGGGTTACCCCAGTATTAGCACATCGTGGGCCTTATTTATGATAAGTGTTGCATTGCTGCGACAAAGCATAATCTCTCGGACAACCATTGTAATGAGTTAGCCTCGTTCTTTGACCTGAAAATACAAAATATCCTTCAACATCTCCCCCCTCTTCTCCCTGTGGACGCCCCGCCTCCTCACTCGCCGCAGTGCCAGAACCTGGATACAGAACTAATCATGTTTTCTTCCATCAGTGAGGCAACCTTAGGGCCCATCCTTCAATCCCTCAAAAGCGGGTCCCCGCATGACCCAGCGCCAGTCAGACATCTGAAACAGGTCGCTCCTACCATTCTAGCACCAATGGTGAACCTGATAAACACTTCTATAGAAAGTGGAACGGTTCCCGCAAGCTGGAAGAAGGCTGTGGTCAAAGCCTTAATCAAAAAACCCAACCTTGACCCTGGCAATCTGGCCAACTACAGGCCGATTTCTCTCCTCCCTGGCATTAGCAAGATGGCTGAAAAATTCATCAATGGTCAGCTTTCAAACTATGTGGAATCCAACGATTTGCTAAAATCATCACAGACAGGCTTCCGCCCGGGCCAGGGCACGGAAACAGCGATGGTGGCGGTTGTCGAAGAGGCTAGGAAGATCATTGATGCAGGAGGATCAGTGGCAGTGATCCTTCTGCATCTCAGCGCGGCATTCAACACCGTCAACCACATCATCCTGGCACAGCGGCTCGAAAACCTTGGTAGTTCAGGACCGGCCCTCTCTTGGCTCAAATATTATCTCCACAATCGCTCTTTCCATGTGGCGGAAGGTGACTTTATCTCCAGGGAGACCCCTATACAATGCGGATTGCCCCAGGGCTCGTCATTGAGCCCGACGCTCTCCAACGTGTATATGTCGCCCCTGGAAAAAATTGTCAGCCTGTATGGTATTAAACTCCTGACCTACGCGGATGACACTCAGCTGGTTGTCTCCCTCAGTCGGCAAGATAATCTTACCATCAACCTGCACTCCTGCATGGGGGACATAGTCAGCTGGATGAATTCCTCCCATTTAAAACTCAATGGGGATAAAACGGAGATAATGGTGATGGGCAATCAGTCCCACTTCCGTCCAGAGTCTCTATGGCCCCCGTGCATGGGTCCTCCCCCAACCCCCAAAACAGACATCAAAAGCTTGGGGATTTGGTTAGACCATAACCTCACCCTAAACACCCAGGCAAGGAAAACGGCTGGAACCTGCTTCGGCTTACTACGTACTACCCGCAAGATTCTCCCCCTGCTTCCTTTCCAGTCAGGAAAACTCCTCCTACAGGGCCTCATCCTGTCCAGACTGGACTACGGAAATGCCCTATATCTCGGTGCACCAAAGAAAGTCACAGCCAGGCTGCAGGTTGTGCAAAATGCTGCCGCTTGGATTCTCACGGGCACTAAAAACCGCTGCCCAGCTAAACCTGCGATCAGAGCACTACACTGGCTGCCCGTGGAGCAAAGGGTGCAGTTCAAGGCCCTGTGCCTAACCCATAAAATCCTTCATGGAAAAGCCCTGCCTATCCTTAAGGACCTCATTGTCCCTCATACCACGACTAGAACTCTCCGATCCTCTACTGCCCACCATACCCAAATACCCAGGATTAAGAACGCAGGAGGCTGGCGGTTTTCCTATCATGCGTCCAAGATGTGGAATGCTCTTCCACTGGACCTCCGTGCCCAACCTAACCTTCTGCCCTTTCGGAAAGTCTTTAAAGACTTGGCTGTTCCCTTAACCATCTTCCCGCTCTCGCCTGATATATCCAGATCTTCTGTCAGCGCTTGGATGCTCACGGGCAGCCATGCGCTTTAAAAATCTCATTACAATTACAATTACAATTACACTTCTTAGTGCGCCTTCCTTGCGACACCATGGATGGGCCGTATTTACAGTATGGCGCATCATGTCGCAAGGAGTCACAGACAGGTCAGTATTACGGACGTACCTATAAGCGCAAAAGTGACGCATTGCTGGGGTGTGTCGGAAAACAGACGTAACTCCAGCAATGTGCAATTTCAGCTCCATGTTAAAGGGCCTGTGTCACGCTTACGCCTGCCATGAAGGTATTGCGCAATGGCGTCCTAGAAGTGGCGCATTGAAATCTTATAGATTTCAATGCACCACTTCTATGAGGCTTTGATGTCGGGGAATGCCCACCCTGCATACATTGTACCTGACACATGTATAATGTAGTGCAGGGGTTTACGAAGTGAGATCTGCCTAAATGCGCCACTTCATTAATATGGCACAACAGAAAGTGACGCAAAGTTGGTGTAAATGTGATGCATGGCTTCATAAATATGGCCCGTGTATGTTATCTGATAATAGCATATGTCCCAGCCTCTTAGTTAGAGCAGTAATAATTCCCATGAATTTCTACTGCACGATTTTGCCTTATTTTCCTTACATCATATTTGAAAGGTCTCTCAGAAGAATTCGCAATTTAATCACCTCAGGAGTTGTTAAATAGAAATACCAAATCAGTTGAAAAGTAATGTTAATGTGTAAGTCAAAAGATTTTTTTCTGATTTTATTAAGGCTTTGTCTAATAGCTACTCTATTCAACGGCAAATCCTGATAAATATTTATAATCTGTACTTTCCATTATAATTGCTTTTTTAATAGCCTTTTTACAGAGATGATAGAGCGTGAGAGAGACAACAACAGAGAAACAGATGGAGATAGAAAGTAAGAGAGAAAGGAGAGAGCATTAAAGCAAGGGGTAGGAAGAGAAAGAGAAAAAGCAAGAGTGAGATATAAAAAGGGAGAAAGAGAGGCAGTCTTTTGTTATGGCTATAGGCTAGTAGGCATGGTAATATGACAAATACAATACAGTAGTACTGTTTATGTGTAGTATGGAAGTAATCACTATTGTGAAATGGAAGTCACTGACTACCTGAGTGGTAAAGTAATTAAATTAATTGTGAGCTTGTAGTAGTAGAGTATGCTGATGAATGCTGATGACACTCTTCGTACATGTAAGGAACATCTAAATAGTTTGCGGTTTTCAGTAAAATTCATGAACAGGTGGGATCTCAAAATTAATTTAGCCAACAACTGAAAGAATGATAGTATGTGGAATTATTATTGCTAATGGTTAAAGCAGGCTATGTTCACATTAACTTAGTGTGCTTCAAAGTAGCAGCTAAACCGTGTTGAGAATTTTTATTCATGCCAATTTTTACCTAATTGAGTTTCAATCAATTCATTTGATCAGAGTTCTTGTGGATCTCCTCAAGCAAACATAACAAATATAGATTTCGTTATTCATCCGAAGAAACACAGGCGAACTTCATTTTACTGCTCTTTTATAATGATTTAAGAAAGCATTAGTTCACATCAGTTTTCTTTTTAGGGACAGTGGTATTACTGAATGTTGACCAGCATTCAGTATCTCCTCCTAGATGAGAGTGCACTTTACAAGTCTACATTACATAACATAACTTAACATAACGTAACACAACACAACATAATATAACACAACATTATTTTGGACTCTGCATTTGGATAATGTGATTTGTTTTGCAGCAGGGTTGTTGCAGACATCCTTAAGCAAAGATAACAAATATAGGTTTCGTTATTCAACCGAAGAAACACAGATGCACTTTCATTTTCTGCTTTTTTATAACGACCTAAGAAAGCAATAGTTGACATTGGTTTTTAGGGACAGAATTATTACTGAATGCGAACCACCATTCTGGATGTGAGTGCGCTTTGCAAATCTTCATACCATAACAGATTATAACATTAGTTTGGACTCTGCTCTTGGTTGACGTGATTTGTTTTGCTTTCAATAGATATATAACACTCTCAAATCAAATCAAAAGCATTTCAGTGAGGTTCACACCAAGGGCCCAATTACGATCTTGTTAGGAAAGGCGCCAAATGGGATCTGATTTGGAGCCTATGTTTGCGACTGAATCGTCCACCTTTCCCGACGACCAAGAGTAATGCATGGAAGCAGGCGTGCTGACCCAATCGGTTCCGGACGCGATTCAGGCAGTCCGACTCGTTCGGAGCTGGTTCATGCAGCGCTATGGGGGCGCTTTCCGAACAAGCAAGTACAATGACCGATTCGGATGTATGGTGGTACATCACAAACCATTACAACGCATGCTTTTAGCATACAGTTTCCATATCGCAAATGCTACTACTTCGCGAGTTTTTTATTGCATGCCGTTTGGGCTCCAATGTTGTTTCCCCTATAGAACAATTTGTTACCACCCATATGAAAACATTGCATACCATTACAATGCGTAATCTTTTCTCTTTTGGCTCTATAACTCCCTGGGACGAGGCTGCAGGGAAACAGGTATTTTTGTGTTCGGGGGTGTCTTGGAATAGTAGTACCCGAGTATGGAAATAAGTACTCAGGTATTCAAACCGATACCACGGAAATGCCAAATCTAATTTTGGGCTTGCCCTCGATTTAAAGTTTTTTTTTGCATACCACAGATGTTAATGTTGTGTTACTTGTAACCCTTGCAATAAAAGCATAAATATTGCACTGGCGTTTTACATAGCACATACACAACAGTCCTACAAAACTTTCCATGAAGGCATCATCAGCAGTCGGTGTACAAAACGATGGATCCCGCCCACCAGGCCCCCCCCCTCCGAACCCTCCTACATTTTTCCGATTTTTATTTTTCCTGTAAAATCTACATTTCACCAGCAAAAATTCAAGAATGTAAAATGGTACATTACAGATATTTTACTTCAAACAATTGCAAAACTTCAGGGGGGGTAATGAAGGTGGTGTCCTCCATGTCTCCAGCCATTTGTGACGTGATTGCATGACAACAACCTTGAGCAGACAATGACCCAAACCAGTAAGTGAAAGAAAGGCAATGACTATTCTCAAAATCAGTTTTAACAATCAGTATCTGTAGTAAAAGGATGGATTTTTTCCCTTTTACAGAGCTTAGCTTTGACTCCCATACTTCAATTAATTGCAAAACTTTGGGGAGTCATCCTCCATTTCTCCAAACAGTTGTGACCAGATTCAACGGGACACCGGATGTGAGAGACATTTTTTACTGAAGGTGTTTTTTTCAATCCACAGGCACTGCATTTGGATGGTTATAAGACCTGGCAAGCAATGGGTGTGAGTTTTGTTGATAAAGGTCCAGGAAGACCGAAATGCATCAGGGACTTAAACTATGCCAGCGCCTTTTTCAAAATGCAATTAAAACTACGTGTTGTTTCACGAAGTGTGCGGCTCATTTTCCTTCTCGTCGAGAGGGCACCTTCTGATGTTTCACGGTCTGGTCCTGCCGAGAGCTACGCACCCCCAGTATACGAGCGCCATCACTGCCCGAAAACGGACCATTATTGTGGACTTCCGCGAGCGAATCAGGTTGCGGCACCACCAGGGACTGGACCCGGGTCTGGGCCCCAGCAAACTTCAAAAGTAATTTTGCATGGGGATCATTAAACATAGTGCAGAAAAGCAGAATAATCGGTAAGCATCACCCACCGAAAGACATCAATCACAGGACTGGGAACGGACTACAGGGACCACAATGCTAATGTCTATTGAGACACCCACCAGGGGGTTAACAGTTAAAAAGCAGCAAATTTCGTTTCCTGTATGTTTCCCAGCCTCGCAGATGCTTCTGGCTCCCCTTTGATAAAGGGCGAGGAAGACCGAAATGCATCAGGGACATAAACTATGCCAGTGCATTTTTCAAAATGTAATTAAATCTACCTGTTGTTTCACAAAGTGTGCGGCTCATTTTCCTTCTCGTCGAGAGGGCACCTTCTGATATTATATATATATATATATATATATTATTCCAAGTCTTTCCTTGCAGAAATATATATGTTCACTAAAAAAAACATAGGTTTTAGGGGTGTTCTAGTTAGCTGGACATTTCACTCATACAAAACCATTGAATTTCCTCCGTTATAGTTAGTTGTACTAACTATAACTCGCGCGCCCATAATGCGCCTCTGATGATGTCACGTTTTACATCATATAAACAACGGGATTCTATCCTTATTCTAATTTTTGTTTTTTTTTATATATATATTTGCTCGTGATGTGTTGCTTTAGCTTACCACCATCAAAGAATGGATTCATAGTGTGTGAGGGGTATTTAAAAAACACATAGTGCTTACCCCGCATTCTTTGACGGTGGTAAGCTAAAGCAACACATCACGAGCAAATATATATATAAAAAAAAAACTAAAAATTAGAATAAGGATAGAATCCCGTTGTTTATATATAGTCTCACTGGAGGTAGGTTCTATCCATTACCTCTATGCTCCCCCCCTCTTTGTTGTTTTGATATAAACGTATTATATCATTCATGACATGGTCAGTGACATCACTGATGACATCACAAATGACATCACTGATGACATCATCCAGTGAATGTGGTTTGGTTTAATATTTAAATAAGTATTATATATATAGCAATCTGCATTGAAGACTGAGTGGATGTATAAGTGTCTGGATGGAGGATTTAGTAGCAGTCTAATTGACTGTCTAAGTGACTAATTTGAAGTGTCTCACTAAATATATGGGATAGTGATTAAACTGTGTGAATATCTGTATCACTCTCTCTTGTTGTGTAAAGTACTATATAAGTTGGTTACTAGCTATGTGAAAGTCTATATTAGTTATTAATTAGTTAAGTGAGTATTTGTATGGGATAGTGAATTTGTGTGTGATTGGGTGGGATGTGTGTGACTGTCCAAAGATGTGTAAATAGTTGATTTAGTAGGTATATGAGGTTAAGACTGTATGTGGAAACAGTTGTTTGGGTGAGTGAATCTCTTTATGGGTGTGATGATGAGTAAATATATTTCTCAATGATACATGTCCAACAAAGTAGAAATATAAAAGGCAGTGTATGTGACAGTTGTTGTATATAAATAAGTATACATAAGACTCAGTGATTGTATGAGTGACTATATTGAAAACTGTATACTTGTAATAGTGATTTTATAGCACACTAAGTAGGAGTTACTATCTATATGAATAAATAAAGTGTGTAGCTTAGTAAATGTAAGTATCATCAATTGTTTGCATAAGTGAGTAGGATGACTGCATAAGTGAATAGGATGTGTGTTGGTGTGTAATGTCGATGTAGGTGTATAAGTATATTTAATAGTGTTCTATTGCTCTTTGTTAGCATGTACAAGTGAATCTATAGGTAAGTGTTTAGATGTTTATGTAGATGTAGGAATCACTGAGTGGGTTTTTAGAAACTTGTATTGGTGTGTCAATTGATTGAAATATGGTACTCTATATTTTATTATCAGTGTTGAAAGTTTATACTAGTGTATGATGAAATGTATCAGATTCTCACGTGGATGATGTCATCAGTGATGTCATTTGAGATGTCATCAGTGATGACATCAGTGATGTACCTTACCATGTCATGAATGATGTAATATGTGACATCATCAGCAGTGGATTGCAGGCGCGCGAGTTATAGTGAGTACAACGAACTATAACGGAGGAATTTCAATGGTTTTGTATGAGTGAAATGTCCAGCTAACTATAACACCCCTAAAACCTATAGTTTTTTCAGTGAATTTCAAAGGTTTTTTAAATGATAATTCCTAACTATAACATGTCTGAAACCTATGGTTTTTTTAGTGAATTACAAAGCTGTTTTAAATGCTAATTCCTAACTATAACTTGTCTGAAACCTATGTTTTTTTCAGTGAATTTCAAAGGTTTTGTTAATGACAATTTTTAAATGTATTAATTGTTATATTTATTTTTTTGATACTGATTTACTACATTGTTTTAAACTATTTATTTTTAGATATTTTATTTTTAAAATTACATTACATATTTTTAATATAAATGGAAAACAATACTGACATTTTAATATTTTTTTATATTTTTTTATATATATTTATATATATTTTATATAGCAAGCAATGAATTCCTATGGAAGGAAATTCAAGTTACTGGTAAGTACGGTTAGAATTACTTTTAAGTATCAGTACTGGGCTCAAAGACGCACCACTGAGATTTCTCCTAATATCAGGTGAGTAAATAGGAATTCGTAGTTCGGCTGATTTTAGAGGAATATTTTAAAGTTCCAAAACCCCACACTTAGAAACTTTTTCAGCAAAAAGTGGGCAATGATATCCTATGCAAGGAAATTCAAGTTACTGCTAAGTACGGTTAGAATGGCTTTTCAGGATCAGTAGTGGGCTGAAAGATGCAGCACTGAGGTCTCTTCTGATAACAGGCGAGTAAATCGGAATTTGTAGTTCGGCTGAATTTAGAGGAATGTCTGAAAGTTCTAAAACTCCACACAAAAGAATTTCCAAGTGAAACCAGTCAATGTTAGCCTATGGAAGGAAATTCAAGTTACTGGTAAGTATGGTTAGAAATACTTTTCAGGATCAGTACTGGGCTCAAAAATGCATCACTAAGGTCTCTCCTGATAACAGGTGAGTTAATCGAAATTCGTAGTTCGGCTGATTTTAGAGGAATATTTGTAAGTTCTAAAACTCCACACAAAAGAATTTCCAAGTTAAACCAGCCAATGTTAGCCTATGGAAGGAAATTCAAGTTACTCGTAAGTACGGTTAGAATTGCTTTTCAGGATCAGTACTGGGCTCAAAGATGCAGCACTGAGGTCTCTCCTGATAACAGGTGAGTAAATCGGAATTCGTAGATCCGCTGATTTTACTTCGGTCCAGTATATATAGAGCCACTTTCCTTCACCATCCCCTCCCTTCACCACAGTGCAAACACGCCCTGTGGCGCGTTTTAAGTTGGGGAAATAATTCCCCTTCAATCCTGAGGGTCCATACGGTCCAAGTAGCTCACTCGGTACATCCAGTAAGCGTCACAGAGCTGCATAGCAGAGAGATGTAAAAAGGGGCACGGCCTAGACCACCTCTCTGCAACGCAGTGCAGTGGCGCTTACTGGAAGCACCTGGTGGGCTAGTT
The DNA here is from genome assembly GCF_964263255.1 of Lissotriton vulgaris. Lineage (NCBI taxonomy): Eukaryota > Metazoa > Chordata > Amphibia > Caudata > Salamandridae > Lissotriton > Lissotriton vulgaris. Next base: position 1,612,233,083 of record NC_141687.1, on the reverse strand, counting down.
AGCCCCCCAGGGCCCCTCACGATGGAAGGGGAATTATTTCCCCAACTTAAAACGCTCCACAGGGCGTGTTTGCACACGTCACTTCATGGCCCGTCCCCTCCCTTCTCCACTGTGTAAACGCGCCCTGTGGACATTCTAAGTTGAGAGATTAAGTCCCCTTGAATCCTAAGGGTCCCTAGGGTCGAACTAGCCCACTAGGTACCTCCAGTAAGCATCACAGAACTGCATTCCAGACTAATGTAGAAAGGGGCATGGCCTCTGAACAGCAGTCTGCAACGCAGCTCCCTGACGCATACTGGAGATACCTCTTGGGATAGTTGGCCCTCAGCGACCCTCAGTATTGAAAGAGAATTAATTCCCCAACTTAAAACTTGCCACGGGGCACGATTACACAGTGGTGAAGGAAGGAGGCATGGCCTGAGGTAACATGTCTGCAAACATGCCCCGTGGCGCGTTTTAAGTTAGAGAATTAATTCCTCCTCAATCCTGTGGGTCCCTGGGGTCCAACTAGCCCACCAGGTACCTCCAGTATACGCCATGGGCTGTGTTGCAGAGAGGTGTTCAGAGGCCACGCCCCTTTTTACAACACTCTGTGACACAGCTCAGTGGCACTTACTGGAGGTACCTGGTGGGCTAGTTGGCCCCCAGGGACCCTCAGGATTGACAAGGAATTAATTCCTCAACTTAAACCATGCCACAGGATGTGTTTTCACACATGTGAACTCAGGCCCGCCTCCTCCCTTCACCACTGTGCAAACGCGCCCTGTGACGCATTTTAAGTTGGGGATTAACTTCCCTTGAATCCTGATGGTCCCTGGGGTGCAACTAGTCCACCACCTACCTCCACTAAGCTCCACAGAGCTGCATTGCAGAGAGGTGTTTAAAGGGCAGTTTGCCTCAGAACACCTCTCTGCAACACAGCCCCCTGGCCCATACTGGAGGTTCCTGTTGGGCTAGTTGGCCCCCAGGGACTCCCAGTATTCAAGAGGAATTTGTTCCCCATCTGTAAATGTGCAAGGGGGCGTGTTTGCAGAGAGATGAATGGAGGGGGCGTGGCCTCTTGCGCGACGCAGGTCTTTTTTTTTTAAGAAGGGGTGTTGTAACCCCTTTCTTTTTTTGGCCCTGGGGACCCCATCCCCAGGGCCTGCCCCCTAATTTTTTTCAAATTTAAATATTGTGGAAGGGGGCCGTGTGGCCCCCTCTCGAGGCCTTAATTGCCCCTGGGACCCTATCCCCTGGGGCATGGCCTTTTTCTTTTTTCTTTTTTATTTGTAAAACTGTTGGGGAGAGAGGCCACGTGGTCCCCCTCCCGGGCCACTTGTAGCCCTGGGGACCCCATCCCCCTGGGCTGACCCTCTCAGTTGGGGACCGTGGGGGGGGTCCCCAATCCCCCCACGGTCCCAGCTTGCTCCTCGCATCCTGTGGGAGCCGGCATTGCTTTTCCACATGGGAAGCAGCTAACATGCTGCTCCCCATGTGGAAAAGCAATGTGCTTTGCTTCATTAAAGCGAGAACAGGTTTCCCTGCGCTCGCTTCAATGAAGCAAAGCAGTTTGCAATGACAGGGTGGGAGCCACAAGGCTCCCACCTTGTCATTGCAAACTACAGTGTCCCGGGGAGGGCGTCTCACTCCCATATTTTACAAAGCCCAGTGGGGTGGTGGTCCCCGGGGCTGGGGGGTCCGTCAAGGACCCTCCAATTTGAATCTTTAGTGCCCGGATAGGTGGCAAACCCCGGGCATGTGGGGGGGCTTAAGCCCCTCACACAGGGTATTTTTTTAAAAAAGAACCCCGGGTGGCTGTCCTTGGGGCTGCGGGGGGGGGCAGTGTGCCACCCACAATCTCCATTCGGTGGCGCCCCGGGGGTGGCGGTACCCAGGGCAGTGTGGGGGGAATTGGGCCCCCCACACATTATTTTTAACATGCCCCCGGAGGCCAATTAGCATCTAAGCGCAGTAGACTGCGCTTCATTTTTTTTTTTTATTGGCAAGATCCGCACACCCTGCACGTATTTTGCTGATTTGTTTATTTTATTTTATTTTTTGGGCCCTAGGGGTCCTTATGGGACCCCTGGGCAGGCTTAGGGGGTCAGGGTGTTTCTACCCTACACACTTTTAGCGTTGTTTGCATTATTTTCTTAGGTATCTAGTGCCTCGGTTCTACCGAGGCACAAGATGGCTGCCAATACTTCCTGATTTGGAGTGTTGACAGCCAATTAGAATACAGCTTGTGCTCGGCACGGTGCACTTGGGGTGCGCGGATACTCCGCGGCCATAGATATATATGTGATCTTACTTTTGATTTTCTAAGGAAATACAGAACGGATTTACACCATTTTAGGCAAAAGGCACAAGTCTGAACCAAGGACTACCTATTTGCCAAATTTGGTGTAATTCCATTCAGCAGTTCACGCTGTAGCTGCGATTAAATGTTCCTATGGGAACTTGTATGGGGACCCCACTTTTTTCTCGGTCCCCACTTGACGAATCACCCCGAGTCTTTCAGGATAGGAGCGGACCGGAGCGGGCCATATATATATATCGCACAGAAGAGGATCTTCATGAAAAGAATCCAGACGAGCCCACTTGGTCAGTGAAGACAGTTTATTATCTCATGACAGACAAGAACGACGCGTTTCGGCCACGTCCGTGGTCTTGATCACATGACCATTGCCTCCATTGATTCACATTTAAAGGTAAGTGCACGTGATAAAGTAATCAACATAAAAGAAATGTTTCCAGCACATGTTAAATAAGTGATGGAGTATGGAGTAAACAGTGAAAACAGACGCAGCTGTTTAAAATAATGATACATTGTAGCATTTTATATTATTGTACATTTGAATGCAAAAACCTCTGTAAACAACCACCTCATATATACATATTACATTGGCATGATATTGTTAACTAATTTATGGCTGTGAGGAGACTAGTGCCCTATTCACCAGTAGTGGTAGCAATGGTGATACATTGTGACTGTGATCCACATCAGATAGTTCTCTGTAGTATAGGTCTAGTGCCCAGGTAAGTACGTGAAGTGACTAGGATTTGGATATGTGGTCAACCATACTCAGGTGCTCCTATATGATTGCCAGCGTGTCAGGTCTATTCACAGCTTTCATTTCTGCGGTAATGTAAGAGAATCAAGGGTCAGCATTACCATATCATGTATCTAGTATACTTCATGCAACGCTGCTACAATGAGGATGGTATTGATTTCGGCAATACTCAACATTTGTTTATCATTGCAATTACATTACTGTTTAATCCAATACATAACAAAACATGTTTATAGAGAAAAAAGTGAGTGCAACTTAAGACAATTGCAATTTTCGAACATATAAGGGCGGGAGAGGAGAAGGTAGGGTGTGAGTGTACAGACAGGGCTACAGTCCAACTGAGCAGTGTATATCCTATAAGTGGGAATACAATTCCTCATCTTGATTGAGGCCATCCGGATACATGGTACCTGCTAGAAGGATCAGGCGAGACTCAAGTTTACGGAGGGCTGCAATGCGATTACCTCCTCTAGGGTTGGGTGCGACTGTGTCTAATCCAAAATATCTGGCTTTAGTCCAATCCGACTCGTGTTCCCTAGCGAAATGCCTGGCTGTGCTATAGGTTTGATCGTGATTCGTGATTGCTCGCCAATGATACTTTTTTTACTGAAAATGTGGTTGATGCAATATACCACAGATTACAAGGGCAAACTATTGCATGCACAACATATTCAGCTCCACATGATCTGAACTTGGGTATTTTCCATTTTTTTTTCCAGTGTCACCTCAAATACGTTGCCACTGTTTTTACAAGTCTTACATTTACCACACTTGTGAAAGCCCCTGGTTTGTTTCAGCCAGCTACATTCTTTAAGTTGTAGGTGACTGTGAACCAGCATATCTCTCAGAGATGGGCTCCTCATCTATGTTACTGAGGGAGTTGCGTTTATTTCTTTTTTCAGAATGGGATCTCTCCTGAGAATATCTCATCTGTTCCTGAGGATATTTCTTATCTGATGAGATTGGTTGCAGTATTTGGTAATGAATCTGACTTCACTTTTTTGGGCGAATTTTGGTGGTCTCTGTTCTGGGGTTTTGTTTATAATCTCACCTCTGGATTGGGTTTCCACTCTTTTCTCTGCTTGCAAGATGGCTTTCCCCGGCTATCCTCTCTCCTTAAATCTGGACTTCATATCTTGTTTGGTGTTTTCATACGTGGTGGAGGTGCTACAGTTTCGTTTGGCACTGAGAAATTCACTATAAGGAATTCCCCACCTGAAGCTTGGAGGGTGAGAACTGGTGGCATGAAGGATGGAATTCCCTGCCATTTTCTTCCTAAATAGGTTGGTGACAATCTTTCCTTTGTCTATACTAAGTTTCAAGTCAAGAAAGTCAATTGTTTCTTGGCTGTAGTGTCTAGTGAATCTGAGGTTAACACTGTTTGTATTCAGGCAGTCAATGAACTGATTGAGTTCTATTTCAGACCCCTTCCATACAAAGAAAATGTCTTGAATGTACCTGAACCATGTGGATACATTAAATATCCAATGCTCAGTGTGGTTGTTCCAGAGCACCTGCTTCTCCCACCAGCCCACCATGAGGTTAGCGTAACTGGGAGCGAAGCAGGTGCACATCAAAGTACACTGTAACTGCTTGTAGTGCTCTCTTTGAAATATGAAGATATTCTCCTACAGGCATATTTTTAACATGTCTATGAGCATGAGAGTATGTTCTAGGAATTCTGCTCTACGTTGTTTCAGGACGAACTGACAAGCCTTTATGCCGTCATCATGCCTGATGCTGGTGTATAACGACTCCACGTCGAGACTTACTAGCCAATGGTCATTACCCATGTTGACATCCCTAATCCTTTGTAAGAAATGGGTGGTGTCCCTGAGATATGATGACAAGTTTTTTACATATGGGAATAGAACATGGTCAACATATCTACTTGTGTTTTCAAGAAGGCTGTTCTTTGAAGATACTATGTGTCTACCCTGGGGATTTGTGTCATTTTTATGAACCTTCCGGAGAAGGTATAATGTTGGAGTGGTGGGTGCATCATTCTCGAGAAAGTGTACTTCGTCCCATGTGAGCAGGCCCTTGTCTTGTCACATTTGGAGCTTGTCTGTATACATGTTTTTCAAGTCCAAGAGATATTTTCTGTCGACCTTCCCATAACATGCTGAGTCACATAGTTGGTGATACGCTTCTCTAGTGTACAAAGACCTAGTCATAAGGACCACGTTACCACCCTTATCTGAAGGTTTGATAGCAATATCCCAGTCTTTCTGTAGTGTTGAGACCACCTCCCACTGGGTTTTAGTCATGTTACCCTGTTTGGGATTTCCTTCAAGAAGCCCCAGAAAATCCTGAGCTACCAGGTCACTGAAGATGTCAATGTTATCTTTAACTGTGACTCGAACATGTTTAGATTTGGCCCTGAATTCAGTGCAAGTGGTTTCAGTGATGACTAGTCCCAATAGGTTTGATATTTTGCCTGTGTGTGTGGGATTGAAAGGGTCTAATGGGATACTTACTGCCTCATCTAGCGTGGTGATGGCATGTAAAGTAGGAATATCCTCATTGGCTAGGCCTATGTTCCCCGCTATGGTGACCCTCGATGTTGCCTCAGTGGCTTTTTGTAGTTGCATGTATTTTACACAATTTCAACTTCCTTTCAAATTTATACAGGTCAACACTTGCTTGCGCATTGTCAAACCCCACATCAGGACAAAAAGATAATCCCAACTCTAGTACACTTCTCTCATCATTAGACAACCTTATCAGTAAGATTCATTACCATTAATTTTGTTGTGGTGTCAGCCATCATTGGTTCTTGGTTTTCTGGTCCCTTGTTCCCATACCAGTTGTTCTTTGACTTTCTGCAACTGAGGTTCCGCTTGCGATTTTTCCTGCGCTACCTTGTGCTTTTAATCTCGGTTTTCCACTGTTGGAATGTTCTCTTCCCTTCTGCATGAGGCTCATTTCTTGAGAAAAAGACTGTGTTCCGCGTTTGCTGTGGTACTACTGTCTACTGACTCTGGGTCAGAGCTTAAATCCGTTATAGAGCCCCCCTTGGTCGTTTTGAGTAGGCTCAGTGTCTGGTGCAATGTGGTCTCAGCTCTCATTTTATTGCATTTTTAGATGAACGTTAGAATACGCCCAGTTGCGTAATCTCTCTCATCGTGTGAAAATCTGCATTGTTTCCTGGCAATAATATCCTTCTCAAAAGATTTCATCTTCTCATCAACAGCTTTAATTATTTTTTCTGTTTCTTTCTGATCAGTCTCTTTACCAAGCTCTTCCATCCATTAAGTCAATTATCTGCTCGGTAAGTTTTTATGTTCATCCCGGGCATTAGCTATCAAAATTTCAGCATTCTCCTGAAACACACTGTGGTCTTCTCAACTCAGTCTTTTAATACCTGTAGTTTTGGTATAGATAGTGTTGGGGTGATAAAGATACTGAGTCCTCTGGGGATGCGGTTTACGTCCAGATAGTTTCGAAGTGAAGTTGCCTCCCACCATCTGCTCGTTTCCTTACGTCTCAGGCGTTCCAAAGTATTCACTTTTTGTTTCAATGTCGAAGGCATTTTTTCTACCCTCATACTCGCTGATGGTTGTGTGCTCATTGATGTGTTGAAAATAGGCCTGGCAGGCTCCTCACGCCCTTTCATAAACTCGTCTGTCATTGTTTTCTATTGTGATGTTGAAAGTGCACCCTTTGCACTACTGTTCCTTTAACTCGCTGCACGTTTCTGAGCCGACTGCTCTACGTGAGCTCTGGCTGGGTACAGTGGCGGCGTGATGTGTCTGGAGGGAGTATAGGTCAGGGCCGGTCCGAGGATTTGTGGGGCCCCGGGCAGAATAGGAACATGCGAGGCCCCTATAATTTGCATAAGATTTAACCTGACAGGAAGTGCCCTCATAGGGTCAGGAAATAGGCCCAGCACAAAAATAAAAGTGGCCCCCATTAGTGAAGTAGTTAGCTAGAAAAGTGTCAAAATGAGGGCAGTTTTTAACTTGTAAAGACATGCTGTTTACGTTTTTTGTAAGGTATGAGAGATTGCATAATTTGATTTTGCTGCAGGCAATGTTTGTTTTAATATCATGAAAATTAACATTAAAAACATGTTCATCTGACCATAAAGCAGGCAAACAAACAGCCCAAAAAACAGGTCAAATAATAACCTGGCAGATTGGACCATTACACACTGCCTGATTGCCCTAATGTCCAACCCGGCCAATGTGTTATACAATTATTATGCTGATACAGGATCATTGTTTTTGTAGGTAAAGTAAAGGACATGAATATAGGGTCCGGTAGGGGCCTGTTTCAATGTCGATTTTAATTTACCACCAGGTAAAGACTCGAGGGACCTAGCACACTCAAAGCCCTAATCCAGCCAATTTTACATTCTGATTGTGCTACTCTTCCTGCACCTCTTGTCTGGCTGCTATCACACCTATCTGCTCCCCCCACCCCCTCTCACTTGATTCCGTATTTCGCACCCCTTTCATTTACTCTGTGCTCCCTTTCCCTAGTCCTGGGTGAGCTGAGCTGTTTTCAGTGTGAGGCGCCGTCATTCTATCTTTCCTTTAGCGCCCTGCAGGTTATCCTGCTTCTTATTCAACCAGGGGCAGGGCGCACTTCACACGTAATGGCTCTTTAATTACCTGTTTAATCGCTGCTATCCTCATGCAGATGCAGCGATTAGGCCAAGGCAGGCAGATATTGATTAAATCCCTTGGGCCTCCTGGGCCTCCAAACTCTGAAGCATTTGAAAGCGCGAGGCCCCCTGGCTGCGAGGCCCTGGGCCGCTGCCCACGCTGCCCATGCCTAGCGCCAGCCCTGGTATAGGTCATCAGCGCCGATGCCCCTCACGTTGATTTTCTCTCCTTCGTTGATTTCAGGGCAATCAAGTGACTCGGGAAAGGGAGGCAGTACACCGAGGCGTGCTGCCACTTTCCCGCTCTACTTTCTGCGCTGGTTCACTTTGCTTAGGGTGCTGATAGCGTAATCGGTTTCCGGCTGCACACCTTCGCAGCCGGCGGGTACTCACTTCAATGAAATCCAGTTGAGAGTCGGACGGAGCATGGAGTACCGTTCCTGTCAATTCGGGGCTTTGTTGGCGGCAGCCGCCACCATATTATCGCACAGAAGAAGATTTTCGTTAAAAGAATCCAGACGAGCCCACTCGGTCGGTCAAGGCAGGTTATTATCTCATAACAGACAAGGACAATACGTTTCGACCACGTACGTGGTCTTGGTCACATGACCATCGCCTCCATTGATTCACATTTAAAGGTACGTGCACATGATAAAGTAATCAACATAAAAGAAATGTTTCCAGCACATGTTTAATAAGTGATGGGGTATGGAGTAAACAGTGAAAACAGACGCAGCTGTTTAAAATAACGATACATTGTAGCATTTTATATTATTGTATATTTGAATGCAAAAACATCTGTAAACAACCACCTCATATATACATAATGCATTGGCATGATATCGCTAACTCATTTATGGCAGTGAGGGGACTAGTGCCCTATTTACCAGTAGTGTGGCTATGGTGATACATTGTGGCTGTGATCCACATCAGACAGTACGAAACGCGTTGGCTATTTTTTATGAGAAAAAAAATGGAATAAAGAAATAATTTGAAGACAACCTATACGGTCTAAAATTGTTTTCTTTGAATGTTCCTCCGTGTGTTTAAAAATGCTTTGTAATCTGTGCACAGTGACACCAAAAGGTGGCAGTTTTTGGAGTGTGCACGATTGCCTAAAAAATATAGTGGCAGTGTTACAGTGAAGTGCTATGCTTTAAGTCTTCCAGCCTGCTTGTTTCTTGTGTTTAAATATAATTGCTGCATTAGTATCATGAAACTATCTTTTCCTCTTAAGAGTGGGAAGGGTAGTGCAATAAGTGCAACAAAAAGGAAGGCATTGAACAAGACCAGAGCAAGAGACCAAAATTAAGATGAACTAAATCACCTTTTTGAGCATCCAACCCCAACTGCCAAATAGTGACAAACTCCAGTTCCCACTTTAAATTCCTTTAACATTCTCTAAGATGTCTAAAATATGCTGGGTAATATCACTTTCCATATCAGTGATCCCGACTACACACTGGTCTCCTACTACCGTGAATACACCCCCACTCTTAGTTATGATGAAATCAACATCATAGCTAGTCTGCTCATAATATATCTGCATTCTTTCCAATTGGGTGGTGATATCACGCAAAGCTGCTACTGTAGAGTTAGACAATATCTGCAGGTTATAAAGTATTCTCTAGCTCTCTCACCCCTGCCATAGCAGTACCACCAAATGTAATTAGGGAAGAAAGAATATATCCGAAAGTAATACCAATGCTGTAGTTATTGACTTCAAGATCTGTCCCTCCTTCACAGAATTCCCCGGTCAATGTCCTTTTAACCCATCTTACTTTAGGCTTCACATGTTTGTAAGGCACACCCGAGGGCAGCACCATCCGAGTGCCACATAATGTGTACCATTATGAATATTCAAATAAGTTCCACTTCCATTAGACAGAAAGAAAAAACCAGGGTGCGGATAAATTGTCCTATCATAATCTACAGCGGAATACTTGGAATTCCACCCAAAGGTGCAGGGGTCCTTTGGATTTACCAAAGAATACGTACCCTTATGCAAAACTATCCCTGAACAATTGACTTACAAGATGAGGTCAGTAAAAATAACTATTAGACAACATGCAGGCTAATAACCAGCTTCTCGGGTACCTGTCAACTCCTTATTTTGGTAACCCACCAAAGTGACATTCTGTTTTTCCATATAGAAGTTGTCGCAATAAGTATTGTTGTCACACCCTGGATAACCCGTTCCTCATGGCTTTCTGTGATACAGACAAGGACCTGGATAGCCAAACCAAAATACTCCTTGAACTTCTACGAAATTAGGGGGCCTAGTATAGGTATAGTTGACAATTGACAATGGATATGCTGTCCATAAACTAGTGACAGATTCAGTAGAATAACAGGCAGTACCTTCTCCAAAAATCCTATAATGTGTATCAAAAATTGTTACTTAGGGCTGTCCTTTTCTTTTGAACTTGAGGAATAACCATCTCCTTAGTACATGATGATACAGGGTGACCGGAGGCATTAACTTTGAAGGGGCATACCACTCACCTGTCGCTGCTTATCCTCTCCCGCTGCTGGTTTCCTGATCCCCCTCCCGCCGCCACAGCCCTGTAACAATGCTGCTTGGAGGCGAGGGAGAGGGGGAGCTACAAACCCCGTGAGCCCTTGTGGCAGAAGCCGCCACCGCCCAGACCGCGCCCGGAGACGCATACATTTGCGGAGAGCCCTCGCGTCGTGGGATCGCGTGCGGGTTAAGCCCGGGACAAGGGCGGGACCGTCTGTGGCCGTCCAAGGCTAGAAGAAGCTAGGCTGGGTCCCCCCCTAACATCTGCCCCAAACAAAGGTACTGTTCCATACTAACTATTCTGCCTAGCTATTATGGGGAAAAGGAGAACTGATGGCTGTAAACCCAATGGTGGGGGAGGAGCGACCCTGGACTCATACCTGGTAAAAGTATCAAGCATGCTAAATAATGAAATTGAAAGAACAGAAAGGAGGCTTTCGTTGGACCCTGGCCATACCGTCATTGCTATGGTACATGACATCCCAGAGACATTGACTCCATCACCAGGCCTACCACAGGACTTGATAGATTTGGTCAAACTACCCTGCATGTCAACAAGTAGCCATGTTCAGCCCCTAAATGTTTCCCCCCCCCAGGTTGTACAGATGATGCTTCATATTGTATTTCCCTGCCACCCGCTCCTATCGTGAGACGATGTACTAGGGCTAGTGGGCTGGCACCCCCTGGAAAGGCTAAACAACAGAAGGGGTCAAGGCTTTCTAAAGCTAAGCTAAAATCATCTAAACAACCACCTCCAACCACCCAACCCTCATTGGAGGATTTATCTAACACCATTTGGGTTACCCTTAAAGAGAAACTAGATCTTACTCTGGTCCCAATCATATCTAGGTTATCCTCCATCGAGGATAGGGTGTTTGCCCTGGAGCAAAATGGTGGTCTGATATCCCAACCTAACGCCTCCACTGTAGGAACAGTATTAGTACACCAGTTGCTTGACGGGCAGTCAGCCATTACAAAGAGGCAGGTTCCCCAATTTTCCCCAACACAGGGTATATCTGACGCTGAGGGGCCAAACACTAAAGACCAAGCCCTGATAACAGCTGCCCCAAAGCACAAGCTATCCTTGCCACTCGCCCGACTGTCCTTTTAGATACACATATAGTACCTTCATTAGAGAAAGAGACATTCCAATTTATACCATAGGCCCTACCATTAGTTCTTGTCTTGGCCAACGCTCCCCCTTTGGGTCCTGGCCAAGTGGAAACTGCAGCCTCTTTAATTGATAAAGCTTTGCACTGGCTAACTAAAAACATGAGGATATCTGCAAAGGGCAGACAGCAACTAGCCGGGGAAATTATAATGGCTAGAAGGGTGACGTGGCTAGGAGATTACAAGAAAAGATTCAAGGGAGACTGTATAGCTATGAATTTCTCGAGCCCCCAGATGCTGACTGATGTGCTGGCAAACCTACTCCCTCCCCAACAAAGGGATTCTGTAATAATCCCACTAACCTTAGAATTCTTTTATGAGAGTAGTTGGTGTGTGAGGAGTTCCAGCAGATTTAGGCCAAAATGCCTGCATGCACTTAGGCCATTTGGGAGGGCAACTCCATTCTTGGAGGGCGGAATCAGTCTGAGAAATCGGTTTGGGGCCTTGACCGATATGGATGAATGTGACTGACTGCAGGGTGTCCACAATAATTCCCAGAGAGATATTATATCGAATGGCCGAGTGAACGATCACCAGGTACAGGGTAATGTAGTTAACAGCCAAAATCCCACTCTACTGTCAAAATCCTTGGTAAAATCGCCTGTGAATGCTGTGTTTACTCATGTTAGCAATCCATGGCTAGGTGCATTCTTGAACCCTACTAGGGAGTGTGGTCCTTGCACAACATGTAGAACTCCGTCAATGTCCCATTCTCCAAAGCATATCATCACAGAGAAACCACCAGAGAGAAAGGGGGATATTATAGGAATAGAGTATCCCCTAGACACGACCACCACCCTGCAAAACAATGAAGGGTTGTCCCTCCTCTCTTGGAATCTAGCGGGAATTGGTAACAAGTTACTGTCTCCCGAATGGTGTAGGTTCATCGATCAACATGACATCATCCTTTTTCAGGAGTCTTGGTCAATAGCTCCAGTCTTCCGCATGGGGTTTCTCAATTTTTATGTTCCCGCAATAAAAAAAACAGAAGGGCGGCCAGTAGGTTGCCTGGTAATTTGGGTGCGCCAGAGTCTACGATGCAAGGTGCAACCAATCAGGTCCCCAGTGAATGATATCATGATGGTTAAACTTGAATGGACAAATGGTCATACGGTGGCCATCTTCAATGTTTATGCCAGGGGGATGGCAGGGGGGCACACTTCGAGGTATTAGCTGCTCTGGACACCCAGCTCGAGTCTCTTCCAGAGCAGATCGTTCCGATAGTGGGTGGAGATTTCAATACAACCTTTGAATTACTTGGCCAAGAGGACCAGGTTCTCACGGCAGATCAGGACCATAGATGGGAAATCCCACAACTTGAAGTACCTACTGTAAAAAGATGGTCAGCTGCAGCAATGCAACTAAAGGCTATGTGCTTAGAAAGAGGGCTTAGAGCAGCAAACGGGAGAACCCCCTCAGACCGGCAGGGACCAAACACATTTGACAACGGAAGGAATAGCAGCTGCATAGATTATTTGTAGGTGGGCATAAGATTATGGTATTGTATAGTAGACATGACCATCAAACCCAGGTTGGAAAGCGATCACAACCCCCTATGTTCGATATTCCAAGCTCAAGAGGGGATTAGAGATGTCACTCCTAGGGGAGGAATGGATACACTAGACATTGTTGCTTCAAATAACATGCACCATGTCAAATGGGCCAAATTTATGGAGAACCCTGCGAAATTGGACAAGCTCAAAGCCGAGGTTATTAGTGAATTGGCCCATCTTAATCCACAAACTAGTAGCCCGGATTTTCCTCAAGTAATGCTAGAGGCACATACCCAACTTTTCTCTAGACTTAAATCCTTTTTTACGAAGGCTTTAAATACGGGAAAAAGAGGCAAAAAGTTGCACAAAGCTAGGTGGTATAACGAGGCATGTAAATCTGCCCGTCATAAACTGAGCGTGGAACTAAGGGCAAAGAATCCGCCTAGAGTGAGAGAGGCTAGGGATGCCTACAGACATGCCCAGAGGGCCGCCAAAAGACAGTGGGATGAGGACAGGTGGTGGGACCTGAAATCTGCTTGTGAAGCCAAAGACTCCAAACAATTCTGGAACATTTTGAAATGGGACAGGGGAGTGCAGCTTAACCGCCTCAAAATAATGTTGCAAAATCCCAGTGGCTGGATTTTTTAAACCCCAATATGCACAAAGCCTGGAAGAGCAAGAGTGCCCCTTACCACCTGCCATCTTTTACCAAAGTCAGCTCTTCACCACCAAAGATGTTAGTATATCATTAGATTGTGTGACCGGGGGCAGAGCGCCAGGCATGGATGGCAACCCTGCTGATGTCTTTTTAAGTGATAGACCGTCTTGGTGCCAGTACTTTGCAATGCTAGCTAACTCAGTGGCCAGGGGAGCTCCGATTCCATTTTTGTGGAAAGGAGCTCAAATAATTCCGGTTTTTAAAATGGTGACAAATCGCTCCCAAATAATTATAGGCTTATCAGTCTTATAGACTCAGCCCAAAAACTCATAGGCCGATTAGTCCAAAACAAAGTACAGACATGGGTAGAGGATAACAATATTTTATCCCCATTTCAAGCTGGTTTTCGTCCCTGCACTAGCTCTATCGACCAAGTCTTTTATTTCATTGCACTTTATTGGAGGAATGTTGTATTAACCAAAGGGTCACTCTACGCAGTCTTTGTTGACCTGAAATCGGCTTTCGATTTAGTCCCCTGCCCCAAACTCTGGAAAGTTCTTGCTTGCTGACTTGGGGATGTCCCCCGAGTTACTGTCCTTCCTTGTCCGCTTACACGAGAACAACTTTGCTAGAATTAGATGGAGGGTACAGTGTGAGGTTACTGACTCATTCCCTGTCGAGCGCGGCGTTCGGCAGGGGTGTGTCCTGGCCCCCACCCTGTTTTCCTTACATATAAATGGAATAGTGGACCATCTTGGTAGTTCCCCCACAGATGCACCTGTTGTAACCGGGGTTTGTGTACCCGTCCTCATGTTCGCGGACGATACCCTGGTTGTCTCTCGGACTCCGAGTGAGCTCAGAAGGCTGTCAATGCCTTCGGGGAATTTTGCCAACTGCGTGGACTTGAGATTAACACCTCAAAAAACAAGTTCATGTCCCTGAATCAGCGCAAATCTGTTAAAGGTAAAATCAATCAATCAATTACGACATTTGTACAGCGCGCTACTCACCCGGGAGGGTCTCAAGGCGCTGGGGGAGAGGGGTAAGTTACTGCTCGAACAGCCAGGTCTTGAGCTGCTTCCTGAAGGAGAGATGGTCTTGGGTTCGCCGTAGGTGGGTGGGGAGGGAGTTCCAAGTCTTGGCTGCCAGGTAGGAGAAGGATCTTCCTCTGGCGGTGGCTCTGTGGATGCGTGGTACGGGGGCGAGGGCGTGGCTGGTCGATCGTAGCTGGCAGGTGGGCGTGTAGAAGGTCAGGCGGTCATTGAGGTACTTGGGGCCTAGGTCGTGGAGAGCCTTGTGTGCGTGGGTGAGGAGTCTGAACGTGATTCTCTTGCTGACGGGGAGCCAATGCAGGTCTCTCAGGTGTCCGGTGATGTGGCTGTGTCAGTGATGTCCAGGATGAGTCGCGCGGAGGCGTTCTGGATGCGTTGGAGTAATTTTTGAAGTTTGGCTGTGGTTCCGGCGTAGAGGGTGTTCCCGTAGTCCAGTCGGCTGGTTACGAGTGCCTGGGTGACGGTCTTCCTGGTTTCAGTGGGGATCCGTCTGAAGATCTTGCGGAGCATGCGCAGGGTGTTGAAGCATGAAGATGAGACGGCGTTGACTTGTCTGGTCATCGACAGGGAGGATTCCAGGATGAAGCCCAGGTTGCGTGCATGGTCCGTTGGTTTGGGAGCGGTGCCCAGGGCCGGGGGCCACCAGGAGTCGTCCCAGGCGGAGGGTGATGATCCCAGGATGAGGACTTCCGTCTTGTCTGAGTTCAGTTTAAGGCGGCTGTTCCTCATCCAGTCGGCGACGTCTTTCATCCCTTCGTGTAGGTTGGCTCGGGCGGTGGTGGGGTCGTTGGTGAGGGAGAGGATCAGCTGGGTGTCGTCGGCGTAGGAGATGATGTTGAGGTTGTGTTGGCGTGCGATGGCTGCGAGGGGGCTCATGTAGACGTTGAAGAGGGTTGGACTGAGTGAAGATCCTTGTGGTATGCCACAGATGACTTCGGTGGCCTCGGATCTGAACGGAGGGAGGCGGACTCTTTGGGTTCTTCCGGCGAGGAACGAGCTGATCCACTCCAGTGCTTTCTCTCAGATTCCGATGTTGCTGAGGCGCTTCACTAGGGTGCGGTGGCAGACAGTGTTGAACGCCGCAGAGAGGTCCAGGAGGATGAGGGCCGCTGTTTCCCCGCTGTCGATCAGGGTTCTGATGTCATCGGTGGCTGCGATTAGGGCGGTGTCGGTGCTGTGGTTGGCCTGGAACCCGGACTGCGAGGGGTCGAGGGATCCGTTCGTCTCGAGGAAGGCGGCAAGCTGTCTGTTGACGGTCTTCTCGGTGACTTTGGCCGGAAAAGGAAGGAGCGAGATGGGGCGGTAGTTCTTGAGGTCGGTGGGGTCCGCCGTTGGTTTCTTCAGGAGGGCGGTCAGCTCAGCGTGCTTCCAGCTCTCCGGGAAGGTGGCGGTGTGGAAGGAGGAGTTGATGATGTCTCGGAGATGCGGTGCGATGATGGCGGCGGCTTTGTTGAATACGTGGTGTGGGCAGGGGTTGGTTGTAATCCTCCTGAACGGCACACCCCTAGAGCAGGTGGAGGCCTTTACCTATTTAGTCATTTTACTCCAGAGTAACATGGGTTGGAAAAGTCACACAGACATAGCTATTTTAAAATTCCATCAGCTTGTAGGTGCCCTATCCTCTGAATACAAATCTTCCCTCACAAAGCCAATTACACCTGCTTTGGTGATTTATAATATGAAAGTAATAAGTGCTACCCTTTATGGATCAGAGCTTTGGGGATTTTCAAACCTGAGCCAACTAGCAAAATCGGAGAACACATTTCTACGTAGTTTAGTTGGTGTTCCCCAAAGCACTCCTACTGTTCCGTTCCTACTTGATCTAGGCAGGAAAAATGTGATAGATATAGTGAGGCTATGGCCACTATTGTATTGGAGACAAATTTGGACCACGCCTGAACTTGCTCATTATGTCCATGCATTGAAGAACATGATCTCGGTAGATCGCTTCCACACAATCCAGTGGCTCAAAGAGCTTAGGTTACTTTTAAAAAAGCTGGATCTTAGTCACTTATGGGACCAACCTGATATATCAACTTTCCCATCTAAAAAAAAAACTGAAAGAAAAATATTGGGAAATGGCTCTGGTAACATCCCATAGTGTCAGTAATAACACCAACCTAACTGGCCGTTTTGTAGATCATAAATCACGCCATTTTTGTGAAGCGTATTGGGATATCATTGAGAGCCCCTTCGACCGCAAACTGTACTTTCAATTCAGGGTAGGGACCCTTCCAGTCAAAGCTTTTACCTACAAATGGGCGCCATCCGGAGATGATAAATGTCACAACTGTTTAAACTCTGTAGAGACTACAGCACATTTATTTTTTGTTTGCCCCCTCTATGTTGCCCCTCGTCGCAAATGGCTTAAACCCATTTGCTTAAATCCGGGCATCCGGAAGCACACAGAAGCCCTAAGGGGTCTTAGAGTCGGACTGTTCACCCTGCATAGCGGTTGCTGTAGCTAAATTCTTAAAGTGGGCCTGGATTATACGCACACACACTTTTCAGCCACTTGATGCTAGCTAGTACATTGTATGGTGACAGTAAAGCTGTTTTTATTCCATGAAATAACTTTTATTAGTTTACAAATGATTTTTAACTTGCTTTTTAAACGACAGTAACCAAGGAATTTAATAATTTTTTACTATGTGTATTATTATGTATTATTTATTGTGGTCTGTGTTTGATGTATTGTGCGTTACTTGTATGACTTTCTGTCGAATAAAGCTTTCGAAATGGAATTGATACAGTCTGATCACAATCCAATACCCATGACATCCCACCTAAGAGCAATAGCAACAAAATCATAAGAACGGCACATAATATATTTTTCTTTGTAGACCAAAATACACGTGTGTAAACAGGGGGAATCAGTGGCTGCTCTTCCTCAACAACCATTGTGCCAAAGGGATGCATAACGAAAGATGAAATGGAGAGCAAAATACAAGCAAAAGAGATATACAAGTTCTCAGTATCCGTCAGAGCCTTACTCGTACAGGCTCCTCTTGTCCATCAAAACGTTGGCGCTCTTGAGCATGGGCGGTGGAGATTGCGCTGTCCTAAACTCATGATCCCACATCGACCAGGATTATGTATCCCTAAGGGGATACGTTTATTCTATCCAGTCCAATGTTCAAACAGTGCACAAATCTCTCATCAACCTAAACTAACTCCATTGATACTATTGCAAAGTCTATCAGCTGAGAGCGCAAATTGTACATAGTGACTCCACGCACAGAAGGATCAACAAAAAGACGCTCCAGGATAACTCGTATTTCCGGATGAACAGCTGCATTCAGCACTTCATTATTTTCCTCATCTGTTTGCGTCCAAGTTAGCCTGGCATCACTGAAGGGGACAAACATAGGCACTGTCTCACACTCGGAGTCCCCTGTTCCATCCTTCACCCACTGATCATAGGGCAAAGGTAGAGGTATTCTGCGACAATGTGTCGCATGAATCCAATTCTTACGGCCAGCGACATTGACTACTGTGCGCGTAGCTAGGAGGACCTGCTCTGGTCCTTTCCAATGTGGCTCGAAACTCTTTTTCCGCTGAAAATGTTTCACAAGGATATAATCCCCAGGCTGAAAATCATGTCAGGACCCCTCTGGTGTAACTGGCAGGGCTTCCCGGACCTGTTGGTGAATAAAATGCAAACATTCAGTTAACTGGGCAATGTAGTCAATTAACAATGGATACTCAATATCAGTGAACTGGCAAGGCCGGGAGATGTCACAAACATTTGCCGGGCATTCAAACATGACATCATACAGTGACAATCCTGTCCTAGAATGTGCTGTCGTTCTCGTTGATAAAAGAGCTAACGGTAAAGCATCTGGCTACTTTAGCCCTGTGGTCTCCTAAATTTTTGCTAATTTGAGTTTGAGAGAACCATTGTACTTCTCAACCAAACCTGCTGACTGTGGTTGATTGGCAGATTGAAACCTCTGTTCAATACATAGACCATCACAAATCAATTGGATCACTTTTGCATTTAAATGACTTTTGTTATCATGCCAAATCAAACGGGGGAAGCTGAAACGAGGAAAAAACTCCTCCAGGTGTACCTTTGCAATCGTAATGGCTGGTTTGTCCTTAGTGGGATAAGCCTCAACCGATTTACTGAATGCACAGACAACCACCAAACATACTTCAAATTATTGCCTCTTTCTTACTCTATATAACCATCAGAAGGACCTCAAAAGGGAAAGTGGATGGTGCAAAATTACCAGGTGGAGTGGGGGTCCCCTTTCTAGGATTTTGCAACATGCAGATCATACAGTACTTCACTAAATGTGCATTTCGTTTAGAATATTGTCATTCTGCCATACAGGGTCTAACAACTTGCAAATTCCTTTAGCACTAATATGGGCTGGGCCATGGGCTATTGTGACTACAGGAAGAACATATGCATTCGGCAAATCCATCTCTGCTTTCCTGACTTATCAATCCAACATCCCTCATTGTTCAATTGTGCGGAACTTTGCTAACTCTTCTATTGTGGCTTCGCTTTGTATCTCTTTCACATTCTCAAGTGTTTCTTCAAACATGGTAACTTGAGGCACCCACCTAGCCAGGCCTTTTACAAACATTATTTTCATTTTAGTCCGAGCCGTTTTCTTAGCTGTCTGATCTGCAAAAGCATTTCCCCTACCTATATCGTCAATGACTTACCTGTGGTTGCTGCACTTTACTATGACCAATTTCTTAGGGAGTGTCAAAGCGTACAAAAGCCTCAATATAAGGTGCCCATGCTGGATTTTGCAAAGTAAGAAATGCTCTCTCAGTCTAGAGTCACCCAAAATGATGTGCGACCCCAAAGGCATACTGGCTGTCAGCATATATATTGACAACCAGTCCCTCAATCAATTTCCAAGCTCGAGTCGAACAAAGTGCAGTTTTCAATTGCTCAAAAGACTGCTGACATTCAGGCATCCAAGGCAAAGGCTCATGCACTGCTTTCATTGTTAGTGCAAACAAGGGTTTGATTAGTAAGGAATAATTTGGTATTTGCTGCCAACAGTTTTAAGTGATACCTATAAAAGCACCCACATCTTTCTGAGTTTGCGGCATGGGCAGTTTAACAATGGTACTAACACGCTCTGGAGTCAATCTCCTACCCTCCATAGACAGTAGATGACCTAAATAGGTGACCTACTGTTGACAATACTGAAATTTAGAAAGAGAAACCTTATGTCCATGATGGCCAAAAGCAGCAACAATTTAACAGTACTATCTTTACAACCCTGCTCGGTATTAGAAGCAATAAGGAGATCAATGACATACTGCACCAATACATTACCTGTAAGAAGCGAAAGAGAATCCTATTGACTCTTTAAAGCCTGACTATAAAAACGTGGACTCTCAGTATAGCCATGAAAAGCTCGACAAAATCTAAAGCTTCTGCCAGCTGATGTAAATCCAAATCAAATCAAGTCAAAAACGAGCTTTATTCGATTTTGAATGTTAAAATCATAAAAGCATATGTACAGAAGAAAAAATTCATCATCAAATATCACATAAAAAAATACATTTATATGCAACAGGTGAGCGGGTAATACTGATAAATTCATTGTGTACTTATAAACACATTATAGATCCCATGGGTACGTTTTCTAACACACTACTCCCAGAATTCACTAATTGATCATTTTCCTTACCCTCAATACATTTCTTAGGTAGCCCACCACAGAACCAATACAATAAAAGCCATCTAACATCTGCAAATGTATAAAGGCAGGGCAGCATTGCCTCCTGCCTCCCTGTTTTAATAATGGCTTTAACCATCTTAACCTCTTAATAGTGTAAAACATGCGAAATTAAACTGCGTGTATTGTACTTTGTTGTGAAACATTATCACAAGGGCATCAGCATAATTCCCTAGACCAGTTGTTGATAGTAGGGTACGTAATTAGATGGTGGAAGGTCCCAAACCTAAATCTGGTAAGTAGATATCTGTCATATCTACTCAGAACGTGTTGAAAGTATGGTTGAATATTACACGTGATTGTAATCAGTTGGTGATGCATCACCATGGGTTTATTCAGTTCGAGAGTTAACCTGTTTTCTTTTAAATGTGTCATACCAACTCTTTTAAACTCTACATTTAATAGCATTCATGCTATCGGGCAGGCTAAAATATTCAGGATGACCAATGTCCTCCTTAAGATTCTCAACATATTTCTGCCATAAAATTTTGCGGGTGTTGTCTAATTTCATTGCATCCCTCATTATATCCCTGTTAAGGGTGGCACTCTCTGTGGTCCAAATTCTGTTCCATAACAAAACTGGCTGGGCCCTAATACGGTCAGAAATATAATTGACCCCCAGCTCAGAATGACAGTTAAAAACTGGTGCACTGGTTGGGACACTTAGGAGGGACCTCAAAAAAGCGTTTTCCGTAAGCTGAATTAGAGTGCAGTCTTGGAATCCCCAGATTCCCGCCCCGTAAACATCTATACTCACGCATTTTGAGTGATATATCTTTAGCAAAATTTCTAGTGGCCTTTTTCCTAGTTTTTTGGAAAAGTTAAAAAGAGCTGCTATAGACTTCATAAACAGTAAGGACCTAGCCTTTATAGCCGGTGCCCAGGACCCTTACCTGTCAAAAAGCATGCCCAAGTAGCTAAATGAGTGGATAGTTTTCACATCGCTCCTCCCGCCTGAAATCTTCTAGTCTTGTTTTTCGCTGTCCCACATGACATCACAAAGCTTTTCTTGGCATTCAATTTCAGGCCAAGCCTATCCATAAAAATAGAATAAAAAGAGAGTGCCCTTTGTAATCCTATTTGGTTGCGAGCTATGAGGACAGCATCGTTGGCATAAAGAAGGGATGCAATCGGGCGCGAATTGACGTATGGTGGATCCCTAGTGTGTAACACCAACTCCTGTTCCAAAGCGTTGGTGTATAAGGAAGACAGGAGTGGAGCCAGTATGCATCCCTGCCTTATGCCTTTTTCAGTTTTATATGAGGCAGTACACTCATCCTTGGTTCCATAACGGACCTTTGCTGTGGCACTGATGTATAGCTGTCTTAAAAATTGGATTAAAACAATGTCGACTTTTAATTCATTAAGGATCCCCCATAGCTTTTCATGAACTACGCAATCGAAAGCTGCATAGAGGTCTACAAAAGCCAAGTAGAGCTTCCCTGCTTTGGCCTTAGAATATTTACCAACTAAAATGCTTAAATTTAAAATCTGCTCGTTGGTTCCTATACGAGCTCTAAAACCATATTGGACGTCGCTTAAAACACCATTTTCTTCGGTCCATCCCTGGAGTCGATCTAGGACAATCCAGCCTGCCACCTTCATCAAGGAGTCCAACAGAGATATTGGGCGGTAGCAAGCAGGGTTTTCTTGATCGCCCTTTTCAAAAATAGGGACTATAATGGATTCGGACCATGTTTTAATAAATCCTCTCTCGCAACATGCTAGTAATACCCTAGTTAAAATAGGGCTCCACACCTCCAAGTTTGACTTGTAGAGGTCAATCGGTATCCAGTCAGGGCCAGCCGCCTTACCACTCTTACTTGCAATTACTGCAGCATTTACGTCTTAAAGCGAGATTTCGAGTTTAATAGGTGTTTAATAGGTTGGTCAGCACTCACTATTTCATGCCTCTCTGGAATATCCTCATTAGGCTTCTGCTTTGCATATACACTAGAAAAAAATTCGATCCAAGGTCTGTTCAGCTATAGCCAGCTCAATGGCTGGTACATCGATTGTGTTAACAAGAAAGGGTGCATTTACTGCAGCCCAGAATTTCACGCTGTCCTTGAACTCAGCGGCTTCCCTGAGGTCCTACCAGGCCTTATCTTTCAATTCCGAAATCCTGTTTTTTCTTGCTTCGTGGTACAGTTTTCTGCATTCCCTAATCTTAATCTTATTTCTCGTCTCACTATGTAGGGCAGTTTTTAGGTTTGTATAACTTTGGATGCAATTTTTATCAAACCAGACTATCTTCGTGTTAGACGAACAGTTATGTTCTTTAAATAAAATGTTTCTGACAATCTCAGTGATATTATAAAAAGCAGTTAAGACCTCATCATGTGTCGGGCTATCACTTAGGCATTTTAGGATAGGGTCTAGTGCCTTTACTTCTATTTCAGTGCTCAAGTTCTTAGGGTCCCTGCTTCCCCAACGAACAGCGTATCCATTTTTTCTTCCCAATTCTATGTCCTGCACCCGTGCTATTTTATTGCCATTTCTGTTTGACACCAGGCTTGGGACTTTTATGTTTATGCTCATGGCCAGGTGATCACTCATAGCATTAGGGTGAATATCGTAGGCTTTCATGTGGCTAGAATAGCGATTTTGGATAAGATATACACACATAGTCATCCTTTTGGCCCACCACTATGTGATTGAATGGCAGGTGTATGGTATGTCTTGTACCCGTTTATATGTATACTGTCTATAGCCCAGGTCTCTTGGAGACACAAAACATCGGAATTATTAATAAAAGGCAACCAGGCTGGATCGTTGACCTTATTCCTTAGGCCTGCCACGTTCCAAAAAAGGATTATACACAGCCCTGATTGATTATCATTTTGAATTGTGTGGTCGCCTCCTAAGACGTTGGTATTACTTGGGGTACCTTCCAATTCCACCCCTCGTGCCACCAAGACCAGATTCTGTGGGTGTATGACAGCTAAGTTGTTGGTATTAGGAGTACAGTCATATGCTTGGTGACCCCTGTCGATTGGATGTCAATCATTCTCATCTAATGAGGTGAGGGGAACAAAACTATTTGACACAGCCACTCTGTAATATGGTCCCTCTTGTCTCCATCCTTGTTCGCCGTGGTTAACTGGGTTGTTAGTGGAATGTGGTTGGTAAAAGAACCCCAGCGGACGCACTTGGATGCCAGTATTAGGTATATTTAGTTTGTACATTCTTGATAAGACTTCCCTAACACGTGCCTGTGAGCCTAGTGAGAGAACTATGCAATCTCCTTTGTGTAGTTTAGTACATTTGCCCACCCAAGCCACCCTCCTCACCATCTTAAATTCCTTAAAGAGGGTGTTTGCTAGGCCTGTTCTATTACCCAGCCAGTTGATTGTCTTATTACTTAAGGCAGGCCAATTTTAAACAGTTACTGGTGGGAGTTGGGGGACGTTGACTAATATGATCGTATATGGTGTTGCCGCTGGGGGGAGGTTAAGTGCTTGTGTGCTATATCTTTCCCCAAAAGCATTATTATCCCCCTTGTTAGTATTTGCTCCAGCCTTAGTTTCCAACTTAGTTTCCAACTTAAGTTTATTATGTTCCCTACTCAGTACGTTTAACCCTGAACCCGGGAAAGTAAATGCATTCTGTCGCTGTTCCTGGCAATCACCCCACCCGCTAGCCTGCTGAGTTTTTTTATTTGTCGGTAAAGTCAGTTCTGCATTAGACCTAACTGAATGCACAGGTCTATCTGGAGGATTCAAGTTTACCACATCATTACATAATATGTTATTTTGTTTAACCCCTAGGAGTTTTCCTAAACTAAGTTCTACTTTTTCCAGTCTGAGACCAAGGGTATTAATGGATTGCGACACAAAGTCTTTTAGATCTTTTATGGCTTCGCATAGCTCTGCAACTTCGCTTGCCGTTTCACTGGCCGCTTTCTTGCCCCTCAAGGTGGCTGGATCCCTTTGTGTTTTATTCCTTCCGCCCTGTGTTTTCCTAAACGGCCTTTTTAGTTGGATCTTAGGGGATCTAGGGGTGTCGGCAAGGGCGTGATGAATTATTACTGCATCACCAATAGTGTTATTAGTTGCCAATGGTTTAGGCGGTTGCAGCTTTTTTCCTTGGGTGGTAATTGTTTGCTTTCTGTGGAATCATGTAAGATAACATCAGGGGTTTCCTGGACACACCCATTGTTGGGTAGTGTACAAGTAACATTTTCTAATGTCTCTTTCCCTCCCACCTTTGTGCCGCTTACATCACAGGTCGATTTACTGGCTTGGTCTTGTTGTTGAGCAGGGTAAGGGATTACAGATTCGTCGTTTATTGATTCGTCTACAGAGATAATTTTTCTCTCAATATCTCCAACGGCCCCAGTTAAATAATTTAGTAGTGTCATGTTAATCTTTCTGTGTTTGCTTGGCACTTTAGATATATGGCTCGCAGGCTGCTTTCTTTTCCCCATTTTGTTTCTCCAATAACTCACAAACACCTCAGCGATGATACTATACTGCCCTTGTAACCTAGCTTGTATCCTAGCTAAATCGCGGTGCCCTCGCTCTCGACAAAGTGCTTAAATATGCAGAACCCTTTAAAAGGGACCAGAATTAAAACCGCTAAAAACGTAATAAAGATAAAACTATTAAGCTCAAGATGAGTCAAGCATGTGCGTAAGAGGAACAGTACACAATACCCAAATACAAATTGCAGAGTACAAAGTCGAAATTGGTTGGCTGCAAAAAGGTCTCGTAATGTGCAAACTGGGAGACATTGACTGACCTGTGAGCGCGAGCTCTGTCCTGCGAGGTCCTTCCTGTTGGGCTGTTTGTTCTGCTGCTGCACCTCGCGGAACCCGCTCCGCGGGTCCCGCTTCGCCCGTGTGCCTGGGCGCATCGTTGCTGATTCCTGACAGGGGAGCTGCCTGAATCTCGGGGAGCAGGGCTGCGAGCGCCAGGTGAGGATCAGGGACTCCATTGCCCAGGAGTCCCTGTGCTGCCATCATTTCCTGCACCTGGACGCTCTCCCTGCTGGCCACGCCCTCTAAGCACCGCTGAAAAGAGCCTGCTTGTCCCTAGCTCTTTGGGAGACATTGACTGACCTGTGAGCGCGAGCTCTGTCCTGCGAGGTCCTTCCTGTTGGGCTGTTTGTTCTGCTGCTGCACCTCGCGGAACCCGCTCCGCGGGTCCCGCTTCGCCCGTGTGCCTGGGCGCATCGTTGCTGATTCCTGACAGGGGAGCTGCCTGAATCTCGGGGAGCAGGGCTGCGAGCGCCAGGTGAGGATCAGGGACTCCATTGCCCAGGAGTCCCTGTGCTGCCATCATTTCCTGCACCTGGACGCTCTCCCTGCTGGCCACGCCCTCTAAGCACCGCTGAAAAGAGCCTGCTTGTCCCTAGCTCTTTGGGAGACATTGACTGACCTGTGAGCGCGAGCTCTGTCCTGCGAGGTCCTTCCTGTTGGGCTGTTTGTTCTGCTGCTGCACCTCGCGGAACCCGCTCCGCGGGTCCCGCTTCGCCCGTGTGCCTGGGCGCATCGTTGCTGATTCCTGACAGGGGAGCTGCCTGAATCTCGGGGAGCAGGGCTGCGAGCGCCAGGTGAGGATCAGGGACTCCATTGCCCAGGAGTCCCTGTGCTGCCATCATTTCCTGCACCTGGACGCTCTCCCTGCTGGCCACGCCCCCTAAGCACCGCTGAAAAGAGCCTGCTTGTCCCTAGCTCTTTGGGAGACATTGACTGACCTGTGAGCGCGAGCTCTGTCCTGCGAGGTCCTTCCTGTTGGGCTGTTTGTTCTGCTGCTGCACCTCGCGGAACCCGCTCTGCGGGTCCCGCTTCGCCCGTGTGCCTGGGCGCATCGTTGCTGATTCCTGACAGGGGAGCTGCCTGAATCTCGGGGAGCAGGGCTGCGAGCGCCAGGTGAGGATCAGGGACTCCATTGCCCAGGAGTCCCTGTGCTGCCATAATTTCCTGCACCTGGACGCTCTCCCTGCTGGCCACGCCCCCTAAGCACCCTCCCCCTATATCAGGTGCAGCTTCTTCCGCGGTGCGGGAGCGCGCGGGAGGGCGCCAGGAGAAGCCCGGGACAAGGGCGGGACCGTCTGTGGCCGTCCGGGGCCGAAGGTGGCCGGGCTGGGCCTACCCTCTTGGATTGTGCTTCCGACCCCTGGTCTCTTACACTCAATGGAGCCACCCGCCGAGTTCAATTTAATTTATTGTGAACAATATGCCGTCCCCTGCAAGGGAGAGCACCCCACTAAAACCGGGTGGAGCAAAGAATAGGACTCTAGAGAATTATTTCTCCCGGGCAGTGGGGGAGGGGGACAAAGAGTGTAATCTGTCCAGGTTAAGGGCAGAACGGAGACGCTCAATAGATAATATGAAAAACACGCCCCTCGGAGACCAACTTATTTTACCAGGGGAGGAGTTGTTCCGAATTGATGATGTCCCACTATTGCTGAGGGATTGCACTAACATGTCACCAGTTGAAGCCTTGAGTATAGCCCCAGAAATTAGTTCTAGCCCCCCAAGGGTGACCATTGATTTAGTGTCCCAACCCCCTCCGGCCCCTCCAGCCTCGAAGATTAGGTAAACTAAATCTAAGCCAACTAACACACAAGTAGCCTTTGGACCTCCTCCAAATAAACGCAGGAGGAAATCGAGGGGAGTCCAAGGAAAGAGCAAACCCAAGGTTCCACACTCGGATTTTGGTAAGTTTCTAAAAACCCCCACATTAGTAGAGAAACCATTGGTCGATTTACACCCTAAACCCATTGCTCATGAGGATCCAGCTCCTACTATGATAAAAGACACAGGAGTTGGTATTGCTAATATTCCCTTGTCTGTTGTCCCGCTGGGAAACCTAGAATTTTTGCTAAGGTCCCTGTTATTACCGATCAGCGAGAGTATTAAAAAGATTGAGATCAGACTAACCATTTTAGAGGCCACATTGGGCAGTCTGAAAACTCCAGCTGGCAGACAGGGAAGGCAATCAGAGTCCACTCCCTCCACTGTAGCCCCTAAGCAGTCGGCAAATAGTGTCGCCAATCCAGTCCCTCCACAAGCAGTGAATGTGGCACCCTCGCAACAACCCACAAGGCCAAAGCCTGCAATAGCTAAGCCCCCTAACACCAATATGCCCAACCCTCCTTTAGGATCTGTACCCCCGGCACAGCCGGTAGACAAGAGCACCCCGACCCCTTTAATGAAGCTCACCCTGAGACCACGCAGACCCAATTTACCTCCAGAGACCAATGCTTTTACTGTAGTTATGGCAGGTGTCCCCCCACTTGAGGAAGGTGAAACGGAGGACTTTTGTGCCCTAAAAAGTAGGGTAATCAAGTGGTTAAACATAAATAGACCCCTCCCGACACATTTTAATAACGAAATTATAATGGTAAGAAGGGTACCATGGGTGGGAAGAACACAAAAATCCATTAAAGGGGACTGCATACTGGTGAGTTTTAGGGACACAGGAACGGTGTCCCATATATGCCAAGGGAAAAACAGATCTAGGGAATCCACCATCCAAACCCTCAATGTGTCGTTCTTTTTTCCCATCATCCCAGTCCTATCTCAGCAACCCCAAACTCATGACAACTGGGAGAGGGTTGGCAGGAGGGGGAGTCACCAGGCCTTTAACCCTAGGCCGTTTTTTGGCCGACCTGAACAACCCTTTTTTTCCTATAACCGGTTGCATTGCCTAAATGGCCTTGAAGGGGTCGATTGACAGACAGACAATGCCCCCCAGGGTTGTATAGAAATTGGAGGTACGGTAGAAAGACTGGAGGAGCAAAGATCCAAGGCTCAGCAAATCCTGGTGGTTGGTGAGGGGGAACCAAACTGCGTTGTGCCAAAGGAAATAGTTGTAGACAAGACAGGAGGGGGACATGGGCAGGGAATGCAAAGATCAATGTGGGAAAGAAGACCAAGGGCCCAGGGGGGTGCTGAATGGAGTGGAGAGGGTGTGAGACTTATCTCATGGAATATAGCGGGTATAGCGGGCAAATTCAACAATAAGGAATGGGTGGACTTCATTAGAACATTTCACATTATATGTGTACAGGAGACATGGGCTGTGGAGAATAACTACCATCTGCAGGGGTACAAGTGTTTTTTTGTTCCCGCCCGAAAATCTAGCTCAGGGAGAGCAATGGGCGGTTTGTCCATCTATGTAGATTTAGACCTGCCAGGCACCTGGTCCTTTCCAGACTGGTTCTCATATGGGATACAGGCGGTTCGGTTCCAGGGAAAGGGGTTACGTTTCTCTGTTTTTAACATATATAACACCGAGTTAGAAAATAGCCACACCCCGGTATTAACTGAACTCGACCAAAGGTTAGGAAAAGAAATCATATCCCAGAATAAGGGACCGTCTGGTGGACTGCTTGTGGTGGGGGATTTTAATTGTCACCTTTGTCCGGCACTGGTCAAAAAGAACACAGATTGGGCGCAATGCCCAATTGAGAAGGGACCGCATTTTTCTCACTCGCCTACTGGGTCGGCTCTTAGGTTGCTTCGGCTTAAGTACGACCTAGAGCACACCATTAATATGGTAGACCCACAGTCGGATGGTACACTCCCACCAACTTTTAAGGGCAGGGGCTGCTCGTCTATTATAGATTATATTCTGGTCTCGAGATCCCTGGTTAATAAAGTAGTCAGTGTAGGGATAGACTGGAACACTTTCAGCGACCGTAACCCACTTGTTTTAATGCTCGCATATAGGGCGGGTATTGGCTCCAATGCCCATCGTTCAATTGTGGAGAGGGTCACCGATCAAGGCAGGAGACTGAAATGGTCCAAAATAGATGGGGCAAAGTTCTATAAAAACCTGAGCGATAAGGGTCTGCTGGCCATAAATGAATGTTTGGATCTGGAAGTCCAGGGACCAAGGTTATTAGAAGCATTTAACCACATTGCCAACCTGATCGACGGGCTACTAAGGTCCAGTGCGCCCACGCGTAATCTGGTCAATCCCCGGTGGTTTGATAAAGATTGTTCCAAGGCACTGAGGGAACTGAAATGCTCCCTTAAGTCAAAACCACGAGATCCACAAGTAATCAGGGCATGCAGAGAAAAATATAAAAAAGAGACCAAAAGGAGGAAACTCACCCTGCAGGCAGAAGCTTGGGCAGATCTGAGAGAGGCAGGGGAAAGAAGGGACCTAGCGGGGTTCTGGAGAATCATCAATAAACCGACCTTTCAAGAAAATGATTCTCCGGAGATAGGGGCTAACATCCTCCCGGAGCAGTGGGTCACACACTTTAGGAGCCTGTATAACCATGAATCGGGTCCCCACGTAGAGTCATCAGTAACCCCAAGTCAGGCTCCTCCGGTAGTATTTACCCTTAAGGAGATCACGGCAGGGATGGAGAGTCTAACTAAGAATAAAGCCCCGGGCCCAGATGGAATTCCCCCTGACCTTTTTCTTAGTAATAAAGATCTTTGGGCCCCACTGATGACCAGGGTCCTAAACACTGCTATCACCTGCGGTCTCCCTCCATCATGGTCTAAAGCGATCATTGTGCCAATCTTTAAAAAGGGCAACAAGGACGACCCCAAGTGTTATCGGCCTATTTCCCTGATTGACGTCTCAGCTAAACTTCTGGGAAGGGCACTCCTGAACAGATTGTCCGAGTGGACCGAAGAGAACATCTTCTCGGACACTCAATATGGGTTCAGGTCAGGGAGGTCCACCAGCGACCAATGCCTGAACCTATATATGCTGACTGCCAAATATACTCTGGCCAGTAAGGAACCTATTTATATGGGATTCATGGACCTGGCAGCAGCATTCGATCACGTCAACAGAGGGAAGTTGTGGGACATGATGGCAGGGATGGGGATCGAGAGCGGCCTAATTACCATACTAAGAGAGCTGCATAGCGACACCACGGCTAGAGTTAGATTTAACACGGACTCCTTTCCATGCAAAAGTGGAGTCAGACAAGGTTGTATTCTTGCCCCTTTTTTGTTCTCCCTTTACATTAATAATTTGGAACAGTTTCTTTTGGGCTTAAAGGCAGATTCCCCAAGGGTTGGGACGCGGCAAATCCCTGTCCTGCTTTACGCAGACGACGCGGTCTTGCTGGCGCGTACACCACGAAGCCTACAGATTCTGATAGATGGGTTCGTCAAGTTTATGAGCGATCTGGACTTATCTGT
The DNA here is from genome assembly GCF_964263255.1 of Lissotriton vulgaris. Classification (NCBI taxonomy): domain Eukaryota; kingdom Metazoa; phylum Chordata; class Amphibia; order Caudata; family Salamandridae; genus Lissotriton; species Lissotriton vulgaris. The sequence continues at coordinate 1,612,202,684 of NC_141687.1, read as the reverse complement.
CAACCTAAGCAAATCTTACGTGCTCCTGGCATGCAAAAAACCTTCCTCAAAATTTTCTTACACAATAGGCTCCCATTGTTTAGAGGAGGTTAAAACGTTCTCCTATCTCGGAGTAACCTTTGATGGTGCTCTTCAATTCAACTCCTTGGTGGAAGAGCGCTGTAACAAAATGATTGCCTCTAACGGGGCAATAGCCGGATATGGCAGGAGGTTGGGCAGATGGAGTCCGGAACAGGTGATGAACCTGTACGGCTCCATAACATGCGCTAAAGTAAGCTATGGGGCAGAAGTTTGGGGCTTCGTGAATACCTCTAGAATTGACCAGGAAGAGAACAAACATCTGAAATCTATCCTGAGGGTACCACCCAGCACTGCTGGACTCATAGCTCTCAGGGAGCTAGGGAGGCCATATCTGGTCGATTTGTTAAAACTTAGGCCAATTGTGGCGTGGCTAAAAATCTGGGTAAATCCAGACGCGCATCTAAGTAGAAAAATCTTACTGGACTGCCTAGGTAGGACCCACTGCATGCGCATCCCATGGCTCAAATATGTGAGAAACACTCTTGAGGAACTAGGGTTTGGAAACCTCTTCAAGAACCCCACCACCATTTCAGCACAGCACAAGAAACAAGTAGGGGAAATTTTCCTAGAGCGGAAAACCCAATGCCGTGCTCTGGCTGAAGGGGAAAAAAAGTCAATAAGGGCTCATAATTTGGTGAAGAGTGTGGAGGGTATAGAGCCCTACCTGTATCTTGTACACAATACACAGGACAGATTTCTTATGTGCCGTTTCAGACTGAGCCTACTTCCTTTTATGTTGGCCTCGCTAGCAGGTTTTACCATGTCAATCGAGCAGAAGGGACCCTACGGCTGCGACAATCGGTCTCCGCAGGACTCCCTTCATTTTACTTTGCTCTGTCCCTATTATTCAATGCCCAGGCGTAGATTCCTAGTAGACATCCTAAAAAAGGCCCACCTGGAACATGCCAGAGATGCACTAATCTACTTGCAAAAAGCTTCTGACCCGCTAACCTTGTGTTGTGTTATGAATTTTATCAAGGTTGCGGTCCGACTAAGGAAGACGAGGGGAGAGGATTAAAAGACTTGTGACTCCCTGTTTTAAATTTACAGCCTTGTATGTTAGTATTTTATTGTTATTTATGCACAAGGATCTTGACTAATATTTAATGCCGTTTTATCTATGTATATGTATGTGTGCTTTTATGGTGTTTTTTAATCACCGAATAAAGATTCTTGAATTGAATTGAGTGTGCAAACTGCAATTAAGTTAAAAATTCAGTAATGTCAGTGAAAATCAGTGCTCAAGGCATTCAGAGTCCTACATTGGACATGGCCACAATCACAGTACCTTTCTGGTTACTCCTAGGTTAATCCCAGATCGAGAAGGTCAGAGGAGTGGCCCGGTCTGGCCTCTTCTGGCCTCTGACGGGCGCGGACGTGCCCGCCCTTGGCCCGTACTTTGCCTGGGCAGCACCTGGCACGCCTGTGCGCGTCCCGCACTGCCGGAGCCCTGAAACTGTTTTAAACGCCTCCTGACACTTCTTGCTTATTCTGGTGGAGGGCGCCACCGGGGGACTCTGGGAGATGGAGTCCCCAGCACCCGGACCTTCCTCTGCGTGGAGCGTGGAAAAAAGACAGCAGCGCTGCAGTCCCCACTGACTGTTTTCAGGAGGCAGGTAGGTTTTCCAGCAGTTTATTTCATCAGCAAGAGTGAAAGAAATGAAAGGGACCCACGCTGCGGGACCCCTGAAGCTGTTTTAAACGCCTCCTGCCACTTCTTGCTTATGCTGGTGGAGGGCGCCACCTGGGACTCTGGGAGATGGAGTCCCCAGCACCCGGAACTTCCCCTGCGTGGAGCTTGGAAAAAAGACAGCAGCGTTGCAGTCCCCACGGACTGTTTTCAGGAGTCAGGTAGGTTTTCCAGCATTTATTTCACCAGCAGAGTGAAAGAAATGAAAGGGATCCAAACCCAAACAAATACCTGCTATCTGGATGACTAAGAATACTGAAAAACACATTTTTCAAATCAATAACAGAAAAGAATTTAGCAGTGGAAGGAATCATCGTCAAAAGTGTAGTAATGTCTGGGACCATTGGAAAATGAGGAATAACTATTTTGATAGCTTTGCGCAAATCAATTACAAAACGATACACAACCTCTTTATCATCTGGAGAACATAAGGGTGTCCGTTTAAGAATTGGAAGAATGTGACTATTACAAATATTGGCAGACGTCTCCTCAACCACTCCTTTCTTAATCAAATCCTGGATATTTTTCAATAAGGCTCGCACTCCTGCCTGTGATATTTTGTACTGAGGAATACGAAGCAAAATAGCATTGTCCTTAACCTTTATCGAAACTGGTGGTATATGCAGCAAACCCACACCTGTTTCACCTGCCGCCCTCAAAGTGGTTGGCACATCAGCAAATTCAGCAGATAGAGGCGCATTCTTGGACAATTACTGTTTATTGTCAACTACATCTGGACCCATTGTTATACACAGCTGCAACAATAAATCGCAGCATGTAATTTCTTCAACAAATCCAACCCATCAAATTCTCAAAATAATTAGATGTCAGCAAAAATGGCGAATCCACTGTGAAAGGACCAATAGTCATCCCAAGGTGTCTTGAAATGGGGCTTACAACCAGTACATCAGATAAACCTACAGAAACATTACTATGGCCAGACAGAGCTGCCCCAGGGACCATATTTTGAGAAATCGAATTTTTTGTTGCACTTGTGTCCACCCAAAATTCCTTAGTCGAACCGTGCAGTTCCACTGTTACATAAGGACCGCGCTGGTCTACAGGTATCAAAATTAGTCCCCCACTCTGTCCCTGGCTGTCGTAGCTGTAAGACATTCCTGTCACTTCTTCCATCTCATAATCACCAAGGGTCATCAAAGTAATTATTATCAAAACAACCCTGTGAGGCTGCAGCGTTCTGAGCCCTGTCAGCCCCATCAGCCCCATGACCCGGTCCACGAGAACCTCTTCCTCTAGTGACTGCCACCTTCTGGACACTCGCTACACCTGTGACCCACCTCCTTACAATTCACACATTGATTCGGCCTCAGAGGCACCGTATTTGGCTGCCTCCTAGTACGTTGAATCTTAACAATGCAATATGGTCTAGCACTCCAATTAATGTCAATCAAATATGGTATTAAGCGAATCAAATCCATTCAGCAGGTCTGGTTTCAATTTTCTTTATTCAAATTTTTATTAAAACGACCATAGCCAACACGTTTTGTCCCTAACGACTTCTTCAGGGCTACAAATAAGTGTACATAATATACATTATATTTACAATAATATTTACAATTAAAACAATATATGTACAATTATTGTGATCACAGCAAACACAAAAACACAATGTGACTAAGCTAAAAACCTGTGCATATCGTTTTGTGTACCTTAATTAAGTTAAACAAATATACACAATCCATGAACTTATGTGCTATACGGACAATCCAATAGTTTGAAAAACACACACTATTTCATTTGTTCCTGCTGTGAAAAGTTTCTAAGTATCTGTCTTGACAGGTTTTTTGGCTCTATTTCGGAGTGATGTAGACTTTAAGCTTGCTCACACCTATGGTCTGTATTCTTACCTTGTGTTGGCCCTTTTAAGCCCTTTTTCCAGACCTAGAAGAGGATAGCTGCTTTATATGATGATAGATCCCTTATTCTTGACTCTAATCCATCTATTGCCTATTGGCTTTGACATAGTTATGTGTCCTTTCATTATCCTGCCTATAGTAGAGGGTGGATCCTGTGGTCCTGACTTTATATTACACATTGGTATGGTTTGTGTAGGTACTCTGACAGAGCTAGGGGTTATTTCATCCTTCTCAGGCCTACAAGGCCCAGAACTAGAGAGACTCCATTTTGCTTTCTATCCCTGCAGAGCTGAGATGCTTGAAGGGGAAAGGTAATGTTTATAGTTAAGCCTGTTGTCTGCTAGGGGAAAACCAGCCAGGACTGGTTCTTATCCGAGGAATGTGTTTGTCTCTTGGGTTCAGACGTAACATGCAGATGGTCACTGCGGTTGCGCAAGGGGCCCTGGAGATGGCACAGGAATTTGGTGGGAGGCAGCCCTCTGTTGGAAATTTCCATGAGGGAAGAGCATTCTATAATAGTGAAGAGCAGAGGCGGAGTCAGTTAGTTGAGTTGGAGGAGCGGAGAGAGTTGAGCTGAAGTTGCAGAGAGTTGAGTGGAGTTGCAGAAGGAGTGGAGAATCAGAAAGAGTTTATGCTGAATTGGAGCAGAGGAGAGGAGTGGAGTTGCAGGAGGAGAAGAGACAGAAGATGCTTGGAACAGAGAGAAGACAGACAGATAGTCAGTGAGCTGGAACTGAAGGAAGCAGTCAGAAGCAGTTACTTATCAGGAGGAGTTGTGAATAGCTGGAGTCTGAAGTAATGCCTTTTAGAAGAGACTGAAGTTATATCGTGGATTAATCTGTGGGAGCAGCTGGAGCGAATTGGACATTGGCATGGAAACAATCAGATAGAGTGAAGAAGCTAGTGGAGCGAACGATTATCAGAACGGCAGAAACCATTAGACTGAAGTTGGAAAGTGGAGAGAGTCCGTGGGGGAGAGGAGTCCAGTGCAAAGTGATCAGCGCAGATGTGTGTCCAAGAGTGCAGGAGAGAATCTAAGACGAGCTAAGGCACAGACGAGAGAGAAGCCCAGATGACAGCTGGAGCAAGACTTCATACTAATCAGGTGATATCTGTCCTGTTATATTAGTGCTTTTATTTCCTAGGCTAGATTCCCCTATTGTATTGCTGATCCCTTTTCTTTCAGCGGTGTGTTACAGTTTCTGTTAGTTACAGAGACCCCGCAGATAACCTTGTCCTTATACTGTATGTCTAATCCCTTTCCTTTCAGCGGTGTGTTACAGTTCCTGTTAGTTACAGAGACCCCACAGATCTGTGTATGTGTATTCTATTGTTATTGTAATAAAGATACCCCAGTTCTTAGTGAACCAGTGTGCATGTGTTGTTCTTGCATACAATGTGTGTCTCTTGTTCTTAAAGCACAGGTAACCTTTCCTTCTAGTCAGGTGTTACAGCCAGAACAGATGCTGCCCCTGATCCGGTAAGTAGCCACTGAATAATTAGGGAGAGAGAGGAGCCCTTGAGCTAGGGAATTATTGACACTAAGTAATTCGGCCATCCCATAATATTATTGTAGTAGCGAACCTTTAGTAAATAGTGAGAGAAACTTCCCAACATAGAGAGACAGAGAGAGCTGAAGGTATTCATAGGAAAGTGATCGTCGTTGGTAAGCGGCGTTAGTGAGAGCACTGATTGTGGTCAGCGTGTATATCCACAAGATTGTGGCTTGAGAGAGCACCGGGGGGATACGGTGTGTAATGAGATCGCCTCTAGGGAGAGTGGCGTTAGTGAGAGCATCAGGTGGGAGACTGGTGTGTAGGTCCGCCGGATTGTGGACCGGATAAAAAGAGAGCACTGGGGCTGCAGCCCAGTGTGTATGGCATGCCGGATTGCGTGTCGAGTGAGCACTGATGGTGATCAGTGTGTAATGGTAAATAATCAGAACTGCCCCAGGGTAGATTTGTCTGGACCCATGTGGTCGCGAGACTATGAGATATGAGTGTGGTGTAGGGCATGGACGTCCTTAGTAATCAGTGAGTATTCCTAGTAATCCCTATAGATTTAGTGGTGTTTCTGATGATATGAGCTTGTATATTGCGAGTTCCCCATCCTCAGGTAGGTACCCAGGTGTCTGGATAGATGGGTCCTGAGGAGGGAGGTGGTTACGTTTTGGCCAGGTTGGTGTTGCTCTTGTGAGCGGGTTCTATCTAGTCTGAGAATCTGGTCATTACAGTATCATGTAATTTAACAAATATCATGAGGATCTTCTTCAGATGATGGGGCATTCATGACAAATTATCCCAATCTTCTTTTCTGGGCGAAATGAGAGAATGCATATGTGTGATAATACGACCGGGCAATGCTAAAATCTCAGCTCAGGGCTTATCACCTGGTTTTCTCTCCAGGTCCCATGCTTTAATTTGATCCCAAATACCACCCAACTCCGGAACATGATCTTGAGTAGGGACCTGCCTCCCAATTAGAACCGGAAAAAGAAGACCAAAAAACATTTCAATATCAGCAAGAGTCAGTTCAATTGAGGAAGCAGTTTCAGTCGATTCTTTATAATAAGCAGTAGAATTTTTCCTAGGATCAGGCAAATGAGTCTTAAGGGACAGAATATCACTTCTTTTCCACAGAGTATAAACTAATTGTTCTTGAAACCAGACTGCTACTCCCCGTCTAGTAACACACCATGCGGATCTGTTAACTCCAGTATCTCTGGGTGATATATGGGGTGAACCTCTCGCATCGGAAACTGAGATACCGTAGTGGGACTCTTATCATGCAACCTGCCCCTATAGGTAACCAATATGATAATGTTACTAAAATCTTGACCTAGGTCTATACCATTAGTATACACACAATATTTAATATCAAATATCATTTGAGGCGCAGCACTCCCAAAATGTTGCTCCCAAAGACCAATTAACTTGAAGGATATGTGCTTAAGATGTGCTCATAATCTTTCATCAAATCCTAAACATCCTCTACACTGTAAATGGAATTACGACCGCACTGCGCAGCCTAATTAGCTATTACCTTCTTCTCCTCATCCCCCACTGCAGACCGTACAAGAGGGCCCAAACACTCCTTAAATTTTGTCAAATCTCTATCCTCAAACCCACGAACTGGTGTCTAGGTGCTTACAATTGTCGGGGGATGAAGAACCGTAGAGAGAGAAGCAACAGAAGTAACAGACACAATTGTCACCGGCAGTTGCGTCGCAGGAGAACGAGCTGGAGACAGAAATGCTGAAATAATAGCTGAAACAATAGGTGTGGCAGGAGTACTAACAGTCACCGTTGCCACGGACGGTCAAATAAACAGAAGCAGGAGGAGGAGCCAAAGCCACAGATGTTGAAGCGACAGCAGTAGATACAGGGGCAGTGAGAACAGCCATAACAGGTGGCTGTGATGGCACAGAGACAGTAGGATATATTCTTTGGGGGGCATGTGGGGGTGGGGGTCGGGTATCTAACAATTCTTTCACAAAAGTATCAGTTTCCTCCTGGGCCAAATACTATGTATCAACATGCAATCAAAACCTCCAATCTTCGCATTCGACTCCCTTTTCCTGTTTTTCTCTATCATCTGCTACAGCTTTCTGAGTCAGTCTCTGTATTTTCCCTTTCCGGGACTCTTTCTCTGTCTTCAGCCGTCTCTGCCTAGCTGTTTTCTGCCACGTTCTAAGAGAATCAAACATAGACTGTCTGATTCGCCTTTTAAATAACTGTTTGTGTAAATATCCAATTTTTGTTCATCAAAATTGCCCATCAACAGCCACTGCAACTGGGCATTGTCCCTCGTATATTTGTACAATAATGTACTAAACATATTAGGGCCAAGCCCATGCTTCACATACATATCAAAATTTGGAGTGCCTTTTGGGGGCGCTGTGTTGTAACGAGGTCCAGGCAGTAAGGATGAATTACAGGAAGCTTTATTGTGGATAGTTACAAGTAGTACATTCCATGAACAGCAAGTAGATAAGTACTGAAGAGCAGCCCCACCAGGAGCAGCCTGCCTGCTGCTCAGCCCATGCTCAACTGTTACTTCACCTCACAGGCACCCAACATTCTGAGGCACATCATGACTCCAACATCCTATTGAGCACACGGCACAAACACTGGCTGAGCAGGAGGGTAAATAACATAACAATAACAAGGGCAGAATACTACATAACCTCTTTCCTCACACAAGAGAAGCATATGTCCTGTATTTGAATAATAGTAAAGAGAGAGAACCAAGGAAGAAATAACTAGGAAGAACAATGATGGAACAGAATAAATGTCAGAGCAAATAGATAAAGAAAGGCAGAGCAAAGAAACAGGTGGAAGAAAACATGGATGAAGCGAGGAGTTATACACAAATAGAAATGATGCATACTCTCCAACAAATAGTTAGAATGGAGAAGTAAACAGTGATAATGCGAAATAAACAACAAGTGAACAGAAAGACATAGACGCGTCAAAGACCACCCCCAACGTAGCCACCGGCCAGCCAGGCAGGCAACCAAAGAAGGAAAGAAGAAGGCACAACTCAAACAGGATACAAGACTGGCATCCAGACATACGAAGAAGAGAGGGGGGATCTCCTCTTGAACAAGGAAAAAAGAGAAAAACACTACACAAAAGGAAAGACTAGAGGCAGAGGTAGAATAACAAACAAAGTGTAAAGTTCAGGTTCCAAGGAAGAGACAAAATAAAATATCACGAGGATAACTGAACAAGTCCGAAATCAGAGGAGAAGAATAACAATACAGACAAGTATAATTCAACTTCCCCACTTTCATAATGATAATAAAATAATAATGAGAATGATGTTGTATGAACAAAAATGTAAAATGATGTAAGCATGACATTTCAGTAAATGACAGCTAATGAGACTGTGACCCATAATGTGAAAGCCTGTGTAAGGACAACCCTGTATAAAGGTCACATGAATGAAATGTTGTAATGGAACTGAAACCCATAACCTTTCCCCAAGTATAGGGAAGGTTAGCACTGTGGAATGGACTTAAACCCATGATGTACCCCAGACAAGAGGGTGGAAACTAATGTGAATGGGACTGACCCCAAACAGACACACACTGTGTGAGGGTTAAAAACCATTATTCACCCATGTAGGCACATGTAGGATAAGAGAATAGGAATAAACACATGACCCACCCTGGAACGTAAGGGAGGGTAGCTAGTATAAATGGAAAAAAAACATGACCTACCCCTGGCATGAGGGCGTAAGCAAGTGTATATGGGAAATATCCCAAATAGACACACTCTGTGTGAGGGTGGAAACCGTGAGTAGCCCATGTAGGCAAGAGTATGGAAGCAAAGGGGGCTAGACCCATATTGGTCCACGCAGGAAGGATGAATTACAGGAAGCTTTATTGTAGTTATTTACAAGTAGTAAATTCCATTAACAGCAAGTAGATAAGTACTGTAGAGCAGCCCCACCAGGAGCAGCCTGCCTGCTGGTCAGCCCACACTCAACTGTCGCTTCACCTCACAGGCACCCAACATTCCGAGGCACATCATGGCTCCAACATTCTATTGAGCACACAGCACAAACACTGGCTGAGCAGGAGGGTAAATAAAATAACAATAGCAAGGGCAGGATACTAAATGCCGGCTGAGCTTCTTCCAATCAAGCATCTGTAGAACAACAGTGACAGCACAAAGGAAACAGTTTGCTGATTCCAGGCTTTTTCAAAAGAAAACATGTTCACTATCTTATGCCTGGCAAAGCAATTGCAAATGCTTTTATCCCAAGGATGGTCTTCAGACGTACCAAATGCAAACCAAAAATTGTACCATATCCACAAAGAACCAAAACCAACTCACCTGATATTTGCTGGTCGAACAAACTAATTCTTCACTGCCGACTTTTCAGACCAAACTGTCAGATCCAAGGGTTTCACTGTTTAGAACTCCAGTCGGGATGAACGATGGGCGAGGCACTGTCTGCAGGATGGAAGGGGCAGTTGCAAACAATCAATGGTCCTCATACAGGGATCCCTGAACTGTCAATCCGAACCGACAATTGCCTCGACCTTACCCCATCCGTGGATGGGGCACATACCTGAAGGAGTCCCTGTTTGGTCACCAAATGAAGGAAGTGACTTGATTGGGGTCACCTGGGTCACTCACGACCCCCTCTAAGCCTTCCATACCAAATGAAGAGTTGGTAAGACAGTAGAGAATACAAACCAATATCTATTGATTCAGATGCACTCAGAGTTGAGCCCAGTCTGCCCAGTCACTTTGGAGTGCTGCATAGGGACTGACATCAGCAAGCACAAAGATACATTATGTACATTTCAGAATCAATGAAGGCACGCCCACAAAAGAATTTTCCATGCAGATGCGGCAAAACAGTGAAATACAAAAAATTAAGTTTCGGTCCTGAGGCCTGGCACACACTATTTACTATTCAAGGCCATTTTGCCTGTGTACGCCACTAGACAAGTGGGAGAAGGCCTCTATCTAAAGGGTAAAGGTATGCGCTAATAAGAACAGTGTATTCATTAGTGAAGTGAATTCCAGCCCCGGGGAAATGAAACCTAACTGTGGCCTCTTCTCAGAAATGACGAAGGATACATTTTGATTATAACCCAAAATGGCACCAGAATATGAGAGAGGATGTACCCTTATGGTTAGAGTGGTCAACCACGATGCGGGGGAACAGGGTTTGCGTCTAGGCAATGACGCTTAACATCCTGTGATTCTGGGCAAATCACTTAGGGCCAGATGTAGGTAGCCAAATACCGGTCGGTAACGGACAAAATTCGGTAATTTCGGCCGTTACCAACCGGTATATGGAAAATTAGATGTAGGACTCAAAATAATACTGAATCGGTAAATACGGGTCGGTATTTACCGATTCGGATTTTACCGAATCCTTATTTACCGAATTTTTAATTACCGAATCGGTAAATAAGAAATGGTAAAAAATGACTGTCGAGATGTAGGAAACTAAAAAAATACTGAATTTCATCAAATTCGGTATTTAAGAGTCGGTAAATACTATGGATTGTAACCAGGTGCAGGCTAAAAAATAAGGTCCCAAAATGCAACTGTGCTGCCAGAATGGCGGCATTCCACGTCACAGCAAGGCGCCTACGTCTACAGGCAGCAGGAGAGAGGGTATGGAGACTGGAGGAGCAAGTGTACAGGCAGATGATAACGCTCTTCCAACTGACTGAGCCAGAGATACTGCAAAGGTACAGGCTACACCCCCAAACCACACTGGACTTGATCAGGGACCTTCACCCACTCCTGGATCACCCAACACCAAGGGTGTACGCCATCCCACCCCATGTGCAGGTGCTGGTTGCCTCTGGGAGTTACCAGAGTGTGATTGTTGCAGTAGGTGGTGTGTCCCAGAGCTGCCTGTCCCGATTCTTTAGGAAGTTCCTTGAGGCCATGATGCAGAGAATGCATCATTATATTACTTTCCCTGACACATCTGCGGAACTTGCAAAGACCAAAACAGAGTTCTATCAACTGGCACACTTCCCTCACATCATAGGCTGTATAGATGGCACCCACATCCCACTCTGCCCACCTGCACCCACAAAACACATTTACAGGAACCGGAAGTCAACGCACTCAATCAATGTACAGGTGATATGCAATGCTGGCAACCTCATTACAGACAGTGTGGCCAAATTTCCAGGGAGTACCCACGACTCATACATCTACCAGAACAGTGGGATATACACACGCCTTGTTGCTGGCGATTTTGGTGATGGATAGGTAAATAACTATGGCACACCCTGATAGTGAATGCAGGTGAATCAATCATGAGTATGTTACTAATGGCACTCTCTTTCCCACTTAGGTGATAGTGCTTATGCTCTGCAGTCCTTTGTCCTCAACCCCATACATGAATCCATCTACCAGGAGTGAGAGGCGTTACAATGTGGCACACAGAGCAACACGCAGCGTAGTCAAACGCACATCTGGACTACTAAAAAGCAGGTTCCGCTGCCTCCATAAGAGTGGAGGTGCACGGCAGTACACTCCAATCATCTGCTGCAAAATAATAGCGACCTGCGCCATGCTGCACAATATTGCCACCAAGGAAGGCACAGAGGTGGAGATCACACATCATGAAGACATTTATGATGGAACAGAACAGGCTGAGCCCTATGCAGCAGGAGCAGCACCTGCAACAGATGAGAGACTAAGACGGGCAGAGATCACACACAGCTATTTCTGATAGGTAAGGAGACACACACAGGCTTAGTATTTGAAGTACATAGTTTAATTGTCACTACGGCATTTAACTGGTACCACACCATGGTACTACAATGTCTATTTTTCAGACTGGGTGGTCACAGTTAACCTCACAGTGACCTGTCCTGTGGGTTGAGGGCATCTTTAATGTCCCCGCCCTTGCACTACAGTGCGGGATGCACAAGGCTGGGTCTCAACACTTTCAATGGTGCCTGGGTCAGCAGATTGGCGCCTGCTGCTCCTACGAATGTCAGCGACTGGAGTGCTAGAGCCACTCCTGCTGGTGGAGTCTTCTGTTTCCCCGACACCTGTGTCTCCAACAGTGGCTGCCTGGTGTGTGAGCATAAGCTCCATGGCAGAGGTGATTCTTCCCATCCCTCTCGACAAATCTGTGCAGCAGTGCACAATTGCATCCTGCATGGCGACAGAGCGCCGGCATAACAGGGAGGTTGCTGTAGCAAACCGGTTTAAGGCTTTTGTCTGTTGTCGCATGCACTGACAATCCCTGCGCCTCTTGGAGTGGTCTCTATCTAATTTTTCGCAGAGAGTACTCATGCACTGTGTCATGTCCCTCATCCCCTTTGCCATGGACTGCATGTTCTCCGTCATGGTGCCAATACCCTGGTCTATGTTTGACATCTTACAATTTAAACTGCGCACTTGTCTGTGAACCGCTAAAATTGGCTTTGCCTGCAGGCGCTGGACTTTTATCATGGTGGCCTAAAGACCACATAAGACCCCCTCTCCATTCTGGCCTTCGCCTCTCTCCCGTACCCTTCTGACTCGGACACTGGCCCGCACAGCTCCAGATGAAGTCTGCTGCCCAGCGTTGCCAGCCAGAGGTGGAGTAGTTGGTGTGAAACCCTCCTCATCGTCCTCATCTGACATCTCCATAATCCTGAGAGGGGGCACATCAAGCCTCCTTGCCCTTCCCTGCACAGGTGACTGTGATGTTGGTGTGGGGGAAAATGCTGGTCGTTCTAACTCTTGTGACCCAAACAGCAGAGGTGAAGGAGGCTATGGTGTAGTGGGTCGCTCAGGTGTAGTGGCTGCCTGCGCTGTGGTTGTCTTTTGCTGAACAGCGCTTTGACCTGCTCTTTCTTTTGTTTTCTCCCTCCTCTCAGTTGTCGGTGCCCTCTCCTCCCTTTCCAGTGCTGTACTGTGCGATGACGCTCCTGTGGACAGATATGGACATTCGGTCAGTGGTGTTGTTCACCTGTGTGTCATTATTAAATCACATTCCTATCATACAATTGCCTAGTCCTCAACTGCTTCTGGATGTAGTGTGTGTCATCACATGCTGATTTCTATGTTGACTGCATTGATGTATGTACCTATAACTACATCTCCCATGACGTATTGCTGGAAAAAAGTAAAACCTGTTCTGGAGTTTGATGCAGACACCCACATTGGGGAAAGGGGTCAAGGAAGGGTGGGGACTCATGTTCATGCATCTTACCTTGTTTCTTTGCAGCTCTGGCTGATCTGTCAGCTTCCCTGATTCCATGGATACTTTCAATCAATCAATCAATCAATCCATTTTAGAGCGCTCTACACACCCGTGAGGGTCTCAAGGCGCTGAAGAGGGGGGGGGGGGTTACTGCTGCTCGTAGAGCCAGGTCTTGAGGTGTTTCCTGAAGGCGAAATGGTCCTGGGTAGTTCTGAGGTGTGCTGGGAGGGAGTTACATGCTTTGGCCGCCTGGTAGGAGAACGATCTTCCTCCGGCGGTGGTTCTGCGGATCCTTGGGATAGTGGCGAGGGCGAGGCTGGCTGAGCCTAGCTGCCGGGTGGGCGTGTAGAACGAGAGGTGGCTGCTGAGGTATTCGGGGCCCATGTCGTGGAGTGCTTTGTGTGCGTGGGTGAGGAGCCTGAAGGTGATCCTCTTGTTGACGTGAAGCCAGTGTAGGAGTTTGAGGTGGGCGGATATGTGGCTGTGGCGAGGAATGTCGAGTATGAGGCGTGCAGCGGCGTTCTGTATGCGTTGTAGTCCTTTCTGAAGTTTGGCGGTGGTTCCTGCGTATAGGGTGTTTCTGTAATCCAGTCGGCTTGTGACGAGGGCATGGGTAACTGTCTTTCTGTTTTCGGCGGGTATCCACCAGCAGAACTTACGAAGCATGCGTAGGGTGTTGAAGTACGATGACGAGACGGGTTGACTTGCTTGGTCATCGTGTGGAGGGGGTCCAGGATGAACCCGAGGTTGCGTGCGTGATCCGAGGGGGTTGGTGCGGTGCCCAGCGCCATAGGCCACAAGGAGTCGTCCCAGGCGGATGGGGTTTGTCCGAGGATGAGGACCTCCGTCTTGTCTGAGTTCAGTTTAAGGCGGCTGAGCTTCATCCATTCTGCAACCTCTTTCATTCCTTCCTGTAGGTTGGTTTTGGCGGTTCCTGGGTCTTTGGTGAGGGAGAGTATCAGCTGGGTGTCGTCGGTGTAGGAGATGACGTTGATGTTGTGTTTCTGTGCGATGGCGGCCAGGGGGCTTATGTAGATATTGAAGAGGGTTGGGCTGAGCAAGGATCCTTGGGGTATGCCGCAGATGATCTCGGTGGGTTCTGAGAAGAAGGGGGGGGTGGCGGACTCTCTGGGTTCTGTTGGAGATGAACGAGATTATCCAATCCCGGGCTTTTCCTCGGATTCCAGTGGTGCAGAGGCGGGTTATTAGGGTGCGATGGCACACGGTATCGAAGGCTGCCGAGAGGTCTAGGAGGATGAGTTCGGTTGTTTCTCCGTTGTCCATCAGGGTCCTGATGTCGTCGGTGACTGCGATGAGGGCGTTTTCTGTGCTGTGGTTGGCTCGAAAAACAGACTGGGAAGGGTCGAGCGATTTGTTGGCCTCGAGGAAAGCGGTCAGCTGCTTATTGACGGTCTTCTCGATGACCTTGGCCGGGAAGGGAAGAAGAGAGATGGGGCGAAAGTTCTTTAGGTCATTGGGGTCTGCCGTGGGTTTTTTCAGGAGGGCGTTGATTTCTGCATGCTTCCAGCTCTTGGGGAAGGTGGCTGATGTGAACGAGCTGTTGATGATCTTCCGGAGATGGGGTGCGATGATGGTGTCGGCTTTGTTGAAGATGTGATGGGGGCAAGGGTCCGAGGGGGAGCCGGAATGGATGGAGTTCATGATGCTTATGGTCTCTTCGGAGCTGCTATGGATCCAGGAGCTGTGGGTGGGGGTGGGGGCTGCTGGTTCAGTGGTAGGGTGCGGGGTCTGGGGTCCGAAGCTGTCGTGTAGATCCGTGATCTTTCGGTGGAAGAACATGGTGAGGGAGTTGCAGAGTTCTTGTGATGGTGTGATGTCATTGGAGCTGGCGCTAGGGTTGGAGAGCTCTTTAACGATGTTGAAGAGTTCCTTGCTGTTGTGGTTGTTGTTGTCTAGTCTCTCTTGGAATGATGTCCTTTTGGTGGAGCTAATCAGCTGGTCGTGTTCACGGTTGGCGATCTTGAGGGCTGTCATGTTTTCTGTGGTTCATTCGTTGAGCCAGGTTTTTTCGAGGGCTCAGCAGGATTTCTTAGATTCTTTGAGGGCGTCCGTGAACCATGGGGTTTTCCTGTTGCGGGACCCGCCTGTGGGGTTCTTAAGTAGTGCGAGGTTGTTGGCACAGTTGGTGATCCACTGTGTGAGGTTGTGGGCTGCGTTGTTGACGTCAGTGATGTTGGCTGGTAAGTTCTGGTTCAGTGTTGAGAAGAGCTGGTCTGTGGTGATTTTGCTCCAGCATCTGCGGGGGGTTTGTTGTGTGTGATGGTGTTGAGTCTCCTGTTTGAAGGTGAAGTGGACGCATCTGTGGTCGGTCCAGTGTAGTCCGGACGAGTGGCTGAAGGAGATGTGGTAGCTGGCGGAGAAGATGGGGTCGAGTGTGTGGCCAGCGATGTGGGTGGGGGTGTTCACCACTTGCTTGAGTCCTAGGTTGGTGAGGTTGTTGAGCAGGGTGGTGGTGTTGCAGTCATTTTTCTCCAGGTGGAAGTTCAGGTCCCCAAGGAGGATGTATTCTGGTGATGCTATGGCGTGTGGGCTGATGAAGTCAACGATGGTTTCGCTGAATTGCGCACGTGGGCCTGGTGGTCTGTAGATGAGTGTTCCTCTGAGGGTAGTCTTGGGGTCGGTGTGAATCTGAAAGTGTATGTGTTCGGTGGCGAGGGGTGTGTTTTCGGTGGTGGTCGTGATGTTGATGGTGTTCCTGTAGATGATGGCCATTCCTCCTCTGGTTTGGTTGACGTGGTCCTTCCGGGCGATCTTGTAGTCGTCGGGGATGGCTATGGCGATGTCTGGGGCCGAGGAAGAGTTCATCCAGGTTTCCGCAATAAAGGCGACGTCCGGTGCTGTTGTGTCCAGGAGGTCCCATAGTTCGGCGGTGTGCTTGTGGATGGAGCGTGTGTTGAGGAGGATGCCCTTGAGGTGGTTGTTGTTGTTGCGAGGGTCGGTGGGTGGTCTGTAGGTTCGGAGGGATGTGTATTTGCAAGTTTGACAGGTGAAGGGCCCATGGGTCCGCTTCGGTGTGGCTTGTTAGCAGGTGGCTGTTTGTCTGCCGTTGAGGGTGTTGAGGGAGACGGAGTCGTATCTCAGTCGAGTGCTTTGGGTGCGGTGAGGGCCAGGGGTTCTGGCGCTGGGCGCCGTCCAGGTGCAGACGGGCTCGGACGGGCTTACCTTTGGCGTGCTTTCGGCGGCCGCCATATAAGGGTAGGAGGGGAGGAGGGGTCAGCTGGGAGGCGGGAGGCAGGAGGGTAGGACAGCCAATGGGATCCGGGGGGTGGAGGCAGTGGCGGTAAAAACAAGCCCGGAGTCGCTCACGATGGAAAAGGAGCAAAAGTGGAAAATAAATAAAAACAGCCAACACTCACACCGGGTACAAAAAGAAGGGGTGAGGGCAGGCACACGGGGGCACAGAAGGCAAGGGGCGCAGGCAGTCAAGGGGGCCAGGCGGCAATAATGCAGGTGATTCTGCGCCGATCAGAGGAAGGAAGCAAAACTGGAAAAGCGGACCGGGCAGGCGGAGCTGCAGCGGTGGGAAAGTGACCTACCCAAGGGTCAAGAGTCGCTGTCTCCGCTGCGCAGCGGCCGCCATATAAGGGGAGGAGGGGTCAGCTGGGAGGTGGGAGGCGGGAGGGTAGGACAGCCAATGGGATCCAGGGGGCAGGCCGCACAGGAGGCAGCGGCGGGAAAAACGAGCCCGGAGATGCTCGCGATAGAAAAGGAGCAAAAGTGGAAAATAAGTAAAAACAGTCAACACTCACACGGGGTACAAAAAGAAGGGGTGAGGGCAGGCACACGGGGGCACCGAAGGCAAGGGGCACAGGCAGTCAAGAGGGCCAGGTGGCGATAATGCAGGTGATTCTACGCCGATCTGAGGAAGGAGGCAAAACTGGAAAAGCGGGCAGGGCAGGTGGAGCTGCCCTGTCCTGCAGAGCTGCAGCGGTGGGGAAGCGACCTACCCAAGGGTCAAGGGTGGGTTCAACCAGCTCCTCCAGGTCTGTCAGTCTTTGTGCTCTGTTCCTCCCTCCACCTGTGGCTCTGGCTTCTTTTCTCTGTGCTGCAAGGTTTTTTTGGTGATGATCCGCAGATCATACCATCTTTTTTTCAGGTTGTCTATGTCCCTGTGTATGACCCCAATGGCATTGACCTTGGACTGGATGTCCAGCCAGGTGTTACATTTCACAGACTCTGCAACATGCAGAGACTGCTTGCCAAAGATCTGAGTGTGGTGTTTGACCACCTCCTCAACCAGCACCTGCAGTTCTGCTAGACTGAATTTAATTTTCCTCCTGCGCTCAGCTGCATCCTTCTGGCCATCCTGGGACTCCATTCTGCTACTCAGGTATGTCAGGGAAGCCTGCTCCTCAGTGTTTCGTCATGCTCTCCGAACAGTTCAGTTGCTCTCCACCTGCATGGGTGTGGCCAATTCCAGGGGAGGGGTGGTTGCATCTGATTGGTTGGTTCTTCTGTAGCTTTGTTGTGGGGTGTGGTGGGTATTCCTGCTTGGTTCAAAGGCTCACATGGGTTATTTTTGTAATTTCCGATTCGGTATTTACTGAATCGCTATTTACCGAATCGGTATCTTCCGAATCTGTAAATACCGATTTGTTAATTCCCATTCACTCCTATGGGCCTGAAGGACCATAGGGTTGAATGGGTATTACCGATTCGGTAATTACTGATTCGGAAAATAGCGATTCGGTAAATACCAATTACAATTTCCAAATGTTACCGAATGTTACCGAATCGGTATTTTTTTCACACATTTTTTCCTACATCCTGTTTTTCGATTCTGAAATACCGATTCGGTATGATTCGGTATTTAAGAGTCGGAAAACTGGGATTACCTACATCTGGCCCTTAATCTACCCATGCCTAACAGAAATGAACATGTCCTCATGTAACAAAACTGGTGCTCATGTAAAGCGCTCTGATACCCGATGTCTCGGATCTAGTTCGGCTATATAAAACGCTGGGAAAAAAAATTGAAAATGGCCTGAGAATGCTAAGATACATATTCTAACACTGTAATGCTGCCTACATGGAGAAAATGGCCACTCTGTAAGCCCCTGGCTGGGTGGCGTCCCCACCAATCACAATGCTGCCATTGCACTGTTGTGATTGGCTTAGGGGTGGGGAGGGAGGCTACCAGGAGGCTACCAGCTTTCTGCACCTGCCAGAGGCAGAAGAGCAGGCGCCGAGCAGGACTGGCACAGAGAAAACAGGGGACTCGCCCAGCGGACAGGTACGTTTTTTTATTTAGAAAAAAATAGTATTACCCTCCTCCTTCCAGCACTAGCCCCCCTCACCCACGATTAATGCTGACCCCAGCTGATTGTGGTGTCTAGGGCTCAAAAAATATTACATAATTTGAAGCCAAAATTGTTTATGAACTAATAACTGTAAGATCTCAAGAAATGGCCCTTCATACTGAAGGTGGTTTTTTCACTACACAGGCTCTGCAATTGCATGGTTATAAGAAAGGATAATTCTCATAAAACACATCTGCTTGGAGCAGCAAAAGGTCTTTGGAATTAGCTGTGTGCTCCTGAATGTTCCTATTGGAGTGATGCTGTTGGAAATATATATATATATATATATATATATATATATATATACATACATACATACATACATACATACATACATACATATATATATATATATATATATATATATATATATATATATATATATATATATATATATATATATATATATATATGTATGTATGTATATATATATATATATATATATATATATATATATAAACTAAAAAAACCATAAGTTTCACACATGTTATAGTTAGCTGGACATTTCACTCATACAAAACCATTGAAATTCCCCCGTTATAGTTAATTCAGCTAACTATATCTCACGCGCTCGCAATGCACGCGCCCACCTTTCAGCGCGCATTGAAGAGGAGTGCGCCAAGTTAGCTCGCGCTGACCTTTCAGGCCCTTCAGGGGAGAGCCCCCCAGCCCCGAAGAAACCTTGCAGGGAAGGGCCTTCGGAGTGTGCCCTAGGGGTGGATAAGGGCACCTTTGAGCGTCTTCGGGACACATTCTTAGCTAAGGCAACCACGCCCCCCGCGGAGCAGCCCTCTGCCCCTGTCCCGGTGGCACCTTCTGAGGTTGCCCCTTCTTCTCCTGACAGGGATTCCCCGGATTCGGATGAGGATGGTGAGTCGAAGCGTTCCTGGCGACCTTCGGGCTCGGTTGCTGAATTGCCTCGGGATAGCTCGGGCATGCTGGACCCGGATAAAATAATTCATCCACGGTCAGCTGCGTGGGCCCCAGGCGACAAGGTAGCCAAGTTTGTTGCGAGCAGGCTGCGCAAACCGCTAGAAAAGGAGGCCAGAGGATGTTTACGGGGGGAATGCCCTAGACCGTCTTTAGAAGGCAAAGTGGCCATGACTCCAGACCTTGATGCCAAGATGGCGACATTTTTGGCAAAGTTCATGAAGGACCCGCGCAAGGGCATCGACCGTTCTTGGCGGTCCTGTCAAGATAAGTTGCTGGACGCGGTGGGTCCGATCACTAAAATACTGGATATGGCGGAGGAGGCAACGGTCACGGGTGCAACCATTTCCCCGGAGATGCTGTCCAATTGGGCGCAGAGGGTGATTATTTTCTTGGGTAAAGCCAACTGCGCCCTATCGACAGAACGCCGACGGTCCTTTTTAATTAAGCTGGACCCGAAGCTAGGGGACCTAGCCTCTTCGGAGGTGGGGGCTGTGGCCCAAGGGGGTCTCTTTTGTGAGCCCTTCATTAAGGAGTTGGGCAAGTTCGTCTCCACCTTTACCTCGCTGGACAAGGCACAATCCAGCATTAAACGCGTTTTCCAACAGCGTTTTTCCTCCGGGGCTGGTCGCAGCAGGGGCCGTGCGATCGGCCGTGGCGGGCAGAATGCCGGCAACAGAGGGCAAGGCTCCGGACGAGGGTAGTATAATACATCTGCCAACTATACAAACTTCTATCTCACCAGAGAACAGCGTTTTGGAGGTGGCGGCTTCAGGAAAGGTGCCGGAAACAACTCCGCTACCGGTGAGTGTAATTCCTGCGGACCAGGTTCGCATTGGCGGCCGTTTAGCGGCCTTCTGGGGGGAGTGGGCACCTCTTACTGTGGACGCGTGGGTGTTACAAACCGTCCGCGGTTTCCATATAGAATTCTTCGATCAGCCTTTTCAGGTGAGTGCCCCTCCTCCGATGGTGTTCTCAGAGTCTGATGCATTGTTGATAGACGAAGAGGTCGCGGACTTGCTTCGCAAAGGGGCCGTTCGTCGTTCAACACGTCATCCCTCTGGGTTCATCAGCAACCTATTTCTTGTGGACGAGCCCGGCGGAGGCCGTCGTCCAGTCATCAATCTCAGAGAGTTCAACGGGTGGCTGGTGTATCGCCACTTCAATATGGAGGGGATCTATCTTTTGCGCGATATTCTTCTCTCACGGGACTGGTTGGTGCGGTTGAATTTAAAGGACACTTATCTGGTGGTTCCCATTCATCCCCCGCACCGCCGTTTCCTGCAGTTTGTCTGGAAGGGTCAGGTGTTCGAGTTTGTGGCCCTTCCTTTCGGACTGTCTTCCGCTCCGTGGTGCTTCACGAAAGTGTTGCACCCGGTGGTAGAGTTCTTGCGCGGCCAAGGCATTCGACTCATAGTCTACTTGGACGACATTTTTCTTTTAGACAAATGCCCTCAGAGGTTGCGAATGCAGTTGCAGCTGACAGTGTCACTTTTTCAGAGGCTGGGTTTCATTATCAACAAAGCCAAGTCGGTTTTCTTTCCCTCTCAACAGATAGAGTTCTTGGGTTTCATCACCGACTCTGTCGAGGCCAACCTCAGTCTTCCAGCTCGCAAATTGTCCAAGATCCGGCATGTGTTGCAACAGACAGTGGGGAGGTCCCACGCGTCTTTGAGACAGATCGCCAGAGTGGTGGGCCTTCTGCCGTCATCCATTCAGGCGATTTTTTCAGGGCCGCTTCATTACAGGGCCCTCCAGCGCCTCAAAGCCTTTCACTTGCGCAAAGGCTTGTCTTACGATCAAGTAGTTCCTCTCTCGGAAGAGGTGAAGGAGGAGATGATGTGGTGGCTTTCACACATGGAGGCCTGGAATGGTCGGGCGATTTTTGGGTCGGTCCCGGATTTGGTTATAGAATCCAATGCCAGCAGAGCCGGTTGGGGCGCACGCTGCGGAGAGTTTTCCACAGGCGGCACCTGGTCGCCGGAGGAGCAGAAGTTGCACATCAACTGTCTGGAACTCTTGGCGGGGTCCTTTGCCGTTCGTTGCTGGACCAAGGATTCGGTGCAGTCGTGCGTCCTGCTGAAGATGGACAATGTCTCAGCCGTGCATTATGTAAACCATCTGGGAGGTCCTCGGTCTCGTGCGCTAGCAAACCTAGCGAAGGAGTTTTGGACCTATTGTCTGGACAATCATGTGTCAGTACAGGCGGAGTACTTACCGGGCCAGTCCAACCAGGTCGCGGACTGGCACTCCAGATATCTTCGGGATTTCAGTCAGTGGAAGCTGGATGTTCAAGTTTTTCGATGGCTGAACGGCCTTTGGGGTCCCTTTTCGATCGACCTCTTTGCTTCTCGGTTGGACCATCAACTTCCGAGGTTCTTCAGTTGGAGGCCGGATCCGGCGGCGGAAGCCACGGACGCGTTTCTTCAGGACTGGAGCCGGGAGTCTCCTTATGCGTTTCCTCCCTTCTCCATGGTAACACGAGCGGCGGCTCAGCTTCGCCGCCAAGGGGGAGAGCTCGCCCTAGTGACACCGTTCTGGAGGTCTCAAGTGTGGTTTCCAGTTCTGCTGGAACTTTCTTGGGATTCTCCAATCCTACTCCCCCCGTTTCCTCACCTGCTTCTCAGTCCAGATCAGGACCCTCATCACCTCCTCGTGCAGGGTTCTCTCCACCTCATGGTATGGAGACTTTCAGGGGACGCTGGTCGCTCCCAGGGCTTTCGCGACCGGCTAAAGGACTTTTGTCGAAAGCCTGGGCTCCCAGTACGTCGAAGCGCTACAAATCCGCTTGGACTAAGTGGGTACGTTGGTGTCTTCGACGAGGTCTGGATCCCTTGGTCGCAGGAGTGGTTCCCATCCTAAATTTTCTAGCTGAATTGGCTACGGCGGGTTTGGCATATCGCACAATTAATGCCATGCGTTCAGCAATTTCTGCTGCGCATCTGCCGGTGGACGGTTCCCCTGTGGGTGAGCATCCTTTTGTATGCAGGCTTTTACGAGGAATCCGGTTGTCCTTGCCGCCGGAACCTCGTTACTCCGTCTTCTGGGACGTGAATGTAGTGTTGAACTTGTTTCTGTCCTGGCAGGCTAATAGATACTTGTCTTTAAAGGAGCTTTCGGCCAAATTGGCCAGGCTGTTATGTTTGGTGTCGTGTCGCAGAGTGTCAGATGTTCGAGCACTGGATGTGTCCGCACAGGTGTTTTCTCCTGATGGCGTCACCTTTCCGATTGGCCGCAGCACGAAATCTGGCTCCAGGACGATTACGTATCCTGCTTTTGTGGATGTTCCGAAATTGTGTGTTGTGCACTGCTTGAAAGCGTATGAGGACATCACTTGGGATCTCCGCCCTCCGGGCGAGCGTCAGTTGTTGATTGCCTTGCGAAAGCCACACCATGCAGTCTCTTCCCCCACCATTGCCAGGTGGGTGCGCTGGGTCATGCAGGAAGCGGGCATTGATACTAAACGTTTCGGAGCTCATTCTGCCAGAGGGGCCATGGCCTCTAAGGCTTTTGCAGTAGGTGCACGATTGGAAGACTTGATGCGGGCGGCAGATTGGTCTTCAGAGTCCACTTTTAAGAAGTTTTACTTCAAATCAGTGGTGGATGTTGCCCGTTTGGTGGTGAGTAAGCTTTAAACTAGCATAATCCGAGCCTCCGGTCCTGCCATAGAATCGAAATTTGCCTAGCTAGTGTAACGGTAAGTTTCAATTCTATTAAGGACACGGAGGCGAGGATTATCCCACCCAGATCGTCCACAGGGGACGTCCCACCCGTATTTCAGTAAGTACGTAGGTTTCCAGTTTTCAGCACTGTTGAATTCATGCCTGAAGTTGCCTCTGCTTATATTTGCTGACATGCATCTTGTTGTACAACGCTGACGCGGATGTGTTTTCTCACTAGGAAACGATGGTGCCAAGCAGGACCAGTGAAGATGAAGTGTAATTCGCGAAGAAAGAGGAAGGACAGAGAGAGGGGACTTCCTACCTAGGAATAATGGACACTGTGAAAGGACTATCCTCGGGTCCTTGCAAGTTGGAGTACTGGGACTTGTAGTTTAAGTCAGAGACGTTTGTACTAAATTTATGATACTTGGTGTTTTTTTTCACAAGTTTTCTTGGAAAAAGATAATTTTGTTCCAATAAGAGCTTTTCTTGGGCTGCTGTGTTTGGTATTTTTAATAAATGGCGAAGAAAGAAAAGCATAATCCTCGCCTGCGTGTCCTTGATAGAATTGAAACTTACCGTTACACTAGCTAGGCAACTTTCGATTCCTAACTATAACGTGGCTGAAACCTATCGTTTTTTCAGTGATTTTCAAAGGTTTTGTAAATGATAATTTTTAAATGTATTAATTGTTATATTTTTTATGCTGATTTACTCCATTATTTTAAATTATTTATTTGTAGATATTTTAGTTTTTAAATTACATTACATATTTTTTATATAATTTAGGAAATAAATATTTTTTGAAATATTGAAATTGTAATATATATTTTTTTTAAACATATTTTTTAATTTATATATATTTTATATATCAGGCAATGATAACCTATGAAGTAAATTCAAGTTACTGGTAAGTACAGTTACATTTACTTTTCAGGAATAGTAGTGAGCTGAAAGATGCAGCACTGAGGTCTCTCCTGATAACAGGTGAGTAAATCGGAATTCGTAGTTCGTCTGATTTTAGAGGAATTTTTTAAAGTTCCAAAAATCCACACTTAGAAAAATTTCCAAGTAAAACCAGTCAATGTTAGACTATGGAAGGAAATTCAAGGTACTGTAAGTATAGTTATAATTAATTTTCAGGATCAGTAGTGTGTGATCAAAGATGCAGCACTGACGTATTTTGTGATAACAGGTGAGTAAATTGGAATTCCTAGTTTGGCAGAATTTACAGGAATATTTTGCTCAATAGTGAAGAAAGGGGCGGGGCCTGAGGTAACATGTGTGCAAACACGCCCTGTGGCACATTTTAGATTGGGGAATTCATTCCTCTTCAATCCTGAGGTCCCCTGTGAGCCAACTAGCCCACTAGGTACCTCCAGCATGCGCCAGGCAGTTGTGTTGCATAGAGGTGTTCAAAGGGCACGCCCCCTTTTTACAACACTCTGCAACACAGCTCGGTGGTGCTTACTGGAGATACCTGTTAGACTGGTTGCCCCCTAGGGGACCTCTGGATTGAACAGGAATTAATTCCCCCACTTAAAACGCGCCTTCAGGGCATGTTTGCACTCACATCACCTCAAGCCCCGCCCCCTACCTTCTCCACTGTGCATACACGCCCTGTAGAGTGTTCTAAGTTGGAGGGTTAAGTCCCCTTGCATACTGGGGGTCCCTGTGGTCCAACTAGCCAATCAGGAAACTCCAGTATGCACCAGGAGGCTGCGTTGCAGAGAGGTGTAATGAGGCCATGCCCCTTTTTACACCCCTCTGCAACACAGCCCCCTGGCACGTTTGCAGAGGGGGAACTAATTCCCCTTGCATACTGGAGGTCCCTGGGGGCCAACTAGCCTACCAGGAATCTCCAGTATGCGCCAGGTGGCTGCGTTGCAGAGAGGTGTAATGATGCCACGCCCCTTTTTACACCTCTCTGCAATGCAGCCCGCTGGCGCTTTTTCAGAGGGGGAACTAATTCCCCTTGCATACTGGGGGTCCCTGGGGGCCAACTAGCCCACTAGGAGCCTCCAGTATGCGCCAGGGGGCTGCGCTGCAGAGAGGTGTAAAATAATTTCTTTGCCCCGGGGTGGCTGTCCCCGGGACAGTGTGGGGGGGATTGGGGCCCCCCCACAATTCTTTTTCACTATGCCCCCGGGATTTGGTCCCCCCATGGGGTATTTTGAAGAAAAGCAGACTTTTTTTCATGGGGTACACGTACGCGATTGTTTGAAAAAAATAAAATCATTTTTGGGACCTTGGGATCCTTGTCCGACCCCCTGAGCAGGCCTAGGGGGTCAGGGTGTTTATACCCTGCCTCCTTTTTGCATTCTACACGTTTGTTTTTCTGCTTTCTTGTGCCTCGGTCTACTGAGCACAAGATGGCTGCTAACACTTTCTGGTTTGGAGTGTTGACAGCCAATGAGCATGCAGCTCATAAGGTACGCATAGGGACGCGTATGTACGCATACGTATGAGTACCTAAGCCTACCCCACAATAAAAAAAAAAAGAATTTTGGGGCCTTGGGGGACCTTGTGGGACCCCGTGAGCAGACCTAGCGGGTCAGGGTGTTTCTAACCTGCCCCCTTTTTGCGTTCTACATGTTTGTTTTTCTGCTTTCTTGTGCCTCAGTCTACTGAGGCACAAGATGGCTGCCAAAACTTTCTGGTTCGGAGTGTTGACAGACAGTTGACAGACAATCAGCATGCAGCTCGTGCTCGGAAAGGTACGTGTACGTACGCGTACGTTACGCGAACCTGTACGCGTACAGTAGAAAGAATAAGGTCATAATTTGCAGTCAATGACACCTGCTGTTTGCAATTGCAACATTGTGTTACGAACTTGAAAATATGGTGAACTTGTGACCTGTCAGTTCAGTTGAATGTTCCATGAACTGTTATTAAGGAATCGTTCATTAAGCAGAATGGGGGGCACCTTGCCATTACTGGTTTTACCTTGCTGAGTCTGGTGCATCATATTGATTGTGTGTAAAAGAAAATCCTGTCAGAGTTTGTGAAATTTTTCATTCAACACATTTATTTGCAATGTGAATTATACATTTGACAAGCTTTATTTTAAAAAAATTAACATTATTCTAAAACTGTGTATGTTGAAATATATTATTAAATGTAGAGACGTATATTTGAGCTTGTTTCATTGTACTTAAATGTTGTTTAAAAAATCATCTGTACAGTAATATGTGTATTTATTAAGATGATTAATGATGTTATTGATTATGCTTCTTTTTTAAGTCTATACAAAGGTATAGTTGAATGATGCTGCATAATTTTAGATAGTTGGTTGAAGATACAGCACAAATGTGTTGTTTGAAAGATGTCCATTTAAGGTGTAGTTTATTACGCTTCATTTTTTGTTGTCTCTACAAAGGTATAGTTGGATGATACTGCATAAATATACATAGTTTCAAAAAGATGCAGCACAACTGTGCTGTTTCAAAGATGATCATATAAGGTGTTAATAATTAGGTTTCTTTAATTAGTTTGTACAAAGGTAAAGTTAAATGATGCCACATATTTTAAGATTGATTGGTAAAATAAGATGCTATTAATTTGGCTTCTTTTTGTAGTCTGAACAAAGGTATAGTTGATTGATGCTATATCATTTTTGATGGAAAGGTAAAGATGTAGAATAAAAGTGTGGTTTTCAAAAAGGCTCATAAATGGTGTTGTTAATTAGCCTTCTTTCTTACGTCTGTTGAGAGGTATAGTTTAATGTTGTCGCATATTTTTAGATAGAATGGTCAAGATGTAGCTAAAAAGTAAATCACCTTGTGAGCATGTTGTACGTAATTACTCATTTATGTGTTCAGATTGTATTTATACAGTTATTTGTATGCTTAGTGAACTATTAAGAGGTGCCTGACCGATTAGAGGAGTAAAAAGGTAGTGAGTAGGTGATTCTAAAACTACTTAAGTAATGATTGACTCATTCCATATTGTGTAATCACCCAGTTAGTATCAAAACATTAATGAATTCACTTTGCTACTACTAAAACAGCTAAAAATCACCCTGTAACTACCCATACACTCTCTCAATAAGCCAAGCACAACCCATGTATCAGGTCAGCAAAAATGGAACACTTCTCCAGCAGGATTGTGTCAGCTACTAATAAATCCAAGGAAGTGTTTAGAGTCCTAAACGAGCTAACTACGGATGATAGATCACTCCCAGCTCAGACTCCTACCCAGGACACTTGTGATACTCTGAACTCCTTTTTCCTGGAAAAAGTCATCAAAATTAAAAATTCTATCCCTCCCCCCACCCAGTTTCCCCCTCTTGATCCCTACCTTGATAATACGTCGACTTTCACTACCTTTCCTGTTATAGACACGACTTCCTTAGTGGAACTTGCCACCCGTGTGAAATCAGGCTCCCCCAATGACTGCTGCCCTCCCTCTGTTCTGCGCAATATCTGCCTCAATCTACCAGACAACATTCTACACTTGCTCAATAGCTCACTTACCAGTGGCAGTGTCCCCACCTCTTTTAAGGAGGCCATCTTGGTGCCCCTTCTTAAGAAGCCTGATGCAGACCCCATTGAGCCATCAAACTACCGTCCTATTTCCCTCCTTCCCTACCTCTCTAAAATCCTGGAGGCTCATGTCACCCGCAGCTTATCAAACTTTGTCGAATCCTCCCAGTACCTTGAGCCCAACCAGGCGGGTTTCCGACCCGCCCACTCGACGGAGGCGGTCATTTTAGCAGTTCTCGATATACTCAGGTACAACGCTGATATCGGGAACCCTCAAGCCCTTGTCCTCCTGGATCTGTCTGCTGCGTTCGACACGGTGGATCATAACATCCTTCTCCACCGTGTCGAACAGGCCGGCATCCGAGGCGTGGCCCTCGATTGGGTCAGATCCTTCCTCACTGGCAGAACACAGGCAGTCCGCTTGGGTCCTTTTACGGCAAAAAAATCTCCCACGGTCTGCGGAGTCCCCCAGGGCTCCTCTCTTTCCCCGCTTCTATTTAATTTGTATCTCCGGCCACTGATTCAATCCCTCCTCAAATGGGACATCACAATTTTTAATTATGCTGATGATTTGCAGCTTGTTTTTTCACTTAATTCCCCTCTGGCCACCAATACGTTCCATGCTGTAATGACTCACATACAACTCTGGATGGACCAGAACCAATTAAAACTCAACCCAGGAAAAACTGAGCTTCTTCTTCCTGGCCTCAGCCATATCCATTGGGGCCCTCAGTTCTGGCCGCCGGAGCTTGGTTCCCCCCCCACCCCTGCTAAAACAATAAAAAGTCTGGGCGTGATTATTGACACCGAACTTACCCTCAAAGCCCAAGTTGGAGCGGTAATTTCATCATGCATGTTCCAGCTTCGAAGGATTCGCAAAGTTCGTCACTTCCTCCCCCCTGCAGCACTCACCCAATCTGTTACTTCACTGGTACTCTCACGTCTTGATTTTTCTAACTCTATTTATCACGGCCTCCCACTTTATCTGCTGAATCGCCTCCAGGTCGTCCAAAACCAGGCAGCTCGCCTGATCCATGGACTACCTCGTTGGCAATCCGCTAAACCTTTGCTCCATAGCCTTCACTGGCTCCCTGTGAATCAAAGGGTCGCCTTTAAGGTGGCTTGCCTCACTTTCAAATGTCTTCACTGCCCTAGTCCTGGGTTTCTCAACTCCCTCATCCGCCCCTACCGCCCTACACGTAATCTACGCTCTGCCGGTAATGACCTACTAATCACCCCAAAAAATAAAACCAAGAAATTTGGTGGCCGCCGTTTTTCTTATCTAGCCCCCACTCTCTGGAACTCTCTCCCCCTGTCCATCAAATCCTCCCTCTCTCTTCTCTCCTTCAGGAAACTCTTAAAGACCCATCTGTTCCCATCCTTATGTTAGGTTTTGTGTATTTCTGTCTCTCTCACCTGTCTAGCAGCGCCAGGAAGCTTCGGCGTCAGTGCGCTTTACAAATGGCACTTAACATAACATAACATAACATGTAGTCATGCAGTAAATCAAGCACTTATAAATTCACCATGCACTCTCCTTGCAGTAGTCTAATCATTCAATCAGTACCTATGTGCTCTTGTAATGACGCAGGCAGGAACATAGGCACTGCTGAAATCCCCTGTGCACTACCTATGCAGTCCTCTAACCACCTACATACTACTCATTCGGTCCTTCAATTCTCCAGGTAGTACCCATGCAGTGCAGCAATCACCCTGTCACTCCCCATGCACTCCTCCAATCACCCAGCTGGTACCTTGTACTTGTCCAATCACTCCGACAACTCCCTAGCACTTATAAATTCACCATGCACTCTCCTTGCAGTACTCTAACTATCCAGCCAGTACATATGTACTCATGCAATGACCCAGGCACTAACACATGCACTGGTGCAATTCCCTGTGCACTACCCATGCAGTTCTCTAAGCACCTAAACCATGGGTACTCACAAACATTGTCCTGGCGGTAACAAAGTTTGGTCTATGGTGTGTCCGAGGGCTGCACTGATGCCAGTGGGAGGTGTAAAATGGGTGTATGTATATCTAGTGGCTGTCTTCAAAAATGAAGGTGTTCCTAGAGTTAAGGGCCTAGCTTGATTTCCCTAGCTGCAATTAACCTTTAAATAAGAGATTTCAGTACATTTAAAGATTTTTTCCAGGTTAGTGCTGAGTTGTGTAAACAGCATCCCAGTGCTGCTGCTGCCCAGGGGGGCACATGTAAAGGTCAGGAGGGCCTTTGAGTATCGCTGACCTACACACTACTCATTCGCTCCTTCAATTCCAAGAAGAATTCTTTTGCAATTCCGAGGTCGGAGGTACATATGTGCTCCCGCCTGATAGTTCAAACAAAGGACCTTTCATCCCTAATGTAAGTTTGTCATCTGCTTGCATTCAGGAAATATAATGTGTCTTGTTGGGGGTGGGGTTTGGGATGTTTTGCGACTTTGGGATTCATGTTTGACAAGTCTTGCATGTGGCAAATGTGTGGCATCACTGTGTATTATGTTGTCTCAAAGCTGCTCATCCCTCCCTCTGAGCCTATTTAAATGTGTGCGCTGCACGGTTGCATCACTTACACTCCTACGGCACACCATTGTCATGCTTTGCTGCACATGTCCACAAGCCTGACAATGACACACTGATGTTGGCCATTGAAGGTGGGAGCCTACATGAGTGTAGGCCTATGCTAAGGATAGGGCAGACACAGATGCAGAGTTCATGCTTGGCTGAAGTCGTGCTGTGAGTATGGCTAGGCATGTGGCTCATGGTGCGGCAATACAGATACTCACAGCACTTGGCATGTATGAGCCAAGACCCCGAGCGGTCTTGCGCTCCTTCATCGCTCCATTAGTGCGAGCCCGCCCTCCGGGTGCATGCTACATTGCAACATTGTTCATTGTGTGCCAGGTGGCACCGACACTAAAACACAGACAAATGCATTAGTTACTTCCTTGTCCAGTCCAGAACTGAATCACTGCCAGAGCCCTGGGCAAATTCTGCATACCCTTACGATGTACTGACGTACACCGGCTCTGCCCACTCTGCTTACGCTTACAGGGGGGACGACAAAGCTACATAACCGAGGTCTTCCCCAATGCCAGAGGTAACATGGTTACGTCCGCTATCCGAAGCACAATGTAATGTGGTAGGGCCCAGGGCCATCATGCATACATAATGAACACACGGACACAGTTAGATAAATAGTGGAACGGGCTACGGGCACGTGTGCCCAGCACCTTTTTATTACCAGGGTCACATGTCCAGTGACGCCTGTGCTGGATGCATGTGGGGTGAGTGTAAGCCAGCCCTCAGGGAATGGTTGGTGCTGGCAACAGCTACAACAGGGTCCATGACTTGTGGTGCACTAAGGTAGGGGCACCAGATCTTAAATCACACACAAAAGAATCTATCATGAAGGGTCCATGACTTGTGATGCACTGAGGTATGGGCACCAGATCTGAAATCACACACAAAAGATTCTATCATAAAGGGTCCATGACTTGTGGTGCACTGAGGTAGGGGCACCAGAGATAAACGTGCTCATGTGAAGAAATTGTTAATGTTTCTTCTGGATTTTCCTGCTGCCTGAGGTGACATTGTTTAGTCCGCTGTCTACAGCACTAAAGTCAATCTTAAAGGGTCCATGAGTTGGGATGCACAGAGTTAGTGGCACCTAAAGAGCTCAGCGTGTGTGCAGCCAGCGATGATGGCGTGTCCTTGCAGGTCAGGATTGGATTGGATATGTGACCGCAGTGTAGGCTGGAAGCAGCAGTCAGCAAGGGCCCACAACCATGTTGCATTGACTTGAGATGCACTGAGTTAGTGGCACCTGAAGCACTCAGCCTGTGCGCAGCCAGCGACTCTCCAATTAGGGAATCAAGACTGAATTTGAATTGTGTGCCTTGCAGACCGCAGTGTAGGTGTATGGAACAAAAGATGAGATATGTATGGAGTACATTGTCCAAATCTTGGATCTTGTTGTTAGGAATTAGAGTTTAGAAAACCTTGGGAATTCACTGAAAAAAGCACAGGTTTCAGGGACGTTATAGTTAGTTGCCTACTGGACTCTGCAATAAATGAATCAAGATTGAATTTGAATTGTGAGCCCTACTGTCCGCAGTGTAGGCCGGAGGCAGCGGTCAGCAAGGGCCCACAGCAATGTGGCATTGACTTGAGCTGCTCAGAGTTAGTGGCACCTGAAGCACTCAGCTCGTGTGCAGCCTGGGATGATGCGTGGTCTGGGTAGGCAGCACTGGTAGCAATGTCTGTTGCCTACTGGAGTGCGTCATCTGCAATTATGACTCGATTTGAATTGTGAGCCCTGCTGTCCGCAGTGTAGGCTGAAGGAAGGGGTCAGCCAGGGCCCACAACCATGTGGTGTTGACTTGTGGAGTGGTGTGGCTCACTGGTTAGAGGCGGCAGACCCGGAAGCAGAGGATGTCCCGGGACCAGGGTTCAATTCCCGACGCGGCAGGGTCGTGAACCAGGGTCAGCGGACTCGATAATTCTCGCCTCGGTACCTACTCTAACCAGGGATCACACTCTGCAACTCTGGGCATTAGCTTGCTTTATCTCCACAACGGCCCCCCACAAACGCCAGGGATGCCTGGTTTCACCTTGGAGATACCCATGAGGGAACATCTCACACGGAAAGCCAGGACGGGTTCCCCAGCGGTCTATAGCGCCAGGACGCCTCCGGGTAGCAGTGCGCTTTACAAGAAACACACATTTACATTTACATTTACTTGAGTTGCACAGAGTTAGTGGCACCTGAAGCACTCAGCGTGTGCACAGCCAGCGATAATGCATGATCCAGGTGGGCTGCACTGGTAGCAATGTCTGTTGCCTACTGGACTGCTCCATCTGCAATCGCGACTCGGTCTGAATTGTGAGCTCTGCCCTCCGCAGTGTAGATCGAAGGCAGTAGTCCGCACAGAAATAACTCTGTGGTGCTGTTCCGCTTTATTTGCAGGGGCCCTGTGGTTAGGAAGCCGTTGGTCAGGGCGACGGCCTCATGACAAAATTGACTTGCCTCATTCACACATACTTGGTTCCCACCTTTCCCAACATTCAGCTATTGTGTGGCTGAGGGGCTATGCCATTTCTGGATCGTCCGCTGTCCAATTCTGTGCTGCCTCTATGGTAGTCGGGTTGGTCTTCAGATGTGACTCTGGGCTGGACTCCCTTTCATAGTGCAGGTAGTCGTCCTGCTTTACACCAGTAAAAGGCAGGTGTTAAATTCCTACTGCTAACACAGTTTATCGTCTGTTTTTGGATCACATCGCAGATTTGGCTGGTCGTTGAAAATATTGCAAAGTGTTTTTTTTGTGTTTTTTTGCACAGGAACGCCCACTCTGCATATCATCAGTGTTAGTTGACGCTTTCATCCGGGGCGATATTTTTTCCATAAGCTTTTGCTGGAAAACTGGCGATTATCGTCCCATTGAGAATGGGGCGATAATTCTTTCGCCACTTTTGCTGAGCTAAAGTGCAGATAACTCATCGATAAATACACCCCATCATTTTTTAAAATGTTTTTGTCTGGATTCGCACACCCAGATGCGTTCTTTTTTAGAGAAAAAATGCTTTTTTGGGCATGGGGGTCCTTGTGGGATCCCCTGAGCAGGCCTAGGGGGTATCGCCCACTTTTCTTGTTTTTTCACCTTTTATTTAACTCTTTTCTTGTGATTCGCATGTAGCTACAACAAACTCCTAATAAACACTAGGGCTCATTTTAGAGCCACACAATAACCCAACAGTTGGGACTTATCGCCGAGTTATCAGCCCTTTAGCGCAGCAAAAGTGGCGAAAGAATTATCACCCCATTCTCAAGTTGGGGCCCCTATATCCGCACCACACACTCATCCCAACTCGTAGTATTCCTACGCAACCAACCCCATCCCCAGCCATTGCCTTGCCCCTCGGTTCTCCATATCCAAGAATATGGTTTTTTAAATGTGTGTGCACCAGTTCATGAAGTCCAGTAGTCAACAGTAGTGGAAAAACAATACTTTATTACAAAAACATAAATTAACAACACAAAAACTTCAAACTAAGAGTGACATTCCCAATGGGGAACATCATCAGGGCAACTTGTGGATCTAAATAACTGCAGATCGACCTGGAAATCACAATACAATTCCATATTCCAAAACTCCGTATTCAGAAACCTGTTGGATAATTTATGACAATGGTCAAGCGTTAGTATGGTCACAAACGTAATCTGGTACAATGTATTACACTTGGACACACTGGAATGCTTACAGGTGTGGTCAATCCTGCACAAAAAGACTGTAACAGAAGTTTGTGTGGTCGTAACCTTCGTAGGAAAGAAAAGGAAGATGACGACCACACAAACTTCTGTTACAGTCTCATTATGCAGGATTTATCATACCTGTAAGCATCACAGTTCATTTCAGCTTGATCCACCTGTAGATTCACTTCACCCACACTGTGCAGAAACAGCTGAAGACCAAGCAAGGTAACTATGCCATAGAAGGCTTCCTGCATGTGTTGGGGGCAATTGACTGCACACATGTACTACTTGTGCCCCTGCCAACACTGTACACAATAACCGCTATAGAAACCACACACATTCTAACAATGTGCAGGCAAAACAGAACCACCGGGGCCTGTATGCTAATGTTGTCGCAAACTTCCCAGGCAGTGTGCATGATTCCTACATCTTCTGCAAGCACCCCAGCCCTGGTCCCCAGACCGATCCACCTCCCAGCGATGACTGCCTGACCCTGCGCACCCAGACCTCAATGCTCCCCTGCAACCACTTGCATGTCTCCAAGAGGGCCCACCACATACTCGAGCAACCTCCTCTGCTGTCGCTGGATTCCGCTCCACAGGCCCCCAGTGCAGCCTGCTGCACCGCATCAAGGAGCCATGTCTGTACAGCCTGCTGTCTTTGGCGTACATGCGATCCAGCTGAGCTCACAATTCCAATCAGGTCTTGTTTGCCAGGATGGCGTATTGAGCCTACACATCATTGCAGGCTGTACACCCACTCAGCTCAGGTGGCACTAACTCAGTGCACCCCAGGTCATTGCCACATGGCGGGAGGCACGTGTTGGCCAAAATGCCTTGGCTGCCACCAACTCTGGGCTCCTCAAGTCATCGTTACGTGGTGGGAGGCCCGTGTTGGCCAAAGGGCCTCGATTGCCACCAACTCTGTACACCTCAAGTCATCGCCACATGGCGGGAGACCTGTATCACCCAAAGTGCCTCGGCTGCCACCAACTCTGTGTACCTCAAGTCATCGCCATGTTGCGGCAGGCCCGTGTTGGCCAAAGTGCCTCGGCTGCCACCAACTCCGTACACCTCAAGTCATGGGCCCTTTATGATTGAATATCGTGGTGCGTACGCCTTTATGCACCTCTTGCAGTGAGGAATGTGATGTGGTAGGTCCCCAGGCCCTCATGCACAAATAGTAACCACACGGACACACCCAGATAGAGAGTGGAAATGGCATCAAGCATGTGCATCCGGGCCTTTTGATTGGGAGGGTCACATGTCCTGTGACGCCTGTGCTGGATAGTTGTGGTCTGGGTATAAACCAGCCCCGAGGAAGTGGCTGTGGCAAGCTGACAACTAGACCTGTGTTCAGCAGATCACTACATGGAAGACCTAGGACATGTAGCATTGTAGTCCCCCCTGTAAGCGTAAGCGGAGTGGGCTGGCCTGGCATATGCCAGTCCAGCGTAGGAGTGTGAACAATGACCCCGGTGCTCTGGGCATGGTTCCGTCCTGGCCTGGACAAGGAAGTAAATAATGGGTGTGTCTCTGTTGTAGTGTCGGCGCCACCCGGAGCGCAATTGATAATGTTGCAACCCGTTACTCAAATCCCAGAACATGACCCTACATTCATCCATACTTCAATGATCATAGACATCTGTGTGAATTTGAATGTTTAATGTACATTCAGCGGACTGATGTCTTAAGGTATTTTCTTCTCTTGTTTTTGGTATAGCCAGTACTATATACTCATCCATCACTCCACCAATTCCCAAGCACTTATAAATTCACCATGCACTCTCCTTGCAGTACTCTATTCATTCAGTCAGTACCCATGTACTCATGCAATGACCCAGGCACTAACACATCCACTGCTACAAACCCCTGTGCACTACTGTGGCGGGGAGAGACTTTCCGCGGAGGGACAGGACCGTGTAGACGAATGGTGGTCTGATTTCCCCCTCTCACCCGCTTCTGTCCCCTCTCAGCAGCATGCCAATCCCTATCTCGAAGACGAATGGAAACAAGATGTAGAACCCCTTTGGAACTACGATGAAGAGAGAGGACGAGGCTCCTTTAATTGGGATTCCAAAACAACGAGACTCCTCCCATACCAGACGTCATCATGGCAAGTTCGCCAAAAGGGGGAGTAACCAGGAAGTCGACTGACGACGTTTCCCTGGAAGGTGTAGAAGTCGATGGAAAACCGAGAAGAGGAGAGAAACCTATAATCGGAGAGGAAGAAGACGAGACGGACCAGGCTCCGGACTACCGAGGCATTACCATCAAGCCAGGAGGCCAACGTCTTCATGAGCCGCCCTGCCATGCTCCCACGGGAGGAGCGTGGCTCGAACAGGTATGGGGCAAGGTTGCGGGTTGGGTGGGACTGCGTAATCAGCCTGCCACGCAGAAGCCTGCATGTACATAAGTGTATAGTTTGTGTACAGTCTCTATAAACCCCTTCCTCCTCATGAGCACTCGAGCACAGCAGTTTAGCGTGTGTATAGCACTCGTTCACTTGGTTTCCCTCACTCCCGGTCCCTCGCCTTGCTAAACCCGGACATTCCCCTAAATACTTTCTTTATTTTTTTCTTTTGCTTTCTGGTCCGGACGGAGCATCCCACCTGTCATCCCAGGTTACCAGTCTGGCGTCTCTGGCCAACATCAAGACGGACCCTGCAGCTTTTGCCCGAGAAAGACTGACAAGTCGGAGACGGAAAGCATGTATAAAAATAAAACCATCTCTTAAAGCATTGATCAAAGCCTCTGACTCAGTTACTGCTGCCCCCGCGGCCCCTTTACAACTACCTATGCAGTCCTCAAATCACCTACACACTACTCTTTCTCTCCTTCAATTCCCCAAGTAGTACCCATCACCATGCACATTCCTTACAGTACTCTAATCATTCAGTCAGTACCTATGTACTCATGCAATGACCCAGTACTAACACATGCACTGCTACTATACACTACTCATTCACTCCTTCAATTACCCAGATAGTACCCATGCAGTCCAGCAATAACCCTGTCATTTCCCATGCACTCCTCCAATCACCCAACCAATACTATGTACTTATGCAATCACTCCGCTAATACTCAAGCACTTATAAATTCACCATGCACTCTCCTTGCAGTACTCTACTGATCCAGTCAGTACCCATATAGTCATGTAATGACACAGGCACTAAGAAATGCACTGCTACAATCCCCTGTGCACTACCCATGCAGTTCTCTAATACCTACACACTACTCATTCTCTCCTTCAATTACCCAGGTAGTATTCCAGCAGTACAGCAATCACCCTGTCACTCTCCATGTACTCATGCAATCACCCTGCCAGTATCATGTACTTATCCAATCACTCTGCCGATTCCCAAGCACTTATAAATTCACCATGCACTCTCCTTGCAGTACTCTAATGATCCAGTCATTACACATGTACTCATGCAATGACCCGGGCAGTAACCATGCACTGCCATAATCACATTTGCACTACCCATACAATCCTCTAACCACCTAGAAACTGATCATTCACACCTTCAATTACCCAGGTATTACCCATGTAGCCCAGCAGTTACCCTGTCACTCCCCATGCACTCCTCTAATCACCCAGCCAGTATCATGTAGTAATTCAATTACTCCCCAAATACCCAAGCACTCTCCGTGCAGTACTCTAATCATCCAGTCAGTACCCATGAACAAATGCAATGAGTCAAACAGTAACTATGCACTGCTACAATAACCTGTGCACTACCCATACAATCCTCAAACCACCTAGACACTACTCATCCACACCTTCAATTACCCAGGTAGTACCCATGTAGTCCAGCAATCACAATGTCACTACCCATGCACTGCTCCAATCAGCCAGCCAGTACCATGTACTTAACTAATCGCTCCGCCAATACCCAAGCAGTTATGAATTCAATATTGCTCTCTCCTTGTAGTATCTATTCATCCAATTAGTACCCATGTACTCATACAATGACCCAGACACTAACACATGCCCTGCTACAATCCCCTGTGCACTATCCATACAATCTTCTAACCACCTACACACTACTCATTCTCTCCTTCAATTCCCTAGGAAGTGCCAATGCAGTCCAGAAATCTCCCTGTCACTCCTTATGCACTCCTCCAATCACCCAGCCAGTACTAGGTACTCTTCCAATCACTCCACCAATACTCAAGGAGTTATGAATTCAACATGCCTCTCTTTGAAGTATGCTAATCATTCAGTCAGTACCCATGTACTCTTGCAATGACCCAGGCACTAACTCATGCTCTGCTACAATCACCTGTCCACTACCCATGCAGTCCTCTAGCCACCTAGACACTGTTCATTCCCACCTTTAATTTCATGCAATCACTCAGATAATGTTTCTTTGTTTAACCAATAATGTGGTTCCATAAGAACCTTTTTTTAAGAACAAGTTTACGTTTTTTTTACTTTTTTTTGTTTTTCATTTTTAAAAGAACAGACAAAAATGAAGATCAAGAAACGATGTCTCTGAGAAAAACAAAAGCACATTATAAAAACTAAATTAGCATTTTTGTGCTTTTAGAGCAGCAGTGATGACATCCATACATTGCTCTCCAATACCAAATTTAGTATCGCATTTTGTACAACTTATTTTAACTTTTAAAAGTTGGGGCACAATGTGGGGCCTTGGAGCCGGTGGAAGTTGCTGTGCTGGGGTGGAAGGAGCATTAGGGTCTTGTCCGCAGAAGCATTTAATTTTCTTGCCAGGTGAACTGGGTGCAAAGTTTCCTGATGTTTTTTCATGGTACCACATAAATATTTCTTTTCCCACCCTCTGGATAATATTCTCTCGCAAATTGTGCATGTCAGTTTTTGTGCGTTAACTTTCTTTTAGCCCTCAGGAACTGAGAAGAAGGCACAGGCAATACTTTCCTTCTTTCTGTTGTGCTCCAGAATCTCTTCCTTCCTCCTGATGTGGAGTGTAAAGTGTGGATTGCGGGCAGCAGTTACCTCTGGGGCTCATGCAAGAGCCTTCATCAACCATACTTTGAAGGAGTGTCCATGTAGGATTTAAAAAGGACTCCAATCTCCACAAGGCAACGTGAAAAATCACGAATGCCTATTGGGGCACATGATAAAAGCCGAACGCAGACATTGGAGAACTAACACGCCCCTTCCTGACTCTAAGCCTATGAGGAAGATAGATATCGAAATGCGCCAGGCTGTCAGGTGGTTGCAATTGCAGCAGGCACTGCCGCCCAGACCAAAATAAAGCGTAAGGGGAAAAGCTCCTTTTCACCCGAGTGTGACTCATTTTTTGGACACCTCCCCACCGAGCATGATGTTTTAGCGGCTATCCTGCCGCTGAGTCGCGACAACTCTGTGAAAGCAAGGGAGGCCACGGAACCGATGAATATCAGCAATTCCTGATGTGGGGTGTAAAGTGTGGATTGCGGGCAGCAGTTACCTCTGGAGCTCATGCAAGAGCCTTCATCAAACATACTTTGAAGGAGCGTCCATATAGGATTTAAAAAGAACTCCAATCTCCACAAGGCAACGTGAAAAATCCCGAACGCCCATTAGAGCACACGATAAAAGCTGAATGCAGACATTGGAGAACTAACAAGCCCTTGCCTGACTCTAAGCCCATGAGGAAGATAGATATTGAAATGCGTCAGGCTGTCAGGTGGTTGCAATTACAGCAGGCACTGCCGCCCAGACCAAAATAAAGCGTAAGGGGAAAAGCTCCTTTTCACCCGAGTGTGACTCATTTTTTGGACACCTCCCCACCGAGCATGATGTTTTAGCGGCTGTCCTGCCACTGAGTCGCACCAACTCCGTGAAAGCAAGGGAGGCCAGAGAACCGATGAATATCAGCGATTCCTGATGTGGGGTGTAAAGTGTGGATTGCGGGCAGCAGTTACCTCTGGGGCTCATGCAAGAGCCTTCATCAAACATACTTTGAAGGAGCGTCCATATAGGATTTAAAAAGGACTCCAATCTCCACAAGGCAACGTGAAAAATCTCAAATGCCCATTGGGGCACACGATAAAAGCCGAACGCAGACTTTGGAGAACTAACACGCCCCTTCCTGACTCTAAACCTATGAGGAAGATAGATATCGAAACGCGTCAGGCTGTCAGGTGGTTGCAATTACAGCAGGCACTGCCGCCCGGAACAAAATAAAGCGTAAGGGAAAAAGCTCCTTTTCACCCGAGTGCGACTCATTTTTTGGACACCTCCCCACCGAGCATGATGTTTTAGCGGCTGTCCTGCCGCTGAGTCGCACCAACTCCGTGAAAGCAAGGGAGGCCACGGAACCAATGAATATCAGCAATTCCTGATGTGGGGTGAAAAGAGTGGATTGCGGGCAGCAGTTACCTCTGGGACTCATGCAAGAGCCTTCATCAAACATACTTTGAAGGAGCGTCCATATAGGATTTAAAAAGAACTCCAATCTCTACAAGGCAACGTGAAAAATCCTGAATGCCCATTGGGGCACACGATAAAAGCCGAACGCAGACATTGGAGAACTAACACACCCCTTCCTGACTCCAAGCCTATGAGGAAGATAGATATCGAAACGCGTCCGGCTATCAGGTGGTTGCAATTCCAGCAGGCACTGCCGCCCAGACCAAAATAAAGAGTAAGGGGAAAAGCTCCTTTTCACCCGAGTGCGACTCATTTTTTGGACACCTCCCCACCGAGCATAGGTGAATGGAGAGATAAACATTGTTTGCAAAATGTTGGATGAAATGAGATGAGAATACGAAGGTAAACCTAATTTATTAGTAACATAGGGGGTGAACTTTAAACTCTAAGTTGGCAAATAACTTCTGTTAGGATCCCATTGTGGACTATTCAGTTACTATTTGATACTAGTGACAGTACTCAAGGTATATATGATTCTGATATACCTCTGTTTTTTCAGATTGATTAGTAGTTTACGCCGTGAGGACCATATTAGAGTGAGAGAAAACTGACAAATACAGAGGTGATAATTTACCCCTACCTCGTTTATTTATCTTGGTTGGTGGGTTCTTTCTCTTTTTTTCACACATAGGGTGGATATTCAGACTGGAATGGTTTTTCGACTATTTATTTTCTTACTTTAAACTCTTCACTCTGCAGGCTTTTATCTTACTAGATGGTGGTTGGTACTATCCCACATCTATATCTAGTTATATGAAAAATATATATATTGATCATGGGATATGTTTTGCTTGATTACAGCCCTGAAGAAGTCGAGGTATTATTTAATGCACGACGAAACACGTGTTGGCTGGTGTAATCAACATTGGAAATAAATTACAAGGACTTCTTATACTGAAAGTGGACTCTTTTTGCATTGACTTTGGAAACTATATTCATTAATCCGACTCCTGAGGATTGGAGTTGCTTGCCATATATACGTTTGAATTATATGAGTGAACTGTGGGTGTGCTCAGAGGTTATTGTACATATTGCCGCTTCATATGAAGCCATTGATGTAGGATACGCATCATTTCTCTAGAAGCACCATCTTATTATTTTTAACGATTATAATTTGTACCCTGAAGTTATGGTAGTGCGCCCACAATAGGTTGGTATCCCCCATTAAATAGAGTCCCCACCGAGCATGATGTTTTAGCGGCTGTCCTGCCGCTGAGTCACACCAACTCTGTGAAAGCAAGGGAGGCCACGGAACCAATGAATATCAGCGATTCCTGATGTGGGGTGTAAAGTGTGGATTGCGGGCAGCAGTTACCTCTGCGGCTCATGCAAGAGCCTTCATCAAACATACTTTGAAGGAGCGTCCATATAGGATTCAAAAAGGACTCTAATCTCCACAAGGCAACGTGAAAAATCCCAAATGCCCATTGGGGCACACGATAAAAGCCGAACGCAGACATTGGAGAAATAACACGCCCCTTCCTGACTCTAAGCCTATGAGGAAGATAGATATCGAAACCCGTCAGGCTGTCAGGTGGTTGTAATTAAAGCAGGCACTGCCGCCTGGACCAAAATAAAGCATAAGGGAAAAAGCTCCTTTTCACCCAAGTGCAACTCATTTTTTGGTCACCTCTCCACCGAGCATGATGTTTTAGCGGCTGTCCTGCCGCTGAGTCGCACCAACTCTGTGAAAGCAAGGGAGGCCACGGAACTGATGAATATCAGCGATTCCTGATTTGGGGTGCAAAATGTGGATTGCGGGCAGCAGTTACCTCTGGGACTCAGGCAAGAACCTTCATCAAACATACTTTGAAGGAGTGTCCATATAGGATTTAAAAAGAACTCCAATCTCCACAAGGCAACGTGAAAAATTCTGAATGCCCATTGGGGCACACAATAAAATCCGAACGCAGACATTGGAGAACTAACACGCCCCTTCCTGACTCTAAGCCTATGAGGAATATAGATATCGAAACGTGTCAGGCTGTCAGGTGGTTGCAATTACAGCAGGCACTGCCGCCCAGACCAAAATAAAGCGTAAGGGAAAAGCTCCTTTTTACTCGAGTGTGACTCATTTTTTGGACACCTCCCCACCGAGCATGATATTTTAGCGGCTGTCTTGCCGCTGAGTCGCACCAACTCCGTGAAAGCAAGGGAGGCCACAGAACCGATGAATATCAGCGATTCCTGATGAGGTGTGTAAAGTGTCGATTGCAGGCAGCAGTTACCTCTGGGGATCATGCAAGAGCCTTCATCAAACATACTTTGAAGGAGCGTCCATGTAGGATTTAAAAAGGACTCCAATCTCCACAAGGCAACGTTAAAAATCCCGAATGCCCATTGGGGCACACGATAAAAGCCGAACGCAGACATTGGAGAACTAACACGCCCCTTCCTGACTCTAAGCCTATGAGGAAAATAGATATCAAAACGCGTCAGGCTGTCAGGTGGTTGCAATTACAGCAGGCACTGCCGCCCACACCAAAATAAAGCGTAAGGGGAAAAGCTCCTTTTCACCCGAGTGCGACTCATTTTTTGGACACCTCCCAACCGAGCTTGATATATATATATCAAATCATTGCAGGTTCAGCCCCACGAAGACAAGCCACAAGAATGACCAGATGACTTTGCACAGAAGCCACACCCACTGATTTAAAATAAAAAAGTGTGAGAAAAAAAGAGTGCTTTCATTGCCTTGCCTGAAGCCATTGAAGAAAGGACTTTGTGTATCCTGAAACGCGTCTGGCAATTGCAAGAACCATTTTGGGACCTGTACCCACCTTATCGTCTGCTGGCAAGCGATGAAATGAAATAAAACGAGTGAATTAACTTCTTGTGGCTTGTCTTCGTGGGGCTGAACCTGCAATGATATATATATATATATATATATATATATATATATATATATATATATATATATATATATATATATATATATATATATATATATATATATATATATATATATATATATATATATATATATATATATATATATATATATATATATATATATATATCAAAAAGTTCATCCAAAACCTGATAAAGAAGGAATGTCCGGGCCAGCTTTTGCAATTCAGTGAGCTTTTAATGATAGCTCCACTCGACGCGTTTCGAGGAGAATTTCTCTTGATCACGAGCGTGAGTGTGAGTTTATCATAGGTTTAAGTACAGTCACATGACATTTGAAAAGGTAAACAGACTCGCAGGACTTAAACATTACGAGCTACAATGCATCGGTCAGTCGCAGTTCAATCCATATTAACGTGCAGTAAAATGAAATAAACATTGGCATGCACTGGAGAAACAACCTTGTGCGGAATTTTGGCATATATATAAAATGTGCTGATTTGCGTAACAATAATCGAAACAATACAGAATGAAGACACACACTTGGTGAACAGTATTAGTTCTTCAAGGGGTGGACACAAAAGGGTGTAAATGTCCACCTGTAACTTTATAAGGTACATTTGTTCAGTCTCATTATAACTGTTCAATGATGTTTCCACTAGGGAATAGCAATGAAAACACGCTCAATTACGCCCCAGTGGGCAAAACGTCTACCATTTGGGCATTATAGTTTAAGTTCACAGCCGTGAACCCAAGACCCATGGATGCAGAAATAACAGTTTCAATCATGCCCCAGTGGGCAACGTGGACAAGTTCCTGCATGTGTCCACTAATCAACCAGTGGACAACCCGGGGTACCTCCTGAAAAGTAGTGACAACGCCGCCAGTGCTTCAATTCATACGTGCTCAACTGCCATACGTGAGTTGTGATCAAGTGACCGTGCATTGAAATCTCTTGTTACTCCTCACAGAGATCTGGTGAAAAAAATAAAAGCAAAGTGACTTAATGTGAAGAAGTGACAACAATAAAATTGCATAAATGCATATTACAGAATACAAACATCTCACAAATTAAAAGTCTACTGAGCTCGAATGACAGTCAATTCCATAACATTATCTGAATGAAACCGAACACATGCATTCAACCAAGGTGTACTTCCAGCTCCTCATCATGGTTGTGCCCTTCTGGCTGCATGGTATGGTATTTAATGATAAGTTTGGATTCCAACCTCCGGAGTTCCTGAACTCTGTCTCCTCCCCTTTCTCTCACGGGGACTGTCGCCAGAACACAAAAAGACAGGAGGTTGGCATTGCTCTTATGGTGGGACTCAAAATGTCTGGCTATGGGATAGTACTTATCTTTTTTCGTGATGGCCCTCATGTGCTGCAACACTCTATCCTTCGCTGGAAGTTTGGTGCTGCCTATGTAGTTTAACTTGCAAGGGCAACTAAGGGCGTAGACAGCATGATCCGTATGGCAAGATGTGTGTGTCCAGATTTTGAATGTGTCAAGATCTTTGGACAGTTTGATTGTTTTGGTGCTAACACTGTGTTTGCAAGCTTTGCATTTCCCACAGACATAAAACCCCATTACTGGATTGGTTGTTGTTTTCTTTGGAATCAAAGTGGTGCAAACAATGTCTTTCAGCGATTTAGCCCTTCTGAA
Source organism: Lissotriton vulgaris (assembly GCF_964263255.1). NCBI lineage: Eukaryota > Metazoa > Chordata > Amphibia > Caudata > Salamandridae > Lissotriton > Lissotriton vulgaris. The sequence goes on along the minus strand of NC_141687.1, from coordinate 1,612,157,778 downwards.
GGTGATCTGGGGATAGGGACTGGTTACTGTAGCAAGGTCTTTGTCCAATTTCAGGACATTCCAATATTTGTCAAAGGCCTTCCTAACCTCCCTCGTTTGACCGTGATAGTCAGTGATAAATCTGGTGGTAGTGCTTAAGTCATTAACAGTGTAGGTCTTTTCTTTGAGGAGGTCTTTTCTGTTAAATGTGTTAACTTTAGTGATGGCTGCTCTGATGCACTTCTCACTGTATCCCCTCACTCTGAACCTTTCGGTCATTACCTTGACTTCTTTGGTGTAATCACATTCACTGGAGCAGTTACGTTTTGCTCGAAGGAATTCTCCCACCGGTATGGAGTTGACCAGGTTCATGGGATGGCCACTCCTGGCGTGGAGAAGACTGTTGCCCGCAGTCTCTTTCCTAAAGAGAATGGTGGTGAGTGTGTTATCTACCACCTTAACTTTAAGATCAAGAAAATCAACTTCCTGACTGTTGACATGGCAGGTGAAAGATAGGTTGAGTTCATTTCTGTTCAGGGTTTCCACGAAGTTCTTGGCTTCCTCACTAGTACCATTCCAGATGACAAAAATGTCATCAATATACCTTAGCCATGTGATGACTCTGGATTTGAACTCCTGGGACCTTTGGACTACTTGCTCCTCCCACCAGCCAAGAAACAATGGAGTGGAGCTATCATTAAAAGCTCACTGAATTGCAAAAGCTGGCCCGGACATTCCTTCTTTATCAGGTTTTGGATGAACTTTTTGATTTATTCGGGACACGCTATCCCGTCCGGGCCCTCCGCTGCAAGGGGCAGGGGTTCAGAGCGAAACTGCAGCTTTGGATATATATATATATATATATACATATATATATAAGCAAACACGATCCCTGATAGTACAGCACCTCGAGGTACCAACCAGGAAACGGACCACAACAGCAAGTTTTAAATATTCAGTGATTTATTTTCCACCATGCAGACATGCCGCTTTTCGTCCAGTGAAACTGGACTTGATCACTATATATATATATATGCAAATAAAGAATGGTTTTACCTACCGGCTGTCGAGTGCGTCCTTGCTGCAGAGCACTTTGGGAGACAATATATATATATATATATATATATATATATATATATATATATATATATATATATATATATTTCTTTTTGTATACAAAAGAGGCGGCACAACCAGGATACTTTTAAGCCTTGTTTATTAAGACTTCACCCCACCAACGCATTTCAGCCACAACTGGCCTTGCTCACGGTCGGTTAGTCCCTCCACAGTGTTGCTTTTTATACTGTCCCATAGTAAGCCAATTATAAGGCATTATGGGAGTTGTAGTTACATTTGTGAAATTAAAATAAAACAAAAGAAAGACATTGTGTGCATTTCAATTATTACACTTATGTGACTGATAGTTTACTGTGGCTTTTTCAGTTAGGCAATTATCAGGTATAGTACCCTTAGTCTTTAGTTGCAGTTCTTAGTGATGTTCCTAGTCTCTAAGTACGGGGTATAGTACCCATTTTATTTAAGAACATTTTACTCCAGATGAACGTGCAGATCCTCTCCGAAATTCATGCCTTTCGGATGCTTTGTTCCGAGTTTTATTATCATCCGTGACTCAATTTGACGTAGTTTTCGAACTACATCTCCACCTCTTTCCAATTTGTCGAGCATTTTTACTCCGTAGAAATGCATTTGTCTCCAGTCTCCATTTTGACATAAGCTCATGTGCTTTGCAGTGGCATATTGCATGTTTGAATTTTTTACTGCCCGGATATGCTCCAAAATCCGTTTTCTTAGCATGCAAGTGGTACAACCCACGTACTTCATTTCGCATTTACATTCCACAATGTATACTACGTTTTTTGAGGAACAGGTGATTTGTTGTTCAATTTTCATCATTTTACCGTCTGGTTCTTCAATTGCTTTCATGCTTTTGCCTATTTTGCATGCCTTGCAGGAGTTACACGGTTGAAAACCTTTTCGCTGATTTTGTAGCCAGTTCGATTTCGGTTTTTCTTGAAAAAAACTCCTAACCAGCAAGTCCTTTAGGGATGTGTTCTTTTTGTATGTTATTGACGGTGCTTCTCCGAGGGCGGTTCCAATGTCAGGATCCCCTGACAGAAGGTGCCAGTATTTTTTCATTATGCGAGCAATGTTGCCACTTTCTTTACTAAATGTCGTTATGAATCTTGGAGATGCATTCGTTTCAGTTCTTTTAGTCTGTTCCATTAGTGTTTGAGTTCTAGATTTCAAATCAATTTTTCTTTTACATTTAGTCAGCACTCTTTCCTCATATCCTCTTGCTCTGAACCTGCACTTGCTTTCTTGTATTACTTTTTCAGCATCCTCTGGTACTGAGCAATTTCTCTTTAGGCGCGTGAATTCACCGTATGGTATGCTATTTAAAAGGGATTTAGGATGAAAACTTGTCCTGTGTAGCACACTATTGGTTGCTGTTTTCTTTCGAAATAGGGTAGATTCAAGTTTGTCATTAGACACATATATCTTGGTGTCTAAGAAGTCTATTTCTTGTGTGCTTGTGTTGCAGGTGAATTGTAGGCCCACTTCGTTGTCATTCAGTTTGTTAAAATAGCTTCGAAACTGGATGTCTGTCCCATGCCAAATGATAAACAGGTCGTCTATATAACGTACCCATAATATTATTCGGTCTAGATCCTGTTGGTTGTCCTGGTTCCATGCTATAGTCTTCTCCCACCACCCCATTGTAATGTTCGCGTAGTTGGGAGATAGAGAAATGCCCATGGCAGTACCACATATCTGCTTAAACAATTGTTTATCAAAGAGAAATACATTGTTCCTCAAACACAAGTCAATCATTTTGATTAGCATTTTAGAATGTTCTAGATATACAATGCTACGCTGTTTGAGGTAATACTCACATGCTTGCATCCCGACTTCATGGCGGATCGAAGTGTATAACGAGACCACATCAATGGTAACTAGCAGATATTCAGAATTCCAACTCACATTCATAAGAATTCTCAAAAAGTCACCGGTATCTTTTATGTAAGAAGGTAGACTTTGGGCAATAGGAGCTAGAAATTTGTCAACGTAGTTGGACACATTTTCGTATAGCGAGCCACATGATGAAACAATTGGTCTCCCTGGGGGGTGGTTTAGAGTCTTGTGAATTTTTGGAAGAAAATATATACAGGGTGTTATTGGGTGGTCAATGGTTAGATATTTCTTTTCATCCTCATTAATCAAACCCTTTGCATACCAGGTTTCCAAATGCTCTTGTAATTCCTTTTTCATATTCACATATGGATTAGTTTCCATTCTCTGATAGTTATTCTCTTGATTTATTTGTCTCATGGCTTCGCACTTGTAGTCTGATGTTCTCATTAGCACAATGTTGCCCCCCTTGTCTGCCGGCTTTATGGTGACTTGTTCCTTCTCCATTAGTGACTTGAGGGCTTCATGTTCCATTTTAGATAGGTTCTCACGGGTACTGTTTCTCACTTTTGAAAAGTTGTCCAGTTCTTTTATAATTGCCTCAGAAAACAGGTCTATTTTGTTGCCTGGTGATAGTATCGGATAGTATCTTGATTTTCTTTTTAATCCGGTATTTGGTCTCTCATCAGTTTGGATATTTAACTCTTCCAACATTTCTGAGTCTGAAATTGAAGTACCATTCAAGTCAAAAAGGGATTCAAAGCTGTTTCTTAAATCTGGTATTTCCGCAATGGTATTGAACTGAACATTCTCCATGTGATCTTCAATTGTACTAGCAGGTTCACTCTGTTTTCCAGCATGTACTTTCGCTAATTTCAGCTTCCTGATGTACTTGTAAAAGTCTATACGTGTTTCCGTGTAGTCAAAATGAGCTTCAGGACAGAATGACAATCCCTTATTTAAAACACTTCGTTCAGTTTCAGTTAGCTGGTAGTCCGAAAGATTTACTATTAAGTTGGTCTTGGATTGCGGTTGCGAAGGGGGTACTGTCGCCTTTCTCCGCTTGGACTTGCGGGTTTTTCGGGAGCTTGTGCGGGGGCTGTTTGGTTTGGTATTCCCCTTCCTCTTCCTCTTCTGTTGGGGTATGGTCGTCTTCCCCTTCCCCTTCCTCCGCCTCTCGCAATACTTTTCTCCAAGTTGATTAGTTCGACTTCCTCTAAAACAGTCCAGTTTCTGGTTTGAAGTGTTGGCAGCCAATCAGAATCAAGCTCGTGCTCAGGAGGGTTCGCGGATCCACCAAGGTCACCAGATATATAAAGAATTTAAAATATGAATATTTCAGAAACTACTGAACAGATTTACACCATTTAAAAAAAAAGAATGCTTTCTGAACCAAGAGCCACCTTTTTGCCAGCTTTGACTAAAGTTTCCTATAGAAATTAACACATTTCTCAGCCCCCGCTTGACGAATCACCCTGCAAATTTCAAGACAGGAGCTGACTGGAGCAGGGCATTGGTTTTGAAAATTTAGTGAAGATTTGTCAACTGGCACCAAAGATATTGGCAATTCATAACACGCTCTTCCTGAGGAAAATTGGGCCTAACTATAACTATAACTATAACTACCTACTGGTGGCTGCCAGTAGGTAGGTAGGTATATAAGCCGTTTACGAGTCCTTGGAGTGGGGATATATATATATGCTCTTGCGCATCCCCACTCCAAGGACTCGTAAACTCTAAAGTAGTTCATATATTCCCAATAGGCTCTGAGCATTGGAATAATATATTCAGCAGTGTAGACGTAGGACTGAGGTCGACTAGGTCTCAACTGACTATATTAGACCTAAGGTTTGCCAGCTAGCTCAGAGGTCACTAGAAACTTTCTCGAATAAACGAGGAGTTTAACCTCCCTGGATAGACAAGAAGGGATTAGCTTCCGAAAACCATATAACATGACAACTTTGCTCCCTCAGAATAAGAGTAAATCTCTAGAGTTGTGTGAAAACAATAGACAGCTATTTCACTCAGTCAATTGTGCGTTCTTAGTTTCACCAGAGTGCAGAGAAGAGAGAGACAGGCATTTTCAATAAAAGGTATTATTTATTGAGCAGTCTTCCTTCTCATGCAAGAGAAATGAATTGCCACAATTGCAATACTTAATGTAAAGTAAAGTACGTACAGTAAAAGGAGTATTATGAAACAATACTGTAAAAGCATTGATATGGTTTCTTAGCCATAAGATACTTTAAAATGGATAAAATATATACATACATATATACATTGACTAACATGCTCAACTGGTGCTTCTAAAATAGGCCTACCCCGGTGTACCTGACCTAAGCCTAATACGTGGGAAGGAGTAAGTAAGTAGCAGTTTAAGTTAAGTTGGTTTTGCCAAGAATCTGATTTAAGAATTCTCTTTAAGGGTTCAGTCAGCACTGTACCTTGGGAATAGAATGTAGGACGTCTGGTATCTCTTTCCTCATGACTTAATATCCCAGCAACCTGCAAGGGTAGGCTGGAAACGCCGGAGCTGGATTTTCTCGGCAGGAGAAAAGACAGCGTCTTTCTCAGCGCGTCAAAGAGGAGGGGCAGAGTCCGTGGGCTCTCGCATCAGCTGGGCTCTCGGGCAAGTAGATAGCTGCTCTGCTCCAAAACCACCACCGTGTGTTTGCTTAAGCCAACGTTGGTATATTTATACCTGAAAGGTGCTGAGTTTGACGTAAGGTTTGGACATAAGACGTCAATAAAGATGTCAGTAAGAACTGGTCGTTCTTACAGTGCTCGCAGGAGTTCTATTACAAATCAAAACAAAGCAAACGGGGATTTCCCAGGTTGCTGGAGGTTTGGTGTGTCGAAAGAACTCGTTGTGCTTTCTAGGAATCCAAGGAAGTAGCTTTTGCCATGCCTTGGACTGCAAGGGCCATTTACTTAAATATGGATCTGATTCTTATGCCATTATAGGGATATTATTGATTATGGCCGTACAAGGGCATAAAATAGCAATATTTATTCAGGTTCCTAGATAAAAACACAATACACACTCCACGATCTAATGTCCATCATTACTAAAACTAAGCATTAGTAAACATTTAAAGGTGCATGTGTATTTCAACCCACCCCAAAATACATTTTTGCATTTGAAATGGTGTATGGGAAATACACGAAAGATTATTGGTTCTGTACGTTTATCAAGCAGTGTAATCACTCAGTAAAAAAGGATGCATATATATTTAGCTGAACGATTTGCGAAAATTACACATGAAATGTCTCTTAATACAGAAAAGAAGGTCGAGACTATTTCATCACATATAAATACAATTGCTTGTAAGTGTGCTAGAGGCTGAGGTAATATTTTGTCTCTAGAATTTACTAAAAATAGAAGCTCTGTTCTTTAAGAATAGTTCTACTTTAAGCAGAGTACATGTGCCAGAAAAAAGGGTAAATATTTTGGAATTTTGAAAAAAATAATTTCGTTTTCAGGGGAGAAAATAGTTCCAAATGTTTTCAGTAGCTTTTGTTTATCAAAGCTGAAGGCCGAGTTCAGAGTTCAGGGGAACGCTGTGTGCCAGTTTGCTTAAAAAGTTATTCTTTCTGTTCAGGGGAGAACATCATTTCAGACAGATGTGCAAAAAAGCAGTCTACAGCTTCAGGTGAAAGTTCGACCAAGTTTGAAAATGCTGCAACGGTGCAGTCGTGAGAATGATTGCTATCATCGATGTCAGGATCAGCAATGCTCACAGAGGGTCGTACCTGGGTGATGTTGCTCTCATCTTGTATTTTACTGCCACCTAATCATAGTGGTGAAGTTTTAATTAATGCCGTCATCAGGATTGGTAACCGCTGGGGACAACACGATGCATGAGCCGTTACAGGACTTAGCAAAGTATCGATATCCATTGGTACTGCTGATTGTAGTGTAAGACAGGTGTCCAACACGCATTCTTCTCCGCATAGCATACATCGAAGCACAGGTAAGATGCAGTTTTGCCATATAGGTCTGGATGAAAGAAACCAAGTCATATTTAGATCTCTTAGCCGGGCTAATCCAAGGACTTTAGTTATGCGGTCCCGATAGCGTATAGCTAGGATCGTTTCTTCCATTGTTGCTGGAGCCTTGTCGGAGATTTGGCTTGCCATATCGGAGCAGAAGAGTCAAAAATAAAATTACTGCTACAAGTCCCAAAAGTAGTGGTAGGCCGCCAAAGACAGAATGGACAAAATTGTGAAAGATGCCCAGAACTGCTTCGAAGGGCGTTAACAGTCCCCAAAAAATTGTCTTAAATACATGTGCGATGCCACTAGTATCTGACATATTTAGAATTTGGCTTGGCATTTCTACGAAATGCATGGGGCAATTAGTTGATAAAAGTGTATGTATCTCTGCTGTTGTCCTTGCAACTTGAAGATCATACGTTTCTTTTGATGATGTTAAAGGCACGGTTGTCTGTAAAAGAACAGACTTCATTCTGCTTAAAGTATCAATTTGTATAGAAGAGATATTCAAAGAAGGCCAAATCGTCGCCTCTGTATCAGGAGGGCCGTTTGGATACAATACTTGCATACAGCAAGTGACCATGGAACTAACGCTTACGAGATATGCTTTCCCTGGCACCATGCCACAACAGCTGTGGTCCGTTATTAGAACGTAACTCCCGTTAGAAAGTTGTCTAAAGAATGGCTCTATCTGTGTTGCAGGTGTGCCGTGCTGGTGGCATGAAAGGTTATTTGAAGTCCCCTCACAGGCCCCATGCAAATTAATACCTTGGCACAGAAGTATACCGCTTAGTGATCGTTTACAATTGTTACCACTAAGAAATACATTCTGGTTCTTGTCACTATAACGTGTGTGTGTGTGTAAGGTAATTTCCATGATGACTTAATGTACCCTTTACCCAACCTTTCATACTGGCCTGCTGGTATATACTCTTGGCAATTTTTAAATTGTAAAGTTATTATCGGAATTGTGATTATTCCGTGCATTATCCATTCAATGACAGGTCTTTCTGACATTGTCAATGGTAATCTCTCAAGTTTTTCAATGCTCAGAATCGTATAGACTGCTCCTTTTTGTGCCAAACTGATTTGTTTATCAGTAAGGTTAAAGATAGAGAATAATGATGTTGTGTTTATCAGACGCCATGGCACGTAGCTTGAACGCAGATTTTGCAACGTCCAGCCTAGCTATACAATAGAACGTAATTGGGACTGACAGTGTTGTAACATTAGCAAGTCCTGATCTATTATATCGATAGCAGATGATACAATACTGTCCAGTGAATATATTCTGGAGGACAGAGTCATTAACCCATTGTCCACAACAGAAAGCGATTTTTCCAAATAATTACGATCAAATTTCTCATATTTTCTCTGCTGTCTCAATTTGAGTTACTTTCCAAGCTTCGTTGTACGCAGCGTATATACTGGCCGCTATGAAACTTTTTTGACGCTGTTTGCGTGGTCCCATTATGAAATCGCACAAGTCAGCACCGTCTTTAAGTAAAGTCAAGTGTTGCTTAATTTCTGCCAGTGTGGATGTCTGTAGCTATTCAAGGCATAGTTTCCCTACACTGTATGTTGTTACTATCCCTGGATGTTGTCTCTGGGAGTATCTAGGGTCTGGTCTGGTCATTTTGAACCCCTGTATCTTGTTCAGGAATCTATCTTGACAGTTATTCGTGTCTGTTGGCCAGATTAACCGCTTTTTCCAATCAGGATGTGTTCTGTTTTGGTGTAAAATATGGGATAGGTCTATCTCAATATCTGTGGTCGTATTATCAAGTATTGGCTTTGGAATAGATGGTTTGTTTAGGTCTTTAATCTTAGCTAGGCCAAGACAAGTAGTCTGTTGAATGGTGTCATTCAAGAACATTATTTGTTCTGGGATCATGCCGGCTCGAAATAATGCTTCGAAACCTTGGACCTGCCATTCTTTTGTACCCCAGATGGTTTTTGTTTCAATGTTGTTTTTCCAGAAATCAAAACCAAATGTAATCATTTTTTCATAAAATGTTTCCGAATAAATCAATTCAGTATTTGTCAACATAGTTTTTATCCCTGTTTTATCTAACAGTTTATAATAAAATGTTTCTGCATCACTTGTGTTAAACCCTGAGAAGTATGGGAATTTCTCATAAAATGTTTTCGAACTGCTTTTAGGTGGAGTTGCACAATGTTCCCATTGATTATACTTAAAAACATTTCTAGGTTGAGCAGATTTATGCAAATAGTGAGGTGCAAAGTGGTTATAGCAGTACATTTGTTCATAGTTCGATGAACCCTGTAAATAATCATGTTCTGTAATTTTGCTGACATTACTAAATCTGACATCATATTATTTAGTCCCAATCATCAGAGAATGTACTTGGTTTTACAAAGTCACTTAATGAAACTTTGAATTGATGTGGATATTTCAAGAGTTCAACCGGGCCATAGATTTCGTAATCCGTTTTGTCCCAAACTACCCCACCGGGTATTGGAATGGCTGTGACATTCACTGATGATAGTTCTCTTTTCTCGATGTGAGATGACTTGTGTGGCTTTAGGACCAAGTTGATGTTCTGACTTGCTGTGTCCATTGTACTTTATTTTCCCTCAATGAATTTTCCCAAACAAAGTACCATGATGAGCCAAAGCAGGAGGAAAAGTACACCTAACACAATCCAAAATTCAATCCATGCAGAAATCAGATAGGTTTCTTTGAGTTGATGACACAGTTCTGTTGCTTTGTCTTTAAAAGTGTTTGTTGCTGGCGTTTCTTCAGGTTCACTTGGATCTTCAGAAAAGTTATCGAAATTGATGAAGTAGCTAGATGCAGTTCTGTCAATTGTTGGAATTGCTTTTTCAATTTTTCTTTCATTAGCATAGTCTGAAGCTACATCGTTGTAGACTGGTGGTTCTTGACAAACTGTTTAAATTTGGGTTTCAAGAGGCACAAGTTCCATGGCATTGTTGCATTGTCCTTTTTATTCACTGCAGGTTTATCAAATGTGATTAGTCTCTCAGTTTGAACCTCTTGGATTGTAGCAAGTTTTAGAATTCTGCTAATTCTTGGGAGTCCACTGGGCCTACTACTTATTATTGGCCACATTATTGTGGTTTTACCAGGTCGATGGATGCAACTCGGTTCTCCTTTTTACCAGCAAGGGGCGGTAGTACAACTGATCTTGTTCCGCTGACAGCTAAGACAGGTACTGCTATTCTGTAAGAAGGGCCAAATTCCTTCTTCACCGCGATCTTCTCTCTGACCAGATCCCCAATCTTTGGAATCCAGACAGGCCTTGATGGGACAGGTAGTTTATCTTCAGTGGCTGTTGGCTGCTGTTTTAACTTTATGTTGCTCAGGGCTTTTCTTGTTTCATTTAAGTCCTGTAAAACAGCCAAACGATCTTTGATGTCAAAGCATTTTTTTCTTATCTTCTACCACTGAAGTCTGACTATCTAAATCCTAAATATACAATCTAGTTCCAAACAATAGTTCGTGCGGGCTGAAACCTTTTAGAGAATTTCTTGGCAGATTGTTAAGACTACGTTGGACACTTGTTAAATGTTGGACCCACCCATCATCCGACCCTAATACCTTTGCCGTTATAGATTGCTTTATGTCTCGGTTTTTTCTTTCCACAATCCCATTTCCCTCAGGATGGAAGGGACAAGAGTACTGCAATGCAATGCCCATGCTGGTCATAGCCTCCTTATAAGCTCGAGAGCTAAAAGCAGGACCCTGGTCAGAATGTAGCATGCCAATTGCGTATATGCCGATAAAGACTCGCAAATCTTTTATAACAGTTCTACCATCAGCCGAGCGCTGGAGCCACATTTTTAAGTGAACCTAGTCTTTAAAGGAAATTAAATGGGACGCTGGATTTTACTTATGTATAGCCTTATGCTAACTACAAAAATGGCCATGGCAATACTCCGGTCGGTTCACTACTGCGATCTCTGTTGCAGTTTGGACAGCTGTTTGCAAATTTGTAATGTTGCAGGCTCATCCCCGGCCACCTGTATTCTGATTGTAATTCTTTCAGAGATTCCTTGATCTCTCGGTGCCTTAGACCCAATCCCATGTGTGCGTCTGCTATTAATAAGACTCCTGTTCGTGTTTGGAATTACTCTATCCCCCACACCAGGGATTCGAGCAAAAGGAACGAAGTTTGCATCAATTATGTATGTATAGTTGAGTGGATAGTTCACGGGTAGTGCCGCACAGTCGCCTTTTGAAGACGTTTTTACCGCCAGCATGGTTTCCCCGTCTATGTATTTTTCGGAACGCTTTTTTGTGGCTACGGAAGCCGGTTGAGTTGCTTCCGCTGTGGCTGTATTAGCCAATGAATTCCCTGCAACGTGAACGCCATCACGTTGATGACTCAGTGTGTGTATCACGTGAGTCTTCTGTAGATCTTTTTGTAAAAGAACTACCGGTTCCCAAAGCTTCTTATGCTTTATTGTGGCACCTGTGTCATCTTTGTAATCGTTTTGAACCCAGTTCTGCAAGTCATTATTGTAAGCTTTGACGCAGAAATGCGAATCGCACACTATTAGTGTCGGGAATTCACGATCGGCATTTTCAAGCGCCATCTTTAAAGATCTAATTTCAGCTCGCTGAGCCGAACAGTTTCTCAGTGATTCAGTTTTTGTTATTTTTGGTCTGAATTTACCACAGCGCCAGCGACCTGTAACAATCGCGCATGCTGCATTGTAGGATTTATTATCCACATCGTAATGTTGTGCAAATCTGTCCATATAGATTACACAAGAATACTGTTGGAGAGGCAGAATTTCGATTGGCAGAGGATATTCTTCTTCATATTTCAAATCATTCAGTTTTTTCATGTTCGGGTCAAAATAGTATGTCACGTCTGCTGCAGCAAGAGAATTTTCCCACTGTATCCATTTTGGATCTAGTGCCACAGTTTTTAGATTAACTGGGCTGAATAACGCCTCAAAGGCTGATTCTGCTGTAAAAACAGTTATTCCTTTGCCTTGGGCTCTTTCTTTTGCTACAGCAGTCTGAACCGCATTTACAGTATTTTCTGTAAGACTGAATGTTTTTTCAGCTTGTGAGTACAAATGTGATTTGTAAGCTATTGGTACCGTTTCTCCCTCATCAGAGGTCAGGTACGTGAATCTGCATCTTCCTGGGATGACTCGGATTACAAGGTTGCCTGTATTGTCGCGAGTTTCTAATTTTGTTTTAGCTAACATGTCTGTTTGCAATGATCTCAAAATTTCTGTGTGTTTCTGAGTCCAACTGATTGGTTTAAAATCAGGTTTTATTAATTCATAGAGAGGTTTAACCCTCTCTGCATAATTTAGAATTTAAGGTCTTCCGAAATTCAGGAAACCTAATATTGATTGTAAGTTCTTCAGCGTTTTCGGTGCTTGGAGTACAGCACACTTCTCTAAGAAGTTGTCTGCTAGGCTTTTGCCTTCACTTGATAATTCATATCCTAAAAACAGGACAGTTAGATGGGCAATTCGTGACTTTTTAAAGTTGAATTTATAACCCTCTTCTGCGAACCCAAGTATGATGGTGTTCACTCTTTTCAAGTGAGTATCCAGGTCGTCATCTGTGAGATAGATGTCATCGACATAAGTTAATACCTCATCATCATATATTTGTAGTAACTCTGTTGCTCTTGCTGAGAATAATCCTGGGCTATTCTTGAATCCCTGTGGGAGTCGACAGAAATTTTTCTGTGACCCCATTATTGAGAAAGCGGTTAAATACCTACTTTGAGGTGCAATGTTTTGACAAAAGAATCCATTAGAGATGTCTAATGTTGTTTTGTATTTTTTGTGAACGATGTTATTCATTAGTGCTGCACTGTGTGAGTTTTGTACCGCAAATGTCTTGCAACATGAGTTAAGGTGTCTGTAGTCCAAGACGATATGAATTGTCTGGTTTGGAGACAGGAAACAAAGGATTGTTCATTTGAGAGGTGCATGTTTCAATCACCTCTTGGTATTCAAGTTAATCTAAGATCTCCCTGACTTGTTTTTTAGCTTCTTGCTTAATTGGGTACTGCCTTTGTGCAGTTGGTTGACATTTTAACTGGATTTTGTGAGGAGGAGAGTCCTCATCCCATCCTGCATGATTCTTATATAATGCAGGTGCTTGAGCTACTGCCCATTTTCTTGCATATGTGTATTTTCTATGAATTGGAATATGATTTGAGAAGGCAGGCATAATCGTTTCTTCGCCATGAGGGCACTCCCTGACAAACTCTGGTGGCCAGTCTTTCTCAGCTAATAGGATGTCATAGCCTTTTGAGAGGTTATCCCAAAACAGACCCCTTACCTTCCTAGTCTTATCTCCCTCTATACGCAATGTTATTTTGTATATTTTATGAGGTTCGCTAACTCTGGTATCTGCAGTTTCCACCTGAATGTATTCATTCATGTCCACTGTCTCCAGATGATTCATCAGGATCTTGCGAGCTATGGTCACTTCTGCTGCGCTGTCTAGCATTGTCTGGGCCCACTCGCCGTTTTTCAGCTGTGTCCTCAGTATCCTCGGCATGTTTGATTATTTTAATACTTGCTACCTTCTTTTTTGGAAATTTTAATTTTTTACTTTGAGCAGGTTCCTTGTTTTTGGACTTGACGTGCTCTTCCCTGTGCTCCAACCGTCCTCTTCTTTCCGATTTCTGCGAGGAAGTCTGAAAAGATCGAGAGGGACGTGTATCAATATCTTGATATCTATCAGGCTTTTTCAAATTATCCCTATTTCTAAGGTTGTATCTTTTTTCAGAGGGATCCCTTTGGGGAGACTTGTGTTCTCGTTTTGGAGATCTTTCCCTCCACCGAGGATACCTTCCTCTGGACAGGAATCTTTTTTCTTTGGGAGTGGATTGTTTATTTCCATCTCAGCTCTTTTTTGGAGTGTTTAGATAATTTTTAATAAATATCTTTTCAGGATTTTCAAGTAGTTGGGGTTTTACCGGTTTTCCACCCAAACTATCTCTACCTAGTTCTTCATAGGATTTTTCTATGATTCTGGCAAGTTCAATTGGTTGGTCTGCTATATCTATTTCTTTCAATTTTTGGTGGATCGCCACAGATGCTGCTTCTCCTTTTATGTTGGCTAATAATGTAGCAGAGACCTGCTTGAAGTCTTTCAGTAATTTCATACCCAGAGTTAAAGCAGGTTCTGGACCGTATTCATTTTGAATCTGTCTTAGTACATCTGGTATTATCGCCAGAGACGGAACACCATGTGTTTTTGTGAAAATGGAAGCAAAGACTGTGCCCCAAGTGTCACAATCCACCACATGTGGTGCAACCCCCATTGGAAGGCAGATAGTCGGAATCCTGTGTTTCTCACTAGGGGTAGTATTCGGGAATACTGCCTCTATTTGAGTTACCTTTTGTGCTAGCCAGAATGGAATTTGTTCCCGTTTTGCGGGTGTTTTACCAAGAAATGATTGTATGTTCTGTGGTGTAATTTTGTTTGTGTTTCCCTGATGAGGGGTCAGCTGTTGAATGTTAATAGCTGGTTGGACTGTTGCAGTCCACATTACATATTGGACTAACTGTCTATGAATTTTAATTAGTACTTTTAGCTGGGCTAAAAGTTCCCGGTCTGACATTTTTTCGATGTCTGGATGTGGTGTGTAGCTGGCTAGAACCGGCCACGTTGCTCCTGGTCTACCTAGTGGACCGAGCCTGGTGATGTGATCATTATGTTTTAGATAAAAGTGCCTTCAAGGGAATTTATTTTCTATATGTTCAGTAACTCAAATTAGTTATAGAAGGATAAATCAATAATCCTTATTATGAATCAATCCAATACTATTTGACTCAAAATTCAATATAGATACTTTGTTTCATTAAAACACAACATACAAACAAAGACACAAGGTGTATTAGAAAAATAGTTTTATCAAAAATTCATTGAGATAAGTGACTTCATATACAGATAAGCAAACAAATAAGATTTAGGACTGTGGGTACATATATAAATAAATTACTACGTGACTCAACAGAACCTAAAAAACACCTATCCCACACCACATTGAATAAAACAAAGATAGGGATAAGATGTACTGTCGACGTTTCGGTTTCCTAAGAGTCAATTGTAGAAACCATCCTCAGGACTGCTGTCAGTTATGATCTGTATAGAGGTATTGTAATCTGAAATTTAAAGATATTTACAATTACAAGTCTACACTAACTATATTCGTTACACCTTGGTGACAAAACAATATATTTATAACATTTACAATAACGGTACAATGATATATACAACATAAAAGACATTATGAACCTAAAGTTCATTTTTTTATAAAAAAAGAGACATTTCAATATTGACATAGGCCTTATATAAATCAAGGAGATATTCCAACGTGTGAACATTATTCCTCGAATCATTGATTAAGCATCCAAACGGAATTAAAGCCGTGTTGCTTTTATTTATCTAGAACAAATGACTTTGTGAATTATATATTTCCCAAGAGTCCTCTATTTAATCGAGGTCTACGAGTGTAGTTTAGAGTATCAGATTAATAACATCTTATTCAAAGTCTAGATATATTGTCATGCGGAAGTTGTATAGAACCATATTTTTCTATACAACTTCCGCATGACAATTCGAACAATCATGTACCAATAAGCTATGATCAACTAATAAGCTATGATTAGACAGTCTCTTGTTTTGATTTATGTTATATACTGAGATATCTAGACTTTGAATAAGATGTTATTAATCTGATCCTCTAAACTACACTCGTAGACCCTGACAGCAGTTCTGAGGATGGTTTCTACAATTGACTCTTAGGAAACCGAAACGTCGACAGTACATCTTATCCCTATCTTTGTTTTATTCAATGTGGTGTGTCTCTACAGGTGGGAGCAATGCTGGCTGGGGCTGTGAAGACCTTGGGTCTCCCTCTGCTCTCCCTAACAAATGTACTGTGGGTGCCGTGGGTAGACACTCACATTTAAAAGTGCAAGCCCTGGGGTATAGGGTCCTGGAGACCACACAGCTTCTCTCCCCTTTAATAAACTAAACAACCATTGGCAATTGTGTTCCCTAGGGCCTATCAAGATTTGCAGAGGGGGTGCACTGTGGCCACCTCCTCTTTAATTTAATTTAAAAAAGGGCCCAGTGGATGGGGGCCCGAGGGACTAACAAGCCTCAGGGAAGGAGGCTGTGCAGGGTCCCTAGGATCTAATAGGGCTCTGGAAGGGGTATACATAGCCCTATCCCCTTTAATTAAAAAAGGTCCTAGGGGTGGAGTCTCCAGGGCCTATATAGGCTTGAGGAGGTGGGCCATGTGGCCCCTCTTCCATTTATTAAAAGAAAAGAACCAGGAGGGGGGAGTCCCTAGGGCCTAAAGAAATTCTGGGAGGGGGGCAAAGAAACCCCCTACCCTTTTTAGTAGGTTATGGTCCCAGCGGTTGGGTTCCAAGGCCTAAAGTGGCTTGGAGATGGGGGCCCCATGCCCACCTCCCCTTGAAAAAAAAAAGGCACCGGGGATAGGATCAGGGAGGGGACCACTTGGCCATCCCTCTCCTGAAAAATGCATAGGGTCTTGGGGGATAATGTCATCAGGACCTAATGAGGCTTGGGATGGGGGCGAAGCTGCCTCTTCCCTACCTTTTAAAATACATAAAACGCTGTATCTAACCCCCACCATGCACAGATGAAGTATGGTAATAAAATATTACTTTATGTTAAAAAAAACTTGAAATTCACAGAAAAAAGCAAAGGTTAAAGCAAAGTTATAGTTATCTGTAATAAAAAATAGTTTTTTGTTTAAAAATAAACTTTAGAAATTCACTGACAAAAACAAAGGTTAAAGTAATGTTATAGTTAGGTGAATATGTCAGTGACAACATTAACATTGATGATCTAAAAAAACACAGAAATTCACAAATTATAGTTCGCAGAGCTAACTATAACATACACCACCGCCATGCACTGCTTATGATCTCACATATTAGATCACTCATGACATGTTCTATGACATCATTTATGACTTCACTGATATCAAACTGTGATAGGGTCACAAATATAACACCCTAGGAGACTTAGGATACCTTAAAAAATATTAGTAGGACTCCTGTGGGTACTGTAGCACTCCTGGCAGCCCAACACCTTTTAGAACATGTTGGGGCTGGACTGCCCTCTGTGGGGCACCACAAGCTGACTCCAGAAATTTTACAATGCCTTTGAAAGGGCTTATGGAGCTCTCTATTCCCCAGATGATTGCAGTCCATGGCGGACCTCTGATGAGCCCACCACAGGGTAAACATGCTTTTTATGTCTTTTTTTGTTTTTTTAATGGGTGCCCAGTCCCACTTGGGACACACACAGCATTTATTTTCAGTGGGAGCTACTGGAAAAGCCCCAATGGCCCCTGCTGTCTGCTCCCCAGCTGGCATCCTTTCTTGTTCCCTTCGCTCACTGCCTGCAGGCAGGAGGAAGAACAATGTACTTTTCCTGCATATGGTCAGCACAGGTGGGAACTTGAGGCTGGGCATGGGTGGTCTTGAAGAGCAGAGATCTCCTTGTGGTCCAAGGTCAGACTGGGGCTCCCATGGTGAAATAAGTTCAAAGCGTGGGGTACTCATTTTGTTTAGGCTGACTCTCATGGAGATGGGGCCCACAGGAGCAAATGTAACTGTGGGAGGAGACTCCACACATGCTTCCTTCTGCACTCAGTGTCTCTTTTCAATGTATTGCTGCATCCTCCAGGGACTTGGTCATTCCCATAGGTTCAAGAACATTAGGGAGCAGAATGCTACATGTGCCTAGCCCTTAACGGTGCCCTACCTGGAGGACTGCGTTTCTTCCATTGTTTTCTTAGCACCTGAGTTGTACTTAGCAACTATTAAAAAATGTGACATGCTCCGGTTAAGCTAATCAGGTAATACAAGATAGTAGGAGGCCTCCGCACAAGTGCCTGCCTGATCACTTAGCGGGGAGTGTCCATCAGCTTCGTGCAAATGCATTGTACAAATTTACCAAACATAGCCATGCAGCCATGTAGCCACAGTAGGCAGTATATTTTAAGAATGCTTGTTCTGGAGACACACAAACCTGGAATTTGAAAATATACCACAATGGATGACCTTGGCTTTACTAATAAGAACATATTTCGAACAAAACTAACTATTTTTAGCAACATTAGGATAATGAAAGACTGAGGAAAACATAATGTTCTAACCTATACCAGTCAGTTTGGATGAATCTCTTTGATGACAGTTCATAAGTCACTGTGCTATGTTAGTATTATAATTTATGAACACTGAAACTAACAAAAGGATCTTTGTGACAAAGGCAGTAACCCACAGAGCTATCCACATAAAATGCAGTTCATATCAACCCCCTGCACTACTTTATTATGAAGCAAAACTGCCACTAGGCCACTAGCAGGAACATTAATCACCAGAGTTAACTTGACTTTTATATTGTTGTCTGAAAACTACTGAACACAACTCTTTCAAGGACAATCAAAGGCCCAGACGCATCATCAGGACTATCTACATGTTCTGGTTGATTGATATTTTATGAAGCATTGTGTTAGTGTACATTGAGGGATATGTGGGAGGTTAGTACTATTAAATACGTCCCACTGCAGTACATTAGTGTCCCTTCATTGAAGTGGGAAAGGTTAGGAAGGTGCAGCATTTCTTACTTCTAGATCTTGTGAGGGTTGGAACAAAAAGCATTGCTATGCTGTGAAGCAATTTTACTAACTGACAACAATAACGTTTTTGTGGAAATAATTTTTGTCTCTGGTTAATATTTACAAGGTTGGGTTAACATAATAGTGATCCGGGTGTCAGTGATAGGAGTAGAACACTAAACATCCACCACAGAAAAGCATGATCTGTTTCATTGGTCACCAACATATATCATTTATTTTGATTAGCCTCCCGAGAACATCACAGAACAGCAAGGCCAGTCCTGGCGATTGCTCAAGATTCTAGTTGTCCCTTGAATGATTAAGGAGTGATTCACATTCATCTAACTTAAAGTACAGCAACACTTGAAAGTCTGAGATTATTAAATGCAACTTAAATCTACATATATACCTTCCATGTACCTTATGTATCATTATCTTTATTACTTTGTTTCTAATACAGCATCTCCATTGTATTACCCTATATCTCAACCTAAACATCTCTCAATATGTCCTCTACCTTCACTCTGACTCATTGCTAACCTCATTTTACTACTCTCTCCAATGCACTACCCTATTTCTCACCCTATACCACTCCTCCACTCTCTGACTCATCCCAAATCTCATATATAGCAATCAACGTAAGAGTGTCAAACAAATATAGAAAACAAAAAAAGGAAAAAGAGAAGCCAGAGATTCAGGCGGTCAGTAAGATGGTTTGCACCGACAAGCAGTTCCCAATTAGTAAGGAAATAGGGTGCATGTGCTTGGTGTGAACTAAAAAGACCCTCAGGCCCCAACTAAAAGTTGGTAGCCAGTTGTCTTCATTGGGCCCCAGATAGTTGAAAGGAACATGAAATAGTGATTAGAAAAGTGACTTAAAAAGAGTGTGGACTACTCATCAAGCAATTCGTTTTATTGAGAGGGTAGCTCTAACTCTATTAAAATCAGTGAAAACAATGGACTAATAATTGGTTGGGTTAGTTTGAACCAATAAGTCCTCACGGTAGTGACAGATAAACAAAATTGGTCAACATGTTTCTGCTTAAGAGCCTAGGGTCAGCTCAGCATTCATCAGGACCAGAACATTCATTCTCACTCCCCGGTGGACACTCACTAAAGTATCCTGACCTATGGTGTAGAGAAAAGAACTAATACAATCTGATTCGGTAAAAGTTCATATGGAGAATTTTATCCGAAAGCCTCGCCTCATTAAGGGAGACTAAAAATCTGAAATGTAAAAAGTTAAACAAATATGACTTGTATGCTATTATTATGCGTATCCAAACATTAATTTAATTTGTCAACACATCCATGCATGAATATTCAATTTTTTAAATCTCCATGAATTTCTCTGGTATTGTTAAAGCAAATGTGCACTAACCAGGATCATTGAAGGCTGTCTCACTCTTTATGAATTTACAAACAGTATCCACTGTTGTCAGCCTTTCATCAACATGTAAAAAAACATTGTGTATACACGTTGCTTAAAGGATAAATACCCATTTGCCAAAAGTGCTCGTCAAAATTTGAAACCAACTCAAAGCTGGAGTTTCGTAGATTAAAATACACCCATACAACAAAGAAGAATCAGTAAACCGATCGCGCCAGAGAGGAGAAACTCACTCGTAATTGTCCGTGTAGAAACTCCATGGGCTGGCGGCAGGGGGAATATCTTCACGCCCACACAATCTGTTATCAAAAGGGAGATTGTCATTATACATATTCTCCGCCTACACGTAGCCAAGGTTTCGGCACAGTTTGTAGTTACGGGGATTTTTAAAGTTACGGGGATTTTTAAACCGCAAAGAAACTTACTAGCTTCTGAGCGACTCCCCGCCAATAGACCTACTGCAGCCACATCCGCCGCCCGACACAGCACAAAAACACGTCGGTGGCAGGTTTATTTTGAAAAGGAAGGAAACTGAACGTACGGGGAGGGCGCGGCCAACGTGACCAACGATCACTTGGTCACACAACCTCTTCCTACACTTAAAGGGGCCTCACTATTTACTTATTGTTTGAACCCGGATCAGTATCTATCTCCGGGATATTCAAAAATAGCCACTTACAGCTTCTAAGTGGGGCTTCACTATTTACTTTGATATTTCTGCCATCAAGGGAAAGAAACACAACACCAATCATCAAAGTAATGACGAGTAATGTTTTATGAAAAACAAAGTATTTATGCTTGACAGGCTAATAGTGGTGTTATCAACCAAACCCCTTTAATGTGCACGTTAATTAGGAGGGTGTGTTCAAAGTTACAGGGACATGAATCACCCTTATGCTAAATAAAACCTTGAAGAAGGCAAAGATATGAGGTAGCTGGTTATAAAGGAACTGCTCAGTAAGGTAGATTCCTTTTGGACTGTGTTTACATTACTTCAAAGTAAGGTTATCAGAGAAGGAACAAACAATGTCTATAATGATAAAACAACACAGTTATCTCCGCATGACCGACCCCCACAGGATATCGTCGTTAAGGCCATGAATGTGTGTCGAAAGGCGATATATCCACCTTTGCTCCTTCTCAAAAAGGGTGCCTTCATTACTAGAGTTCATTTGCTCTAATATCACCCATTTGACGTCATTGGGACCATGGCCATGTTCCAGGAAATGGGTGGTTAATTTGGTGGTGTTCCTAGCGCACCTTACATTACTACGGTGTTCTCCAATCCACATTTTTATCCTCCTGGTGGTCATTCCCACATACCTCAGGTTGCAGGGACATGTAATCAAGTAGATGACATTACTTGATTTACAATTAGTGTGACCTCTCAATTGCCATTCCTTTCCCTCTTCCAGATGTAAGACTTTGGTTGTGGTAGTAAGGTGGCAAACACTACATCCTCCGCAGGGGAAATGACCCGTGATAGGCGGTAAGCCCCAAGCATTCAGTACAGACTGTTCGTGTGTAGTCTGGTCAGTCCTAGGGCGGGTGTGTACAAGAGTATCATGCAAGCTTCTTTCTCTTCTGTAGGAAAATAGCGGTATTTTTCATCCCAAATCTCATTCTGCTACTCTTTCCAACTAACTACCCTGTTTCTCACCCTATACCGCTCTCAATATATCCTCTAACTCTACTCTTTCACTCATCCCAAACCCCATTCTAATTCTATGGTCCCCAAAATAACCCTTTCTAGACTCTTCCCTCCTCTGCTCCTCCCTGCATCATCTCATACCTCTTTTACTATTCAGATCTCTCACACAAGCCTTTCTAAACCCTTCCCTCTGACTCTTCTCTCCCTCCACCTCCCCTTTACTCATCCCAAACTTGCTCCTACTGCTATGAGCTCCAATAAAAATCAACAAAATAACTTCCTAGACCTGTCCCTCTTCTATCCCTCCACTATCTTTTTCAATCCAAATAACAGACTAACATGTTCACCGCTCAAATTAATTTCATATTTCTCAATACTAATTCCCTACTAATCCTGTTTGGGTTCCAGAGTAGTGACCTACCCAAAGAAAATCACTTCAACACCTCATCAGTGGTAGCAAGTGCTACATAAAAATACAAACCCTTACCTCTTCTATTCCTCCACTATCCTTTTTCTATACAAATAACAATCTCACATTTCCACCCCTCAAATTAATTTCATATTCTCCTATACTAATTCCCCACTAATCATATTTGGGTTCCAGAGTAGTGTGCTACGCACCGAAAAGCACTTCAACACCTCATCTGCAGTAACAAGCGCTATATAAATGCAGCCTCTTCCCCCTCCTTTCCCTCTACTATCCTTTTATATCCAAATAACAGACTAACATGTCCACCGCTTAAATTAATTTCACTAATACTTTTTGGGTTCTGGAGTAGTGTAATACACGCTGTTTTTTGGTATTGGAGAACACATTTTCCTACAGGAATTAACATGGGAAATCAGACTTTCGACACACGCCCTTTTTCTTGGTACCCACTTGACTGATCATTGGAAAACTTTGCATGGAGGAAACAAAGAGGCTTATTTAAAGGCCCCTTGCGCCACCATTTTGACACTTTTTCTCATATTACTCCACCTGGGGCACAAGAGGCTTATAAATAAGCCCCAAATTGTGCAGGTTCATCAAATGGCTCCAAAGTTATTAAAGAAACAAAAAATACCTTTCCTACTGAAACTCTGCCCTAACAATAACTATACAGTCATTAGCTCCAACAGTGTAATATGTATAAATATAACCACACACACACTTACCAGGAAAAGCACACCTAGACATATATTAGGGGGTCTGGGATAAATGTGCATATGTGTTTGTTTAGAGATATATATGTTAATAGAAACACATAATACAAATGTATAAAAACTTAAATCAACTAAAAAAATGTATATGAGGTCAAACATTAGGAAAAGATAATTCAAACAAAACAAAACACCCCACAGAAGAAAATTGTTACTGTAAAAGATGTTTTTGAAAACAAGTTTTTGTGAAATGTCTTTTGGAAACCGATGTTATCCCATGAACCATTATGTGGCACGTCTTGTTCTTGGTATTTTTTAGGCCAAAAAAAGTGTGAATTTTGCAAGCGGTGGTCATAGCACGACTGGAAATACATGCTTTGCAAAAGAATAAAACATTTACCTGGTCATAGTTTGGATGTTTAGCAGTTTAGCATTTGCTTCGCACAGGAATACATGTCATTCATCCCAAACATATTCTGCACATTGTAATGCCACAAACTATAGTCCTAATTACGATGTCAGTGGGACTGCAACTGACAGGCCATCAGTGGCGGTCCACCGACATGCAGGCTATCGGTCCAACTGCCGCATTTGGATGCAGACAGTCGGACAGCAGAGGTCTGGGGAAAGACCGCAACCACCGACAAGTTCCAAGATCCCTTCGAGGCAACGGTCGGAATGCTGTCCCTTCAATGGAGATGGTGCCTGCACTGGCACCCCTGTAGGGATTAGGATGTGCCCTTTCATGGCAGTCTGACTGCCATGAACAGGCAGTCAGAAACAGACTTTGGGGGCCCCAAGCTGGGCACCTGTCTCCTGTGGGCCACTGCTAAGTGGTCCTGGGTGCACATGTAGTGCCCCCTCCACACATCCATGCACCATGTGACAGGCACCATATAGTGTCTGACGTACAGTGCATGGATGTGCGCAAAGTACTTTTTTCTACTGCAACGTGTGCTGCAGCCCTTTTCTTGGGGCACAGCACAAGCCTCAGTAGAAAAAGCACTTTTCATCTGCCATGCTGGCGGCTTCATCCCAACTTGGTGGATGGGACCGCTGACTCATCAGGTGGTCTCCTGCCTGCCTGCTGCGATGAAGTTTGGAGGTCTGACCGACCGCCATCGTAATAAGGGCCTTTGTTGGGTGTCCTAAATGATGTACCAAACAGTGTACTTCAGAGTGCTTGTAATACCAGCATTCATATGTTTTCTCTACCGATTGCTAAACATTTGTTAATTTTGTTTCAAACTGTGGTCCTTGGTGCCTAATATTTCCATGAGTTAATTTGCAGCCTTATTCTTGAGACCCCGATTTTAGTTTGTGCAACCGCATAGCACAAAACTGATACCTCTGATTCACAGAGAAATTGAAATATGCTTCTCAGTTTATATTTTGTCGAAAACTTGAGCCCATTGACTTCCATCCAGATGTATGGTCATCTGAAACTCTTACTAGAATAGGCCTGTCTCATGGCTTATGAGCTTGTGACATGGAAAAAGCATTGGGAAACTTGGGGGCATATTTACAATCCCCTATCGCCACCACAAGGTCATTTTCAATGGCGTAGTGATGGTTTTAGGGGCCTCGTCTTATTTACAAGTCAGAGTCAAGCCACTTAATGTGGCTTAAGTTTGCCTTGTAAATAAGGCACCCTTTCACGCTGTATTTAGCATGAAAGGGGAGGGCAATGGGTGTTGTGGTGGGCGTTCGAATTCAACACCCATTGATTTTGACGCTGCCTCCTATTTACAAAGGCAGCGTAAATAGGCAACAGTGCCAAACCTGGTCTTAAACAGGCGAAACAAGGAGAAATGCTTTATTTCTCTTTGTTTTTGCTGTTTCCATGTGTCATGCGTTGTACAGCATACATAGAAACAGCAAACCACCTATGATTGTTTATGTGCAGGAAGGTCCCCCTTCCTGCACATAAACAATCATTTAAAAAAAATGCAGTTTTGCAATACCTATGTCTGCTGCATTAAGCAGCGCACATGTAAGTTACTCAACGGTATTTAAAGATTGTTTGTGTGCAGGAAGGGGGACCTTCCTGCACATAAATAATCATCCCCTCCACACAGGCACCCTTGCACTAAAGTGCAAGGGTGCCTGCGTTGCACTAGGTAGCTTAATTTAGTGCCAGCGCAGGGGGAAAACGCGGGGCTGTACCATATTCTAGTAAATATGGTGCGGTCCTGCATTTCTAAAGTGACAATGCATGTTGTTAGTCTTCTGGGCTCAAGTACACGCTTCACCACTTTCTTGTGAATATGCCCCATGGTTTGTTCCATGTGATAGCTTTCTATCGCTTTACCCATGACATCCTAAGAATGCTTTATTTGTATGTTGTCCTGTTCATAAATGTTTCTGTTTTTGTTTTATTTTATAAAACCGTATTGAATGAGTATTTACGTTGTATGACAATACTTTCATACAAATTTAACTGTTGAGGGCTTCTGGCACTTCACAATCTTCTAATCCATTTAGAATGCTTCTTCATGGCATGGTATTTTTATTAGAATTTGGACTAATAGTGCTTATAAATTGTCTCATCTGTGTTTTCTGTCTGCTGCAAAATAAATAGGTAAATTATATCGTATATTACTGATTATTGGGCCATTTATTCATTTGAATTTATTGTTTGTACTGGCAATCAGTAGAACGTTCTGTGACATTAAACACAATTTACTCCTAGAAATTCTAAAGCTGTGATTAAACATGTATGTATTTATTCATTTCTCATGTGCCTCTTTCGGGATGAATGCAATGATACTTTGCCTAATGTTTGTATTTTACTGATGTTGCTCTATTCCTGCTGAGAAGACATTGTAACTTTTTTCTTCATCTTTTTTTCAGTGCATTTACGATATTTTTTATTTCGTAGGTATTGTATTGCTTGTCTACCTTGTCTATTTTACGGTTTAGTGTTCGTATGTTGTCATGATGTGATCCGAGAGTATGCAAGTGATGTAGGACAATTTTATAGGCATTGTAGGTTAGCTAAGCAAGAAAGTATCCTTTTAATTCGTTTATTGAATGGCCTGAACATTCGTTAAGATTTTCTAACGTGTGTTTGTTTTTTTAAATTTACTTTGCTACTATAAAAATCTTTTATACATTTGGTAAATATTATATAGGATTTTTCTTCGTATTAAAATGTAACTACACGTTCTATTTAATAGTGCTGTCACTTGATTCTTTTTTGTTCTTTATCCCTTTATCATTTACTGTTTATTTCCTCCATTCTTTCTGCTTCATTATTTTCCACTGAACATCTTGGACTCTGCCATTTATATAAATAGTATATATCATATGTATTGTATTGATGACAACTCTCTTCTCCAAACCATAGCATTGTGGCTATATTTCCATCTTTCACCTAAGATAGTAATAACAACTATCTAAATCGAACAGCAACTGAAAAAAAGACTGTGGGCCAGATGTAGCAAGCTAAATTGCGATCGCAAACGCTGAAAGCCTTTTCGATCACAAATTAGCATTGTGCAATGTAGAGCAGAAAAGACCCAATTGCAAAATAAGGATCTGGAAAAAACGAGACCAACCTTTCTGCGAATCCTTATTTTGCGACTATGAACTACAGAGTCCCAAATTGCGACTCTTTGATTGCGAATTTGCAATTCAGGATTTGAAAAGAAAGGTATGAAAAATGGCAATAAGCTATTCCATTGAAAATCGGTATTTACGAGTCGCTAAATACCACCAACTCAAAGCAGGTGGTAACCAGGTGCACAGCAAATAAACAGCCCGAGAATGATAGGTACAGGCTTGACTCTGCTAACATCCTTGACCTGATAGATGACCTGCATCCAATCCTGGAGCATCAGACATGCATGACCCACTCAATTCCAACACATGTGCAGGTCCTGTGTTAACTGCACCTACTTGCATTGGTTGGTACCAGGGGGTGATAGCTGTAGCCGGAGAGATCTAACAAAGTTGCCTGTCACGCATCCTCAACACCTTCCTGGATGCCATGCTTTATAGAATGCACCATTACATCTGGTTTCCCACCACGCAACAGGAACTGCAGAAGACTAAAATTCCATTGTGCCTTTTGTCTGCGTTGGCCTCACCTGTTGTTTTCCTCGTTTCTGCTACCATTTGGAAACAGCCGACTGGAAGGCTGCAACTGTCCGGCGACTAGCGCACCTTCACCGCATTCGGGAATAAAGAAAGACTACAACTCCCAGCGTGCCCTGATGCCCAGCAGCACGTCACCGTTAGAGCGTCAGGAGGCGCTTTAAAACCGGGAGAGCACCCCCGCAGCGCGGGTTCCATTGTGCCTTTTGTCTGCGTTGCCTCACCTGTTGTTTTCCACGTTTCTGCTACCATTTGGAAACTGCCGACTGAAGGCTGCAACTGTCCTGCGACTCTCGCACCATCATCGCATTCGGGGGTAAAGAAAGACTACAACTCCCAGCGTGCCCCGGTGCCCAGCAGCACGTCACCATTAGAGCGCCAGGAGGCGCTTTAAAACCGGGAGTGCGCCCCCGCAGTGCGGGACGCGTGCAGGCGTGCCCGGGCCAAGGGCAGGCCCGTCCGCGCCCATCAGCGGCTGGTAGAGGCTGGGCTGGGCCAGTCCTCTAACTTCTTCCATTTGTGGACTCTGGCCTGGTACTAAAGTTAAAGTAAGCTGGAATATAAGGGGGTATTGCTGTCTATCTGCTCACTCCTGCTGGTTAAAGTGCACTATAGCTAACAGCGGTTTTTAGCTCGTGGGTCCAAATTGTGGCATTGTAAACCAATCTTTTTTTTACGCATATTTGCTGATATGAGTAAGAATGCACGCAAAGGGGGAACAGGGGCTGGGGTAGTGGGTACACTGGACGCCTTCCTCACTCGGGCTGAATCCGTGCTCATACATGAGATTGAGCTCACTGAGCGGAGGCTTTCATTAGACCCTCTAAACCCGTTTGTAAATCCTGCATTTGTCCCGGAGCCACCACAATAGTGTCAGTAAGCCCCTTAAATTCTCATAGGTCTTCAGCAACATCTATTCTACAACAGAGCCCCTTATATCCTCACAGTTGGCTAATACTTCCTGCCCAACGCCACCTATTGCTCCACCAACTACTCGTACCAGGCAGTTGAGGGGCACCCAAGCCTCCAAGGGGAAAGAACCACCAGCAAAAAGTAAAACTCGGAGTGCTCCCAAATCAAGTTACCAAATTTCTAAACAGGCCAAGAATAAGAACCCTGCTAATGGGTCGGGACGACTGTTGATACCTCGATTATTCTAGAGACCATCAAGGGGGCTGAGGGTAGTAATAATCATTCTCGCAAACATATTTGGCCATAGTCTTCCCTGCGATAAATTTGATTTTATAAGACAATTGGAAGAAAAGCTATTAGCTTTGATCAATCCGGTCTTGGCTAAACTCGAAGCAATCAACCATAGATTAATCAAATTAGAAAAGCATTTATGTAAAGAACGATCCTCCCCTGTGGGGGATAGACGTGTTGCTGAGCAAGTTCAGAGGGAGCAGGATATTGTACCTAGAACAACAAGTTAGTATTAATGGCACCACATTTGAATCCCCCCCAACTCCTTGGCCATAGTGGAAGAAAAGGGCCCCAGGGTCCAACAGGAAAAATCCAGGGATCGGGAAATCATATGTCAAAGGGAGTATTCACTTACCACCTGAGGCTAGCCCTTACACCATTATCCTAGCAAATTTACCTAAACTCCCTAGTCAAGAAGAGGAGCATTGATCCTTACTTAAAAATAAGGTGCTACATTTCCTAAATAGTAAAACAGGGCTTGGGGAGCATTTATTTAGGGAATTCAAAATGGTGAGAAGGGTAGCATGGGTCGGCCACTCTCGCAAAAGCTGGGATGGAGATTGCGTTGTGCTAAGCTTCAAGTTCCCGAATATGTTCGGTAGCATTCTGGACCAGGCAGGTGCGCTCAGGCCTAGCATTGAGGGCATCAATGTCTTACCGCTAGGATGCTTTTATTGACCTGATATGCTCCAAAGGGGTAATGAAGGGTGGCAAAATCGGATCTGGCAAGGCTGTGCTAATAGCGCAATTCCTGTTAACTAACAGATTTGAGGCACTGGGTTGGATGCAAATGATTGACTGTTCCCAAGAATAGACTAGATAAGCTCTGGGGTAATTTTACCTCAAAGCTGTCAGGAGAATATAGCTACAGGACCCATTATGAGCTTAGGAATGACTGTGATTTGGATAAAGGATTGCCCTCAAAGTAGCTTTAATACTAATAAGATGACAGATAATTTGGGGACGGTAATTAGTCAAAATAAAGTTTTGAGCCCTCTATTAGTATCCCTTGAAATAGGGAAAACTGAAATAAATCCAATTCCTGGTGCCAGTGGGCATCTAGCATGCTCTAATTCCACTCATGGCAGTAGTGTAACATCCCTCGTTTCTTGGAATATTACAGGGCTAAGAAACAAACTGATGTCTTATGATTGGCATACCTTTATAGAATGTAATAACTTTTTTTGTTCCAAGAAACGTGGTAAATCGAACCGGAGTATAGGCAAGGCGATCTAAACTTTTTCAGGCCAGCTACTCCAAGCTTGCGGGGTAGACCAAAGGGGGGCCTCACAACCTGGATTAGACAGGATGACCGCTGTAAGGTCAAACAGCTGGATTCCAAGAGTGATATACTACTAATCCGAATCCAGAGTGCAGAGTTGAAGGACCTATTTATTTTTGACATCTATGCTAGAGGTAAGCCGAGGGGTAAAGCCTCGGATACCGTTGCCCTGTTAAAATCGCATCTCAATTTTTATAATGGGAAGTGGAACATACAAGTAGCTGGAGATTTTAATTGTTGCTTTGAACCTCTAGATGGTAACAATACAAATCTAACCCTAGAGAAAGACCGCTCCTGGAACATTCAACAATTGTCCCTACCCCCAATTAAAAAGTGGTCAGAGGCTGCACTCCAACTTAAAGTTATATACCTTGAACAAGGGGTAAGGGCAGCAAATGTTCGAACTGAATCTGATTTCCAGGGGGCTCCAACCTTCAATAATGGACTGCAAAGGAGTCATATTGACTATATTCTTTGTAACAAAGATAACTGGTTTTCTATTAGGGACATGACAGTAGTAGAAAGAGTGGAAAGCGACCATGATCCACTAGTACTATCCTTTCAGTTGACCAAATATCACCCCCCCCGAAGCTTGCATAGAAGGGACTGAAACTCTTCTTTCTAATGACACCAGAAGAGTAAAATGGGCAAGTTGCCCCCTGAAAGAGGATCATTTAGTTGCGATGAGGGAGCTGGCAGTAGAGGCGACAATGGATTTGCCAAGGTTATTCCTATCAATACCAACATTTTTAATCAACTTAGGGCTTTGTTTATCACAATAGTTTCAAATCAGCTAAAGCGGCCTATAATTAGGGTGGAAACCTGGTATGGTAAAACGTGCAGGGATGCGTATAAAGCTTTGGCAAAGGCCATAAGATCTAAAAATAGGGACAGTATTGAAAATGCACGGACGGTGTACAAAAAAGTGCAGGAAGATGCTAAACGGTCCTGGGATGAAGAGCACTGGAGGGAGCTGTACCATGCTAGTAGAGCAAGGAATATGAGCACTTTTTGGGATATGGTAAAATTGGGTAAGGGGCACCCTAGGGGACAACCTATCAACTACGTTCCCCCTGATCTCTGGGTGTCGCACTTTAAGACCCAGTTTGCGCTACCGGTTCCCGATATTGAGTCGGAACAAGACCCTTTGATCATCCCCAAAGGTACTTTACCGCTATACTTCAGTAAAGAAGAGGTTGAAAGATCACTGAACACCATCCCAAAGGGTAGAGCGCCCAGGTTGGATCAGGTACCAGCCGATTTGTTTTTACATGATAAGGGAGTGTGGGTGCCATATATACAGTCCCTTGCCTATGCCATTGCCAATGGAAGGGCGAGGAGATAATCCCGGTCTTTAAGAAGGGGGATCGCTCTGACCAAGGAAATTATAGGCCAATTAGCTTAATAGATTGCATCCAGAAGGACATAGTTAGACTTGTTTTGATTAGAATACAAGCATGGATTGAAGAGGAAGGTATTCTGACACCTCTCCAGACAGGGTTCCGTACTCATACGAGTGCCATAGATCAAGTGTTTAGATTTGTTTTAATTTATTGGTGGGTGGTAATATTGAGTGGAAGCACGCTCTTCATGGCATTTGCCGACCTTAAGTCGGCCTTTGACTTAGTGCCACGTGAAAAAATGTGGAGTGTGTTTGCAGGTCAGGGTATGCTGTTGGATGCATTGGCCTTTTTAATCAAACTCCAAGAAGTCAACTTCGCCCAAGTTCGCTGGGGACAGCATAGGATTGTTACAGACAGGTTTCCTATCTCTAGGGGGGTACGCCAAGGATGCGTATTAGCACCAACCCTCTTTTCGCTGTACATCAACAGGGTGATTCAGTACTTTGAGAACCATCCCACCGATGCCCCTAAGCTGGATGGCAAACTAATCCCTCTCCTAATGTTTGCAGATGATACCTTATTAATCTCAAAAACCCAGCAAGGCCTTTAGAAAGTCATAGAGCGCTCTGAGGTATTCTGCAAGGATTATGGTCTTTCCATCAGTGTGAGTAAAACCAAGTGTATGGTGCTTCATAAGCACAAGCTTGTAAGAGGGAGGGTGGTTATGAATGGTGCTCTGCTAGAGCAGACTCAAGTCTTCTCATACCTTGGTATTACTCTGGGCTTAAAATTGGAATGGAAACGCCACATCAACCAGTTGGTTACTAAACATGCACAACTCGCAGGAGCTCTAATAAAGGAGCTCCACTCCTCATCATCTCAACCTATTGCCCAGCGCTGAAAATTTATGGTTCCAAGATTAGCGCGTCAGTTCTTTATGGGGGAGAGTTGTGGGGTTTTTGTAATCTATCATCACTAACGAGTGCCCAAAATAAGTTCTTGAGGGGTATAACTTGTCTTCCATCTTCGACGCCATTATTGCCCCTTTATTATGATTTGGGATGTCATTGCCTCGAGGATATAGCTAGCTACAGACCAGTTGGTTACTGGAGGAGACTATGGATAAACCCAGAGCTCTCCCAGTATGCCCGGGCATTCCTCGAATTTAGAGATGCTGATAGTGCCCACAAAATCCTCTGGATGAGTGAGGCTAGGGCAGTTCATACTGCCATGGGCTTGAGTTTTTTGTGGAAGAACCCTACTGCTAATTCTTTCCCACCCAGAAAAGCTCTCAGAGAGTTGTTTTGGAAAATGGTAACCACGAGAAGGTTTAGTAATTGTATAGGCCCTAACCTTTCAAGAGAATTTATGGAGTTCAAGCATGAAGCTGCCTTTAAAGGATACTGGGATTTTATTATGCTTCCAGGAGACAGGAAACAGTACCACCAATTTAGGGTGGGAACGCTTCCTGTAAATTCCTTTGTTGCAAAATGGCATGCTGATAATAACCCAAGTTGTCCATTCTGGTCAACCCAGCGGGAAAGTATAGCAGACATTTTGTTTATTTGCCCAGAGTACAAGTTTCCCAGGCACACATGGTTAAACCCTATCTGTCTT
This sequence comes from Lissotriton vulgaris, assembly GCF_964263255.1. Lineage (NCBI taxonomy): Eukaryota > Metazoa > Chordata > Amphibia > Caudata > Salamandridae > Lissotriton > Lissotriton vulgaris. The sequence continues at coordinate 1,612,125,509 of NC_141687.1, read as the reverse complement.
TAGTTGGGCATCACCACTGGTTACAAGGCCCTTAGGATACTAAAAACAGATTGTTCTAAACCTGTGGCCATTGCCGTCGCCAAATTTTTACACTGGATGTGGGTTTTTTGTGCATGTAAATTAAGCCCCCATTAAGATGGAGTTTTAATAAAATCTCAATAATTGTTATAGTTATAAACTATTCTGTGATGCTAAATGTAATTTGATTCTGGATTTTTTAACGCTTTTAATAGCAATGTTATTATGGATGTTTTTTAAGCTAAATTATTTTGTAATGGACTGAATGACTTGACAATCAAATCTCCTAGCTTTATAATGTACTGATATGAAATAATGGAATGTTCACGCCTTTATAATATATTTGTCTTTTATGATGTATATGTCGAAATAAAAACTTTAGGAAAGAAGACTAAAATGGATTTTTATCACATGGCTCAATTCCCACATGTCATTGGGTGCATTGATGGGACACATATTGCAGAAAATCATATCATTCCATCATTTGTAATGCGTCACACATCATCACTGATTTTGTTGCCAAATTTCCAGGAACTACGCATGACTCTTACATCTTCGGGCATAGTGGAATCTATACACGTCTGACTGGGGGAGTATTTGGAGAAGGATACCTGCTAGGTAAATGCATGAGAGACACTCTGTTTTACACCTTGGATGTATTTAAAGTGGTTGTGATTGATGTTTTTTCCTTTCCCATTTAGGTAACAGTGCATATGCCGTGGGTTCATTCATACTCACCCCATTTCTCAACCCAACTACCCCAAGTGGGAGAAGATACAATGCTTCCCATGAATCTACGTGGAATGGGATGGAGTGGACATTTGGATTGCTGAAGACCAGGTTCCGTTGCCTCCACAAAATGTCATCCTAGTGATAGAGTAGAGTCACCCTAGCTGCAGAGAAATTTGGACTCTTGACTTTTCATGCTTTGCATCCTCCTTCTTGAACTAATAGTTCTGTTTATGTTGCTCCATCTGAATTGGGCGCGTAGATTTGGCTTCATGCTGTTTCCTTTGTAGTTCTATACCTTTGTGCTGAGCAGTGTTTATGTCTAGTTATTTTTGGCATTGTAATAAACGTAACTAACCTTCCTTAATTGTTCTTTGGTGATTATATACCAGAAAACAGTAGTTTCACTTCACTGTGCTCTAATGATTTTCTACCCGTCACACTTCAATGCTGCTAAAAAGATCCATCAGAGTGTATTTCCAGAAGGATCAGAAATGACCCCTTTCAGTGCATATATGTGGAGGTAGGTATAGAAAATCTTTGCATATTTACCCTCCGATATTTTGGATTCAATATTTTATCCTTGGTATTTGTATAGCTCAAATTTCTAGCTTTGATCTGGGAGCATAACTTTAGATATCACTTGACCACAACCTCTCTACCTATTTAGGATACAGTGTGAAAATATATAGGTTCAGCTGAAAATGTTTATAACATGGAATCTACTTTTATGTTTGTATTTTTTTAGTGTAACATTATATGTATATGCTTTTGTTGCTTGAAATCGTTTTTTCAAAATGTTTTCTCAAAGTTTTTTTAACTAAATTTGAATCTGAATGATTTATGTATAATAATTCTGTAGATTATTTTCTATTTTCTTATGCTCACAAACATTTTAAATTTTAATAAAGGTGCGAAGTTTCGGAGACAGCAAACACATCCAAAACTGATGTGCTTAATATACATTTATTGCATCTATTTTTTAATCCTGAGGTGACCTAAAGAGTAGATTAGGAAATATGCTGACAATTAAAAGGCCAAAATTTAAGAACTAAAGTTGAATATGAACAAAATGTAAGTTAGTAACATCTTTTAATTGTTTGGTGGCATTTCACTATGCAGCTCTTGGTTGTCATAAACACCTATATCCTTATCACTGTGAGAGGAATGAACCATGAAAGAGTGCTAGTAACTCTTTTGCCCAACTTGTACCAACTGTTAAGAAGCAGATTCCCTATGGTGCCTGCAAATGTTCAAGTATCTGTAGTATACACTTTTGATCCTATCAAAAGGGTATTCCAGTCCTCCTTGACATGATGTTGCAGTTGAGGTGACCCAGTGAAGGCTTGTCTTTCTTTGTCACTTCAAAGGTGAAGAAAACACAGTAATGAGTACTTTCACACAGTGATAAAAAGGGGAAGAGAAAGCAGGTACCAGCCAGCAAATTGAACTAGAAAAGGTAGAAGATCTTCAACCAACAAGGATATTGTAGTTCAGCATAACATTAATCCACATTTGTATATTGTATTGCTGTACTGAATGGAATGTAAAACACATATATTGGGCATACAGCAGAACATGGAGAATGGTTCACAACTCCTGGACCATCACTTGCATTAGTTGATTTATCTGTGGCAAGGTTGCAAACACTGTTTTGTATTGCATGTTCACCACTCAAGTTTTGCAAACATAACAACTAATGATACTTAAAACGTATTGCCATGTACAGCAATGGCTGGGCAGCTGTGTATTTGGCATGTCAATTGAGTATTTGAAACCTGAGCACAGGCCAGCTCCTGTATCCAACTCACACCATGGGAAGCCAGATGCACAGAGTAGATTGGGCAGAGGGGTAAGGGGACTGCGGAAGACCTTGCCATGTTTTCAGACCCTGCAGTACACAGATGAAGGATTGCATGCAAGGGATCTGGATGCTATATATCACCAAAAGAAAAGAAAGTATGTGTTGGTTTCCTCTGCTCATAAGATTTGAACATATAAGTAATCACTGAACTGTGGGGAATGAACTGTTCAACACAGTATATTCTCAGTTCAGTGCATGTGGATGTTTTGTCCATGATAGTGCAACAGAAAGTACTTCTGACTCAAGTAACACAAGGATTTCCTTTTTAAAAAACAAAGGGGCACATTTACGAGAATTGCAGCTAAGCAATTTTGATATAGCTTACGGCAATTCTTTTTACTTCTGCTGATTGCTAAATCCTAATGCTATGTTTGCGACGTATTTACAAGACATTGCTAAATGACGTTATGATCAGCTAGCGGCTGGGAAAATTGTCACTAATACTAGCATCAACGTGATAGAAAAATACATGTTAGCATTAAAAAAGAGACGGAAGGCCAATTAGGGCAACAAAATTCACTATTTTCTGCCCAATGTCCCTTTTCAGCCTGAAGACTAGAGGGATCCGATGGAAGACGTCCGCTCCACGTACCCGGCCGCACTTTTACAAATTTTCTAAACAAAGGAATGATGACTGAACCCATACAGCTCCAGTAGAATCAGGACCCCACGCTCAGCCTTTATTATTTATCGAACAAAGTGATTTGACAAAGAGCGCGTGATGATTTTCTTCCTCACCTACTGACCCTCGTAATTTCACTGTTTATTATACACGACGAGGAATTCTTCCAGACAAGTTATGATGAAACTCACACGAGAGTCGTGGTGACATTCATATTCGACATATATCTACAGAGCATAGCCATCTCCATTGAACCCTATTACAGTAAACGTTTTTGTGTAAGAAATACAGACTTCCTGAAGAAGGCTCACGCCGAAACGCATTGAATGGGAATGTACTTCTGTATTTTATGATCTGTTTTGATTCTTTGATATCACTTTTCCATTTTCTATAATATTTATGTCACATGTACGAGCACCTTATCTGTATATACTCTATATTAGCTAAAAAATCTCCTATAAAAAAGATGAATTAATAATAAATAAAACATTAGAAAATATCAGGAACACATATAGTGTCAATTGATTCATTAGCACAGCGTCCTTCCTCATTTTTGTGAAACAGGCACAAAACCCGGTGCAATTGTGCTCCACTCTTTCTAAAGTATTGTTTCCCTGCTAGGGTTTATCTCATAAGGCAGGGGCCCCTTCCTTCCAAATTCAGCCTGAAGACTAAGCCAGGACCAAGTTCAGTACAGGTCAAAAAACCCTCCAAATCCCCTAACAGCCAGGATTACCAGCCAGAGTCCCAGGTGAAGAAGAAATGCAGAATCAGGGTCTCATTTATGAAAAGTGGAGCTTGTGCTCCACTTCCAGTCTTGAGTGTTACTTAGTCTTCAATATCGCAATTGATAATTTGCCAACATAACACTGATTTGCAAATTAGGCAACTGAGCCACTGGACAACATAACCAGGGCACTGATCCTGGTAGAAAGTGATTCTGTTTACACTATGAAGCAAGATGTTAAAAAAGGATGGTTAGCTTTCGTGGCTCACCTGTTGTAGTCTGTTCCCTTCCTGCCCCATTGTTTCCAAGAGGTGTGTGCAGCCTCTGTGTATTATCATGGCAGGGAAAGCCTAGCATCTCTTGTGCCTTTGTTCTCCCAAGCTCCTGTCAGGGACCACTCTGGGGCACCTTTCTTTATGCAAAAACATCCAAAAAGATCATTGGTTTCGGAGTTAGTGTGAAGTGAAGCACACTACTTTGAAGCCAGCACGTACCACAATAGGTAGGGAAATAAGGATTAATATTGTAGCCTGCCATCCAAGTATAAATAAAGAATAACATCTCCCAAGAGAGTGTTCTCGAAATTTCTGACTGTACCAAGCAGTCTGCAGCAATTGACTGGGAAGGAATTCTAAACTCCAGTGCAGTTATCCCCCTTCTCAGGTCATGAACATAACTGAAAGTCCTGCAACAACCCAATGAGATAAGCTTGAGGCATCGATTGGAGGTATGTCAACAGTGAGGAACTGCTTAGAAAAATGAACCACAGCCCAGCTGCTTGAAGAAGAAATCTAGCTGTGCAGGGAGAATTGAACAACGCCCCCAAGCATGGAGAGCAACATCATTGCCAAAAAGTCATGCCCATAGTTGTATAAAGATTAATTCATGTGCCTGTAACCCAGAGTACATCATCAAGGATAGAAGAAAGAAAGACAGTCAGAAAGTGTAAAAATGAACTATAAGTGATTATGTCATTCAGTACCCACTGGCCTTTCATCTTTGAAAATGGCCAAATACATGCCATTCTTTTGATCTGAGGACACTAACAGAACCACATAAAATGATGTTTACACAAGTGAGTCTTACCTCATTTTAACTTAGAGAACTGAATTTCTCTTTTTTCACAATGGGGTGAAATAATTACCTATAGATGCAAAAACAACAGTTGATGAACAGAATGCAGAACACTGTCATACATTCACCCCAGTACAGAGATCTGGGCCTAAAGCCATTGTTTTTTTGCTCACCGTGCCATTCCAGTTTGAACACAGCCATATGCAAATCAGTCGTGACCCTGTGCCCCATGGGAACAGTCCAGCGAACTGCAAGGCCAGGTCCTCCTTGGACTAATTACTTATAGTGCATCTGTACACATTCTGACTGTCTTTCTTTCTTTGGGTTTCTCACCTCTGAGAAATTTGGACACACATTTATTTTCTTTTGTTGTCATGAAAGTTATCGATATTTGAAACGTGAGCAAACTGGTGAGTACCAACCAGCAGCTCCCCTGGTGACGCTTACATGACATACTTTCTGACCTCTCACACATTTCTTTCACCAATCTTTCTGTTTCCAATTTTCTCTTGACACTTGAAATACAATGTGGTATATTAAACGAATGTTGAAATTGAGCAGTTGGACTAATAGGTGAATGGCGATATGTCCGTCCTGTGAGGGAAGTTTACGTTTTTTTTTAAAACTCCCTCTGTGTGCCAAAAAAGATAACTGTTCATAACTAGTCATTGAAGCACTTCAAACAAACACCAGCAACTTTAATCAAGGGCAAACTCATTTTACTTAATTTACGGGTAAATCAAACGTTTTCGCCCAGTATCACATGATATTAAGCCGATGCTGGGACTAGAACCTGGGTGCCCAGAAGTCAGCAGCTCTGGCAGTAATGCTACATCCTCTCCTTTTCAAAACATCCCACGTACCCACTAGTATTGGCAGAAAAGGAGGACGAAAAATGTAAAAATAAAAATGTAAACACTGTTCATGCTTACCTGTCAGTAAATGGAATCATCAGGAAGGATACAACCATTGTAAAATCTTTGGACAAAAGGCAGTTGTGGTGAGGTTACAAACGAGGACCAGGATAACCTTGAGGGGGGAGGCTTCAACAGCGAGGCGATGGGCAGCAACCAGATGTAAAATTCAGCAACTATGAGGTAAAAGGAAGATATGAAGAAGCACTGCTTTATCAGCAAACTAGATATATTTTGAAGCTTTTATGTAGACAAAATTCGCAGCACTTCCTGGTATCTGTGCTGCTGTCCTTTTCATTGAAGAAACATGAGTGCTGACGTCAGTGATAAAGGAACTACATGGTGATTGGCTGTTCTGAATGACTACTCCAATCAAAGAGCCCTAACTCGAGTTGGAGGTATGAAACACAAGTAGCATATGTATTTCTGACATGGGAAACAACAATGGAAGGTAAAATAGTGGTGTGGTTAGCGCTCCTCACCTGAGGCCACACTTTGATGACCTATGGTCTAGAACAACCATGTTTGAGCATCTCCTTAAAATTCATGAGATGGGGCAAGTGCAGATATAGAAACGGAGATTGTTCCAATGGCATGGAGCTAGATATGAGAAAGCTCTACCACCAAATCTGGCAGTACGACTACGTGGGATCTGCAAAAAGGCTTTATTATAGATGATCTTAACTGTCTGGAAGGCAGATAGTAACTCAGTTTTGAACTAAGGTACATGTGCTGAGATTGATACAGGGCCCTGTGAGTCAAGCAACAGAGCTTGAAGAGTGTCTGTTTTTTTGTGGGCAGCCAATGCAATTCTTTTAGTATGGGAACTGAAGGTGTCAATCTGTTCAGTAGTTCCTGAGAAAATCACAGTTAAAGTCACTTATATAACTATGAGTGTGCGAGGATTGTCATCGTACCATAAGCACACCGTCCCAATCACGCGCTGAATGCTTATTGGCTGTCAACAATCGAATCCAGGAACTGTTCGCAGCCATTTTGTGCGTCAGTAGAAGCGAGGCTGAGGAAGTCAGTGGAATATGTGTGCAAAACGGAGAAAGGGGGCAGGGTAGAAATAATTTTACCCTCTAGACCTGCTTAAGGGGTCGCAGAAGGACCCCCAGGGCCCACATTTTTTTAAAAAAAAACTGACAGGTGCGTGTAGGGTGCTTGGACTGTGCCGTAAAACGAATGAAATATAACAGAGTTTTTTTTAATAATTTGTCTCCAGGGGGTTAAATACCGGGGCAAAATTATTATATTGTATGTGCCCAGAGGGGCCCCCCAGCCTCGGGGATCATCACCCCACAGGGCTGAAAAGAAAAAAATGGTGGAGGGATGGGTCGATGGTCCTCAAAGCCGCAGGGACCATCACCCTTCGGGCTTTATGTATTGTGAGAGGGGGATGTGGCCCCCCCTCCTGGAGCACTTGAGGGCCCGTTACCCCTCGGGGCTACAAAAAATATCATGGCTGGGGAGGGGAGTCTGTAAGGTCTCCAAAGCCCTGGGGACAACCACTCCGCAGGGGCTTTATGTATTGTGGGAGGGACAGCTTTTGCAGTGTCCCGGGGGGCCCATCCCACCCTCCCATAGCAAGGAAATCTGTTCTCTCTTTCAAAATCTAAATCAGATTGCTTTTCCACATGGGGAGCTGCATGTTAATAGCTCCTGATGTGGAAAGTAATGTCGGCTCCCAAACGCGTAGAATTTGTGCAGCAAAGATGCTGGTGTCGAGCAGCCTACAGATTATGAGTCGTGCATCCAGCGCGTGCACACCAGAGGGCCGCACTGAGCGCTGCGCTGGGTGCGCAACTTTTACTTTTTCCGTAAAAAAATAGCCCCTATCAGTACTTTTTATTATTCCCGGGGATCGTATCCCCCGGGTCTTATAAAAAATGTTGGGGACCGTGAGGGGAGCCACAATGCCCCCATGGTCCCGCCGGCTTCCCGTGTTCTTCGGGGGCCGTCATTGCTTTCCGCAAGGGGAGATGCTAACTTGCATGTAGAAATGCAATCTTCTTTGGATTTTGAAAGTGAGAACAGATTTCACTGCTCTGTCTTTCAAAATGCGATCTAAGTTTGCTATGGGAGGGCAGAAGGCGCAAGACTCTCGCCCTCTCATAGCAAACAGCAGTGTCCCGGGGGTAGGCACCCCGGGACACTGTAGGAACCGTCCCTGGACGTGGCAGTCCCCAGGGCCCTCGAGGGCACCAGGCGGAGAGCCACGCAGCCTGCCTCCCACAATACACAAATCTCTGGGGGGTGATGGTTCCCAGGGCTTGAGGGGTGTCGTTGAGGCTCCCACACTTCTAATTTTGTAGGGGGGGCCTTGGACGCGAAAGTGGTGCAAGGGGGTTGTAAATCTGATACACAGTGTTTTATTTTACTTTGCTTTCCTTTCTGTCATGTAGAGGATCCTGGGTAAATATAACAGTGTTTGTACAGCCAGTACTTTCAACCCTACCCCAAAAGGCTTTCTGCCTGTTACTATAGTGACAGTTCATGGAACACTTACGTGAGCACAGAGGTTAGAAGTTCACCACACTATGCTGCTAATGGAAAAAGTTACTGTGCTGGAGTTTTAAAACTTTTTCATAGGAATCATTAGTCATAGCTATAGACTCTGGTAAATATCTGGTAAAGGGTTAGCCTCAGAATTATACTTCAAATTATAAATATAATTTCTATTGGGGACCGCCACCACCCTAAAAAAAAGACGTATATACTTTTTAAAATAAACTTTTATTAAAACAGCAATAAATAACTGGAAACGTAACTTAAAGATAACAATACAATAAATAACTAGAAACATAACTTTAATAAAACAATATAATAAACAAAATGTGATATGGACTCCAACAGAGGTACGATAGGTAATCTGCAAAACAAAAAAGAAAATTAGTGTTTAAAATTAGATCGATATGACTAAATGAGTTCAAACATTACAAGTCAAGGTAACGCTTGACGATATTTCCTTATTTGTACATGTGCAGTGTGCCGGATACATTTCACTTGTCTTATAGGCCCGCGTTCAAGCTGTATGGAAGTGCATACTACAACAGATTTACATTACAGATCAACAGGTCTTTAAAATGATTCAGAGATGAGACAGAATTAGTACAGAGGTCAAGTCATTATGTAGGACAATATTCTTTAGGGCTTATTTACACTTTTGTATTACTTTTCTCACGTTGAAAGGGAAGCAAAAGTGGTGCAAGGGGCTTGTAAATAAGGTCTTTTAATTCTAATGCATTTAATTGGAGGGATTGTATATCTAGGCCGCTCTGCTTACCTTGTGTAAACACTGTGACCAACAGAGTTCACAACTTGAACTCAGCTTTGGTTCTACACGTCGGAGTGGACAGCAGCGTCCATTTCTTTAAAAGAGAAATGATGTTAGAGAAAGTGAGCGAGAGAAAGAGAGAGAAAACAACATTAAAAGTGTGAGAGAGAGAAAGTTATAGATGGGTCAGTTAATACTGAAGAAAATACTTGTAGCTCACCTTTTTCCTCCGTTGTGTGTCCAAGGACGTGCTGCTTCATAGTGCACCCTCCAGTTTAGTGGTCTGAAAGATAGTATATAGAGTTACTAATAGCATAGAACATACAAATACACACGTATATTTTTGGTTATTTTTTTTGCACACTCAGGATACTATATTACAACAAGTTCCACTGTAAGGAGGTGTCTGTGCGCTGTTTTTTTTCCAAAATACTATATCCCATGCATTCCCACTGCATAGCGGTGAGTTCTCAATATTGGGTATCTAGACTGTTGCACCCCATTGACACGCAGAGTCTGGAGGTGAGTGTTTTTCTTGGGAAGTCAGAGGCAGATTTGGAAGCTCCTTGCACCTTTTTTCCCAAGTTAAAAGTGACACAAAAGTGGCGCAAGCGGCTCGTACATCTGCCCTTAAAACTGTTGTAATCTATCTATAGGTAATTGTACATTCATACGCAGTGAAGCTGCTGCACACTAAAAACGTTCTCCTTTTATTGATGACTTGTCATTGTTTCGGAAATAAGCTTCTTTGCTCACCTTGTGCCATTGGGTCAAAGAGAGTGCACTACGTGGCGAAGCAGTTTTCTCAGAAGTTGTTACGATGGCCAAGCATAATCGCAGAATCCTCGAATGTTGAGTTTTAGAGGTGTTGGGGGGACGCCAATTTGTGAATCACAACCTGTACGATAAAAAGGAAGTTAACATTGTGTGTAATTTTTTTATCAAAGGAAAGAGGAAGTGAGAGAGTGACTGCAAAGAATATTCGCAGCTCACCTTTCTGTCACCAGTGTGTTTTTCACCACGTGCTGGGACATAATGCACCCTGAAGCTCTACAGCTAAAAGATAGTAAAAGAAAGATGTTATGATTGGTAACTGTTACTATCTTAATGTGAAGTTGAATAACATCGCCTTTTCACACACCTTCCCTCTCACATTTAAAAGCAACTATTTGTAAAGTTTATATTCCGGACGTTTGACCGATTATAAAAACGTTCCTTCTATTGGAAAAAAAAAATACACATGAAATTTGATACAATACATAGGTCTGCGTTTGTCCAAATTGCTGCGTAGCTTTTTTGTATCCAGTCTGCAACAGCCCTTCGACTCCCTCCGATGCGCACCCAGACCTCACTGCTCACCTTTTCGTATACAGGACACCTTCTACATCATGTAGTCCCAATCTGCCACTAAGAAGTCTCACATATGGTGCTGAGGTGTGATATCTCTATGGCTAACGACGTACTCGTGCTCCCATCATCACCATTGCAGGTTCTTCACCCGCTCAGTCCTTCCAGTACCACTAGCTCAGCAACCAAAGAGGCCACACACGTGGTGGTGGGCCCACTGTTCAGTGGTTCTGGCCTACACGAGGCGTCCAAACCAACAGGATGGGCCATCACAACGCTTGCGATGGGAGCAACTCTAAAATGACGTACAGCACATGCGCCCCATCTTTTTTATAGGTACGGTCACGTGTGTAGTGACGGATGCATTGGATGGGTGTGGTTTGGGTGTATACCAGCCATGAGGGAGTGTGTGTGCCATTCTGACAACTAGACCTGGAACTGAGAAATCACTACAATGAAAATCTGGGCCATGTTTTATTTTTGCGTTTTCCTGGTAGCGTAAGTGGAGTGGGCTGGCCTTACGTATGCCAGTGCTGCGCAAGGCTCTGAAGCATGATTCCGGAGCTATGGGCGTGGTCCCATCGTGAGCTATATGAGAAATTAAGTTATTCGGGTTTCCGTTTTGTAGTGCTGACATCACCCGGGTCTTAAAAGCAAATGTATAATTATATCTGTAAAGTTCCACAACTTGGCAAACATGGAAGGTACGGGGTATAACTGACTCTATATTCTTTCATAGTTGCATACATAAAAGATGGTGGATATGACGTATTTCTGTGAATATGAATGTTTATTGTACATTCAGTGTAGTGTTCTAGCTGTAGTAATACAGGGCTGGGAAAGGTTTAAGTTGAAGTTTTTGGCACATGAAGGGCAGCTAATATATATAGGTATGTGGTCATTCAGGTAGACTGTTGAACTTGATGCTGGAAATCAGTGTTCGAGTCTCGGAGTTGCATCCACATCCTGTTATTGTAGTAATGATGTAACCCCCTCCCGCCAACTACGTTCTTCCAGCCAAGCCCTCGCCACTGTACCTCGCATCAACAAGACCACCATGGGAGGCAGATCCTTTTCATACCTGGCTGCTAAAACATGGAACTCTCTCGCCGCTTACCTTCGCCTTACCCAGAACCACCTAGCCTTCAGAAAGCAACTTAAAACGTGGATATTTGACAAGTAATTCTCCTCCCCTTCCTAAGCGCCTTGAAACCCTCCGGGTATGTAGTGCGCTATATAAATCCTTTGACTTGACTTGACTTGAATGTACGCGTGCCTGAAAATGTATTGTAAATACTGTGCTCATGTAAATAGCTGATATAGTTTTGGGTTGATTTTGCGCTATATAAATATACCTTTTTTTTTAAAAAAAAAGGAGAAATAGCCCACACTGACTGTCACAGGTAAGTTGGTTGCATACCAAAACAATAGGAGAGAGTAAGGGTATTTAATCAGTCTGTGAGGTGGGAACTCCTGGTCCCCTACTACAGTATTAAACAACAAGTGGAGGAGTATCCCCTGAAAGCGTAACAGAGAGAGGCTCTGTACCTAGAGCTAAAGGCTCAATGAAGCACAGTGTGCCCAACCTTATAGCAGGACAAAGCATGTCCTTTTAGAAGACCCCTCACTCACCAACCTGGTTGATGACATGCTTCATCATCGGGGTCCCACCCCGAAGGCCGAGTGCCAACAGGGTGTGCTTCGACACCTGACTACAGTGTAGCGGGTTTTTCTTTTTTATATGTGCAATGACTCTACAAAGTGAAAAGTGGTTTAAAAAGGGCCCAATGCTACTCACTGCAAGACTTTATTCCTGAGTGATTGGACCCCCATAAAAAGAGTGTGACACCTAAGTCTAATTAGTTAGACTTCGGTGTCTAAGACGTGTACTGCCACATGCATCAACCTATTTAGGTAGTGCAAACGGTGCGTATCGGTAAATTCGGCCGTTTGCGATTCCTAAATAAGTTTTTGGGATGCATCATGCATTTTTGTGAAATTGGCTATTTTTAGCGATTTCCAAAAATGCGATTGCTTTTAAGGAATCGCAAATTTGCGATTCCTTAAAAGCAATGCATGATTGTGTTTCAAATTGCGAATTCGCAATTAGGGGGTGCAAATTACCACGAGGGTGAACCTCATGGTAATTTGCGAAAATGTAATAAAATGCTCAAAATTGCATTTTAAAACACTGTCATGTTACAGACACACATGTTCTTAGGACATGTGTGTGTGAAACATGCACTTCAAAATACATTTCAGGGGTGCAGGGGGGGTCCTTTGGACCCCCCCTGCACCCATGGAATGCATTAACATTTTGCGAATCGCTAATTGAAATTCGCAAAATGTAAATTTCTTCCCATTGATTCCTACGGGCCTTTTGGCCCATAGGAATCAATTGGAATTGCGGAATCGCAAATTAGAATTCGCATAATATTTGCGATTCGGTAAAAATTGGGAATTTTACCGAATCGCAAATATTATGCAATTTAAATCATGCATCCCATTTTGCGATTCCTTATTTGCGATTCCCTAAAAATCGCAAATAAGGAATCGCAAAACCTTTCTTTGATGCATGTGGCAGGTAGTGTTTAAAAATAGCGATGTGTGCTATGTGATTTAAAAAAATTAGGTCTACATGTTTCAAACTTCTTGCGATTGTGGGTTTTCGTAAGGACCAGAAAGGGTGACCTGGGCGGTACGCACACGCTAAGGTGCGCCCTGCCCTCGATCACGTGAAAAAATGGACCCACAAACTTGTGGACCTTTGCAAAATATAGATAGTCTTCTCCCCAATCTGGAAGAAAAACCTGTGAAGGGAAAAAAAGGGTGGGGGGTTGGGATAACGTAAACAAGTAGACAGACATTTGTTGTACACTTAACATGTATTGTGCTTATAGAGGTGATCAGCAGAATTAACTGCTTGGCTGTTGACCCATGCTAGTTGCTAGTATGGCACCCGGACACACCTAAATACGGTGGGGAGGTGCAATTGTGTACTTAGCAGGCTTGTGCATAGGTGGTTGTTTCCCCAGGACTACTCAAGGAGAGGGCCTGGCATGCCGTCTGGGATTTTTTTTTACAGAGGAGAATGCGGGCGAAATGGTAGTGTGATAAAAATTGTGCCGCGGTAGTCACAATGGTGTGGGATATAAAACTTGTCTAACATCCACCCAGGGCGCTACAACTATGAATCCAAGAGGTAAGATATTCATTCCAAAAATTGCAGCCCTGTGAAGCCCAGATTTATGTAAAACATTAGGCTTACTGTGAGAGCGGTGTAAGCCGCTACATGGGCGTCTGGGTTACAAGAGCCATGCTCACGTCACCTGGATGGAAAAACACAGAAGCGGACCGCATGTTCGTGTTTTTTGTGCTACCTTGTACAATACTGTAGAGTGTTGTGTGGGCTGTAGTACCACCTTTAAAGGTTTATTAAACTTTGTTTTTGTATTTCCAGTTTCCGTGCCAATTTCATATGTAGTCTGAGGACTTTGCGTACAGAAGGGCGAACCCTTTTCGCACCCACAGGCCTTGCTGAGGCCTGTATTCATCAATTGGTGCCCGTCACATGGGGCTCATCGGCGACTCGGATGCTCGAAGGACTGGTCGTGACGAAGGATTGGAACTTTGCCGGGGACGTGATCACTGCCAGCGGCGCCTTTAGTCCTGGCATCCCGAGGTATTCTTCCTTCCCTTCCGATCTGACCATCTGGGTGGCGCCGGTCATCGATTGAGACCTCTTCTGTCGGTTTGCTGCGTAGTGGTCGTTTGGGTGAATTCGGAACTTGGCAGTTGGAATCTGGACGCTCTTGATTGGTAAGAATCTTTGTACGATGCTTGCTCTGAGCCTTTGATAGTCTTGTTTGGCAAGGCAGTTTTATACACTTGCCCCGACTAATTTGATTGATTGTTTGGTGATGACTAGTCATATTATTGATCCTGTGAGAGTCATATATGAGTTGCAACCCATATAGGCAGGCAATGTGGGGATATTTCTCCTAATTTGTGAATTTGAGCGGCTAAACGTTTTTAAGTGCCATTTAATTATAATATTGCATATTCTGCAATATTTTTAGACATGCCTGTTTTTAGCGCACTCCGTAAGTGGTGCTGCTGTTTTGGAAATGACCGGTTGGTACTTGAAGAATCACAGCTGGCTCCCCCAGAGGGGACACCAAATAGGGATATGTATGTCAAATTTGGTCTTTCCCCCATAATGTACAGCACGTTGTGGAGGAAATATGCCAAAAAGGATCCTGAATTGCGGTGGCCTATGTATGGATCGTTTGATTTGAGGAAGATTGAGTATGTGGAGCAATGTATGTGTAAGCAGTGAGTGAGGCAAGATATGTTTGAATGCATACGAATGTGGGTGAAAGAGATGCGAGAGCGGGAGAAGCATGAGCAAGCACTAATTGAGAAAGAACAACGAAAGAGTGAGCGTGAGAAGGCGCATGAGGCGAAAAAACGCGAAGCGAAAGAACTAGAAGAAAGGCAGGAGAAACAACGTCGGTTGCAAATATCTGGTCAGTACCCTGTTCGTCAGCCTCTTTATCCTGTCTTTAATAAATCGGATGATGATTTTTCATTACTAGATCGCTCACCACCCCCGTACGTCGGTCCGTCTGCCCCGAGTGGAGGAGATCAATATTCTGGACCGCCCGGAAAGAAAGTGGATACGCGGTCTATGTTATCGCTCGACCGTATGACCGAGCTTCATAAGATTGCTCATCGGGTTAACAAGGATTCTAGTACTCTCGCTGATTTGTTGACAGAGCTAGAGTCATGGGAAGATAGGGAGAAATTATACTTCACTGATTATTTCTCTAATGAAATAGTGTCAGCCTTTCGGAAATATGCTGATGTTCTAGAACCAGCGGACGTGCTAGCTGATGCAAAGGATTTGCGTAAAGGTCTTTTTCTTTCTCCCCAGGTACCCGATGCCATCCGACAGTTATTTGCTTTACGGGATGAAACGTTTCGGCTACAGGACGACGCCCGGAAACCGAAAGCTGGCAAAGAACAATCGAATCCGAATGGCGGCGGGAAGCAGTCATCCATCTTTTATTCAGATAAGATCGGTGCAGTGCATGCTAAACCAATGCGGGAGGCGGCGCCTTTGTATGTTACTCCTAAGGGAGAGGGTACTAGTCCGGATAAAGGGTCTCCTGATGCTCAAGGGTATTTTATCTATAAATGGGTTTATACTCCATGGAATAGGGCCGATGTTATGGCATTAAAGGCAGCATTACCTGATCCTCGAAAGAATCCCGCAGCCTTTTACGAGGAAGTTGAGGGGGGTTTGAATTCTTGTACCATGACTCTGGCCGATATTGACTTATTCTTTGGGCTTATATTACCCACAGATATGTGGAGGTCAATACAGAAGGTTGATGACCTTCAGGCATTTAAAGCTCGATGGGCGGATCTTGAGGATGAGGACAGGGAGAGGAAACCAGCACAGAAGCCGCCCCAGGCCATTTTAGATCTTCCCGCTGCTATTTTGGCTAAATTAAAAACGCTCTTCCCCCCTAAAAAGATTGATTGGACTATGTTAGCGTCATGTAAACAGAAAGTAGATGAATCCGTATCAGACTTCTTTACACGATTTGAGGAAACTTTTCATGATTTTAGTGGTCAGTCGCTCACGGATGACACGGGTCGACATCTTTTTGTTGATAAATATGTTTCGAATTTATTACCAAGTATAGCAGCTCGATTGAAAGTGAGCGAAAGTTCTTGGACGACTTCGACACCAGCATCCCTCCTGACGATTGCTCAGTATTACGAGCGTCAGGAATTAGAGGCAAAGGGTAGTGAGGAAAAGAAATCTAAAGATCTGAAAACGAAGGTTATGTTAGCGCTAGTATATGGGCCTCCTCGCAGAAGTAATGATCGGGGCGGCAAGAATTTTCCTAACTCTCCTTCGGGCCATACTGATTTGGCCTGGGATCAATGTGCATATTGTAGGCAGAAAGGCCATTGGGCGAATGAGTGCCCGTTGTTGGGTGCTCAGCGACAGGAGCATGGGCAGGGGTCTATGAGGGGTAGAGGAAACTTTCCAGGCCCTAGAAACAACACGAATGACCGAGCTAGATTTGATTCTCATGTGCGACCCCGAGATGGGTCTAATGTTTTTGATCGACGGAATCAGTATCAAATGTCTGACTATGCACCTCCCGAGCAGCACGAATCACAGTATGCATAGGATTGCGTAGGATGGGGTAAGGAACCAGTTGAAGTGCCAGTAGATCAGAGCGGTCCTTATGTTACAGCACATGTTTTGGGCTCTACTGATAGGTTCCTGGTTGACACAGGAGCTACTCGTAGCGCTTTGTCCAAAAAAATGGTTCCAAGGGCTCCCCTGTCTGGCTCAACAATTACGTCAATAGGGTTCGATGGAACGCCTTCTGTTAGCCCACTGTCACAACCTCTTGCACTTTATGTAGATCAGTTTGCTACACCATTTCCATTCCTACTTTCCCCAAACATTCCTGATAATATCGTGGGCCTAGACATGCTTAAATATTTTCAGGCCACGATACGGTGCTCCCCTGAGGGAGTACGTGTCATTTTGAATTATAATTATCCATCAACAGAAAGGGTGTACATGATTACCTTAGAGGCTGCACTGGCCTCTTTGCCTGAATCTTTGTGAGCCATGTCCGATACCGACGTGGGACAGATGATCATCCCTCCGGTGCACATCAGTGTAAAGGAGGGAGCTGTGCTGCCACGCCTGCCTCAGTACCGGATTTCACAAGAGGGGGAGGAGGCGCTCATACAGATAGTGCAGGACTTGATTAAAGTTGGGGTAGTTGAAGAAGTTCCATACAAAGTCTTATCCTACGGATCTTGAAGAAAGATACTGACACCAGGATTTATCGGTTTATTATCAATTTGAGGGATGTTAATAAGATAGTGATACCCCAATACCCGGTGGTTTCCGATATTACGACACTCCTTACTTTGGTTCCGCCAACTGCAACAACGTTCTCTGTTATAGACTTGAAGAACGCCTTCTTTTTGATCCCTATTCATCCTGACAGCCGATATCTTTTTGGTTTCACGTTGAATAATAGATCGTACAGATTCTGTAGGGTTCCTCAAGGCTATACTGAGAGCCCAAGTATTTACAGTCAGGCATTGAAACGACAATTGGATTCTTTTGTTTTACCTTACGGTGTGGCGCTTATACAATATGTCAATGACATCTTGTTGGCCGCCGACACCCCTGAACAGTGTGAAGAGTGCACCTTGTCTTTACTTACCTTCTTGGCATCCCACAATCACAAAGTATCAAAAAAGAAACTGCAATATTGTAGACCAAAGGTAACCTACTTAGGTCACCTTTTGTCTAAGGAGGGGCGTGCACTCACACCAGATCGCATTCAAGCTATTTTAGACACATCAGAACCAACTACGCAGAAAGAAGTTCGAGCCTTTCTGGGCCTTACATCCTTTTGTAGACAGTGGATATTGGGGTTTTCATACATAGTTAAACCATTGTTAGACTTGTTGACAAAGGATACCCCAGTTCCCCTCCATGGACGGATGAATGTGAGAATGCCTTTCACCAATTACGTCAGGCCCTTTGTCCAGCACCAGTATTAGGCACCCCTGACTACACAAAGCCCTTTACATTGTACGTGCATGAGAGAGATGGATGCGGGTATCAGTGTTAGTGCAGATGCACGGCGATAAGCAGCGCCCTTGTGCATACTTCTCGGCAGTACTTGATCCTGTTGCCCGAGCATTGCCTGGATGTTTTCGCTCAGTTGCGGCGACAGCTGTGTCAATACGCCAGAGTGAAGGGATAGTCTTATCTTATAAGCTGTTGGTGTTGGTCCCCCATGCTGTTGATGCCCTTTTGAATCAGACAAAGACGCAGCATTTAACTAGTGCCCGTCTGACAGGATATGAGCTGACATTATTGGCTCCTCATATTACATTGAAGAGATGTGCAACATTGAATCCAGCTATGTTGTTGCCCTTTCCCGCGACCCAGCCTGAGGCGCAAGAGACGCATGACTGTGTCTTTGTGACTGAGGAACAGACAAAGGGTCGTATTGATTTACAAGACACGCCCTTTACAGATGTAGATGGCGAGCTGTGGGTGGATGGGTCCTGTTTAAAGTTACCAGACGGAACCACTTCCGCAGCATATGCAATTACCACATTACACACGATAGTGGAGACAGCACGCATACCACAAAAATCAGCTCAGGCAGCTGAACTGATAGCGTTGACACGAGCTTGTGAGCTTAGTGCAGGATTATGTGTGAATGTCTACACAGACAGCCGCTATGCTTTTGGAGTAGCGCATGATTTTGGCCTGCTCTGGAAGGAACGGGGCTTTTTGACATCACATGGAAACCAGATAATGTATGGAGAATTAGTACAAATTCTCTTGACTGCACTGACGCTCCCTAAAAAGATAGCTATAGTGAAATGTAGTGGGCACAAGAAAGTGACAGACAAAGTGGGACAAGGAAATGCTTTTGTAGATCGAGTGGCACATGAAACTGCGATGCAGCCTGGCTCCACTTTGATGTATGTTTTGAGGTCACAAGCTCAACGGTGGCATGATTCTAGGGAGAAGGTACTAGAAATGCAAAAGACTGCTACTGAAAAAGAACGAGAGCAATGGTCCAAAGATGGAGAATTGGACGATGAGGGTTGTTGGAGGAATAAGCAGATGGATAGGTGGAAGTTACCTACCGCCTTTGTGCAACCTATGGTTCAAATGGCACATGGGCTAGCACATGTTGGAGCTTCGGCAATTGTGAAATTGCTTACGCAAGTTTGGGAGCATCCAGAAATTGCTAGCACAGCTAAAAGAGTGGTACAGACCTGCATGATTTGCCTTAAATATAATCCAGGAAAAGGGACACAAACTCCAGCAGGAGGATTTGCAACACCCACTGCACCTTTTGAAGTACTACAAATGAATTATATTCAGCTGGAACGCTGTAATAATGTGAAGTACGTCCTGGTTGTGGTTTGCGCATTCAGTAAATGGATTGAAGCATACTCTACTAAGGACAATACTGCTATGACTACTGCGAAGGTGCTTTGGAAGGAATTTTTCCCTCGTTTTGGTGTTTGCAGATTGTTGTGGAGTGATAACGGGCCCCATTTTGTGGCGGGCGTTATTAAGTATGTCCTGAAGGGATTAGGCGTTGTGCAGAAGTTCCACGCAGTATTCCACCCACAATCAGCAGGATTGGTGAAAAAATACAATGGCACCTTAAAACTGAAAATTGCGAAAATACAGGCTTCCACTTCTCTGAGTTGGCCAGATGCTCTGCCTTTAGCGTTGCTGTCTATCAGATCGGTACCACACTCTCGGACGTGCTTAACGCCCTATGAAATAGTTTTCGGGCGGCCCATGAATATATGGGGGGTGCCCAAACCAAGTTCAGTGTATGATGTACCTTGTGTTTTAATGAATGACTATTTGGCACAATTAACTGATAGCTTGGTTTCCATTCATCAACAGGTTCGAGAAGCACTCCCTGATCGGTCCACAGGAGAAGGTCACAATCTCCGGCCTGGTGATTTCGTCCTTGTAAAATCCTTTGAGAGGTCGAATAGTCTGAAGCCGAGATGGTGTGGCCCTGAACAGGTCCTCCTAGCCACAAGACCAGCAGTACGAGTGACGAATCGCAGGAACCGGATCCATTCTATGCACTGCCGGAAAGTTCAACCTGATCTGGTGGAACCTGCTGTGCTGACTGATCATCGAGATATCCTGACTACGGAGAGAGGCCGTGCTGTGGTACCTGACGATTCTGAGGAGTTCTTCCCGGACCAAACAACGCCTGCATCAAGAAGATACGATCTGCGTCCAAGGAAAGAAGCTGCAATTGTATGAGAAGTTGTCAGAACGGTCCCTAGGTTTATGAAACGGAGAGCCAATGAGGCAAGGGGGGGGATCAGCCATGCATTAGAGTAGTGACACCCGTCTTGGCCCGATGGTGAAGAAAACAACGGCTACCTTAGGGGTAAGAGTTCTGACAACACTTCAGTTTCAGGAAGATACTGTGTACTTTGCTCGAGATGGATAAAAGAAAGATTTTCGGTTCTGTAGGGTTCATTTTCGTTATAGCAGTCATCGCTACAGTCATGTGGTTTGTTGAGGAGAAAGCTCCTGCCCGTGAACTGTATGATGTTTCTACTCCAGTTCCTGTTGAGCACTTTTTCTATACACTCCCATATCAAGAGTTGAAACATCGACAGTCATATTTGAATAACACCTTTATTCAGATGTTGCATCATACCCACGTTGCTACAAATGCCACAGATTGCTGGATAGGTAGGATGATGCCAGCTCATCAGAAGAAAGGGGGAACGCCGTTCATACCGCTTCCCTTTTCTCACAATGGCTCTTGTAGAGCATGGTACACTTTGCTTTTTGCTACAAGGAAGCCTACTGTAGGACGACTGATTTTCAAACTGAATAAGGAATGTCATCAAGATAAAGATGGCTATCCACAAGCCAACGGAACTATATGGGAGTGGGAAGAGTATCGACCGGACAATGAATCGACCCCTTATATCTTCTCGAACACTAGAGACACTGTTGGACAAGAGAAGTTCGTGCTATCCGTGGCTCAAGCACAAGCTGATTTATGTGTACAGAGTGTAGGCCACATTCCTGTAGGTGTTAGCGATTGTATTGTCGTACTGAACATTGATGGCCTGAATAACAGTACTTTCCTTGCTTCACATAACACCTATTTTGTGTGTGGGAATAAGGGCTATTATCGATTACCAGCCGGATGGTCTGGAGTATGTTATGTATCGTTTTTATTGCCACCTGTATTCTTGGCACCTGCCTCATATCATAAAGACTTGAAGTTATTGAATAATGTAACTGTGAACAGATTCAAACGGACTTTATCCATAGATGATGTTGATCAGACAGACACTAGTCTGCAGCAGTACATAGATTTTAATTTAGGACTGTTTTTCTTTGTGGGAGCTGCTCTAAATAGCAGAAAGATACGGCGATTGACAAGAGTTGTGGAAGCTGTTACTAATCAAACTGCTGCAGCTCTTGGGAATCTTACTGAAGAGCTACAAATTACTAGGATTGTTGCGTTGCAGAACCGAATGGTTCTCGACGTTATGCTAGCAGATAGAGGTGGAGCTTGTAGAATTATCGGAAGTAGCTGTTGCGTGTTCATACCTAACCATACTCCTTCTGTATATAAAGCTATTAACAAATTACACAAAATTGCAGCTGATATACATCAAGAAAATGGATCTTGGACATTCTCTGGGTGGTTCTGGACCCTGATTTCCACATGGGGTTGGAAGGTTCTTACTGGGCTATGCATAATTGTTGCTATATTATTCACCTGTTGGTGTATGTATTCAATGTAGCCCTATGATATGCTCGTTGTGTGTTTCACTTTGTGTGCCTAATAAACAAGCTGTTGCGGATGCTGTCCATAAGAAAACTATAAATAGAGAGAAAGCGGATATGATGAGCATCGATATAAACGATGAGTATTTAGATAATCTAAGGAAACCAAACGTCTTCAGCAAATGCTGAAAAGGTCGTCTGTTGTAAATAAAACAGCGATAATGTTAAGAATTCGCTGAAGACATGTTATTGTGTCTTCGTTATAGTTTTCCCGTTCATACTTGGAAGTACGGCCGGACTCCATTTTGTTTTCCAGCATCCATCTTGTAGGCTACATGCTGCCATGTGCTCGCCACGAGGCTAGTCCTACTTCACTCACCGTCACCCCTGGAGTTTGCCCGGCAACAGGCTATAAATAGTTCCAGCTTATCTAGCGCATGCCCAGTACATGTAACATCTGTTTCTGCTTAGAGGGATTAGAATGTGCATTCGGGGGGCTTCATGAACCGTTAACTCCACCTATGTATCGATCATGTTCGAGAAATGTCCTTATATGGTTGTAAATCATACTTTTTGAGCTCTAACTGCCCACTCATGAGCCCCTTCTTTGTGTATAAAAGGGGACCGCATGTTCGTGTTTTTTGTGCTACCTTGTACAATACTACAGTGTTGTGTGGGCTGTAGTACCACCTTTAAAGGTTTATTAAACTTTGGTTTTGTATTTCAAGTTTCCGTGCCAATTTCTTATGTAGTCTGAGGACTTTGCTTACGAACCCTTTTCGCACCCGCAGGCCTTGCTGAGGCCTGTATTCATCACGGGTGCATTTAACATGTGAACCGCTTGGCTGCTCAAACGGATCGGAAGATATACATCTTAAAATTCACAAAGTAGAGAACGAAGGGAGAAAGAGACTGAAAGAGTTAGATGGGAGGGCAGAAGCAAAACATAAAGTTGCTTGTATGATTCTCATCCATCATAAGTCAGTCAATTAAATGTATTTGCATCAAACTGAGTTATAAGTCTTCATTGGCACTGGAGGGAGTGTGCGGAGGAAGGGGATGGGAGGAAGTCACTACCCCTTCTGAGTGACAGTTGGACAATGTCGGTTAATACTTTGTGAAAGTTGACGAAATTGATGTACATAGACAGCATTCATTCCCCTTCTTCTCCCACTCCTCTCCCTGTGGGCACCATGGATACTGTAAATTATTGACCGTATCACCCTGCCAGTAAGAGCCCGTACCCCTATGCATATGTACAGCCATTCTAGGCACCATGGCCTTTTTACCCATTGGAATCCCCGGCTTCCCTCCTGCGCGTATCTTGCACCCCCTCTCTCATGTATAGACCATGAAACCCTTTCTCTTTGCGCGATCCTGATGTGAAAGGCAACCCTCCTGCTTGACTCAGGCATTCCCCATTTCCCTCTCGAAGAAGCATCCTTCGCCTCAGCTGACATAGCCCCCCCAGCTGTACCTGACTGCCCCTGTTCTCTCATGTACAGGTCATAAGATCTCTCTCTCTCTCTCCCTCTCTCTCTGTGCGACCCTGGCCCTGCGCGCACCCTGACCCCCTCCTTCTCCTCACATGAGCAAGTCATAAACCCTCTTCTTCCGCAAGGCCCTGTCCTTGAGAGTCACGGCCGCGCCTGACCAACACCTCCTTCCCTTCCATGAATGCCCCTCTGTTGACAAGCCTTCCCTCCGCGCTCGATTGTCCACATGGCATGAATACCACTCCTTTGATGACCCCTTCCCCCGAGTCCGGCTGACCACACATGTCCGAGGCCATCGCCTAAGCCAGGAGATACCATTTACTGCCCTTATTGTATGCCTAGCCACCCCACCCCCTGGGCCATGATCAGGCGTACACATCCTATGAAACACTCAGCTGCGTGATTGCCCTCCCCTCTTATCAGCAGGTCAAGGGTCCCCATTGTGAACGTATGTGGAGTAGGATCACCACGAGGATTATAGGGATGTCTTTCTTTTGCGTCATACTGTCCTGATTGTACCATCAAATGTTTTGTAAGGTATAAAAGCAAGAGTCTCAGCTCACTTGTTAGAGCACCTCCCGAAAGACACTGTGTTTCGTGTCCGAAATGACTGGCTCTCCTCATGAGAATTAAACTCTGTTCTTGATTCCTGCTTCCAGCGCCCGTCTCTTTATTTGGTAATTATTCAACATGGGAACTAAGAGGCGTTTTGCGCCAGCGGCCTGGGCATCGATAGCAATGCGGGCTCATTTTCCACAACTTAGTGGCCTGCTGATTAGAAAGGGTCAATGATATCCTGTACCCATAGCCTGAATTTGAGGTGTTAATGCATTAATGATGTTAATGCACAAAGATGGCCACTCTCATCCCATGATTGAGTTCCAGGGAATGTTGTCGTTCAGGCCAGTCCTGTGGGTGCCCAGCCTGTACACCCATCTCTGTTCCTTCTCGAAAAGGCGTTGGTTTTGATTGTTGCGCGCACTGATCTGCTCAATGATTGTCCATTGTATGTCCTCAGGCATGTGCCCGGTTGTCAGATAGTGTTCTGTGAGCTTCGTCATCGACTTCTTGCACCTGATGGTGCTTCTGTGCTCGCCGATTCTCAATTTAACTTTTCTGTTGGTCATGCCTACGTAGTGTAGGTTACAGGGGCAGGTTATCCTATACACCACATTTTTGCTGTTGCAGTTTGTTTGTCCTCGGATAGTCCAGGTCTTGCCTGGTTTAAGCTGTAGTGTCTTGGTGTTGGTAGTAAAAGGGCACACACTACAATTGCCACATTTGTAGTGGCACGTCACCCTCGGTAGGCCCCAGGCGTTCAGCACTGATTCTTCTTCTGCTGCTTTTCTGATAGGTCTGGTGTTTACTACTGCCTCCTTGATCAATCAATCAATCAAGGTATTTATAGAGCGCACTACTCACCCGGAGGGTCCCAAGGCGCTTGGGGGGGGGGTGGGGTACCGCTACTGCTCGAACAGCCAGATCTTGAGCTTCTTCCTGAAGGAGAGGTGGTCTTGGGTCAGGCGAAGGTCGGTCGGGAGGGTGTTCCAGGTCTTGGCGGCCAGGTAGAAGAAGGACCTTCCTCCTGTTCTCGCTCTTTGGATGCGGGGGACGGCAGCGAGGGCGTGGTTGGTCGATCGGAGGTGGCGTTTGGGAGCGTAGAAGTTGAGGTGGTTGTTGATGCTCCTTGCTTTCTTGTACGAGAACAAAGGCTTTTCCCATTTTATCTTGCCAGAGTTCATAATGGACCAATGTTTGTTAATTACCCTGGTCACATCATTGGAGATCGTATTGTACATTGTGACGCAGGTAAGGTGAGCATCCTCAGTTGTTTTTTTCTGTATTTTCGAGAAGTGCATCCCTGGGCTGGTTGCGATCGCGTTTCTGACTTCTTTGCAAAATTCTCTCCGGATAACCTCAGTCCTTGAGTTTACGAGTGAGGTCACTGGCTTGTTTTTTGTAGTCACTTAGTTCACTACAATTTCTACGTATTCGTAAAAATTGTCCGTATGGCAAGTTCTCCCGTAACGGTCTGGGGTGGAAGCTTTCGAATCGTAGCAAGTTATTTTTTGCTGTTGGTTTGTAGTGTGTCAGTGTTCTGAAAGCTCAATTTTCTTTCTTGATTACAAGATCTAGAAACACCATAGTGAAGTGATCTTTAACATACATGAACTTGAGGTTGTCATCGCATGTGTTTAACCAATTGAAGACGGAGATCAGCAAATCCTCTGGTCCCTTCCAAATAGCCAACACATCGTCAATGTATCGCTTCCATGGTAGAATGTTTGAGCTGTAGGGGTTCCTGTCATTGAGTATGAACTTTTCCTCGAAGTCGTGGACGTAGAGCCCTGCCACGCTTGGGGCAAAAGTACTCCCCATCGAAGTACCCCCAGTTTGGAGGTATATTGTTCCTTCGAATTCAAAATAGTTCCTTTTGAGGGCCAATCTTGCACACTCTAGTATGAATTGCCAGGGAGTTCTAGAGGTCCATTCCTCTTTCTCAAGAGCATTTTTCAGTACTTCTAAAGTCTCATCTTGGGGAATGCTTGTGTATAGGCTCTCGATGTCGAAACTCACCAGGATGGTGTTTTCTTCCATGGTGAGATCATTCAGAAGTTGTAGCTGGCTTTTGGTGTCCTGAAGGTAAGTGCTGGTCTTTTGGACCAGTTTTTTAAAAAAAACATCGCAAAAGCGGGAAAGAGGTTCTAAAAGTGAACCTAGACCAGAAACTATCGGTCTCCCAGGTGGGGCAGTCTTATTCTTGTGCATCTTCGGGAGCGTGTAAAAGTAAGGTATTCTCCCTTCACTGTTGCACCAAAAATTGGCCCCTTGTTTAGAGATGTACCCTTCAGCTTCTCCATGTTCCACAAGCGATTTTATCTTGCTACGTAGGTCTTCTGTAGGATCGACAGGCAGTCTGCGGTAGTTTGTCTCATCAGACAGTAGTCTCTGGCATTCAGTTTGATAGGCTGACTTGTCTTGCACCACCACCCCGCCGCCTTTGTCCGCGAGTTTGACAACGATGGTATCACAGTCTCTTAGTTGGTCCAGGGCGATCCTTTCCTGTCTCGTCAGGTTCATGAATGTTTTCTTCGGGATTAGTGTCTCAACTTCGTTGAAAACCGCTTGCTCGAAGGGGTCAAGCTGGGTCAACAGCCAAGCAGTTAATTCTGCTGATCACCTCTATAAGCACAATATATGTAATTGTACAATAAATGTCTGTCTACTTGTTTACGTGATCCCAAACCCCCCCCTTTTTTTTCCCTTCACAGGTTTTTCTTCCAGATTGGGGAGAAGACTATCTATATTTTGCAAAGGTCCACAAGTTTGTGGGTCCATTTTTTCACGTGATCGAGGGCAGGGCGCACCTTAGCGTGTGCGTACTGCCCAGGTCACCCTTTTTGGTCCTGACGAAAACCCACAATCGCAAGAAGGTTGAAACATGTAGACCTAATTTTTTTTAAATCACATAGCACAGGTCGCTATTTTTAAACACTACACGTCTACCTAATTAGACATAGGTGTCACACTCTTTTTATGGGGGTCCAATCACTCAAGAATAAAGTCTTGCAGTGAGTAGCATTGGGCCCTTTTTAAACCACTTATCACTTTGTAGAGTCATTGCACATATAAAAAAGAAAAACCCGCTCCACTGTAGTCAGGTGTCGAGGTTGGTGAGTGAGGGGTCTTCTAAAAGGACATGCTTTGTCCTGCTATAAGGTTGGGCACACTGTGCTTCATTGAGCCTTAAGCTCTAGGTACAGAGCCTCTCTCTGTTACAAGTTGGTTGCATACTCTTTTTATAGCACAATATAATGTGGTAGGGTGGAGGAGCAGCATTTTACAAACACCATAAATACACAGAGACAAATAGATAGTTGAAGTGGGTACAGGCACGTGTGCTCAACTCCATTTTATTACGTTGTTGTTGGTGACAAATAGAATAGTAATCATGATATAATCAACAGATATTTAATCATAACGGTTTATGACTTCTGTTGTAAAAAGGTAGGAGTATTGTATGTGCTATAATACACAGAACATTCTATCGTAAAGGGTTCATGAGTTGTGGTGCACTGAGGTAGGGGCGGTTTGTGTGGAGCGTAGGATGATGCATGGTTCAGGCAGACCGCACTGGTAAAAATATGTTTTTACTATTGAATTTTGCTTTAACAAGGGCACATGGCGATTATTTATGGTGTACTGAGTTAGTGGTACGTCTGGTGTTTATTGTGTGCTCAGCCTGCGATGATGCGTGGTCTTAGCGAGCTGTACTGAAATCATTCACTGTTGCATACTGGACTATTTTTACTTTGAGGGCGAAAAAAAATAGCATTGATGGTTATCAATTGCTCTGTAAACTTTGTCTACTGATTGCCCCCCATAACAAATTAAACGGTTGCATTTCACGGAGTGCATTCTAACTTTCTCAAAATGGGGACGTATGTCTGGTGGCGATGTTGAAGGTGATACCCCAGAGGTACTTGGTATTGCAGGTGGTGGAGGTACATTTTGGCTTAATTTTCTACATTCTTTGTTATCATAGTTCACAGATTACAACGATTGAAGGTGCTTGCCCATACTAGAAGTGCAACAGCACTATTTGATCTCTGCTTTAAAAAAATCGAGGCTGAATTTAATGCTGTCTGTATTGCAGATTAAAAGGTAAATTTGAGTTGTGAACCCTACTGTGCACAGTGTACATGGAAGCTAGTAGGCAGTACAGTTATAGAACAATGCTTTTTTCACATTTCTTTGCAAAATCTGAATACATACAGTAAAATTGTCTCTGCATTAAATAAATCAAGGTTGAATTTCCTACTGTCTAAAGTGTAGATGCAAAGGTGAATTCAAGTTGTAAACCCTGCTGTCCACAGTGTACATCTTAGGGTGGAGTGCATCATCTGCAATTATAGTGGAAGTGGAAGATCGAACATTTATGCAGCGTGCATTTTATTATTCAACTAAATCTATAAGCGATATAAAAAAAATGGATTGAAGCATACTAAAGGGATATTGTGTAGGGTGTGATAGGTGTTATACTTAGTTTGGTTTCCACTGAGTTAGTGGTACCTGAAACAACAAGGTTTTGTGGAGCCTGTGATTATATGTTGGCTGGGCAGGACGTACTGATAGTAATATTTTTTGTCTTGTGAATTCTGGCTTAGTAAGGCCAAGTGGCAGTTTTGTGTAGGTTTGAGGGACGTTACTTTATTTTGTACTGCACTTTATATATAATATATGAAGAATCATTTAAATTCTGCCTGAATACGGCCATGTGCTGATGAATTATGGTGTACTGAGTTAGTAGTACCATTGGGACTGAGCGTATATGTAACCTGCGATGATGCGTGGTCCGGATAGGCCCCACTGGGGATAATGTTTTTTGTCTACATAATTTTGTCCTAATAAAGGCTTGTGGTGATTATTTATGGTGTACTGAGTTAGTGGTATGTCTGGAGTTTAGCGTGTGCTCACCCTGTGATGATGCGTGGTCTGAATGGGCTGCACTCAAAGAATTGAATGTTGCATACTGGACTGTATGTACTTTGAGGGGGAAAAAAAGTGCTATTGCTGGTTATGAATTCTTCAGCAACATAATTATCAGATTCAGATGATTCTTCCAGTGATGTAGCTATTTTAGTCTCTAAAAATGAAATTCAGGTTTCCAATGAAGAACAAGTGAGGTTCAAATTGTGACCTATGCTATCCACAGTGTAGACTATCATTAAGTGTACCTTTGCACTTGCAGCGTTAAATTTATTAGACAACTAAATCTATATGTGATATCAAAAAAGTTGTTAAAGGAAGCATAATAAAGGGATATTGTATAGGTTTTGATAAATGTTATACGTAGTTTGGTATTGTAGTCTTCAAATAATAAATCAGCAGTTTAAGTAATTGTGAGCTCTGATGACCGCAGTGTAGGCAGGAGGCAGCGGCTAGCAAGAGCCCACGACTACGTGGCATTGATTAGAGCTGCACAGTATTGGTAATTTAGTGTGTGTGCAGGCAGCGATGATAAGTGCTGCAAAGAGTTAGTGGCACCTGATGCTCCGAGTGGGACACACTGGTAGCAAAGTCTTTAAAATCAAGTTTTCTAATAAATATTGGTTATCCATTCACAGGAAGTTTAAGTAGATTTCCAAAAACTATGATGTATTTTCTTCTAAATAAGACATCTGACTCAATACGGTCACGTGGCGATGATTTTTGGTGCACTGAGTTAGTAGTACCTTTGACGCTGAGCTTGTATGTACCCTGCGATAATGAGTGATAAATGGGGGGCGGCATTATGACCAATGTCTTTCTCTATTGAATTCTGCTTGAATACGGCCACATGACGATGAATTAGGGTGCAGTGAGTTACTGGTACCTTTGGTACCTTTGGCACTGAGCGTGTACGTAACCTGCGATTAAGCGTAGTCCGGGCAGGCCGCACTGGGAGTAATGTTTTTTGCCTAGTGGATTCTGTAATTAAGGCCACGGGCAGATGACGTGGTGCAGTGAGTTAGTGGTGCCTGAAGAACTCAGCGTGTGTGCACCCTGCGATGATTCGTTATTCGGGTGAGTCGCACTGGTACAATGTCTCTTGGATATTGGACTGCGTCATGTGCAATCGCCATTCCACCTGAATCGTGAGCCCTCATAATGTAGATCTAAAGCAGTTGTCAGCGCAGATATCGCCGAATGATTTTTGTGACTTATGTAAAAAAAATCTGAACACATACACTAGAATTGTCTCTGCATTACATAAATCAATGCTGACTTTCCTACTGTCCATAGAGTAGATGGAAAGCTGAATTCAAGTCGTGAACCCTGATATCCCCAGAGTAAATTTTGGCAGTAGTCCACAGAAACATCGACAAATGCTCTTTTGTCACATACGTTAACAAAATCTGACGACACAGTAGAATTGTCTCTGCCTTAAATAAATCGAGAATGAATTCAATGTTATCTGTAGTCCTTATCCGCTTCTGGTATCAAGTTGTAAAATCTGTTTATCGCAGTGTACACTTGAAGGTAGTACTTAGTACAGATATATATGAACGTTTTTTGTGGCATCCATTAACAAAATTTACTCTGACTTTCATAAATAAAGGCTAACTTGAATGCTGTCGGTAATTGTCACTGTATTAAAAAAATTAAGGCTGCATTTCCTACTGTTCATACTTTAACAAAATCTGAAGACATAGTAGAATTGTCTCTGCTTTACATAAATCGAGACTGAATTCATTTATTTTATGTAGTGCTGATGCGCAACTGGTATCAAGTTGTCAATTCTACTGACCGCAGAGTAGATGGAAGGCAGTTCTCAGCACATATACCGACGAAAAACTTAGTTCCAAAGTTGAATTCAAGTTGTGAACCCTGCTGTCCGCAGTGTCAATGGAAAGCACAAGTCGATACAGACATACGTCTGCAGTGGTGTGGCACTGAGTTCGCAATGGGCCTGTATCGAGGAGGCACGCGGTCATGGCGGCAGCCACGTGGCAGGTTGCAGACCTTCTCTGCGGCACAGTCTGTTCTCTCTGCAGAAGTGAACCACGCCCAAGGTGTAAACTAATTATTGATAGTCTTACATTGACATTGTTTACGTTAGACTAGCCCACTCCGCTTCTGTTTCAAAGGGGGGAGTGAACACAGCAACATGACCAAAATATTCCCCAGTGTCTGAGATAATATTGTTGCGCCCACTATTCAGTACACTACACGTATCAACACACTGAAAAGTTTTTGATTTCTATAGTGAATTGTGTATATTATTTCAACAATAGTCTTAGTGTTGTGTACATTAATGTTGATGTTTGAGTTCTTTCCCTTATACATACTTGGTTGCCACATCTCTGTAGATTTAGCTAGTGTACTGTTGAGGGGATATATTATTTTGGAAAGGTCCGTTATCCTGTTTGCACTGTCTCTGAGGTAGTAGGGGGGAGGGTCCGTGGGGATAGTTGTAGTGATCGTGGCACTGGGTATTGTGATTTTGTTGGGTGTCAAGAGTTTATAATTAGAACCTCACATATTCGACGTTCTTACAGTAGTTAAATGTTTATGTCAATTTGTTAGTGGTAAGTGGAACTATTGCCTGATTTTTTAGGTGACATTGCAGATTTGGTTTATTGTTGAAAATATGGGGAAGTGGTCAACATTAGAAGTAGGAATAGTCATTTAAAAAACCTTTGAAATTCACTGAAAAAAACATAGGTTTCAGGCAAGTTATAGTTAGGAATTAGCATTTAAAAAACCTTTGAAATTCACTGAAAAAAACATAGGCAGGTTATAGTTAGGAATTAGCATTTAAAAAACCTTAGAAATTCACTGAAAAAAACATAGGTTTTAGGGGTGTTATAGTTAGCTGGACATTTCACTCTTACAAAACCATTGAAATTCCTCTGTTATAGTTAGTTGTACTAACTGTAACTCTCACGCCCGCAATCCACTGGTGATTATGTCACATATTACATCATTCATGACATGGCCAGTGACATCACTGATGACATCACTGATGACAAGTCAAATGAGATCACTGATGACATCACTGATGACATCATCCAGTGAATGTGGTTTGGTTTGTTATTTAACCAATCTGCATGTTTACTTGAGTAATTCATAGTGTCTCACTAAATATATTGGATAGTAACTAAACTGTGTGAATATTTGTATTACTTGGTCAGTTGTTATGTAAACTGCTGCACCAGTTGGTTACTAGCTACATGAAAGTCTATATTAGTTATTGATTAATTAACTGACTATTTGTATGGGAGAGTGAATGTGTGTGTGGTTTGGTGGGGGATCTGTGACTGCCCAAAGATATGTGTATAGTTAATTCAGTAGGTATATGACGCTAAGACTACATGTTATAATAGTTGTTCGGGTGAGTGAATATCTTTATGGGTGTGGTGAAGAGCAAGTATATTTCTCAATGGTACATATCCGACAAAGTAGAAAAAATAAAAAACAGTGTATGTGACAGTTGTTGTATATAAATAAGTATAAATAAAACTCATTGATTGCATGAGTGACTGTATAGATAACTGTATACTTGTAATAGTGATGTTAAAAACACACTAAGTATGAGTTACTATCTACATGAATAAATGAAGTGGTGTTTGTATAAGTGTGTACCTGAGTACATATAAGTATGATACATTGTTTGCATAAGTAAGTAGGATGACTGCATAAGTAAATTAGGATGTGTGCTGGTGTGTAATGTCAATATAGGTATAAAAGTGTATTTGATAGTGTTGTATTGATCATTGACAGCATGCATGAGTGAATCTATAGGTAATTGATTACATCTTTGTGTAGATCTAGGAATGACTGAGTGTTTTTTTAGATACTTTTATTGGTGTGTCAATAGATTCAAATATGGTACTCTGTATTTTACAGTGAGTGATGAAAGATTACAGTAGTGTATGATGAGGTGTATCTGAATGTCACTTGGATGATGTCATCAGTGATTTCCTTTGAGATGTCATCAGTGATGTCATCATTGATGTCACTGACCATGTGAAGAATGATGTAATATGTGCCATCATCACCAGTGGATTGCGGGCGCGAGAGTTACAGTTTCAGAATTTCAATAGTTTTGTTATATATATATATATATATATATATATATATATATATATATATATTACCTACTGGCGATAGCCAGTAGGTATATATAGTTAGGATTTTTTTCCTATGGGACTTTTGAAAATTCTATGTCTAATAACTTTGGCGTTTGTGGACGGAATCGGCTGAAATTTTCAGGAAAATGGCACATTTTGTTTCTGAGCAGCTCCTGAAAATTTGGGGGGGGTTCGTCAAGGGGGGCCGAGAAAAAAGGGGGGTCCCAAAACGCGTTTTTCCCATGTTAATTTCCATAGGGCGGTTGGACTCACTTTTAGCCCGAACGGCTGAATGGATTTCCACGAAACTTGGCAAAATTGTAGGGACTGTTAGCCCGATGTGCCTTTGCTAGGTCTCAATATATGTGCTTCAGTGGATTTTGAGAAATTAACGTTTAAATCAAGATATATATCTGTAACAGCGCTCCGGGCAGCGCTCCGGTTCGCGAACTTTTCGCGTATCGGAACTTTGCGAAGCGAAGCTGATTGGCTCTCCGGTGTCTGTCAACATTCTAAACAGTCCGGTGCGGCCGCCATCTTGTCTCTCGGTAGGATCGAGAGACAAGAGGAGGCCAAAACAAAGGGGGAAATGAAGGAAAGGGGGCAAGGTAGACCCCTTCTGACCCCCTAGGATTGATGAGGGGGATATTATAGAGCCACGCCGGGCCCAAAAAAAAAAAAGAAAAAATCCGATTTTTTCGCCGTAGAGACGCGTCTTGGTTCGCGAACCGGGCAGCTAACCGGGCAGCTAACCGGGAAGCTAACCGTCAGTGTAACCCAAAAAAAAAAAAAAAAATCCGATTTTTTCGCCGTAGAGACGCGTCTTGGTTCGCGAACCGGGCAGCTAACCGGGCAGCTAACCAGGAAGCTAACCGTCAGTGTAACCCAAAAAAAAAAAAAATCCGATTTTTTCGCCGTAGAGACGCGTCTTGGTTCGCGAACCGGGCAGCTAACCGGGCAGCTAACCGGGAAGCTAACCGGCAGTGTAACCCAAAAAAAAAAAAAAAATCCGATTTTTTCGCCGTAGAGACGCGTCTTGGTACGCGAACCGGGCAGCTAACCGGGCAGCTAACCGGGAAGCTAACCGGCAGTGTAACGGGAGTCTGAGGAGTAGCTGATTGGCTGTCAATATTGTAAACAGTCCGGAGCGGCCGCCATCTTGTCTCTCGGTAGGATCGAGAGACAAGAGGAGGCCAAAACAAAGGGGGAAATGAAGGAAAGAGGGCAAGGTAGACCCCTTCTGACCCCCTAGGATTTATGAGGGGGATATTATAAAGCCACGTGGGGCCAAAAAAAAACAAACAAAAAAATCCGATTTTTTCGCCGTAGAGACGCGTCTTGGTACGCGAACTGGGCAGCTAACCGGGTAGCTACCGGGAAGCTAATCAGCAGTGTAACGGGAGTCTGAGGAGAAGCTGATTGGCTGTTATCATTGTAAACAGTCTGGAGCGGCCGCCATCTTGTCTCTCTGTGGGATCGAGAGACAAGAGGTGGAAAAAAAAAAGGTGTAAATGAATGAAAGGGGTAAGGCAGACCCCTCCTGAACCCCTAGGATTGATGAGGGGGCTATTAAAGTTCCCTGGGGGGTGAAAAAAAAAAATTGCGATTTTTCGCGGTAAAGGTGCTTCCTGGTACGTTAACCGGGCAGCTAACCGGCAGCCTAACGGGAGTCCGACATATTGTGTTTTTTGAACGTTTGTGATATGTGCACGTGTGGATTTTGTCTAATTAAGGTTAAACAAATATATATATATCTTTAAGCGTGTTCTGGCGCGCTTACGTTTTGGGTTTGGTTTGCGCTGCAGAGACGATACGTCACGGTTATGCGATGCATCATGAGGCGTCTCACGGGCTACGTGATACGTCACTTAATAAAGAATATATTTTACAGCTATAGATATTAGCTTTTAAAAAACCAATGAAATTCACAGAAAAAACCATAGGTTATAGACCATATATAGTTAGGAATTTGCATTTACAAAACCTTGAAAATTCACTGAAAAAACCATAGGTTATAGACCATATATAGTTAGGGATTAGCATTTAAAAAACCTTATTTTATTTGCACAAAACCATTGAAATTCCATATATAGTTAGTTGCACTAACTATATATCGCGGCCCGCAATCCACTGCTAATGATGTCACATATTACATCATTCATGACATGGTCAGTGACATCACTGATGACATCTCAAATGACATCACTGATGACATCACTGATGACAACACCCAGTGACTGTATGTTTCTGTAAAGTTAAAATATGTCTTACATATTGAAGAATGAGTGGATGTATAAGTGTCTGGATGAAGGATTTAGTAGGTGCATGACTGACTGTATGAGAGAATGATTAAATGTGTCTCACTGAGTGCATGGGTTAGTGATTAAAGTGTCTTAATTTGGCAATCAATATTTATGTTCTTCTGTAAACTGCTGCATGTTTAAATCAGTAGCTATATCAGTAACTATATGGGTTATTGAATGGTTGCCCAAGTATTTGTATGGGAGACTGAGTGTGTGTGTGGGTGGCTGGGAGGTGTATAACTCTGTGCATAGATGTGTGAGCGGTTGATTCCCTAGGTGTATGGGTTCAAAAGTGCATGTAGAAACAGCTGTATGGACAGTTGACTGTGTGCATGAGTATATTGGTGAGTGAATGGATATCTCAGTTCTACATGTCAAAGTAAGTACATATGTAAAACACACTCCATGTGAGAGTTGACATATATAAATAACTGAACATAAGAGTCAGTGAATGTGAGAGTGGCTGTATGAATCATTGTGAACTTGTATCAAGGATTGTATAAGAGAGTAAATATGTGTTAGTATATGTTTGAATAAGTAAGGTGTGTATAACTGTATAGTTAAGGAAATGGAGATGTGATTGATTCTTTGCATGACTGAATAGGTGTGTGAGTAACTCCATGGATGTGTGACAGTCTGTGAGTGCCTGTTTACACTGAGTGTATCAAAGGTTATATTAGAGTCTGAAGATGTATTATCACATAAATGATATCATCAGTGATGTAATCAGTAATGTCAAATGAGATGTCAGTGATGTCATCAGTGATGTCATTTGAGATTTCATCAGTGATGTCATCAGTGATGTCATTTGAGATGTCATCAGTGATGTCATCAGTGATGTCACTGACCATGTCATGAATGATGTAATATGTGACATCATTAGCAGTGGATTGCGGGTCCGCGATATATAGTTAGTGCAACTAACTATATATGGAATTTCAATGGTTTTGTGCAAATAAAATAAGGTTTTTTAAATGCTAATCCCTAACTATATATGGTCTATAACCTATGGTTTTTTCAGTGAATATATATATATATATATATATATATATATATATATATATATATATATATATATATATATATATATATATATATATATATATATATATTCCAAGGATAATCCGGCTGCAAGGCAGGCTCAGCTCGTCCTGAAAACACGGACACGGACCCAAGTTTTGTGCAAGGTGGTTTATTCGGTGTTAGTGCTCCCAGCCATCATGACGCGTTTCACGCTACACAGAGCGCTTGATCACATGACATATATATATATATATATATATCCAAACATGAGTTACCCCCAAGGAAGAGCCTCCAGGTAAGTTCGCGTTGCATCAATTTTAATGTAAATGCAGCAGTCACAGATGTTGAAGAACTGGCTTTGTTCGTCATATGCCATACTCCTTTCAGGTTATCCCCTTATTCAGTGGCGTTTCTGTTGTGGCAAAATTAAGGCAGAATGTGCAGTTATTCTTACTTATCGACCTTCCCCCAGTGGGCATGGCCCCCTCCTGAGGTCTTCTGGTCAATGTAGTAGCGTAGGTTTTCCTCCAGTGAGGCTGCCAGAAGGTTGCGCTTTTAACTTTAAATAAAAACCTTCGTAGGTGAAGACAACAGTCCTACATAACAAGCGCTGCTTTGTTATACATAAACATTTGAGGCATTTCCTCCCGTACACTCGGTGACTTGATTAGGAATCACCGCGGGTCCATTTCCGAAGTGTGGCTCTTCCGCACCCGAGAGAGCACCTAAAATCCAACCATAAGAGTTACCCCCAAGGAAGAGCCTCCAGGTAGGTTTGTGTTGCACCTATTTTAATGTAAATGCAGCAGTTTCAGATGTTGAAGAACTGGCTTCGTTCCACATACGCCATACGCGTTTCAGGTTATCCCCTCTTTAGTGGTGTTTCTGTTGTGGCATAATTAAGGCAGAATGTGCAGTTAGTCTTATTTATCGACCTGCCCTCAGTGCGCGTGGCCCCCTCCTGAGGCCTTCTGGTAAATGTAGTAGCATATATATATGGAGTGGGCTGAAGCAAATCTCAATTCCTCTAGCAAACGTTTGCATATTTCAGTGGAATACGCTGACAGCGACCGCATTAAGCTACAAAGAGAAATCGATATCCTGGAGGAAGAAATATCCAAAATAGAAGTCACTGACCAAATTACTAAATTGAGAACAGACATGATGAACCGCCTAACTAAAGAGGAGGAAATTATTAAAAAAAGAAAGGCTTTTAAATTTGAGGGAGATCGTGTTGATTACCTAAACAGTCAGGTTTTTACATTTGCTAGAAGATATGAGGCGGTTAAAGCAAAAGCACGTACAAACAAAGCAAATCAACAGGCGAGGGAAGATACAAATATTGCCTGCATCCTCATTCTCTAGCTTAAGCTCGGCTGTAGAAAGTGACCCAGAACCAGATCCAACTCGTGATGCCAACTTGGGGTTTACAAAACTTACCCTGGCTCAAGAAGTCGATTGTCTTTGCCAGGACCGATGCGAGACATTGAGGTCGCACAAGACCTATGCACCAAAAAACAGCGGTCCAACTACAAACGCTGGCAACGTAGGAAAAGCCGCGCCTGGAACCTCAAGCGGCAACAATCCAACAAAACAAGGCCACTGGAAACACTACCAAAAGAAAACAAAGAAAACAAATCCAAATCAGTGATCAACCTTTCTAACTTAAAACTAACAACTGCGGAAACAGCCGTGTTAAATTTGGGGCTGTCATATTGTCCGCCATGTAATATGAACTATGCTGACACTCGCATGGATGTTTATAGATTTACACGCAAACTGAAACTCAAAAAGTTTTTCGAACAACATCCCAAGAAAAATATTCCCCTTGAGACGACATCAAGCCCCATCATGACCAGTAGCCAAAGTCAGGCCACTTTTGACACCATCTGGGAATTACAAAACGAGGTAATTGGAGGAAATACAATGGAAACGCCACATATTTTAAACGTGCAACAAATTACTCCATTCAAGGCAAAATCCACCTTCCAGCCTGTTATGGTTCATGACAACTTGGATACCTTTCAGGAAATTGTGATACAAGACATTAAAAAACTGTACACCGCCACCAATAAAAAGAAGTTCTACATATCTAAACAAAACTGGTGTTACAAGCAACTAATCATGAAACTACAGAAAGACCATAACATCGTCGTGAAACAGGCCGATAAAGGCGGCAATGTGGTCCTTTGGCCGAAAGATATGTATCTGAAGGAGGCGGAATCACAGTTAAATGACATCTCTTGTTACCGAAGGAGCAATATTCAGGTTCTAAAAACTATGTGGGTGGATCAATATCATAAATTACAAGCCTGGAGAAGTGCTGGACTCCTTACACATGAGGAGTTAAGGTATTGGAAGAAAGATCACCAAGTCATTCCCTCTTTCTACCTAATCCCAAAAATCCATAAAAACTCTGACACACCACCGGGCCGACCCATCATTTCGGCTATTGACAGCTCCTTGGAACATGTTCCAAGTATATAGACTTTTTTCTTCAAGATTATGTTAAGACTCTCAATTCTTATGTCAAAGACTCTTTTGATTTCCTCAGCAAAATTGAGCGTTTTGTCTGGGAGGAAGATATGATTTTAGTGACTTTGGATGTTTCTTCCCTTTATAGCTCGATAAAACACTGCGATGAACTCAAGGCTTTGGAATACTATCTAAACAAATGCCCTCCACACTCGATGGCACATAACAGAATGCTATTGGATATGACCAAAATGTGCCTCGAACAAAACTTTTTCATCTTCAATGGCGTGATGTACCATCAGGTCAGAGGTGTGGCGATGGGGGCCTGTTTCTCACCTAGCTATGCTTTTTACATGTTGGGCTATGGGAGGAACAGGTCCTAGTCGGCCAACACCACAATCTTATTTCCAACAACATTGCATTGTACTTCCGTTATATTGATGATGTTTTCCTTGTTTGGAAGGGTAGTGCTGACAGTGCCAGAGCCTTTGTGGAAATGATTAATGTAAACATCATTAATCTTAATTTCACTTCCAATATGAGTTCCATTTCTATTTGTTTTTTGGATGTTGAGGTATTTTAGAGGGCAATACCTTGGGTACGAGACTGTATAGGAAACCAAGTGCTGGCAAAACCATACTGCATTCAAATGGTCAGCACCCTGCCCACTTGATTCGGAGCATGCACAGGAGGCATGCAGATTACGTTTTCTAGCCAGAGGTTATTCTAATGCCAGTCTCATTAAAGCAATTCAGCATTCGAATTCAGTTACCAGACAGGAGGCCTTAATTCCAAAAGTAAGAAGCATCCATACAGCCGATTCTTTGGCAGGAGAGGTTAAAACAACTTCTCCGCGAGTCATTTTGACTTTTAATCGACAGCATGGGGCCCTTCAGAAAATCTTGTACAAAAACTGGAATCTAGTTCAAAGTGATCCAGTAATTGGGCATATAGTGAGCAATAAACCGGAGCTCACTTTCCGCAAATCCCCTTCTATGTCCAAAGCATTGGTTAGTAACACCTTGGAACCAGGAGCTTCCACCACTTGGATGGCACTCAAGAAGGGCTTTAAAACTTGTCCACAATGCAAAGCCTGCCGTTTCGGTAGTAACAGTACACATTTCAAAACACTTTTCGTGAACCGCCTATTGCCATTTCCAAGTGGCTCACTTGCAAAACTGAATACGTCATTTATGTGTTGGAGTGTCCGTGTGGACTCCAGTACGTGGGCAGTACTAAACTGCCCGCCCACAAACGGATACTCCAACACATCCGTGCAATTTCGGGTCATGATCAAAACTATCTGGTTGCCAGGCATTTTCAGGAGAAACATCAAGGCATACCTGACCAGCTCCAGTACTTTTTAATTGACTCAGTTGAGGTCTCGAGGAGAGGGGGGACCGTGAGGCCAAACTCCGTCTCCTTGAAACCAGATATATACTGGAGCTTAATACAAAGAATCCTAACGGATTAAATGACAGGGAAGATCTTTATACCTGCATTTAGAATTTTTGATATGCCTATAAGACCTGTCGGGATAGTATAAGAATCTCATCCCAGCAATGTCATCGTCAGATGTATCAAAATATTTTGACATAGTGGTAACTCTTCTGCATTTCTCTGCAACTAATTTTTTTATCCTTCTATTTTTATACTAGGAATTAGCTGTTTTTATACGTGCACATTATATTGCCAATTTTGCACAATCACTTATTTGCACTAGTTATGTCTTAGCAGGCACTGTTAAGGTGACGGGCCCACTTGGGCTCTATTTAGATTAACCTCTACATGATTCAAACAAGATGATAAGGGATCAGCATTTTGAAGTTTATTCTCAGATCCCCCTATACTCAACT
Source organism: Lissotriton vulgaris (assembly GCF_964263255.1). Taxonomy (NCBI): domain Eukaryota; kingdom Metazoa; phylum Chordata; class Amphibia; order Caudata; family Salamandridae; genus Lissotriton; species Lissotriton vulgaris. The sequence continues at coordinate 1,612,084,787 of NC_141687.1, read as the reverse complement.
TTGTTTTTCTGTACATATGTATATAGAACTTTTTTTTACACAACATTGGTATTTAAATCGAATATATTCTTATGCCTGTTGATACTCCTTTACATATACACAATTCATGTTCAGCTTTTTGTATCAACTTTACCTCCATATGCGGTGTAAATATATTTTTTATCATGTGTAATGTATTTTGAGATATTTATGGGTCTTAAATGTTTTCTACCCTGATAAACAGTTTTCTCTATTTCTAGTAATTAACTAGTAATACTGAAATAACAGCGTTAACATGTATAGTATTTTTTCCTTGTTTATGAATCAATTTGATGCACTGTCACTTTAAATGTCCCGCTCTATGGCAAGCAGTTTGTCATGTGATCAAGCCTCTTCGAAGGCGAAACGCGGTATGGCGGCAGCGCTGGCACTAATTGAAAAAACCACCTTTGCACCAGCACTCTTTTGGGTCGACTCTTCGTCACTTTGGGACTGGCAGTTTTTGAATTTCTGTCACGGGTGATGAGCTTCATGAATATATATATATATATGGTGTGTGAACAAGAGTACGTGGTACTCGAAACGCGTCACTTGAAGGGTCTCGAATAAAAAATCATCCTGCCTGCAAACGTGGGGTCTGCCCTCTTCTTTCGCCGCGCTGCGCTGTTGGCGTGGAGGTTCGAGGATTGTGCTACATATATATATATATATATATATATATATATATATATATATATATATATATATATATACATAATGTGCTTCGTGCAAGGCATGCATTCAGGGGGTCAACAAGACCGAGTATTGCATTCCATTTTCAGACACCCCATGCAAAATAAAGAAAAAAATCACATGCAAAAGTGAATTCTCTGTTTATGTTTTGGAATGCCCATGTGGCCTTCGTTACGTGGGCAGTTCCAAATTACAGGTGCATAAAAGGGTCCTTCAGCACCTACGGGCCATAAAGTCTAACGACCCAGAATACCCGGTCGCGAGGCACTTCAGAGAGAAGCATAACAGCAACAGCTCTCTCTTGAAATATTATGCCATAGACACCATTGCACCTATGAGAAGGGGTGGAAATAGGGAAGCAGCACTGAGAAGATTAGAAACACGCTATATTCTCATGCTAGACAGTAAATTCCCCAATGGGTTAAATGCATCGGAAGATTTCTACACCTGTCTGCAGTTTTGTTTTCTGAACAGGATATCTCCACGTGTATGTTCCTCAGGGCACCATATTATGTTTTTTCTTTAGAGACTCCACAAAATGGTTTTGTTCAGTACTTCCAGCTCGGCCAGTGGTTTGTCTATTGTTATGGTTTGCCCACATGTCTTAATGATTATTATACCCGGTGATCCTATTGCTTTTCTCGGCAGATTTGATTATAATTAATTCAACATCATGAACATGCTTATAATCGATTCTGAATCTGTCCGCTGTTTTTAATCATATTCACTTGCACTTTTTTCCACAATTTAGGTAATCCAACCACAGTGTGGTTTCAGTTTGCCAAAAAATGTTGTTTAATGAGATCTAAGTGTGTCTTATGATCAGGTTCCCGAGTTCAATGGTGTATGAACTTCTCTATCAGCTCAGACCGACATATGTATCTATTTAGTGACATTGTCTTAAAGAGATGGTATATGGATGTATCCATACATAGTTAGCAGCGCAGATACTCATACTGCCTACTCGCATTTAAGCACAGTTATGCAACTTATCGGTTTGTCTGTTCTTATCTGGGTGAGCCTGATCGTGTCAACGGATTTATCCGGTCACTGTGTAAATAATGTATATACTTATACACTTTATTGTATACAGACACACACTTATTTTGTGATTTGTTCAGGGGATTTATCCTAATACTGGCGAACTTCCATGATTTGTAAAACTGTTGAGTGAGTGATTCATGTTAACAATGGAATTACGTAGTATTTTTACTATGTTTATTTTACTATGCACTTTACGCCATTCTGGTTGGTTACCGCTGTTTTGCACTTGCACTTTAAATTCTGCCATTCAAATGTGTAACACCATGTGATCAAGGCCTGTGAGAGGCCGAAACGTTATGCTGCCGTCTGTTGCTGAATAAAATAACAACTCACGGAATACCTGGTCCTGCTGTTTTCTTTAAGGTAGCGTGGCTGATCGTTGCTCCGAGTGCCTTGCTGAGGACCCGTTTGGATATATATATATATATATATATATATATATATATATATATATATATATATATATATATATATATATATATATATATATATATATATATATATATATCTCCCAAGCACCAGTTCCGGTTAGTTATTAGTCTGTCAGGTGGGCGAACTGGATTTGGGTTACCGGATAACCCTATTATGCAGTACGTCTTCTTCCCAGTCAGCAGGATATACACAGACACACCAATATGCTTCAAGTGGGTTTTAATAGCACAACGATGCGTTTCGGCTTACGCCTTCATCACGGTCAACAAAATTCAATATTGCTACTCCATATTCACAAGAAATAGAAAGAGGACTAAACTATAACTACGTGGTTTTGATAGTGAGTGAAAACATGGCGACCATCTTAACACAGGAAAAATATTCTACAATGTTTAAGAAAATGATAACTCCATAATGGTTGCTGTTAAATTATAGCAAAATACTATATTCAATCATGAATGCTTAATATACAATACTCCGGTATGAGACATTTACTGAATATGATCACAATCACGTAAAATGGCAAACAATACAAATTGATAATCAAAATTACATATAATAAGTCTCATGTTCAACTGTAATGCCACACATTCACATGAAGGTTGTGCCCTAGTGGGCATTTCAACAGCCTGGTTTTGATAGTGAGTAAAAACGTGGTGGCCATCTTAACACAGGAAAAGAATTCAACCATTTTAAGAAAAATGATAACTCCGTAAAGGTTGCTGTTAAATTGTAGCAATGTACCGTATTCATTTATAATATACAGTGCTCCGGTATGAGACATTTACTAAATATGATCACAATCGCATAAAAAGGCAAACAATGCATATTCAACTGTACAGATTCTGCAATTCTGTTAACACATTCCTATGTTTTCAGATGGATTGCCAGCTCTTCACTGGAATTTAAGCCCTGCGGTAAAAGGGTTTCAAAATCAATTATATATTTAGATTCCAGCTTGCTCAACATCAGTTCCTGATTACCACCCCTTGCATCGACAGTCACCGAATCAATTACCACCATTCGTAGTAATTTTTCATTCTGAAAATAGCAAGTAAAAAAATGTTGCGCCACTGGGTAGTGCTTATCATTATGTCTGATAGCCTGTACATGCTCCAAAACACATTTCTTAGCACAATGATTCGTTCTTCCTATATACATTTTGTTACAAGAGCAAATTAGAGCATATTCACAATAGGTAGTATTGCAACTCAAAGGTTTCTTGATCACAAATTCTCTCTTTGAGTTTGGTATTAGGAACTTCTGACAATCTATGCTGCTACTGCACGTTTTACAAATTCTGCAGCAACGAAACCCTGGGTGCCCAACAGTTCCCTGCATCCCCTCTCTTGTAACCAGGCTAACGCTCAATTCATTCCGCAAAGACCTACTTTTTTTAAAGGTAATCTTGGTGCTACAGTTCAAATATTTGGACAAATTCTCATCAGTCATGAGAACATGTCAGTGTTTATTTAAGACCTTTCACAATTCATGTGCTTGGGATGAAAATGTTGTTATAAACCTTATATTTTCAGGACTCTCCTTTTGTGTCACCGGATGTAGTGATTTCCTCCTTATCACTGACTCAATTCTTTTACCAGCCTGCTCAATGATCTTTTGGCTGTATCCTCGTTCTGCAAAACGTTTGCACATAATTTCTTTCTCAAGAGAAAAAGCTGTTTCAGTACTGAAATAACGTTTAGCCCATAATAGTTCCCCGTAGGGGATACTGTATATCAGGTTAGAAGGATGCGCACTTCTTGCATTTTACAGACTGTTGCCTGCTGTCAATTTTCTGAATAGCTTAGTCTGGAGCTTCCCTTCCTCTATGGTCTCTAGCACATCTAAAAATTCAATTTCTGATCTACTGATGTACTCAGTAAATAACAAATTGCAAGAGTTGGTGTTAAGCATGTGCACAAAATTCTTGGTAGTTTCTTTATCACCTTTCCAAATACAAAATGTATCATCAATAAAACACAGCCACAGGACTACACCATTTTCAAAGTCCTTCTGCTCCTCCCACCGGCTCATGAATAGATTTGCCTAGCTGGGGGTAAAGCAGGTGCCCATTGCTGTACCCTGTGACTGCTTGTAGATGGAATTGTCAAAGATAACAAATTATTAGTTAGACATGAATAAATCATTCAGAGTGGAAAAAAAAAGAGCTTGAGTGTGTCTTTAGAAAATGTCTCACAGCTTGCAAGCCCGAAACATGCTGAGTACTTGTATATAAACTGTTGACATACAAGGTTAGGACAGTATAGTCTTCTTCCCAATGGATGCCATCAATTATTGGTATAAAGTGTGTAGTGTCACGTAGATATGCTGGCAACCCCATTTCAAATGGTCTCAAGTAGTGATCAATGAATCTGGTAGGATTCTCTAATAAAGAGCCTATTGATGAAACAATAGGCCTACCAGGCGGAGTTTCTGCATCCTTGTGCAGTTTGGGCAAAATATATAATATTGGCAATTTAGGGTGGGTACATTTCAAATAATGAAACTCTTCCCATTCCAATAGCCCTTCTCTCTCCAATCTATTAGCATTTCCCAAAAACATTTGTTGGTTCTTAATACCTTCTTATTATTTGAGATACAATAGCAGTTGAAATAATTCAATTGTCCCATTCCTTCAAATAAGTATTTCGTTTTATCCAAAACCACCACATTTCTGCCTTTATATAATAAATACTGAAAGAACCAAAGGTTACAGGGACATTTATAGTAAGGCTCATCCTTTACCACACAAAAACATTGAAATGTGGCAGCTATAATTATAGTTATACTTATGTTAAGAAATTGTAACTCATGGCCTTAATGGCATGAATTATAGTTCCTATAGATAAGTATCACTATAAGTATAACTATAACTTCTGAATTTCTATGGTTTTGTATGGGTAAAACGTGAACTTAAAAATAACATCCCTGTAAACGTTATATTATATATTTACCATATGTTAATACAGTCACTGCCGTGCATGGCTGAAGGCCGTACACAGAGGCGGTATGATGTGTGAGTGGGTGAGGAATATTTTTTGCCATTCGGCCTTGCATTCGCTGGACCCCTGCAGGCACCCGGGGATCCTCTGCAGGAACCTGCATTATCCATAAGTACATTTGAAGCCCCCATAATTTTCTTTGCCTAATTTCTTGCCCGTGAGGCGCTCCTCAACAACCACTCCATGTGTCCTATGGGGTCATGATACCTGTAGCCTGACCCCTTATATGTTTTCTCAGTTTATTATTCCCTCCCCCAGGCCAAGCGACAAACAAAATGGTGGCTGCAACTTTCCTTCCAGGTTGTGGCCAGCCAGTCAGAGCCTTGCTTTTTGCAGGGATTCATGAATACCCCATGGATGGATCCATGAAGGATCTGCATCCCTAGATATCTATATTTTTTCCCTTTAAAAACTACAGAACAGATTTACACAAAATTATAACAAGGGCTTTTTCTAGCCCAAGATATACCTTTCAGCAAAATTTGGTGCACTTTTGTTCAGCAATTCCTGCTGTACTCATGTTAAAAAAATGCAAAATCCCTGTAGACATTGCATGGGGAAAAAGCATTTTGGGGCTCCCCTTTTTTCTCAGCTCTCTAGAGGTTGAGCCAGAGCAACCAAAAAGTATTCTGGTGTCCCTGGGGAGTCCCAAACTAGAGCCCATTTACTATAATAGGACAGGCCTAACAGGCCCGACAGTCCGACCATAATGTGGCCTCTGCAAACAGTATCTTCAGCTGAACTTTTTTGTTAAATTTAGGGTCACCAAATTTATACATGAATCCTAACTCCCCTACACCCCTCAACATAGATGTAAACATACTGCCAATCAGAGAAGTGTCTGGGCTAAGATGTTACATCCTGCAGTTCTTTTATTGATACGCCCAATAGTACAACTGGAAATCCTGTAGACTCATACCACCTGCTCTCCTTGCCTGCACAGATAAATGAAGAGATCTTGCCCTGTATTTTAAGTAGCTCAGCTTTATTGAACTCCAGGGGGATATTATTAAAAAGATAAGCATATTTGGGGAGGACACACATTTTACCCAAGTTGACCCGCCGGTAAAGGGACAACTGAATAGTCTGCCACCTCCTCCATAAAACAGCCACCTCTTTTGAGACACTCTTCAGGTTTATTTTAGTGAAATCTCTGAGATCATGAGTTAATATTACTCCAAGGTATCTTAACTCCTTGGATAGCCAAACTCCTTGACTTACAATGTTCCAGTTCATGATCTCAGTTTTATAGATGTTGACCTCGTAGCCAGATAACCTCCCAAAAGTCTCCACTTCCTCAAGTAACTCAGCTAGAGCAGAATTATTGTTTGATGATAATAAAATACAGTTGTCAGATAGAATGAACATTTTCTTGTAAACCCATTTACAGCAAAGGGGGTGATCCTTTCATTCTGCCTTAAGCTCTGAGTCAAAGGCTCTATATACAAATCGAAAAAATAGGGGACAATGGGCACTCCTGCCAAGTACCACCCTATATTGGGAATGCTGCCATTAGGCAGCCATTAACCAAGATGTGAGCCCTGGGAGCTTCATAGATTTTCCTGAGAACCCCCTTAAAAATATCGCCAAAGCCAAAAGCTTTCAAGGCCCTATTCAAATAGTGCCAGTTGACTTCATCAAAATCCCTTCTGATCTTCATGAAATATCGGCCCCCGATCTTACAAAGCTGGGCATTCAAAATCCCTGCAAGGATTTCGTAATCACAGTTTAGCAGTGTTTTCGGACTGGTTTGGAATATAGTGGCCAGCTAGGAAGCCTGTCGTGAGCCGCGTTCACTGACCTGGAGGATACAAACTCCTGTGAAGTGCTGCAGTCCTATTTGATGACTCTTCTTTCCCTGCTTCACTTTTCTTTTTCTTCACTGTGGCCACGGTTTGACTGGGGGGTTTGGCGGCATTGTGTGGAGTCATCGTCTTGTTTTGTGTGGCTCAGCAGTTCCCGGAGAATGGTGAACACCGGTGAACACCGACTTTGCACTCTGCCCCTGTGCTGTGTGCTGCCACCGCACAGCTGCATCTTGGAGGTGGCAAGGCGTTCAGTGTTCACATTCTCGTACCTTTATTAATTCATACTTTATCCATTTTGAATTGGCACAAAAGTATGCTCATAAATGCCTGAAGTGGAGGAGATGAGGAGCATGCTGTGAACGCAGCTCATAGCTGGGAACCAGGGGCCACCTAGTTGTATCGAGTCCTGCCAGAAAGAGCTGTGAGCAGGTAGGGAGAAGATCTAGTGGGGAGGGAGCTGCCATAGTGGTTTAGAAAAGAAAAAGAAAAATCTGTTGTAGCGGTGAGCCTGCATTTACACCCAGCCTCATTGCAACTCCGATCCTGCATCCTGAATGTGTGACGGATCAGCTATTGCACGTCTGAGGGCAGCCGGAGTGCCTAAGAGACTTGCCGCGCCTGGTGTAGTACCTTGGAGTTGTCTGCTTTTTACTGGGTGGGCTCTGGCGGAGGGAGTATTAGCTGTTTGTGCCATTCTTTAGCGAGAGCTCAGAGTACTCAGAGTACTTATCAATCACTGACTGAGGTGCACAACTCACCCCAAGGTAAATTGGAAGGGTGTCTCTTAGAAGATTTAAGCCAGCTAAATTGAGACAGGGTAGGACATGGTATGGCCTTTAGGTCTATGGTGTTAGCCTCTAAGCAAGGTGGAGGAAAAATTCGCTCTCTAAGGGGATATCTCAATTCTATTGTGCAAGACACTGTAGGTTCTCCCCTCCAGTCTTGTCCCAGACAGTGAGGCTACAGTAGGCAAAAGATATAAACTAAGATCTGGTGCATTCCTTGGCAGAGAACTTCCTCTCAACAAGACACCCGGACCAGGCAAATTCCCGGGGTCTGGCACAATAAACAAGCTTAGGAACCTTCCACCTACATCAGGGAAAGTTACCCCTGTACGGGAGAAAAAGGAGAGAAAGAAAAAGCCCTCTTTAGTGCTCGCATTTCCTGCTTTAAACTAAATACACAGGGTGGCATGGAAAAATCCAAGCAAGGTGCATCTATATCAGGGGCCTCGCCACTAACAAACCCATCCATCCTGGTATCTAATAGATTTTCTCCTTTGAGTGAGTTACCCACTATATCCAGGGGAGACATTCAGGAGGAGGGTGGTTGGATAAGTGATGCAGCTCCAGAGGGGGCCCTTGTGGTAACACATGGCTTGGATCAAATACAAGGGATGTTGAGCCAATTTGCTCTTGAGGTCAGGGAACGCTTCTCCACCTCAGAAATTAATCAAAAAAAGATCCAGGACACCTGCACCAGCTTGGAAGAGAATATGTCTGCGCTGGCGCATCATTTGGAGGATCTTGAAAATAAAGTGGGCGAGCTGAGGTTGGAGGTGAAGAGCAATACTCAGGAAGAGACCAGGATGAAGGTAAGAGAAAGGGAACTTTCAGAAACGCTGGAGAGACTTGAAAACAACTCGAGGAGGAACAACATCAGGATTTTGGATTTAAGAGAAGGTCTGGAAGGAGACATTATTAAAACTTTCTTTATAGAGCTCCTAACTAAAGCTTTCCCACAGGTAGCCTCAGCGTCTGTTTGGGAAACAGAGATTCAAAGAATTCAAAGGGACCCCTTTAAGTTGAATCCAGAATGTAAAAGCCTAGGAAAATGTTGGTTTATATCCAAACGTACCAGCTTACAGAACAGCTGCTTGGGGCTGCTCTGAAACTTAAGAGTGTACAGGTTCAAGATGCATCATTCAGAATAAGATCACACATATCCTGTATTACAGAGGATAGAAGGTGGGAATTGGATAAGAGGATGGACTCACTGAGAGAACTTGGTGCTCAAGTCTAATTAAGATTCCCTGCCTTCTTGAAAGTAATATGGGCCAACAAGTTGTACAACTTTAGATCCCCTGAGGAAGTGGATGGCTTTCTGGCACATAATAAACCTTAGCTGGTGGGCCATATTTAAGTACCTGGAGGGAGTCCAGCTATTAGTGATAATAAATTGTGTGTTTTTTTTTTAGGTTAGTGGGTTGCGACTCAAAGTGCCAATTTGTAGATTGCCAATGAGTAGTCAGGGAGGGTTCCAATGGGAGGGGTGGGAGGGTAGGGAGAGGGGCCCATGTGTAGGTGAGGAGCATTGGGAAAAAAATCCATAATAGTGACATCATGAGATTTAACAACCTCCTGTAGATGTAGCAAGGGGGACCAGGATTTTGATGGAGGATAGATCTAATCCTGGGTAGGTGGATGCCTGGAGGCTCTATGCTGGAATCTGAATGGGCTAAGAGTTAAGAGAAATCAATGCCTTGTTATGCGATACCTCAAAGATAGCCCTGCCAGGATCCTCTTGCTTCAAGAGACGTATCTGCTACAGTCTGAATGTAAGGCATTGTTTGGTAAACAAAGATGGGTTGCCAAGATTAAAGCTTCAAATCAACAATGTTGTGTGAAGGAGGGGCCCATAATTCTGAAGGTAAATTCTGGAGTGGAGCTGATCAGGTCACAGGTGGATGACAGAGGATGCTGAGTAGCTGAGGTCAGGTGTCAGGGTGCTAAATATACTTTAATCAGCTATTATGGCCCCAATGATAACAATATTTATCCACTAAAGAACCTCTGTCTTGCTCTGGTAGATTTTGAGGCCCACCTGATACAAGGTGGAGATTTCAATGTTCTTTTAAACAATAAACTAGATAGATCTTCCCCCAGAATGCAGATAGCGGCACCATGGGTTAGAGCTCATCTTGCTACAATATTAAAAAATCTCAACCTTTGTGGCATTTGGCGGAAAAAAATGGGCGATGCTAGGGAGTATTCTTTTTTTAGCAAAAGAAATGGTCATTACTTTAGAATCGATTACATTTTCATATAACTCCCGGAATTAGGTAATGTTAGGTTAATTGAATATCTGCCCACAGGAAGCTCATAAAGGAGATAGGGGCGGAGTATCACGTACTCTCGCGGGATTTGATTGAACTACAGAGTGATGTCACAATCCACTGTGTTGTAGTTCACCCAAGAACTACAAGATGACATCATTACGGCCATATTTGTAGTTTGAACTAGTTCAAAAATAAAGGTGCTTTATTTAACCATAGCGCAAGTGTTTACAAGCGCGAAATAGTCGACCGAGCTGATGTCTATTTATAAAGATCCATCAAAGTGGTCTCTGATAATGATCCCCAAATGAACCCAAAGAAAGGTAGCCAAGGAAGGGGGGAGGAGGAGGAGGGGGGCTGAATCATCCGCCCCTCACTTCAAAAACTGAAGTGGTAGAGGGCTGTCAAAACAGTACAATATCGTGCTGTGCCTGCCATATCAGAATAATGATGTTGCTTGTTAGTTCAAACTCACATACAGGCAAACAGTGTGCCAAGGGTACATCTGTAGAGAGCCCTAAAGGACCAAAGTGAAGGTGGGTGACCCTAGACTCAAAGGAAACTGAACCTAATACCTCCCCAGAAGATTCAGTGGTGCAGACTAGAGCACAGAGTGTCCCTAGCAAAAGAACTACCTCCATAAAGTGTAGTCTAAGAGAAAGACCCGCAGCTGGCAGCTGCTCTAAACAGTAAAACACAAACAATTGAAGAAGGGTCTGAGGGAAATTTAAAGACCTGCCCAGTTCGTATCCCCCTAACTGTAATCCTAACAACAAAAGAACCGGGGGTCTATAACGGAGCTTCAAGTACTCCGAGCTGCTGCAAAACTCCTACATAAGTGAGTTAGGTGCTAATAGAGCCATATAAGTCTCTATATCAGAATGTGTGCCAGGACAAACCTGTGGAAGGACCTACTGAGATTGTTGGTAAGACCCGTACAGAGATGTGTTGGATTCCCATCAAATAGGTATGTAGATCAAGTGTTCTCATTTGGTCATCCAAAAATGGGGTGGTATGTCTCTTGATCAATGAGACCCATCCATCGTCCTTACTCAATTGGGTCGCACCATCAATCGCTAAGGTACCCATGAACAAATGATAAAGATGGGATCGAGTGCAGTGCAAAAATCAGAAGATGTGTGAGTTAAAAACAAGGGGAAAAAGGATCAATAGGCGAAAAACTCTAATGTAATTTGTCCTTTCCCTCAAACAAACAAGAACAATGCAGAGGAAGCAGTCTAAACATATAACTGCATTTACAAGGCCAACATGTTTCAGCCGGTAGGGACAAGATCCCATGGCTTTCTTCAGGGCCAGAGTTCTAAGCATTAGCTACTGCATACATAAAGTGAGCGTAACGACAATCTGTAAAGGATATACATAAATAGTCCAAAATCGTGTTCCTCTGTACCAAACTGTGTCTCTTACATCTGTTAACAAGAAACAAGAAATACATTGTAATAAGTCCTATCAAAACAGGAAAGACCTGGCACTGGCTTCTACTAATTAAGCCAATTTATTTTACTAATGTTACTCACCTGAATAGTACAGGGAGTGTACCTCACCTCTCCTGGAACCCAGCTCAGGAAAAAGGAGGCCCCACTCTGTGAAGGCAAGGAAGGGGTAATGAACGGAAGGGTGGACAGTACTACTCTATCTCTCCCTCCAATACATAATATAGCCCCTATAACAGTCAAGCTTCACAGAGCCAAAAAAAATCCTAAGGGTGGAATAAGTCACAGAGCCCATAAAAGTCCCAGGATTCCAAGATCCATCACTTAATGTAAAAAGCTTTCCTCTAAATATGAGTGTCCTCAATAGGATGGAGCTAAACTGTAGCAGGTTTAGATCTGGGCTAGCAAAAGTTTGACAGACCAAGCCTGGTCTCATATCCCAGAAACATAGGTGAACCAGTCTATGCCACCCCAAAAGAAAAAAAGGCCAAAAATAAATCCTAATGAGCCACTAACCTGTCCGGCGTTGTCTCATTGCAGGACCAGAGCTTCGTGGGAGGCAAAAATGGCTGCCCACAGGAAGCTTATAAAGGAGATAGGGGCGGAGTATCACGTACTCTCGCCGGATTAAATTGAACTACAGAGTGATGTCACAATCCACTGTGTTGTAGTTCACCCAAGAACTACAAGATGACATCATTACGGCCATCTTTGTAGTTTGAACTAGTTAAAAAATAAAGGTGCTTTATTTAATCATAGCGCAAGTGTTTGCAAGCGCGAAATAGTCGACCGAGCTGATGTCTATTTAAAAAGATCCATCAAAGTGGTCTCTGATAATGATCCCCAAATGAACCCAAAGCAAGGTAGCCAATGGTGGGAAGGGGGGAGGATGAGGAGGGGGGCTGTATCATCCGCCCCTCACTTCAAAAACTGAAGTGGTAGAGGGCTGTCAAAACAGTACAATATCGTGCTGTGCCTGCCATATCAGAATAATGATGTTGCTTGTTAGTTCAAACTCACATATAGGCAAACAGTGTGCCAAGGGTACATCTTTAGAGAGCCCTAAAGGACCAAAGTGAAGGTGGGTGACCCTAGACTCAAAGGAAACTGAACCTAATACCTCCCCAGAAGATTCAGTGGTGCAGACTAGAGCACACAGTGTCCCTAGCGAAAGAACTACCTCCATAAAGTGTAGTCTAAGAGAAAGACCCGCAGCTGCTCTAAACAGTAAAACACAAACAATTGAAGAAGGGTCTGAGGGAAATTTAAAGACCTGCCCAGTTCGTATCCCCCTAACTGTAAACCTAACAACAAAAGAACCTTTGTTCTAGGGTCACCCACCTAGGTTATGGAGGACAAAGATAATATTGAACAAGCCTTCATGGAATTCTTTCAAGATCTACATCATGAGGATCTATCGTTTGAGAAGGAGGTCATAGATCGATGGCTTACTGGGAAACAGCTTCCTAAGCTGAATCCGCATATAAAAAAACACTTACTCAAGACATAAAAGGGAGCCAGTTATTTGATATCTTAAATTAGGCAAAGTAAGGGAAAGCTGCTGGACCTGATGCAATTGCAGATGCAGTTCTAACAGAGGTCTATGTCTTAATATTCAAAGAAATTATCCAGATCTGGTTGAAAATGTTTATTAGAATTCTCGGCGTCATCTCCCCTTTACCAGACTCATGGAGAGATGCTGTTATCACACTGATATTGAAGCCAGGGAAGGACCCAACACAGTGGTAATCCTAGAGGCTAATATCACTGCTACACTGTGTTTATTGACATTCTTTCTAGCTTTCTCAATCTGTGGACACAATTGTTTTGACCATTTCCATTTTTATCTTTGACATATGTTAGAGTATTCAAATTCAGTTTGAAGTAAAAGCAACATCAATTGTGAAAAGGTGTCCTTCATTAGCATTTCCAGACCTACGCAAGTCAATGTGCCTAGGTCATTGCCACCACAGTGCACAATCACAAGGTCAGGGGGGTTGGAGATGCAAAAAGGTTTTAACCAAAGGCATCAATTTGTGCCACTTTAATCCTCTCTGTCCAATTAATTTAATATCCACATTTTCCGAGGCAAAGTCTTTGTCAATACCTCTGCGTTCAGCATACCTTTTGCTCAAGAAAACATAGCTGTGTCCAACAATCCACACTGTAAGCATCTTGGAGGGATGTCTGGAAGTAATGAAAAGATGTCTGTAGCTGAGGTAGTCAGTTGGTAGAATGAGAGGTATGTGAAATGGTAGACAAAATGCTGTTTTTTAAAAAGTAGAGAATTGATTGGCTGTTTAAGAACATTGTACATTCAAAAATAGGGTGCATGTTACTTTCATTAAAAAGCATGTTTCTTATTGGTTAGTAGAAAATGTTTGAAAGGTACTATAAATAGGATAAGCTCATATTTTTGAAATGTCAACCACACCTCCTTTTGCAGTTGTAAAATCGTATGGTGAACTTGAAAATCTGGAGAACTGTGATTTCAGTAGAATTTTCCATGCACATTTTACTATGAAAACTGGCATTAAGCAGAATGGGGGAAGGGTTAAAACTTAACTGTGGACTTAAAATGTGATATTGTAATGTATATATCTTGTTAAAGTAAGATTTCCCAAGTCAGTAGTATCTTTAGAAGTGGTGTGTTCTTAAAAAATAGTGGTATTTTAATTTGTAATATATTTTTGAACCCCTGTATAGGTTTGCAGCTCCATCGCTTTGGAGCATGGTGGAGTTGCGACTCCAAACAATTCCAGAACCAGTTTGGGCACTTTAGAAGTCATTTGGTAAGGGTTAATATGTCTAACCAATAGAAATGTGTTTTTGAATTTGAAATAATGTAGGAAGCAATGTGATTTGCAAGTTAAACTCATTAGTGTAGAGAAAAAGAGGGTAAGTTTGCCATTACTGGTTTTGCTTTGCTGCGAGGAGTGCATTACATTGATTGTGTGCATAAGAAAATATTTTATGAGTTTCTGATATTTTAAATTCTACAAATCAATTTGGAAGGTGAGTTATAAATTGGTGAGGTGTATTAATTGTGTTAGCTTTATTTTTTTAGGAAAATAATTAATCAAGAACTTTGATGTTTGAAACATATTAGTAAATGTAGAGATGTTTATTGTAGTTTGATTTATTGTTGTTAAATTTTGTTTGAAATATATTGTGTATAGTATTGTGTATATTGGAGTATGGATTAGTGAATATGATAGTTTGCTTTAGTGTGTTTATATGTACATTTGTAGTATACCGCAGAGTTTTTGCTGTTGGTTTAAATTAGGAGGTGGCGTCTGTCAAGTTTTAAGGTGTGCATGGATTTCTGTCCTAAGTATGTTTCTACTTGTATATGTATTTACATATGTTTTATACATTTTTAGGTGCATGATGTAGAACAAAGAGCTGTTGCTTTTTCTGTTTTAGGGTCAAGACTGTGAGTACTAGTAGAATGGTGAAGATGCTGCACAAAAGTGTGGTTTGAAAGATGTACACATAAGGTGTTATTAATTAGACTTCTATTTTGTAGTCTGTAGAAAGGTACAGTTGAATGATGCTGAATACTTTTAAATAGAATGGTGAAGATGCAGCCCAAAAGTGTGGTTTAAAAGATGTTCATGTAGGGTGTTATTAATTAGGTTTCTTTTTTCTAGTCTTTAGAAAGGTATAGTTGAATGATGCAACATAATTTTAGATAGAATGGCGATGAGGCTGTACAAAAGTATGGTTTGAAAGATGCTCATATCAGGTGTTATTAATTAGGCTTCTTTTTTCTAGATTGTCGAAAGGTTTAGTTAAATGATGCTGCAAAATTTTTGATAGAATGGTGAAGATGCAGCACAAAAGTGTGGTTTGAAAGCTGCTCACATAAGGTGTTATTAATTAGGTTCTTTATTATTAGTCTGTAGAAAGGTATGGATTAAAGATGCCACATAATTTTACATGTGTGGTTGAAATTGTAAGTTTGTTCTTTGAATTTTTAAGGTTTGGATAGTATTATGCACTCCTTTAATGTGCTAGACGTTACCCTTGTACTAATTGAATCACCAATGTATTTGCTAAACAGTGCTTCAATCACCCAGACACTATCCTTCCACTCTTTCAATCACACAGGGATTTTTCTTGTAGTTGTGTATTCATTCAGACAGTACTCATGCACTTTTAAAATCACCCAGTCACTACCTTTCCACACCTGTAATCACTCAGGCAGTATCCTAGTAGTTCAGTAATCACCCATGAGGCCCTCATGAACTTATATCCCCCAGATATTACTCTTGCAGGCAAGAAATCACTCAGGGTCTAGGTATGTACTACCCCTACAGTTATGCAATTATGTAGGCTGTTCCTTTGCAGTCATATAATTACCTACACACTATCCTTGTAGTCAATAAATCACCCATGCTTTTATGTTGCATTCACCTGCGCAGTACTCAATGAGTCATCAATGCCTAGGGGTGCTATTTATACACTAATCCATGCATTCAATGTGAATGTTTGCACTCATGCAATTAGCCAGTCACTTTTCATCTTGTCCTGTCCTTACCCAGTGACTACCCTCACACTCATACAATCACCCAAGGAATACCCATTGAGTGATGGAATTACTTTGTGAGATCTATGGCGTCTCAGTTTCTAGGTTTCACTACATTTCAGAAATATTGTATACATATTTCTTTTAGATATCATGACGATTTGATAATCTAGAGGCATATGTTTGTGTGCTTTTAACAATATGGGGACACTTATTGTTGAGTTATGTAATAGTGTGCTGCTTTATATTTGGCTAGGCCCAACTTTCATGCACTTATAAAAACACCCAAGTACTCGCCAGGCAGTCTAACAATGATGCAGGCGTTACATATGCACTGCTATAATCACTCAGGCATTACTGCTGCATTGATGCAATCATTTAGACAGTATCTATGTAGTTATGCAATCACTAAGGCATTACTTATGTACTTATATAATCACCTAGGCACTACTGCTGCACTCCTTGAATCATGGAGGCACAACCTTTGTACTCATTTAATAACTCAGCCAGTAGTCATGCTGTTATGAAATCACCCAGGCACTACTTTGGCACTCTTTAATTTATAAAGGCTCTACCTCAGTAGTCCTTCAATCACCCAACAAGTACCCATGCACCTATAAAATCACCCAGTCACTTGGTATGTATTCATGTAATACCTAGACATTATCCCTACAGTCATGCAATCAGTGAGGTGTTATATATCTAGTCCTTTAATCCCCTTGTACTCTTTCAATCACATATGCACTAATCATGTACCTATGTAATCACTCATCCAGTAGTCAAGTACTTTTAAAATCACCCAGTCACTACCTTTCCACACCTGTATCACTCAGACACTATCTCAGTAGTTCAGTAACCACCAAGGGGGTACTCATGAACTAATAAAATCACCCACTCACTTGCTATCTACTTCATTAATCCCCCAGATAATTCCCTTGCAGGCAAGGAGTAACTCAGGGTCTAATTATGTACTACCCCTACAGTTATGCAATCATGCCGGCTGTTCGTATGCAGTCATGTAATTACCTACATACTACCCTTGCATTCGTCGAATCACCTATGCCTTTCTGTTGCATTCATCTATTCACCTAGGCAGTACCTTCAGGTGCTATTTATACGCTTATCCATGCACTTAATGTGTATGTTTCCACTCATGCATTTAGCTAGTCACTATCCATGTTTTTGCGCAATTATCCAGTGACTACCCTTGCACTCTTACAATTTTACCTAGAATGGTCACCTGTTGCTTATTGCTAAATGTGGGTGTTAAATTTGTATTAATGGTGTGCACACCACTCATGCTTTCTTCTGTCTGTGCCTCTCTTGCCTCTTTCTGAATCTCTGTTGTTTGTTTCTGCAAGTTTATTTCATGTTTTTGTGCACTCTTCTAGCCCCATTCTGCAAATCTATTGTACTTTCCGTACCTCTGTTCTCTCATTCTACATGTCTGTTGCCTCTTTCTACACCTCATTTGTTTATTTCTGCACCCCTCTTATGTCTTTATGCACTCTTTTTGCCTCATTCTGCACCTTTATTTCTTCTTTCTGCACTTCTTCTGTTTCTTACTGCACCGGTCTTGCTTCTTTCTGCATCCCTATTGCCTCTCTCTCCACTCCTCTTCCCTCTTTTTGTACTTTTACATATCTTGTTTTTTTCTGTACCTCAATTGCCTTTTTCTGTACCTCTATTGCCTCTTTTTGCAGTTCTCTTGTCTCCTTATGAACTTTACTTGCCTCTTTCTTTAACTCTCTTGCCTCTTTGTACACCTCTCTTGCCTCTTTATGCATCTCACTTGCTTCTTTCTGCACCTTTTCCTTTTCCTGTTTTTGCACCCCTGTTCCATCTTTGTGCAACTCTCTTGCCTCTTTCTATACCTCTCTTCCCTCTTCCTGCACCACTCTTGCGTCTTTCTGTACCTCTGTTCCTTCTTTTTTCGCCTGTTTTGTCTATTTCTGCACCCTTTGTGCCTCTTTTAGCACCTCTGGAGCTTCTTTCTCCAGTTCTGTTCCTCTTTTTGCACCCCTCCTGCCTCTTTCCGTACCACTCTCACCTCATTGTGTTCCTTTCCTATCCCTTTCTGCACTCCTCTTACCTCTTTTTCCACTTCTGTTGCTTCTTTCTACACTTTTTGCTTGTTTTGCACTTCACTTGCCTTTTTCTGTACCCCTCTTTCCTCTTTGTTCTGTTCTGTTAGTTCTTTCTGCACTGCTCTGGCTTCATCCTGTACCTCAGTTCCACATTTCTGCATCTCTTTTCCCTCTTTCTGCACCTCTATTGCCTCCGCCTGCCCAATTGTTCCTTCTTTCTTTAACCCGTTTAGCTGTTTCTGCACCTCTCTTGCCTCTGTCTGTACCTCTGTTCTCGTATTACCCCTGTGGTCATGCAATAACACAGGCACTAGTTATGTAATATCCCTGCAGTGATTTAATCATGCAGTCTATATCTATACACTCATGTATGCCTTCAGGTAGTATTTATACACTTATCTATGCACTAAGCGTCTATGTATGCGCTCATCCAATTATCCCTCTTTCTGTACGTGTTTTACCTGTTTCTGCAACTCTCTTGCCTCTTTCTGCAGTCCTCTTGCCTCCTTCTGCACCTCTTTTGCTTCTTTCTGCACTTCAGTTGCCTCTTTCTGCATCCCAGTTGCTTCATTGTGCACTTTACATGTTTTTTTTGCACCTATTGTGCTTTTTTCTGCACCCCTGTTGTGTAATTCTGCAGTCGCCTTCCCTCTTTCATCTTCTATTGTTATTACCCAGTGACTACCTTTGCACTCATTCAATCACCCTAGCACTACCCATAGAAATATGCAATTACTGAAGCAGATCTATTACCTGTCTCAGTTTCAAGATTCTATTATATTCCAGAAATGATATATACATATTTGTTTTAAATATTATGATGCTTTGAAAACATAGAGGCATGTATGTGTGCTTGTAATAATATGAAGAGACTTATACTTCAGTCCAACTCTCATGCAGTTATAAAAACACCCAAGTAATTGCTATGCAGTCTTACAATGATGCGGGCACTAGATATGCACTGCTGTAATCACTCAGACATTTCTGCTGCACTCCATGTTTCTGTTTCTGCACCCTTTGTCCCTTATTTTGCAGCCCAGGTGTAAGTGTTACCATATTCTGAAAACCATATATGCATTTGTTTGTAGCTTTTAAATTGAAGGTTTTTCTTTAGTAATAGATAAGAATATTTATATATAATTATTTTAATAATATTAAATTAATGTTCTTTTTTTAATTTCAGATATTCTCCATTATTATTAAGAAAGATTCACCATGACAAAATAACGCAACGAAATAAGAACAAAGAAAACAGTACTATTTAAAGGAGAGAAAAAAGCAGGAATTAGATGAACTACAACATGTGGCAATGAAGAAAAAGTCTTGTGGTAAGAGAACAAAAGAATTTGTTAAAAGACTTTTAAAGACTGGAATAAATATGACAATGCCGAATATAGAAAGAATAGTTGTAGAACGAAGAAGAATGAAATGAAAAAAGCACAAATTAATGGAAAACCAAGTTCTGAGAAATCAATCTATGTTGAAAGAAGAATGAAATAACATCACGATATTAGGAAACGTATGTATGAAAGTAGAGTACTACAAAATTTATTGAAAGATTGCAAGACATATAAATAAAATCTGTATTTTACAAAAAGAAAGAAGAGATTGAAAGTATAGTCGAAATAGCTTTTGAATTGAAAAGAACATTGTTCATATTAGTTTAAAAGAGCATGTGAACATTATATAAACCAATGCATTCTATGAAGGACAAAAGTAAAAAGAAAAGACTAATCAACAGAACTCATTTTTGTAAAAAAAAACTTTTAGGTGAATGGAAGCACACTTCTAGTTTAGAACCATTTTTTACTGAAGAGAGCTATTTTTAAAACAATCCATTAGTTCATGCAGTTGATACCAGTGGTTGTGCTCATGAAGTGAAGAAAGGTTGTGCAATTGAAAAAGAAAAGATGGTTCCTAGAAATGTGGAAGAAGTGATAGCTAAAGAAGTCCAAGGGAGACGTTCACAAGCTCCAGTGTATACATAGGATTGTCGTAGTATTTGCAGTATACAACAGGAGTCTATTTTTATTTTAGCAAATTTCTTACGACAGTATACTAAAAAAAGTATTAAACAAAAGATTAAGATGTTGCAAGGACTAGTACCTTGTAAAATGAGAACAAATAATGGCTTGCAAAGTCAATCTCTGGCTTGTCTTTCTGGAAAAGTGTGTCAAAGTGTTTTTCATCATTTGAGAATGTTAGCAGTACATCACTCTGCAATGCGGAAGTTAGTAAGAAGATTGTACTATGTAAAAAGTCCTGCGTTATTTTTAAGTGAAATAAACACTGCACTTTTGGTCAATATTGGATGTAAAAAAAAGTTTGTGATGATATAGAGGTTTGTTTCTTTAGTACTGAAGAAGAGTGTAGACAAAGTGAACGTTTGATAAGTGTAGGTGTTGAAGAGGATGTGGAAGATAGTACTACTGCAAAGTTTGTAAAAGAAATTACAAAGTTTAAGGTAATTTGTTCTGAAAAACCAAACTATGTTTATATTTGTTGTTGACATACTCACTATAGAAATCAAACTAGGAATGTTGATCTGTATTTAAAAAGTGAAAAGGAAAACAATGATAAGGGGGAGGAATTTGGGGCATATTATCAAGCACGGTGTTAACATTACCACCGCTTTAGCGGCAGAAACTGCTGCTAAACGGCGATAATGGGCTTGAAAATACACCATAGAGAATGCCCATAGAAGCCCATATTCACACCAGAACATCGGAATTCACAAGGGCGTATTATCAAGCCCATTATCACCACTTCAGCGGCAGAGGTGATAATGTTAATGCTGTTTCTTGGTATTATGCCCTGTGGTGCTTATTTATTGGTGGAAGGTTAATTTGAGTTGGGTATTGATCAACATATTTGTAAATATTGTTACAGCAATTTAGAAGAGAAAAAAATGGCAGCAAGAGCTGTACATAATAACCTAGAGTTGGTAGCTATTCATGCAGAACTGGCGGATTTTAACATGTATGAGTCCATTCTGATTCAATCTGTGCACTCATTTCAGGGTATTGTTCGGCTGGAGCCTAAAACAGCTAAGCAGCCTCCATCAGATTTACAAAGAAGATTAAAAGGAAGAGTTGTATATTTACCTTCAGATTTAAAAAATATATTTAAACTATTAGTATAGAGAGAGAGGAAACTGAACCTGTAGTTACTCTAGTTAATGTTGTTCTAACAAAGAGTCAGAAGAGTTAGTAGATGTCACCAAAGTTCAAAAGACAACGTTATATCTCATAAAATAAAAATTTTATTACAAAAATGTATATCTGGAAGAACAAGAAATAGTTTTAGGAGAAGAAAGAGAAATTTCATCTGTCCAAATAAAAAAAGTGGACATCTCCAGGAGTGAACAAATTTATGAACATTATAGTGTACATCATTTACATTTGAAGGAAGTGATTGGAAATACTATTGAATTATTCTAAGTGAAGAAAATGAAGGGGACTCCTATGAGTGTTTGGAAAAGAAGTTTAGAAGCTCGTTGTTTTCCACAGCTCTTCCCCACTGGAAAAGGTAGATAATATGATGAATGGCCCATGCAGATTCCAGCTTCAGAATATCGTACAACAAGATTGTACTCAGAAGATCCAAGATTACGACAATGTATTCCATGTATATTTCAACTTTTGTAAGAAAGTGACTTGTCTGGGCTTTCATATGCAGTGTACCACATATTAAAAGCAGAACTTCATCTTCAAAAGGTTTCTGCAAAGACATTCATGGACAAAGTACAACAAAGATGATCATTTAGAATTTCAATTGATTAACTTGATGGTGTGTCAACTTGGTACTAATGACTATTGGTATCGTTGTCGTGGAGAACTTAAATGTACGTTAAGGAACTTAGGAACCCCTGCATGGTTTAATAAGGTAATCTATGCTGAATACGCATGGGACGATTTACTTGAATTACTACGAGCAGCAAATTCAAATATTAAAAACATTGAATTCAAGACAGCTGGAGAACTGTGTTTCTTGGATCCTGTAAATGTGTGCAAATATTTTAATCTTAGATTTCAAGTTATAATGTCTTTTATCTGCAAAAAAAATAACCAACCTCTTGGAGAAGTTATTGATTTTTGATATTTAGTTATTGATTTCTATTGAAGAAAGGAGTAGCAAGCCAGAGGTACTCCTCATTTACCTATGCTCTTATGGATGAAGGATGCACCTAAATTTGGAACTGATTCTGATGAGACTGCTTTATCTTTCATTGAAGACCATGTTACATGTGGTATTCCAAAAACAGAAACACGAAAATACCTTAAGACAACAAGTTTTACGGTTTCAAACTCATCGATGTGGGTAATATTGTCGACAGCAATACGAGTCAAAGGAAAAATGTTATACAAAATGTTGTTTTGGATTCCCACGTCCAGTAATTTCCAAACTAAGAGTCAACAGTTTCATATCAGCAGTGAGGCATAATGTAACTCGAAAATCTCCAAAGAATACTTACAATATAAAAAGAAGTGAACATTCAAAGTATAATAATGATTACAATCCAGTGATTTTTATGATTTGGAATGCAAATATTGATATCCAGTATGTTGCAGATAATTCGATTGCTGTTGCTCACTATGTTACAAAATTTGTTACCCATTCGTTTTCCAGTAAAAGGGTATCTCCCTCTATACTTAGTTATTTAAGCTCACTATGTTATGTCATACATAAAATCTGAAAAGACAGAGTTGAAAGAAATGAGGGAAGAAATTTCACAAGAGAAAACACTTAGTAACAAATTGTACAGCTTTATTTTAAAGTTTTGGTGCCTCGATTCCTCAAGATGACGAGGATTGGCACAATCTTGCACCTCGAAATGGCAGACAGAATTCCCAAACCACCGAGCACACAGTAAGCGTCCCCTCACTTACATCTCAAGGCCTTCCCAGCCCTCTGGGCCTGATTTTTGCCTCCCGCTACTGAACCCGACCCGCTAACATAGTTCAGTCTCACTAACCCTCCCAATGCAGCCACACTATCTTCTTCTCGTTCAATATTCATGGCTTCTTGGCCTTATTAGAACGTTGACACTTACCTTCCTGATAGACTGTAAGCCTATGTTATTATTTTTGCTATTTATACTGTCATTTACTTTTCATGCTATGTTATTATTTTTGCTATGTATACTGTCATTTATATTGGCTTCTGCTTGACTATCCTCCGCAGTGGAACTACTGACTTTCTTAACAATGGTTTGAACCCTTAGTGCTCTTCTGTACTGTTACTCGTGGTTGTTAACTCCTATAGTCTCCCTGTGATTGTAATTTTTAACTGTGTCGCATATTTCTCATTATTTGTTGCCTTTATCACCCTTTGTTTTTCACTAAACCCTCAATGTCCAAACTTACTATGTCCCTCTTGCCCCAACCTGCTCTTTACTAGTCGAATTTTTTAAATTTCCATTTGCTCTCCCTCTATGTAATTGTATCTCCCTGTGCTACTCTGACTGTTATTCTTTCTGATCCTCTCTGATTTACCACTTCTCTTCCTGCTTGCTCTGAACTCTCTCCCTCCCCCCCTAATACCTACCTGTGCCCAAACTTGTCCAGGTTTTTCAATATGAGTTATGATTAAGTCCACCTGTCTGCGCCCACTCCAATATACCTGCATCTCTCCCTTCCAACAGTATCCTCTTATTTCATGCCCCTAACATGGCCCTCGGGAATCCCCCTTCTTGCGCTAGCTCAAATCACTCACTATCTCCCTGCATGTACTCTGACCCTCCCACCTCTCTACGCCCGATATCAAGTCTTCCCCATCACCTTTCGCCCTCCCCTAGCCACTTTCAATTGCCCGCACACCCACTCCCTCAAACCACAGGACCCCCATCACCAGACATGACCTTAATTCATGGTCCATTCTCTACCCTGCTAATCTCTCCAAAAACGCTAAGAAAAACTTTAAACATAAATTACTAATTAGTCACAATGAAACTTTATTTGTCGCTAACTACCTTAGCCTCTCTTCCATAATAAAAACCATCTACAACATTTACTCCAAACGTCCCTCCAAATTGAATAGCATTTTCCTCCACCACTTCCCCATCACTAAATCATGTAAAATCCTGTATGGGTTTAAACTGTCCACCTCCCCTTCCCCTGCTTTCCTCAGTGAAATAGACATCTCTATATTCAAATCCGGTAACATACTCATTCAAGCTTCTGAAAATCACCTCACCATCTTTAAATAACATTTCAGCACCTTGTCCTACCTACTAACCATACCACCTCGTAACCCTTCACCTTCCCAACCGCTTGGCACCCTTTTACCCTCTCCCACCTTGACCACAACACCTCCCCCTACAGGCACTCCTACTGCTAATGGTGTCTCCCTAACCCAATCCTCCAATTATCCACCCTCGCCAGTAACCTTCCCTCATCCTGACACCTCAACAGCACACACAGTCTCCCAAACCCTTTCTTTCTCTAATGAATCATCTCCAACTAGCACTAGTTACACCCCCTACCTCGCTACCTCCATCCAGCAGCCTCTTCCATATTTTTCGACTGCCAGCACCAATTTTACCCTCTCTAAATTGCCTTACCCCTAACCAGGATGTTATTTCCCCTCGCTCCCCTCACGCCCCCTTTCCATCTCAGAACACCTATTCTGATTCTTTGCACTCCCTTTATGACTCCCCTGACCTCTCATCGTCCACCAACCTGAGAACTCCTCTTCACCCCTTCCCTGGCCTCCCAACCGCACACACTCCACAGACCTCTCTCCCCGGTCAACTCGGATCCTACTCTTTTCCCTCCCACCCTCTCACCCTCAGTCCCTATCACTCCTTTAACCCAGACTCTATATAACAATGAACGCCATCTTCTTACCTGATGTCCGAACAATCTCAACTCAGGAAATATTTTACCTTGTCGTCCAAACTCTCTCAACTGAGGAAAGATTTTTACTCCCTCTCCTCTGAGATCCTCCTAAACCGAGCAATCTCCCCAAGCCCTGGCTCACAAAACACCATCTACCTGCAACAGTGGAGGACCTCCCCCACTGCAACTGTTCACATAGGCCCCCTTGCCTCGAGCCATCTCTCTCCCTCTGACCTCCTCAACCTTTGTAAATCTTACCTCCCTAACTCTCCTATTGACCCTCCGCCCCCCACTCAACCAATCCTGTGATCCTTAGTACTAGCGGAATCCCTTCCTCCCTGTCTCACCTAGACCCACAACGCCCCCCCAATCATTCCCTCCCCCATAAATAACCATAAACCCCTCACATGCATACTGGTTAACTGCTGCTCAGCTATCAGGCATGCAACTGAAATATCTGAAACCATCCTCAGTGAAGACATTGACATTGCCTTCCTTGTGGAAACTTGGCTCAATGTCCACTCCACTTCCATCCTTGACTTACTTGCCCCACCCGGTTACTCCATAATCAGAAAGGATAGACAAGATAGAATAGGAGGTAGTCTAGCCATCATCTTTAAAAACTAACTTCAACTCTCGCTTGTTAAGAACTCTGACCCGACTACCTTCGAATACCTCGGAGCAGGACTTAAAATTCAGGGCTCCCCACCTATTCGCCTCCATAATATCTACCATCCTCCTGGCAAACCTCTTTCCTTCGCAGAGGAACTTTCCGACCTCCTCACCCAATCCTCACTTTCCAACTCTAAAAATCTCTTCCTTTGAGACTCCAACCTCCACTGGAATGATATTGAAGACCCTACAGTTAATCTCCTCATTAATCCTCTGGAGATTAGTGACCTTAAACAACTTTGTCATTCTCCTATTCACACCAAAGGGGCCACTCTTGATGCCATCATAACTAATTATGATTTGGCCTCCCTTTCCAATATAATCCCCATTGACTGGTCCGACCATCACATCATCTTCTTCTCGATCACCATTATGGCCCCCTTTCAAACCAAAAGCATCAAACACATGAAATTGACCAGAAACTTTCCTCTTATCCCCCCGGCAAGCTGGAGATTACACTCAAAGCCTAACTTCTGCTCACTCCCATCTCCCAAAATGCTAACGCCCTCACCGAACACTTTAACAAACCAGCCACAGAGGTCCTAGACCTAATGGCTCCTCCCAAACTAAAAACCCCCAAAAAAACCCTCCAAATCCTGGTTCAACCCTGATCTCAACAGCGAAAGACGCTCTCTTAGACTGACTGAAAGAACTTGGAGGCAACACCTGTCACCCTCCCATCCAGCCCTCCTCCGATCTGCCAGGTCCAACTACAAAAAACACATCCTCAATGAAAAGGCCTCCTTCTTCTATTTCCAACTTGATGGGGCCAAAAATAGACCTTGTGAACTGTTCAGCATCGTCAAAAACCAAACATCCTACTGCACCCCCAAAGTTGACGGCCTCAATTGAGAAATGCGAAGAAATTGTGAATTTATTCTCTGATAAAATCACCAAAATTGATCAATCCTTCCTTAAATCACCTCTCTCCCAACCCACTATCTTCCAATGACATTTCTCGTGAACCTCCATCTCTATCAACTCTTCCCCCGGTCTCTGCACATTTCCCTTCCGTTACCTCCCCTCCTGAATCTATCCCTTATTTCCCTGAGCAAAAAAACAATGCCCCCTGGCATATTTTCCTCACTGTCACCGAACATGAAGTCTATAACATCATCAAAAAGCTAAAACCATCCTCTCACACCAAACACCCCTTCCTTCTAACCTAGTCCAAGACCTAAAACATATCATTGCACCATACTGAACCACTATTATCAACTCTTCCTGGCCACGGGGGGGGGGGTTCCGCCTCCCTCCAACTGGGTCAAATCACGCCCATCCCCAAAAATCCCACTGCCGATCCCAACGACCCAAATAACCTCCAACCTATCTCTTACCTCCCTCTTCTCTCCAAAGCCCTTAAAAAATGCACCCTGCTCCAACTGGATAATCACATCAACCCTTTCAAACTCTTTGACTCACTGCAATCCGGCATTAGAAAAGGCTGCAGGACAGAATCTGCCACGCTCAATATATTTGACAACATACATCACTCCCTCGACAATAGTGAGTCTTGCCTTCTCATTCTCCCCGACCTTTCTACTGCATTTGATACAGTTAACCATACTTTTTCCAACAGGGAACCCAACAAATAAAAAATTGATGACTGCCTTTCTAACCCTACACCAATCTTCCTCGGTGTCCCTCAGGCTTCCATTCTCTTGCCTGCTCTCTTCAACCTCTTCATGGAACCCCTTCCATCATTCTCAAACAAGCAGGAATCAATTACCACCTCTATGCCGACAGCACTCAACTTTACTGTAAGATTAAAGCCCTCTCTGATGTCCTTCACCTCAATGACAACCTGACCAAGATCCAATCATGGTTCCACCACAGTCATCTCAAACTCAAGCCCGAAAAAACCTAAATCATTCTCTTCTCGCCTAAAAACAGCTCACTCCCCATACAAGACTGGATCTCTGACCTTAATGCTCTCAACTGTTCACTCACCACTTCCAACTCAGTTAAATCTCTTGGCATCACCATTGATAATAGCCTCTCCCTTACATCCCACATAAAACCCTCAGCCAAAGGAGCACTCTTCACCCTTCATCATCTCAAGAAAATCAAACCCTTCATCCCTGCCGATGACTTTAAATCTGTTGTCCAATTGCTGGTCCTGTCGAGAATCGACTATGGTAACGCTATCCTCACTGGAACACCTAAAGTCCACCTTCCACCACTCAAATCTATGCTCAACCTAGCTGTTAGACTTATCTATGACTACAAACATTTCAACCACATCTCCCCCGCCCTTAAAACCCTCAAATGGCTACCCATTGAAGGCAGATCCAAGTGCAAGATTGGATGCATCACACACAAAGCCCTTCACCAAAATACCCTGCTTTACCTCTCAGATAAACTCCACAAAGCGCTGCAGCGCCTGACCGACAAGGAGAACTAACACTCTCGTTCTTGTCCTCCTCTGTTAAAGAAGAAATGTACACAAGTTTTCTCCTTTTCCGGTAACGCTCCGTCCATCTGGAATACCCTGCCTAAAGACCCGCGCTGTAACCCCTCCTACTTCAACTTTATAAAAGACCTTAAACTGTACCTCCTCAACAAATATTGGGGTCCATAATACCTACCTCTGACACTGACTCCCACTCTGCTCCCCCATCAGGTTCCCCTCTTTTTCCCTCCAATCTCTCTCCTACCCATTCTTCCTCTTAACTCCCCTCCTTCTCGCTACTCTCTACCCTCCCCTAACCCCCTTCCCTGCCTCTATCTATTCATCCTATATCTTTCCTTACACACGGCCTCCCATCATTCCCTTTACTCCTATTCTCTTCTTCACCTACCAGTATCTTTTCCTTTTTTCTTTTTCACCCACCCATCCTAGCTTAATTACTCACTGCCCTCTTTAGCTTATTATAGTACTTATGTATATAGCACTCATATTTATCTGCTTTCTTTGGTCTAATGGTTTGTATTACTATTTCCTTGATCAAATGTTTTTATTACCGTTCCTCCTCACATTCCTGCAAAGCGCTCTGATACCCCTGGGTCTAGCCAGCTCTATATAAAACCTTTATAATAAATAAATAAATACGAAAGTTCGGAGCGGTTGACATCTGCAAGTTTATATTCAAAGTCAAAAGGAATCATTTGGGTAAGTCTAGGTCCTGCTGCAACATGTAATCGAGTATTGAAATCTGTACAAGAATTTGAATACTTAGAACTAAATGAACCGGAAAGTACAGATATTGTTAAAACAAACATGTTGGATGCGTACAATCCTCAAAGAAGTCCAAATCTGGAAAACATATTTCTCTATGAAGTATTGCAATGATACAGCTTTAGAAGAAATGTTACAGAAAATATAAATGAAGAAAAATATGCAGTAATTGGATGTGATGTTTGGTAACACATACTAAAGGAAATCTTATTAATCACAGGAAACATAGGGGCCGATTAGGATGGTGGACGGATTGCCTCCGCCAGGCCGGCGGTAGCCACCGACGGCCCGGCGGAGGCAATCCGTCCGCCATCCTCACAAAAAAGACCACCGCCATATTAGAATGTCTGTGGGGTCCGAGGCGGATCGCAAGACCGTCCTCCGCTTTTCCGCCGGTCGCTTTCGCCAAATGCAAAAACCACAGTTGATGGACAGAATGCAGAACAATGTCATACATTCACCACAGTACAGAGATCTGGGCCTAAATCCATCGCATTTTTGCACTCCACACCACCCAAGTTCAGACATGGCCATATGCAAACCAGTCTGACCCTGTGCCTCATGGGAACAGTCCAGCCCGAACTGCTAAGCCATACCTTCCCTGGACCGGAAACAAGCTTCTGAGGACCAGTTTCTGGCATTCCAGCCGTCTTCAGCCTGGCTTGCTTGAATCCAGTGGCGTGGAGAGCATGGGACTCAAGTCTGAGCATACCCATCCCACTCGGGGTGACAAATGCAAAAACCACAGTTGATGGACAGAATGCAGAACAATGTCATACATTCACCCCAGTACAGAGATCTGGGCTTAATCCATCGTTTTTTGCACTCCACACCACACCAGTTCAGACATGGCCATATGCAAATCAGTCTGACCCTGTGCCTCATGGGAACAGTCCAGCCCAAACTGGCAAGCCATGCCTTCCCTGGACTGGAAACAATCTTCCGAGGAAGGGTTTCTGGCATTCCAGCCGTCTTCAGCCCGGCTTGCTTGAATCCAGTGGTGTGGAGAGCATGGGACTCACGTCTGAGCATACCCATCCCACTCGGGGTGACAAATGCAAAAACCACAGTTGATGGACAGAATGGAGAACAATGTCATACATTCACCCCAGTACAGAGATCTGGGCTTAATCCATCGTTTTTTTGCACTCCACACCACCCCAGTTCAGACATGGCCATATGCAAATCAGTCTGACCCTGTGCCTCATGGGAACAGTCCAGCCCGAACTGCCAAGCCATGCCTTCCCTGGACTGGAAACAAGCTTCTGAGGACCGGTTTCTGGCGTTCCAGCCGTCTTCAGCCCGGCTTGCTTGAATCCAGTGGTGTGGAGAGCATGGGACTCAAGTCTGAGCATACCCATCCCACTCGGGGTGACAAATGCAAAAACCACAGTTGATGGACAGAATTCAGAACAATGTCATACATTCACCCCAGTACAGAGATCTGGGCCTAAATCCAACTTTTTTTGCACTCCACACCACCCCAGTTCAGACATGGCCATATGCAAATCAGTCTGCCCCTGTGCCTCATGGGAACAGTCCAGCCCGAACTGCCAAGCCATGCCTTCCCTGGACCGGAAACAAGCTTCCGAGGACCGGTTTCTGGCATTCCAGCCGTCTTCAGCCCGGCTTGCTTGAATCCAGTGGTGTGGAGAGCATGGGACTCACGTCTGAGCATACCCATCCCACTCGGGGTGACAAATGCAAAAACCACAGTTGATGGACAGAATGAATTTGAATTTAAAATATTTATATAGCGCTACGTTCACCGTGCGGTTTCTTGGCGCTGTGGAGACTAATTTAGCAGTAGGAATGAAAACTAGTGAGGGGGAGCAAAAATAAGATCAGTTTACATTAAGAAAAGCCTGGGTGAACAGAAAGGTCTTAAGATCTTTTCGGAAGAGGGAGTATTGTCTGGCCAGACGTAAGTGATCGGGGAGGGAATTCCAAAAGGATGGTGCCAGGCATGAAAAATTGGCTCCGCCCCATTTCTTACGTCTGTACCGGGGTACCTGAAGAAGTGATTGGGTAAATGAATGGAGCTCACGAACAGGGGTATACTCTTTTAACAAAGAAGAAATGAAGGCAGGGGCAGTGCCCTGGCACGCCTGAAAAACCATGCAACCAGTTTTAAAAAGGGATTGCTTCCTAACAGGTAGCCAATGTAATGCCTTCAGTAGGGGAGTAGAGTGATGGGAACGGGGGAGGCCATACACCAATCTGGCCGCCTGGTTTTGAACCAGCTGGAGCTTCCGCAGACTATACACTGGGATGCCGTTGTAGAGGGCGTTGGCATAGTCCAGCCGGGAAATAACCAGAGCGGACATGATTAGCTTGAGTGCAAGGGGAGAAAAGAAACGAGAAACAGAGTGAATAGTTCGAAGAACAAGAAAACAGGAAGAAACAACAGAACTGATTTGTGAGTGAAGATTGAGATGATTATTGAGTTTAATGCCCAGGGTCTTAACTGAGGGAGAAGGTGTGGAGGGGATCCTAAAGAAGAAGGCCAAAAAGAAGAATTCCAGGGACTGGAGGAACCACCCGTAAGGACCAACTCTGTTTTATCCGGGTTCAACTTCAGATGGTTGTGGTTCATCCAGTCCCTGATAAAAATCATAATAGATTGAAAATTAGAGATAGAATGAGGAGAAGAAGACAGATTAAAGATAAGCTGGAGGTCATCTGCATAATTGTAAACAGTGACCTCCAGCTGCTGAATTGCAAAGATCAGAGGATAGATGTAGAGATTAAACAGAAGAGGGGAAAGAGAAGAACCCTGAGGAACACCACATGTGACTTTGAGTTGGGTGGCTGAGAAATCCCCCAGCCGGACCGCCTGGGTGCGGTCCCTCAGGAAGGACGATAGCCAAACCAGGGCTGAGCCCTCAACCCCCGCCGCACCGACACGGGAAAGTAAGATGGAATGATCCACCGTGTCGAAAGCGGCGGAGAGATCGAGGAGCACCAGAGCCTGGTAGTTGTTTTGGTCCATGCCCTCCCTGAGGTTGTTTAGGACCGACACCACGACGGACTCGGTAGAGTGCCTAGGCCGGAAACCTGCCTGGCGGGACGCTAGGCCCCCATTGGCTTCTACATGGGCGCTGAGGACCGATGTTACGTGTCGCTCCAGCACCTTGCCCAAGTAGGGCAGGAGGGAGATGGGGCAATAGTTAGCTGGAGCAGAGGGATCCGTGCCAGGCTTCTTCAGGATGGGCACTATGGTGGCAGATTTAAGAGCTGGAATTACCACCCCCTGAGCCAGCGAGCTATTGAGAAGGGAGATTGGCGGTTTGGGGCAAGCAGAATAAATCTGTTGCAAAATATGGGCTGGACAGGTGTCTGCCGGGGAACCAGACTTTACTTTGGGAAGTATAGCAAGAAACACTTCTTTGGTAAGCGGAGGGATAGAAGAAAGACAACAATGAACAGTCGGGGGAGAGGGCTCCGAAAAAGTTGGGGATATTACTAATTTTTTCCAGAAAATAGGAATTCAAAGAGTCACAGAGGGACTGGGTGGGGGGGGCTTGAGTGTGGCCCTGTCAGAATAGGCCAGATCATGGACGATGGAGAATATCTCCCTGGATTTATTCTCCGCCACCAGAATTTTAGCTGAGAAATGTGCAGTTTTAGCGCTTAATATGGCCCTTTTATAATCACTCAGCAAAGTCATATAATGAGTTTTTAGTAGAGGGCAATAATCCTTTCTCCATTGCCTCTCGGCCCGCCGGAGGGTGAGCTTTTTTTTCTTCAGGTCATTGCCAAACCATCGATTTGACTCCTTAGATCTTCGGGTTGATATCCGTCGTAATGGGGCTACCGTATCGCAGCCTCCAGCAAGCCAGGTATTGATGGCAGCGGCTTGGGAGATAGAAGATAAACCCTCTAAGTTAGGTGCAGAGTTCAAGAGGGAGGATGACAATGCAGGAAGGTCTACCCTATTCCAGTTCCGTGCCCAGGTGTTTTTGGCAGGCGGGATCTTTGTTGCCGACTTAAGGCGGAGGGAGAAGGAGATCAAGGCATGATCTGACCAGGGGCATGGGGACACGGACATGGAAGAGACCGAGGTATTAAGAGACCAAACCTGGTCTAGTACATGACCATGAATATGCATAGGAGTCTGCAGATGAGAGACAAAATTCAGAGATACAAGTGAGTCAGAGAATTGCTTAGAGGCAGTACATTCATGGGGATCTAAGGGCCAGTAATTAAAATCACCTAATACTAGGACTGAAGCGTGATTAATCGCTAAAGTGGCTAATAGGTCCTGAAATGCTGGCAAAAACAGGTGGGAGAATGCAGAACAATGTCATACATTCACCCCAGTACAGAGATCTGGGCCTAAATCCATAGTTTTTTTGCACTCCACACCACCCCAGTTCAGACATGGCCATATGCAAATCAGTCTGACCCTGTGCCTCATGAGAACAGTCCAGCCGAACTGCCAAGCCATGCCTTCCCTGGACCGGAAACAAGCTTCCGAGGACCGGTTTTAGGCATTCCAGCCGTCTTCAGCCCGGCTTGCTTGAATCCAGTGGTGTGGAGAGCATTGGACTCACGTCTGAGCATACCCATCCCACTCGGGGTGACAAATGCAAAAACCACAGTTGATGGACAGATTGAAGAACAATGTCATACATTCACCCCAGTACAGAGATCTGGGCATAAATCCATCGTTTTATTTGCACTCCACACCACCCCAGTTCAGACATGGCCATATGCAAATCGGTCTGACCCTGTGCCTCATGGGAACAGTCCAGCCCGAACTGCCAAGCAATGCCTTCTCTGGACCGGAAATAAGCTTCCGAGGACCGGTTTCTGGCATTCCAGCCGTCTTCAGCCCGGCTTGCTTGAATCCAGTGGTGTGGAGAGCATAGGACTCACATCTGAGCATACCCATCCCACTCGGGGTGACAAATGCAAAAACCACAGTTGATGGACAGAATGCAGAACAATGTCATACATTCATACATTTTGCATTGGTCGCCTTCGCCAGCCATATTATGATGCCGGCGGTCCTATGCCCTTCCACGGCGGCATTGCCGCCGTGAAAAGGCATACGGTCTTTGCTTAGGGGGCCCGTTGCGGGCCCCAGGGTGAAGGGGGTCGGTGGTGCACATGGGGGGTACCTATGGTATGCCCCTGCATTTACATGCACAAAGCGGCAGGCTCCGAGCGGGGCCTGCCGCTTTGTGAATGTAAATGTAAAACATGCTTTTTTAACCTTGGAGCGGGTGCTGCTTCAAGCAGCACCCGCCACAAGGTTAAAGATCCAGGATTTGACCTTCAGGGTGGCGGTCACATCCTAATTGCACCGGAGGGACCGCCGCTGCCCCTTTGGACGGTCCCTCCACCTCGGGGGTGGCGGACCTAATGAGGCCCTTAGTTGTGATACTGCAGATAACAGGGAATTTTTCTATTTAGCACTTCTACAACTCTTCAAGCATTGGCGTACTGAAATGGAATTACTTGGAGATTTTGAGTGTTATGAAGATTCTTTTAATGCCTGTAAAGATAGCATTGAATGCACAGTTTTTATTAATTATCTACAAATGTTGAATGGAGAGATTGAACAAGAAACGTCTATTGCAGCTGAAATTGCTAGAGACAGTTCTCAAGATGGTCAAAGTTCTGCTCCACTGAGTCAAGATCCACTAGGAGAACCAATTCTTTAAAATGAAGCAGCAATAGCCATGACTGAAGAAGAAACGGCAATGCAACAAGCACAACAGGATACTATGGAGTTGGGAAACTTGGTAGAACAACTAAATATTGAACAGAAAGAAATATATCAGCAAGTTACACAACAGATAGACCATGGTTTATTTCATGAAAAAAAGAATGCAACTGCGCAACATTTAAACCAATTCAAATGTATATCAGTGGTCAAGCTGGAACAGGAAAACGTTTCTTAATTAAAGTTTTGACCAGTTATCTACAGAAAACCACTGACTCACATTTGCCTTGTGTTGTAACCGCTCCATCTGGGTTAGCAGCACACAATATTAAAGGGATTACATTACATTGTTTACTAATGCTACCAGTTGAACATGAAAATAAGTTGGAATATTACAAGCTATCTGGAGAAGCTTGTTATGAATTTTCAAGAGTACTAAAGAAAATTAAACTTCTGATCATTGATGAGGTTAGCATGGTCTCAAACTTAATGCTCGTCTTTGTACATTTCAGAATGCAGCGGATTTTAAAAACAGATTATGATGTTTTATTTGGAGGAAAACATGTAATTGTATTTAGTAACCTACTAAAACTTACTCCTGTAGAAGGGCAACCAGTTTTTAAAACACTTCTGCACGATGACGCTAGGAAATATTTGGGAAGTATTGGGAATGTGAACATTTGGTCTCATTTTGAATATAAAGAACTTATTAAGAATTTGCGACAAGCAAGTGATTAACATTATGGAAGCATTCTTCAAGATATATGAATTGGTGTTTTGACAAAACATGGTAAAGAAGCTTTACAAAGTTGACTACTTACAAACTTGTTTCTAAATGAAAATGTTGGTCTTGAAATAATGTCAACACTGCAAGAGTGTTCTACATTCAATCAAGAACTTATGAAGCTGGAAAAACAACAAATAATGAAAATGGAAGCCATTGAAAAAGTAGTACACAAAGGAACTACTATTATTCTGTCAGAAAAATGTAAAATCAAAATTGGATTCTTTGGAAAAGTCTTTATCTAAGACTGCTGGTTTAGAAAAGAATTTATATATGTATGTGAAAACTGACAGGTAATTTTACGGCGTAAATTTGATGTAGAAAACGGTTTAGTAATTGGAAAAGTTGTTGATTTTGGGTAAATATCCAAACAGAGATGGAATTGAATTCTTATACATTAAATTTCATCAGATTGAAGAGATAAAACAGGTTGGACGTTGTGCTGTTCGTTTTTTGCTTGATAAAGTCTTGTATTTTATTTAGAAAACAGCTTCCTCTTTCTTTAGCATATGCAGTGACCATTCTTAAACCTCAAGGTTTAAGTGTAGACAGTACTTTGGTAAACATTGGAAGTACAGTTTCTAAAGAGGGTATGGCATATGTTGCATTGTCTCGAATAAGAACTGGATTTTATTTGATTGATTTTGATGAGAGAAAGGTTAGTGCAGATGCAAATTGTGTAAAAGAGTATAATCCGTTAAGAAGACTGTATGCTTCTAACTTAGGTGAATATCCCATATAAGAAAAGCGTGTAGTATGTCCAAAACGAACATATGAGAAACACTAGCGAGGTTGGAAAGAAAAGAAAAATTCAAGAGAATGTTGAGGCTGCAAATAAAATGAAAATGGACACTGTTGATGATATTGTAGGATGCCAGCTAGAAAATAGTGCAGGTATCAGCTGCTATGCTAATGTAATAGTGAACGTCGTGTTTTTTCAAGAAAATCTTCATCATCAAATTATGGAAATTCGAGAAAAAAGATTTTGTTTTTTGTTGCATTACATTTTTTTTAAATTGACAACTGATGAAACTAAAATCCATACTGCTTTTGGCATTTGGCATATATGTTCTGGTTCTTCACAATTTACACTTAATGTACAACAAGATGCTCGAGAAGTTCTTATGTTTATGCGTACAGTATTGGAAGGTGAAGGAATACAAATTGAAAATCTGTTTGGAATCCATATTGCAAAACAGTGTCTTTTGACAAATTTGTACAATCAGCTAATCAAGATATGAAATGTACTCATGGCAAATCAGAAATGATGTCAACATTATTTCGAGAAAGATTTGGACAATATGTAATTTTAATGCTACAACGTTTTTGAGTAGATGGGAGAAAATTGGAAACTAAAATAAAAAATGGTGTGGCAAGTCAAGTGTCAATTTCAGGAAGAACTTTTGAAGCAGTGGCTATTATTCTCGCTGATGGACCTAGTGCAACATCTGGACACTATACTGTGTATTTAAGATGCAATAAAGGATGGACACATTGTATTGATGCACATTTGGAATTCAAGTGTCAGTTGCCTTACAAATGACCAAATTCATATCTGATATTTTTAGTGCCAAAGTTTGGAAAACATAATTCAGCCTATTGGGAAGATGTAAATATGAATTATCATGTTTTTGGGGATATTTTCAATGCAAATGATTTCAGAAACCTCAATCGGCCTCTTGGGAAGATGTTAAAACAATTAGTGTTTCAATTATCGTTTCTGTTCTTTAATATTGCATTTGGAAAATTGTGTTTGAAAGAAGCAGTTCATATATTTGATCTTTGTATTATATGCAATGTAAATAAGAGTGTTTATTTTTGAAAATGTAAACAATTAGTTGAGTATGTTGTAAATATTTTGAACACAGATTTTGTTTTTTTTAAATAATCTGATTGATTGTATTTTTTTGCACGCTGTTATATGATGATCAATATTGAAATCACTGTGTATGGTGAAATTCAATAGAATCTAAAAACAGCAATAAAGAGAATCTGAATATGTTATGCAATTCTAAAATTATATTGTGTTCTTAAAACTATAATATTATTTGCAATAATTGTATTTTTTCTTCTTTTACAGAAAGTAAAAGTAAACTTTGAAAATATTTTAAATATACTTTACAATGAAACATCTGTTTGTTTAGTTTGGAATGTGGCTGGTCTTAACAACAAGAATAAGAGGCGATTTGTTCAAGAAGAGCTTAAAATGTATAAACCCCACCTGGTTATGCTTTCAGAAACTCACATAGGGTTTCAAGATAGGAAATTATTGGGTCAATTGGGATACAAGCTTGTTGTTTGTTCTACTTTGGGTGCATCTATCCGGGGGGTTGCAATACTGAAGCAAAAGTGTAAGAACTGGGACCACTAGTTCCCCGGGGGGTAGCATGGCTCGAGCAGGAAGGCAGCCAGGGGTTTGTGTGTAAAGCAGCTACTCAACACACTCATCCACTGAGACACAAGTGGGCGCAATGATGTAGACCACACCAGTAGTTGTGTTTGAAAATCAAGTGCTTTTATGTAGGCTTTAGATCAAGGTGAATAATGCATTAGCAAATAATTAGCATTTCATTAAAGACTCTCCTTAAAAGGTTTCATGAACGCCTTTCAAAATACATCTCAGGTAAAATGGCAAATTATTTCATTAAACATTTTCAGTCAAGCGGAAAACTCCAAATAACACAGTTGGTCACGTTAGACTATTCAGCAGGCTAGAAGGTAGTCTCATAAACCATGGGTTGACCTGTAGGAATAAATCATAAGCATTTCCCCTTGTAAATATCAACAGTCTTACGACCAAAATCAGATCATCAGTGTAACATCAGGATGAATCAATAAGTAACAAACCAGGCCCCACCAGGAACTGTAGATGCCCGCCCCTGCAGGAAATTCAGTACAGTGAAAAAGACTACCCTTTCATTAGCAGGCTTGTAAATAGGGCACAAACATAAGGACTACAGGCCGGAAACTGGCAACATGGCAGGTCAATGCCGTGGGGTAGTGTCTGTCCCCCAATCCTCCAAATTCTCGAGACACATTAAGGGGGGGGCAATGGGCCAGTCTCAGTTCACCCCGGGGGAGGGGTGACCTCGGGCCTTACACGGCCTACCACCCTCCTCCCCGGGGGTTAGCTTATGCTCTTCGGCCCTCCGGGGCCCTTGCGAAGACTCTGCTCTAGGAAGGGGTCCGTGACCCTCCTTGGGCCTCACTTGGCCCGGCGCGGTGCAAGGGCAACTTTTAGGCACCAGCGCCAGGGCCAGGGCAAGGCCGACGTGCAGGGCTGAAAGGAGGGGGCACTGAGGCTCCACGGCCCCCTCCGTGATGGTTACGGGCGCCTCAGGGCCCACAGGCAGAGCTCCGGTCAGGGCCAATCCAGATCGGGTCGGGGCGGCTCCAGCCAACCACATCGCCCGCCTCGAGGGCGCGCCTGCCGGGACCAATGGCAGCGCGGCGCCCGGGGGCGGGCGGAGGAGCTCCCCGGTCACGTGGCAAGGGACAGCTTGGCTTCGGGCCTACCGCGGCATGATGCGCGGGACGCGGTGGCCTTCTCCTCACATACGGGGGCCGCCGAGGGGGCAATTGGAGCTGGCGCAGGTCGCCACACGACAGCAGGACAGCCGCGCCTCAGGGGTGTCACGTGGGCGGCGCGAACGCCGCGATGCCCGCCAGGCCTCCTCACGTGCCTCAGACGGCGTCACCCAGCTCCGGGCTGCGGTCGTGAGTGGAGGGGATATCAATAGCACCTCGTAGAGGTAATACCCAGGCGCCACAGCGCTACACGGGGGGTTGAATCAATCGGCTCAGGAGAGCGCTTGGGGCCAACTGCAGACAGGATAAGTTCTGAGGAGAAAAGCGCCTCAGGATCACAGCGCTTGAACCACGGGAGCCCAGTTAGCTCGGGGAAGGCAGGATGATGTTCAGCGCTGGTCAGGGGGGAGCAGAATATAGCGTTTCTCCCACAATTCAGCAGGGACAGCAGAGCAGTTCAGTCAGGGGAGGAGATAAATGGGGCAAGATGGGCCCACTGCAGGCAGGGGGTGCGCAGGGCAGCACAGTCCAGTGTCCAGTACCTGGTCGATCCCCCAGCAGTCTCCGGTCAATGGAAAGTAAACTTCTTGGTGCTTGGATGGTTCTGCGCCCTAGGATGCTGGTTTCTTATAGTTGAAGAGGGGGGGGTGAGTTAGAGACTTGATGAATTTTCCTCAGTCACTGGAGATGGACCCTGGGGTTCCCTACGCTGGGCCAGATCAGGGGCTAGTCTAGGACACCTCACCCAGCTTAAGAGGCAGCACCTAAATCCTGTCACTCCCAGTATCATAGGTTCCTAACTAGGCCCTCCCGCCTAAAACTCCTGCATGGGTTCCCCAGGTCAGTGATGCCCCAACTGACTAGAAAAAGTTCCCTCCCTTGCTTATATATGCCCAGGTCAGGTGACCACTCTCTCAGGCGGCAAAAAGCAGGTCCGCCTTCCTTCGGGAAGGTTCAAGGAGCTTCCCCACTCTACCTATGGACAGGGGATGGGTGGCTGGCATTGCAACATTGTATGGGGATCCAGCCTGCTCCTGGCAACTAGGGTGCTACACTAAAAAGACCACGCTGCAGTCGCAGGGGCCAGTGGCAGCCATGTTTGAAGTAGAGAGCACCTGCACCCTAACACAGTTTAGCCATGAAAAGGGTGCCCGAAGACCTATGGGCCAACAAAAATGAGGTGGGAAAAATGAGGCAAGGGCAACAAATCACAGGGAAAGACCACCCTAGGGCTGACAGGTCTAACAAAAAGCAATTACGTTTTGAAATTATTATAACAGCTGCTGATATGAGGGGTAGATGGGCAAAAATTCAAGCAGAACTCAAACACAGCAAATACGTATTCTGTGTGGTATATGGTCCTAATATTGATGTACCAATTATGTATGACCGGTTGAATGTTGAATTGCTAGATTGGGAGGGAGAATTAATGATCATGGGCGATTTCAATTGTGTTATGAACTATGATTTAGATACTACTAGGCGGGGTGCTTTTCAGCGAATGTGCAAAATTAGAGCTGCTATATGAGAATTAAGTCGTTTGCATATTTTGAAAGATGTTTGGCGTACAATACACCCTAATATAGCTGGGTTCACCTACTACTCTGCGCCTCATAAATTATTCTCCCGAATAGATATGGTCTGGGCGACAGATGGAATATTGGATAGCTGCATCATAGAACTATGCCCAAGAGTTACATTGGATCACAACCCCATTTTGTTAGAATTTAAATTTTTTACTAGGAAACAAGGGGTTAGGCAATTTACGTTTCCCAGATATCTTTTTTCGGACGTAGTTTTTATTTCCCAACTTAAGGGGCACATTACTGAATTTATTGAGATCAATTTGAACTCCGCTGCAGTAATATCTGTCTGCGATGCCTGTAAAGCTAGTATAAGGGGTTTCGCCCAACAATATGTTTCTAGAAAGAATTCAGAACGCCTGAAAGAGATTAAATCTATGACTTCCAACATCTTGTCTATGGAAACTCAGTTGGCAGAGGCCCTTCAGCAAGGAGACCCTAATGCTGATGAGTTAAGAATTGAACTAGTGAGTCTTCAATCGGCTACTAAAAAGATGCTGAGGGAGAAGTATAGTGGGAAACTTCATAAGTACCATCTATCACGGTATGAAAGCAGTGATAGAATTGGGAAAGTACTAGCTTACAAAGTAGCGGATAAGAAGGCTAAGACATAATCAAGGTTATTAAAGATATTAACAACAAAACTTACAATCAACCAGAACAGATACTTGATCAATTTGTCAAATATTACAGTAGGTTGTACACTCCAGAAAATTCTCCCACTAAGGATCATATACTATCGTATCTTAATACCTACCTGACGGACCAACGAGCTAGAAAAGCAGTCAGCCAACTTGAGGCAAATATTACTTCTACAGAGAAAAGGTCAGCAATTGCTTCTCTCCCCTCTGGTAAGGCAGCTGGAGAAGATCTGTTCCCCATTGAACTTTATAAAATATGTATCCAGGAATTACTCCCTCTTTGTAGTCTAGTTATAGACTCAATTGGGGAAACTGGGAAGGCTCTTGCCTCGTGGAACATAGCCAAAATAGTATTTTTTCTTAAGAAAAAAAAGCCCGCAGGTGAATGTGGGTCATATAGACCTATTTCATTAATAAATGCGGACGCTAAGGCATTTGCTAAAATCTAGGCTACTCGATTAGCTCCCCTTATGCCGAAGTTGGTTAACTTACAACAGCATGGATTTGTCATGGGGAGAGACACCACG
Organism: Lissotriton vulgaris; assembly: GCF_964263255.1. Lineage (NCBI taxonomy): Eukaryota > Metazoa > Chordata > Amphibia > Caudata > Salamandridae > Lissotriton > Lissotriton vulgaris. The sequence goes on along the minus strand of NC_141687.1, from coordinate 1,612,043,237 downwards.
GCTCATGTCAATACGGCTATTACTGCCTTTGACGTTGCATTTATCGAGTCCACCCCACTCGGAATGGTCATGCTGGATGCTGAGAAAGCATTTGACCGAGTGGGGTGAGACTATCTATGGGCAGTACTTAAGGCTCTTGGATTCCAGGGGAAATACCTTGGCTGGATTCGGTCTTTATATGATCAACATACTGCTAAAATAAGCTATGCAGGTATGAGTTCATCTAAATTCTTAATAGCGGGAGGCACTCGGCAAGGGTGCCCTTTGTCACCCTTGCTGTTTGCTCTTTCTATGGAACCGTTTCTAAATGCGCTTCTGCCTCAAGCTGATATCATCGCCTTCCAACACGGGAGGAACATTTTAAAAATAACTGCATACGCGGATGATATTGCGATCTTCACTACTGATTTAGCTAAAGCTATTCTGGGGATAACCAAGGAAGCAAAAAGGTTTGGGGATATCTCTGGTTACAAATTAAACTTAAATAAAACACAGGTCATACTCAATTAGAAACCGTTGGCTCTGGTTCGAGGTATATGTAAAAACGCTGTATATTTGGGATTGAAAATATCTGCAAATATTGATTATTTAATTGCACTTAATTATGATCCACTATTAAAAGAAGTAGCTCTTTCATTAAAAAAATGGCATAAGATGCCATTAAGTTTAGTTGGATGGATTAATTTAATTAAAATGAAAATAGTACCTAAATTTCTCTATTTATTTAGATCAATTCCCCTACGCCTTAATAACCTTTTTTTTAAAAACTTGATGGGATATGCAGTAGTTATATTTGGGGGTATAAAAAAGCTTGTCGATCGATCCAGCTTTTGAAACTTCCAATTAAAAAAGGAAGGTTAACTTTTCCTGATTTTAAATTATATTTTTTTGCGAATTTTTTTTGGTCGTCTTCGAAGTCTGCTTAAATCGAAAACTCCCTATTATTTTACCAGTTTATGTTAGGTTCTGACTGTAATCAATTTCTGACTAGAGTCCACGACCCAAACTACTTTAAGCAGGTTAAGTTTAAGCCTGCCAGGGAAATTGTAAGAATTTGGAACTTGATTTTGATTTATGGTAGGATCTCTTTTTTCATCAAGAACTGCAACTATGGGGCAATTCAGGACTTCCTGGAATCTTTTTGGATAGTGCAGGGATCTTATGGTCCAGCTGTGGTATTACTACTTTAACTGACCTTTATGGTTCTGACGGAATACTTGATTTCAAATTATTTAAATCTCTTTTCAAATTGAATGACGGTATGTACTTTAAATACATGCAAATTCTGGACTTCTTAGTCCGGAAAATGAAAATTAATGAAGTTGGTCACTCTGATATTTTAAAGTGTCTGTATTCTGATACGACCAAATCACTTATTAGTGAGGGCTACAAACACCTAATTTAGGTGAAAGAGGATGACTGTAGCAAACTTGCGGCTAAATGGACCACTAGAACGGGTTTAAATATAACATCAAGTCAGATATCTGCCTCTCTTTGTCAAATTAGTCATGTGGTTCAGTCTTCTAGTTTTAGACTTCAATTATATAGAACTGTCTGTCAATTATATTAGACTCCTCAAAGAATTTCTAGTTGGTCACTAAATAACCTAACCAATGATCATACTAAATGCCCCAAATGTGACATGGTTGCAGCCGATCTGGAGCATATGCTTTTTGCCTGTCCCGCTTTGGCTGAGTTCTGGAAAGAAATAGAAGGTATTCTTATTCAGAAGCAGATTATCTTCCCGCCTTTTTCAGTACATTTGATTTTATTAGATTTACAGTATGTAAATAGCCCACATAAAGATCTGAACACTATTTTATTTGCTTGTGCAAGATTGGTTATAGCTAGGGCCTGGATCTCTTCCAAACCCCCACTTGTCATGGAGTGGTGGACTCTAGTCAATGAGATTTATTCGATGGAACTAGCATTAGCAAAGATAAAGGGTCAACGCTCATTGAGAAAACCGGAGAGAATTTGGGGGATGTTTATTTGAATTTTGAATTCTGAAAGGGGTGCTGTTCATGTGTTGCTAAGACTATTGCTACCATGTATTTAGGATAGATGTTTTATTCTTCTATGAAATTTTTGTTACAATTGATTCCCCTGTAATAATAATAACTTACTGTGAGGCGCTTAATGTAATGTTTATAAGGTATGACTTTTGGTTTATCTTTTTGTATGTCTCTTGCAATGATAATAAAAACATTTTTTTTAAAACAATGAAATATCTGTAAAATAGTTTCAATGAGATAGATATATACCTAAATACAGAAGGTAAGATGAAATAAGGAAATACGCAAAATAATAGGAATTATCCAGACATTACTTCTAGAGTCTTGCAATAACCCAAGTATTACGTCTGCACTCCTTTAATCATCTACACATTACCCTTGCACTGATGGAACCATGGACTCATGCAATCGCCCAGGCATTACCTATAAGCTTACAAAATCATTCAAACAATACCTACCACTTACAAAATCATCCAGGCACTGCCGATGCACTCCTGCAATCACCCAGACACTGCTCATCCACTCATGGAATAACCCAGATACTACCCATGCACTACTGCAATCAACTGTCAACTACCCATGCACTCCTCCAATCACCCAGTCACTACTCATGCACTTATAAAATCACCATACACTATCTTCACACTCCTCAAAACAACCAGACAGTACTCATGCACTTATGCAATCACCAGGACACTAAGCATTCATTCATGCAATCAACCAGGCATTACCAATAAACTCATGTAATTACCCAGGCTTTACCCGTGCATTACACAATCACCCAAGCAATACCCATGCAATTACAAAATCATCCAGGCACTAGCCATGTGCTCCTAAAATCACCCAGGTACTGCTCAGCCTCTCATGCCATAACCCAGGTACTAACAATGCACAGCTACAATCACCTGTACACTACCAATGCACTCCTCTAATAACCCACACATAACTCATTTACTCCTTCAATTACCCAGCCAGCAGTCATACACTCCTCCAATCACCCAATCACTACTCGTGCACTTATAAAATCACCATACACTAGCTTTACACTCCTCCAAACACCCAAGCAGTACTCATGCAATGACCAAGACACTAATCATGCATTCATGCAATCACCCAGGCATTACCAATAAACTAATGTAATTACACAGGCATTACCCATGAACTTACACAATCACCCAAGCAATACCCATGCAGTTAAAAAATCATCCAGGCACTAGCCTTGTACTCCTGCGATCACCCAGGCACTTCTGATCCACTCATGCAATAACCCAGGCACTACCCTTGTTCTCTTACAATCACCCAGGTACTACCCATAAACTCATGCAATCATCCAGATATTACCCATAAATAAATGCAATCAGTCAAGCATTACCCATGTACTCCTGTAATCACCCAGACACTACTCATTCACTTCTTCGATTATCCAGCCAGTAGACATGTACTCCTCCAATCACCCAGCCACTTTGCATGCACTCATGCAATCACCCAGGCATTACCCATGCACTCATGCAAGCAACTATGTACTACTCATGCACTCATGCAATCACCCAGGCACTACCCATGCACTACCCATGCACTTCTCCAATCACCCGTGCACTACCCATGCACTCCTCTAATCACTCAGACACTACTCATTCACTCCTTCAATTATCCAGCTAGTAGCCACACACTACTCCAACCACTTAGGTACTATGCATACACTCATGCAATAACCCAGACATTACTCATGTACTCATGCAATCACCCAGGCACTACCCACACACTCATGCAATCACCCAGACACTACTCGTGCACTCTTCCAATCGCCCAAGCACCACAGATGCACTCATGCAATTACCCAGGCATTACCCATGCACTCATGCAATAACCCATGCACTACCCATGCAATCCTCCAATCACCCAGTTAGTACCCAAGTACTTATTCAATCACTCTGCAGAGCTTGATAATATGCCCTTGTTAATTACCTTAGTAGCCCAGGTTACCACCAGAACCTGCACTGCTATGGGAATTCACAACAAGCCCATTATCGCCGCTTTAGCTGCAGTTTACTGCTGCTGAAACAGCGATCATTTTATCGCCGTTCTTGATAATATGCCCCATAATGCTTTAGCTCATTTACTCACATCTACATAATTCTAAACTCTAATTTTCTTTTTTCTTTTGCAGATTAACAATCGGACACCTGTTTCAATCCATTTCACAATTTTTTTATAACATTGTTTAAGTTATTTTTCCAGTTCTAATATAGTTATAATTGAGTTTTGTTTATATTTATTAACTACATACTTCTTTTATTTTATGGTGGAGGGGTATAACGGGCCACAATAAAAATAATGTTGAAATACTATAGTAAGATAGTCAAGACTAGGATTGAAAACTACTGAGTTCTACTAAAATGGCGGTGGACGAAGTACATAATCAACGTTTGGCTCCTCGGCACTACCTTTCAAATAAATATATAAAACATATGACTATTCATACTGTACAAAAGTACAGCAGTGGATGACATGAACCGGGAAAAGAAAGCGACAGATTTACTAACTGATATAACGAAAGGTTTGCTTGTTAAACTTGAAGAAAAAGAAAACGTGGGCTTCAAAATGACGCTGAGCATGCAAAGACAGTACAACTGCTACACCAAAAAAAAGGAAAGCTTTTCATACTATCATAGAAATGAAGGAGCATATTATCAACAAAAGGCGATACATTATCGCCGCTTTTATCGAAAGGAAACTGCTGATAAAGCGGCGATAATGTGCTTGATAATAGGCCCTTGTAACTTCCCATAGCAGCCCAGGTTCTGGTGTTAACCTCGGCTCCTATGGTTATTCACAAGGGCATATAATCAAGCCCATTATGGCCGCTTTATCGGCAGTTTACTACCGATAAAAGCGATGATAATGTATCACCTTTTGTTGATAATATGGCTCATTGCTCTTTTTTTGACCAGTAAACTTAGGTGCATATTATCAAGGACTGGTGTAAAAATTATCGCCATTTTATTGGCAGGAAACTGCTGATAAAACGGCGATTATGAGCTTCATAATACGGCCTTGTTATTTCCCATAGAATATGACTATTAATACTGTACAAAAGTACAGCAGCGGATGACACACACAAACCGGAAAAAGAAAGCGACAGATTTACTAACTGATATAAAGAAAGGTTTGCTTGTTGAACTTGAAGAAAAAAAAATGTGGGCTTCCAAACAACGCTGAGCATGCGAAGAGAGTACAACTGCTACACCAACAAAAAAGGAAACCTTTACATACTATCATAGAAATGAACGAGCAAATCATCAACAAAAGGTGATACATTATCGCCGCTTTTATCGACAGGAAACTGCCGATAAAGCGGCAATAATGGGCTTGATAATAGGCCCTTGTAACTTCCCATAGCACCCCTGGTGTTAACCTGGGCTCCTATGGTTATTCACAAGGGCATATTATCAAGCCCATTATTGCCGCTTTATCAGCAGTTTTCCTGCCGATAAAAGCGACGATAATGTATCGCCTTTTGTTGATAATATGGCTCATTGCTCTTTTTTTGACCAGTAAACTTAGGTGCATATTACCAAGGACTAGTGTTACAATTATCGCCATTTTATTGGCAACAAACTGCCGATAAAACGGCGATAATGACCATGATAATACGGCCTTGTTATTTCCCATAGAAGCCCATGTTAACACCAGAACATAGGCTTCTATGGCAATTAAAAAGAACGTATTATCAAGCCCACCCTCCCAACATTAATAACAAACCATAGGCCCCTGTAAATTCCCATAGCACCCCAAGTTCTGATGTTAACCTGGGCTGCTATGGTTATTCACAATGGCATAATATCAAGCCGATTATCGCCGCTTTATCAGCAGTTTCCTGCCAATAAAAGTGACGATAATGTATCGCCTTTTGTTGATAATATGGCCCATTGCTCTTTTTATTTACCACTAAACTTAGGTGCATATTATCAAGGACCGGTGTTAAAATTATCGCCATTTTATTGGCAGGAAACTGCCGATAAAACGGTGATAATTACCTTCAAAATACGGCCTTGTCATTTCCCATAGAAGCCCATGTTAACACAAGAACATCGGCTTCCATGCGAATTGACAAGGACGTATTATCAAGCCCACCCTCCCAACATTAATAAAAAACTCCACACAATGCAGGTACCCAGAGCTGGAAGGTCATTTTACATATCACTGCCGCAGAAATGTGGCGTTCCCCGCGACGTGTACGGGGAGCGAGAGAGAGACCTCAAAACATATTTGGTTTTTTTAAAAGATCCGAGGGGTGCCGCTCACCGAGACTGCGGGGAGTAAGACCGTAACCCCCCCAGATACTTCAAAATAAAACCAGAGGAGTTCCAATCCCCAGTGCTCGGGGCACCTTACAAGCCCCCATTATGCAGAAAAATTGCCCCGTAATTTCCCCCCGGAACCTAATAAATAATACGGACTTCTACTTTTTTTTCAACTTTTCCACCGCGTACAACTACAGCACGAGTACCCCGCCATTTTTTATTTTTTTAAAAATAAAAATTGAGCCTAAAGATCCATGTACCACCCCCTGACCAAGACTATACCCTCAGAATGTTTCTACCCTGCTCCGTTTCCTTATTTCTCAACTTTGTTTTACTGCTTTCTTCTGACTCTGCTCTCCCGACAAACAACATGGCTGCCAACACTTCCTGGTTTGGAGTATTAACAGCCAATCAGCATGCAGCTCCTGCTCATAACTGTACGTATTTCCATACGCATATGCCGCGATTTTTCTTTAAAAAAATAGAGCCTAAACATCCATGTACGACCCCCTGAGCAAGCCTAGAGGGTCAGAATGTCTCTACCCTACCCCCTTCCCTTATTTCTCAACTTTGTTTTACTGTTTTCTTGTGACTCGGTTCTAGCGAGGCACAAGATGGCCGCCAACACTTCCTGGTTTCGAGTGTTGACAGACAGTTCCCAGCCAATCAGCATGCAGCTTGCGCTCGTAATTTAACAGATTTCAGTACGCGTGCTGAACTCCATCTCTAGATATTGCTATGATTTTACTTGCAATTTTCTCAGAAACTGCTGAACAGATTTACACCATTTAACAAAATGCACAATCTGTGAACAGAACTCTACCTCTCTGCCAAATTTCGTGTAATTCCGTTCAGCCGTTCGGGCTGTAGCCCTGGCTAAAGAGCCCTATGAAAAATTGCATGAGGAAAACACATTTTGGGACCCCCCTTTTTTCTCACCCCCAAACTTTCAGGGAAGGAGCGGAACTGAGCCAGACATTTTCTTGGAGAAATTCACAAAGATTCGTCCACCAGCGCCAAAGTTATTCCAAATAGAATGTTGTGGATTTCCGATGGAAACTCGGTCCTAACTATAACTACCTAAGGTAGTTATAGTTAGGACCTAGTTTCCATAGGAAATCTGCAACATTCTATCTGGAATAACTTTGGAGCTGGTCGACGAATCTTCACGAAATTCTCCAAGAACTAAATTTTTGCTGAGAAATTAAAGGAGATCACAGCGAGAACTGAGGTTATCGAGGCAGAGATCCCCAAGATGAAGAGCTCAATGGAGTCTACTTCTCTCCAGTTGGAGAAGTAAGCTATACAGAATAAAGAACTTAAAGATGACCTGGAAAGGCTTGATAACCATTCACGTAAGAACAACCTTACATTTTTTACCGTACCCGAGGCTTCGTAATTTTGCTTTTGCCAAAAACACTATCCAAAGATATCATCAACCTGGACCTGAAAAGCGAAATCCAGAGGATACATAGAGATCCGTTCAAAAGGAACCCAGGAAGACAGAAGCCACGGAAAACCTTTGTGAACTTTCTCTCCTATTCAGTGAAAGAGCAGATCTTAACAGCAGCATTAAAAGCAGGCATTATACCATCCCCTTTCTCTGAATTACCGGCATTCTCCTTTTCTATCAGGTCCGACATCTCGCACATAAAGGCAGAAGGCAATGGGAGCTGGGGAAGAGACTCACAGAATTAAACAGCTTAGGGGCAAAGGCCCAATTAAGGTTCCCAGCCACACTGCGCGTCATGTGTAATAATCATATGCACATGATCCGAACAACTAAGGAGGCGGATACACTTATAGCTCAGATCCGGGATGAAAAACAAGGGGCGATATAAGGGAGATCAATTAGCATGAAAATTCTCACTGATCCAGTAAGAAATTTATTTTTTTCTGTTATAAACTGGAACCGACTGCGAGGCGAGGTCCAAAAAGGTAATAACCTATTGGAAGGGAGGGTTCCTCGGGGTGATGGGATGCAGGGGGGTCACGGGGGTGGGATGCTGGAGGGTGGGTTTAGGGAAGGGGGCACTGGGTGGCAGTAAAAAAGATAAAAAATTGACCTTGCGCAATGAATTTCGAGATAGCAGATTGGCTAAAGAGCACCCTAATCTTAAAGATAAGCCTTGCACAAATCATATAAAGTTTAGATCAAAATGAGGGGGTGCCGAAATATTCAATTTATGTCATGGAATTTGAATGGTTTGAGATGTCCGAGAAGGCTAAGATTAATTCTAAAGTATCTAGAACTTTCACCTGCGCAAGTAATCTTGCTGCAGGAGACAAATTTGAATAAGGCAGAGTTTGAATCTGTCTTTTCAAAATTACCATGGCTCCAATGTTTTTGTCAATACTAACAGACATCGAGTACCCGTGGAGTTGCCATCCTGGTAAAAAAGGGTTGCACTTGTATAATAAGGTCAATTCAGACCGATCAAACAGGCAGATGGATTATTGCACTGTTAGATTTTGAGGGGGAAAAGTTGACGTGTGTTTCGTATTATGGTCATAATACAGATGATCCTTCCTGTCTGGTGAAACTGCAAGATAAGTTAATCATGGGAGATCCACCATTCATTATAGGGGGAGATTTTAACATCCTGCTCAACCCTGTAAAAGATAGATCTAACTTTAGTCGGGCTATAGGTACAACGAGAGCCCGAAGAGTCATGAAAAATCTGTTGATAAATATTAATTTAGTCGACCTATGGAGAGCTACGGTGGGGACAGGGATGGATTTCCTTTTTTTTGTAAGAAGAACCATCACGCCTCTTGAATTGACTATGTCTTAGTTAATAAGGAACATGTAGAGAACATAGTCAATATGTCTGTTTATCCAAGTCATTTATCGGACCATGCACCATTAGTGTTTTTATTTTCTACAAAAACGAGTTTGCAACAGATCAGATGGACTCTAAATAGGTCGGCACTTATGGACCCTGGATTAATTCAGGCAACTAAAGATACTACTTTAGAGTTTTTTTCTTATAATCTAGGGTCTGCCTCGGAAGAGGTTGTTTGGGACACCTAAAAAAGCTAATTTGATGGGTCTCTACGTAGTCTGATAAGTGCAAAAAATAAGTGCGACTCTCAGGAATTGCATGCTTTGGAGGGAAGAATTTCTTCTCTGGAAGAGAAGAGAGGGCATACCTCCCAAGATAATGCAAGGGGCATGCAGAACCATGAGAAGGAACTTGAGGAAGCAAAAAGAGACCTGCGGTCCTATCTAGATCAGAAGTGTAAGACACAGTGGAGGGCCCGAAATAGGGAAATTTTTGAATATGGGGAGAGAGCAGGTGCCCTATTGGCATGGAAGGCAAGGATCGATAGGGCCAAGAATAATATAAATGAATTACAGATTGACAGCATAGGAACTAAATCTAGCAAGCCCGCAAGTATTCAAAATTGTCTCCTGTTTCGCTTTGCGAATCTGTCTAAGGAAGATATTAATCTCTCAAATGTGGCAATAAGATCGTGGTTGGAGGGTAAAACTCTGCCAACTCTTACGGAAACAGCTAGGGCTTTTTTAGAATAACCTATCTCTATGGAGGAGATTAAGGAACATATAAAGAGGACAAAAACTAAGAAAGCAGCGGGCCTAGATGCCCTGCCCAGCGAAATTTATAAGGAACTGGTGGAAGAACTTTTACCTATACTCCATACGTTATTCAACAAAGTATACAGTTTAACAGGGAAAGTTCCCACCTCCTGGAAAGAGCCCACGATAGTGTTACTACTAAAGCCGGGAAAGGATCCCCTATTGCCAGACTCCTACCGCCCAATCTCCCTGCTAAATGCAGAATATAAGATCTTTATGAGCATATTGGCAGGGAGATTGAGCAAATTAATACCTAGCCTGATTAATTGTGATCAAAAGGGCTTTATGCCCGGGAGAATTATTCAGGAGCAAATACAGCTGCTAATAGGTAATATCGACCTGGCAGAGAAAAGGGGGGATCCCTTGGTGGCGGTGGCATTAGATGCCGCTAAGGCATTTGACCGGGTCTGCTGGAAATATTTATGGGAGGTGTTAGAAAGCGTAGGCATGGGTCAAATTTTCATCCAGACCTTAAAAAACTGTTATTATGGAGCTTCGGCAAAAATCTTAATAAATGGTTTTTTGACCCCGAGCTTTAAAATACAGAGAGTGACTAGACAGGGGTGCCCCCTGTCCCCTATGTTATTTAATATCTACATTGAGCCCTTGGCGCAGGCCATCAGGCAGAACCATACAATAATGCCCTTTAAATCAGGAAATTATGAATGTCAAATTGCTTTATATGCAGATTACATCATAATTTACACCATAGACCCTGATAGTTCTATCCCTCACTTAGAAAAGCTACTGCTCGAGTTTGGCAAAATTTCTGGCTACATGGCTAATGCAGATAAGACCGAGATCATGTGTTGGAATCTGAAGAATAACTACGGCCCAAAACCAAGGAGTTTAGATACTTAGGGGTAAAAATAGTAAAAGATCTAAAAAAATCACCTCGATTAATCTAAAAAAGATCGAAAAGGATATAGATTTTCTTTTTGCTAAGTGGAAAAACCTCCCTCTGTCATTTTCCGGGAAAGTTAACTTAGTAAAAATGACAGTATTGCCTAAACTGACTTTTCTTTTTAGTGCGCTCCCTCTCATTTATCCACAAGACAGCATCAATAAAATTCAAGGAAAGATAGGCAGTTTCATTTGGGGGCAAAAAAGCGCCAGGTTATCTTGGAAAAAACTACGGAGGAAGCTGTTGAAAGGGGGCCTGGCACTACCAGACATAAATCTATACTTATTGGCCTTTCAATTCAAAGGGATTAGGATGCTTTTATCTATATCGGTAGATACCTCATGGGTTAGATTACTAGGAGAACTAGTGCTAGCGGAAGACGGTGGTGGGCAGGTGGGGTTTTATTATAAGTTCAGGGCACCAAGATTTTTCAAGAAGGTACGCTTTAAGGTGCTAAAAGCGGCACTTCAGATATGGTATAAACTAAGACGTATCTGGGATATAGGCTACTTTTCCCCAATTACACCAATCTGGGATTCACCGGGTACCCCGTCCTGTTTGGGAGACTCTTTGGCAATTCCTATAAGAAGAGCAGGTTTAGAGAGGTGGTCAGACCTGGTAGACTCGGGTGGGGTTCTCCCTTGGGAAGTACTTTTAGATAAGATTGGGCCTACATTTTCCCGATTTAAGTATTTCCAGTTAAGATCTTGGTTTGAGGCAGAGAGAGGAGAGGTGGAGGGCAATTGGGAGCTAGAGCAGCTATTTCAGAGAGTTTCGTCAAGGAAAAAAGAGATATCATTTTGGTATAATAGCCTCTTGGACGCGGTAGATCATGAAGTTCCCCTGCAGGAATCTGCTTGGAAGGCCACTCCACTTCTTCAAGATTCTGAAAACTTGTTTGACCTTTCCATAAAACTAATGTATAAATACATTAAGCCTGCTACACTAAAGAAAAACCATTTTTATGTTCTAAACAGGTTATATTATACCCCGGCGACGATCGATAAATTCGCAGCCCATTCTACTTCAGTACCAACATGCCCGAGGTGCTATATCAACAAGGTGGACGATATGCACATGTTTTTTGAGTGTGCAGAACTGGGCAGATACTGGAAAGAGGTGGGAGATTCCTTGACCGATATTTTTCAAACGCATATAGTGGTGGATCTGCCTCTGGTCATTTTTTGCTTGAATAAACAGGAATATATAACATCTCCACAGCCCCAGATGGGGTTGCTTCTTAATCTGGTGGTTTTGGCCAGAAGAGAGATCTGCATGAAATGGAAGGATTCTGACCCCCCAACCAGAGAAAGTTGGATTAAATCCGCTCTACGTATGGCAAGTTTAGATTATGAAGAATTATCAACATATATCTGGTCCCCCCTGATATTGTGGGGACGACGCCTGGATATGATAAATGGTTACGGTCTGGAGAGAGCGGAATGTAAGTCCAAACATTACGCCCAGTCCTTGGGATAAAGAGGAAGGCCGTGGATGGCTAGACGGAAGTAGTAAGCCGGAGGGAGCACAGTCATCATTAAGCGGCTTGTTAAAACTACTGAGTCTAAGGCGAGATGAGGGCACATTTTTTTTTAAATAAATAAATACATTCTCCAAGAAGATAAGGGCCTCCGCTCCGCTCCTATTCTGAAAGTTTAGGGGTGATTTGTCAAGCGGGGGCAGAGAAAAAAGGGGGTCTCAAAACATGTTTTCCCCATGCAATTTTCCATAGGGACCTTTAGACACGGCTACAGCGAGAACTGCTGATCAGAATTACACTAAATTTGGCAAAAAGGTAGAGTTTGGTTCACAGATCACGCTTTTTGTTAAATGGCGTAACTCTGTGCAGTAGTTCCTGAGAAAATCAAAAGTAAAATCATAGATATATCTATAGACGAAGTACTGTACTCGTATCCTCCAGAGCATGAGCTTTATGCTAATTGGCAGTCAACACTCCAAACCAGGAAGTGTTGGCAGCCATCTTGTGCCTCGCTAGAACTGAGGCACAAGAAAACAGAAAAATAAATGTGAAAAATAAGAAAAGAGGTCAGGGTAGAAACACCCTGACCCCCTAGGCCTGCTTAGGGGGTCCCATAAGGACCGCCAAGGCCAAAAAGAAAACCACCACCCCCAGGGCTTTTAAATGTTGGTAGGGGAGCCGTCCAGCCCCCCTCCTGGAGCCTAATTGTGGCCCTGGGGACCATCACCCCCCAGGGACGGCTCCTGCAGTGTCCCAGGGTGCCCACCACTGGGACACTGTAGTTTGCCTCACGGCTCCCGCCCTACCATAGCAAACTCCTTTGATTTTTGAAAGAGAGAGCAAGAAACTTGCTCTCTCTTTCAAAAACCAAAGCCGATTGCTTTTCTGCATGGGGAGCAGCATGTCAGCTGCTCCCCAAGCAGAATAGCAATGCCGGCTCCTGCAGGATGCGGGGAGCCGGCAGGGACCGTGGGGGACTTGGTGACCCCCCCAATGGTCCCCAAAGGAGAGGCCAGGCCCTGGGGGATGGGGTCCCCGGGGCCAGAAGTGGCCTGAAGAGGGGGGCTATGCAGCACCCCTCCCCAAATAATAAAAAGAAAAAAAAAGGAGGCAGGCTGGCCCCAGGGGATGGCCTTAAGTGGCCTGAGGAGGGGGGCTATACAGCCCCCTTCCTTAAAAAAAAAAATGTGGCCTTACCCCGGGGGATGGGGTCCCCGGGGCCTTGGAATTAGCCCCTGGAGGGGGGACACGCTGCCCCCTTCCCGTTAAAAAAACAAAAAAATAAATATTGGTGGTCAAGCCCTGGGGGATGGGGTTCCCAGGGCCCAAAAAAAAGTTAAAGAAGGGGGGCTACACAGACCCCTTCTTAAAAAGAAATAATTTTTAAACGAGAACGGGGAAGAGGCCACGCCCACCCCCTGCACCACTCCGTAAACACGCCCCCTGGCGCGTTTGCAGAGGGGGAAGTAATTTCTCTTGAATACTGGGGGTTCCTGGGGGCCAAGTAGCCCACCAGGAACCTCCAGTATGCGCTAGGGGCTGCCTTGCAGAGAGGTGTAAGGAGGCCACGCCCCTTTTTACACCTCTCTGCAACGCAGCCCCCTGGTGCATACTGGAGGTTCCTGGTGGGCTAGTTGGCCCCCAGAGACTCCCAGTATTCAAGGGGATTTAGTTCCCACTCTGGCAAGGTGCCAGGGGGCTGGGTTGCAGAGAGGTGTAATGAGGCCATGCCCCTTTTTACACCTCTGTGCAACGCAGCCCCCTGGCGCATACTGGAGGTTCCTGGTGGGCTAGGGGCCCCAAGGGACCCCCAGTATTCAAGGGGATTTAGTTCCCCCTCTGGAAACGCGCCATGGGGGCTGCGTTGCAGAGAGGTGTAATTAGGCCACACCCCCTTTTACACCTCTCTGCAACACAGCCCCCTGGCGCATACTGGAGGTTTCTGGGTGACTAGTTGGCGCCCAGGGACCCCCAGTATTCAAGGGGATTTAGTTCCCCCCTGGAAACACGCCAGGGGGCTGCGTTGCAGAGAGGTGTAATGAGGCCACGCCCCTTTTTACATCTCTCTGCAACGCAGCCCCCTGGTGCATACTGGAGGTTCCTGGTGGGCTAGTTGGCCCCCAGGGACCTCCAGTATTCAGGGGGATTTAGTTCCCCATCTGGAAACGCGCCAGGGGGCTGCATTGCAGAGAGGCATAATGAGGCCATGCCTCTTTTTACACCTCTCTGCAACGCATCCCCTTGGCACATACTAGAGTCTCCTGGTGGGCTAGTTGGCCCCCAGGGACCCCCAGTTTTCAAGGGGTTTTAGTTCCCCCTCTGGAAACACGCCAGGGGGCTGCGTTGCAGAGAGGCATAATGAGGCCACACCCCTTTTTACACCTTTCTGCAACGCAGCCCCCTGGCGCATACTTGAGGTTCCTGGTGGGCTAGTTGGCCCCCAGGGATCCCCAGTATTCAAGGGAATTTAGTTCCCACTCTGGAAACGCGCCAGGGGGCTGCCTTGCAGAGAGGTGTAATGAGGCCACGCCCCTTTTTACACCTCTCTGCAACGCAGCCCCCCGGCGCATACTGGAGATTCCTGGGCGGATAGTTGGCCCTCATTGACCCCCAGTTTTCAGGGGGACTTAATCCCCCAACTTAGAACGTGCTACGGGCGCGTTTGCACAGTGATGAAGGTAGGGCACAGGGCTTAAGGTTATATGTGTGCAAACATGCCCTGTGGCGTGTTTTAAGTTGGGGAATTAATTCCTCTTCAATCCAGTGGTCCCCTAGGGGCCAAATAGCCCAACAGGTACCTCCAGTAAGCTCCACGGAGCTGCGTTGCAGAGTGCTGTAAAAAGGGGGCGTGACCTCTGAACACCTCTCTGCAACGCAGCTCCCTGACGCATACTGGAGGTACCTGGTGGGCTAGTTGGCCCACAGGGTTCCTCAGGATTAAAGAGGAATTAATTCCCCACCTTAAAACGCGCCACAGGGCGTGTTTGCACACATGACACCTTGGCCCCGCCCCCTTCCTTCACTATTGAGCAAAATATTCCTCTAAAATCAGCCGAACTACAAATTCCGATTTACTCACCTGTTATCACAAGAGACGTCCGTGCTGCATCTTTGAGCCCAGTACGGACCCTGAAAAATAAATCTAAGCGTAATAACCAGTAACTTGTATTTCCTTCCATAGGAATGTATTGTGTGGTTTTAACCAGAAAAGTTTCTGTCTATTTTTGAAATGTACAACTATTCCTCTCAAATCAGCCGAAAAAGTGCTGCATCTTTCAGCCCACTACTGATCCTGAAAAGTAATTCTAACCATACTTACAGTAACTTAAATTTCCTTCCATAAGCTAACATTGACTAGTTTCACTTGGAAATTCTACAAAGTGTGGAGTTTTGGAACTTAAAAAAAATCCTCTAAAAGCCAAATTACGAATTCTGATTTACTCACCTGTTATCAGGAGAGACCTCAGTGCTGCATCTTTCAGGCCAGTACTGATCCTGAAAAGTAATTTTAACCTTACTTACCAATAACTTGAATTTCCTTCCATAGGATATCATTGCCTGCTATATAAAATATATATAAATTAAAAAAAATATAGAGAGTTTACATTTTTTTTGTAGTAGTAATATATAAAGTGTTTGCTTTTGCAGATGACGTTGCTATCGTAACTTCAGATATTAAAAGTGCCTTACCGAAGATAGTTGAATCGGCGGAAAGGTTTGGGAGATATTTGGGCTACAAACTGAATGTTTCTTCAGATGCTCTCTACCTGGGTATCAGAATATCAGCTAAAATAGATGACATAGTGTGGCTGAATGTAGATCCTATATTAAATTCAGCAAATAGACGTTGAAGAGGTTAAATAAACTTCATTTATCTCTATATGGTCGAAGCAACGTATTAAACATTTTAATATTCCTGAAATGTTTGTATTTATTTCGTACAATCCCCTTGCTCTTTCCAACTTCTTTTATGTTAAAATTGACAGACTGTGCTCTAAGTTTTTTGGGGGTTATCATAGATCTAGGAGAGCCATGAAGTGATGTATACTTCCTAGAGTTAGGGGAGGTTGGGGGATCCCAAATTTCCGGTTCTATCATTGGGCTGTATTGTTGAAATACATTGGTGTTTTAATTTTCCAGGATATAATTATAGAAGAATCCGCCAGCCCCTCAATTTATGAAATGCTACTGGGCATAGAGGCCAGACAATGTTTAGTAAGAATAATCGAGCCCATTTACTATAAAAAAACGAAATTCAAAATTTCGATGACGGCTTTTCAAATCTGGAAACAATTAAAAAACAGATTTGGTTTGAGCTTTGATTTGAATTATTATACACCTCTAAATAACTGCAGGTTACTACCAGAGGTTTTTAGGGATCAGGTGATGAACAGATGGCACTCTGTCGGGATATGTATATCAGGAGACTTACATTAGGGGGACCAAATTGCCTCTTTTACTTCTCTCCGGGACAAATACAACTTGGCTAGGACAGATGTTTTTAAGTATCTCCAAATACAACGTTTTTTGGATCAAAAAAGGAGCCAAGATCAGTTAATGATAAATAGAATCGATATACTGGAAGCTATAAGAGCTAAATAGAAAATTGGCCCAGTTTACCAACTTTTGTTAAATAGATTACAAGATGATTTATGCTTTTTTGAAGATAAATGGCAAAGAAAGCTGGAAACCGACAAAATAGACATGACTAGGCTAATTTAATTACCAACTAAAGTTTTGTTTAATGGCTCATTGAAAAGTCAACACTTCATGTCTATATTTGATTTATATTACAACCCTGCCAAATTGGCAAAATGGAAATCAAAAAAAGGGGATAAGTGTAATTGTTGTGGGTGTACTGCTGCCAACTCTATTCATATGTTTTTTTATTGTCCTGAACTGCTGCAATTCATTACTGATATTCCGTTTTTTTTATGTTAGTTTGGGGATTCGTCTGCAACTATACGCAGAAATGGTAAGTTTGGGCACGCAGATAGATCAAGTCGATTTTAGACGGAATCAGAGGAAGGGTTTTTATTTATCTGTATGTCGATCTATCGATCATGCATTACTTCTCAATGGTTAGATTCTGATCCACCAGTTTTTAACAACTGGCAATCTAGATTATTATCTATATATCACCTGGAGTTGGCTGCATATAAATCAAAGGGGGCAAGAAAAAAGCTATCTGGGTTGACTCTGTGGGCTCCTTTATCTGAATGGATTTGAATTCTTTTTGATTTATTATTTAATTGTTGAGTATGAATTTATGTTGTACTATGTTGTATATATATATATATTGGTTTGTGCTTTGTAAAAGCAATATGTATGTTCTTTTGTTATACAGACTACTTGCTGACATAAAGCAATAAAAAAATATATATATATATATATAACATAAAATAAAAAAATATTACTATTTCAATATTTTTTTAAACATTTTTTTCAATGTATATTAAAAATATGTAATGTAATTTAAAAAATAAAATATCTAAAAATAAATACTTTAAAACAATGTAGTAAATCAGTCTAAAAATATAACAATTAATACATTTAAAAATGATCATTTACAAAACCTTTTAATTTCATTGAAAAAAACATAGGTTTCAGCCCCGTTATAGTTAGGAATTAGCATTTCAAAAACCTTAGAAATTCAGTGAAAAAACCATAGGTTTCTCACATGTTATAGTTAGCTGGACATTTCACTCATAGAAAACCATTGAAATTCCCCCGATATAGTTAGTTCAGCTAACTATAAATCGCACGCCCGCAATGCACTGCTGATGACATCACATATTACATCACTCATCACATGGTCAGTGACATCACTCATGACATTACTGATGACATCTCAAATGACATTACTGATGACATCACTGATGACACCTTCCTTGGCTGAAACCTATGGTTTTTTCAGTGAATATATATATTTATATATGTATATATATATATATATATATATATATATTACCTACTGGCGTTCGCCAGTAGGTATATATAGTTAGGATTATTTGTCTATGGAACTTTTGAAAATTCTATGTCTAATAACTTTGGCGTTTGTGGACAGAATCGGCTGAAATTTTCAGGAAAATGGCACATTTTGTTTCTGAGCAGCCCCTGAAAAGTTGGGGGGGTTTCGTCAAGGGGGGGCCGAGAAAAAAGGGGGGTCCCAAAACGCGTTTATCCCATGTTAATTTCCATAGGGCCTTTGGCCTCACTTTTAGCTCGAACGGCTGAATGGATTTGCACGAAACTTGGCAAAATTGTAGGGACTGTTAGCCCGATGTGCCTTTGCTAGGTCTCAATATATGTGCTCCAGTGGATTTTGAGAAATTAACGTTCAAAACAAGATATATATCTGTAACAGCGCTCCGGGCTGCGCTCCGGTCCGCTTACTTTTCGCGAAACGGAACTTTGCGATGCGAAGCTGATTGGCTCCCCGGTGTCTGTCAACATTCTAAAAAGTCCGGAGCGGCCGCCATCTTATCTCTCGGTAGGATCGAGAGAGAAGAAGAGGTGAAAAACGAAGGGGGAATTTAATGAAAGGGGGCTAGGTATACCCCTCTTGACCCCCTAGGAATGTTGTTGGGGTTATTAAAGGGTCCCGTGGGGAAAATAAAAAAATATATATTTTTCACGGTAGAAGCGCTTCACGGGCCGCGAACTGGGCCGCAAACTGGTAGCGAAACGGGAATTCGCCATTTTGTGCTTCGTTTTAATTAAATTACTAGGTATAAGGGGGTGCGGGAGACGTATCCTAATCCCTTATGTTTTCTGAGGGTGGCTGAGGAGGCTCATATATGTTGATACATGTCTTCCAGCGGCCGTGCGTGAGCTTTTTTTTTTTTTGCTGCGTGACGTCTGTTAACGTTCGATTCGATGGAAATCAGGAAGTGTTGACCGCCAATTTGTCAGTGCGATAAAATATTTTGTTATAAATGAATCCTTATTGATAAACATTGTCTGCTCCATCTTGCCTTTTTTCCAATGCCACAATTTTGTCGTGCACGGCAGCCAATTTAGATGCCAGGCCGGTCCCAGGCTATCACCTAGCCCTGCGGATGTAGTTTATGGCCCCAGCTGTAGAGAATCCAGACATGCCAACCCTCCCGATTCAGGCTTGAGACTACTGATTTCAGTGCTAGTCTCCCGCCTCCCGATTTCTGCAAGCAAAAACCCGGGGGCATATTACCAACAACTAGCGATAATTTTTGTCTCTAACTTGTTTAGAGACAAAAATTATCGCCGCACATCGGCGATTTTTATCGCAGATAAACCTTGCTATTAGCAAGGTTTATCGCAAATGCGATAAAAACGGCCGCAATGCATGAATATCGCTGAAAAGTCAGCGATATTCATGCATTATCGAGCAAATGCTCTTAGCCATGTTATCCACCTCCCATTGGATAACATGGCTAAGAACTGCTCAGGTCAGGTGTTAGCTCCAAAAGTTGGTAATAGGAGATAGCGATGTTAGGGACTGTTTCCAGTCGCTAACATCTTGGCACGCCCACTTTGCATGTCATTAGTGATAAATATCACTGACATGCAAAGCGGGCCCAAGATGGTCGCTATCTCCTTTTAGCTGTCACTAACTGGTGTTAGCGACAGCTTGGTAATAGGGAGATCATTTTATCTCCGCTTTCTTGGCTTTTAAAGCCAAAAAAGCGGAGATAAACCCCCTTGATAATATGCCCCACGATTCCTCGGGGGTTTTAGCTGACAAGGCTTGGTATTGTGTTACGTGGTAATTTTTCCAGGAAACGTCAGAGGGTCGATGCAGGGGTTCTAGAAGGGGTGATAAACCATTTAAGCCTCATGAACAAGCGCATGGTCTTTTAAAGATCTGTGAAGTACTCGGGGCGGCGGTGTGTGTGTGTCCTCTTTCAGGAGCGGGCGGGGGGGGGGCACTGCCAGCAACTTGCCAGGCCAGGCAGTGTTCAACACTTGCATCACCCTTTCTCTGCCTGCTATTGCGCTCCATGCTTCGGAAAGGTAAGAAAAAGAACGTGCATTTGAGTTTGAAATGTCCGATCCTGTAGCAGTACACTTGCAAAGCCCACACATGACAATAACCCGATTCAAGGCCCCATTCACCCGATTTTTTAAAAATATATAGCACTCCAACAAAGTGGGATTATAAAACTTTATTAACTTTTAAATATAACGAACGGAACAAAAACTGTAACAAACATTTAAACATTTTTGACAAAAAAAAGCAACAATGGTCAGAAGCTGTCTTTTGTGCGAATAGTCCCAAGGCAGCACAACGTGCTGAGTTCTGGACGGCACCCAGGTGATGTCACCTGGGTGCCGCACTGGTTTTTGGGATCCTACAATGCAGCTCAGAAAAACAGGGTGGGGCGTCCCAGGTGGTGCGGGGGGAGGCCTCGTCAGTAGCGGTCTGTTGAGCGAATAGTCCCAAGGCAGCAGAACGCGGTGAGATGTGGATGGCACCCAGGTGATATCCAGTAAACTGCCGCACTGGTTTTGGTATCCTACAATGCTGCTCCGAAAATTGGCGTGGGGCGGCCCGGGGGGGGCGTGGGGGAGGCGGCGTGAACGGGCCTCCCCAGGTGGCGGCCATCCAGCTGAGTTGCGCCCGCTCTTGCGGCTACAGCGTCTCGCTCACCATGTAGTTGAGTTGCTCCCACTCTTGCAGTGCAGCGATAGGCGGGTGCCACAGGACTCTTAAAATGGTGGACGGCTCTTCGGTTTTGGGCCTGGTCCACTAAAATGGCCCTGGGACACCTTGGAACTCAGACGCTTGCCTGCTAGGGCTTGGGCTCCATTCTCGAAAGCGTCCCGTCAGCCGTGAAGATTTCACAAAAGTCTTGGGGGCCCTCGACTCCTGCAGGCTTCCGGTGGGGAGCGGCTGCCATGATTGCTCGCGGAATGACCACGACGGAGCCACGAGATGGTGGTGCTCTCATGGTGACGCCAGCTTCAGTCTGAATCATCCAGAAACAAGGTGGGGCTTTCATCGTTTGGGAAAAAAAAAATTTCTAAACCAATGAAAAGTGTTATTTTTAGGTCATATGACCAAGCCTTCCATCTTTAGGAAACCAAAAGTAAAATGAACCAATGAAAAGTTTTATAAACAAGTCACATGACCTGTTATGCGGTATAGGGCTACAAAAAGCGTAGAAAATCCGTTGGCACGTGAGGCGGCGTCAGTAGCGGACCGGTGTGCGAATAGGCCGAAGGTAGCACAACGCGCCGAGATCCGGATGGCACCGAGGTGGTGTCCAGCAAATTGCCGTACTGGTGTGGCCATCCTACAATGCTGCGCCGAAAGACGGCGTGTCCAGCTGAGTTTCGGTCACTCTTGCGGTACAGTGACTCGAACGCGCCGAGATCTGGATGGCACCGAGGTTGTGTCCAGCAAGTTGCCGCACTGGTGTGGCCATCCTACAATGCTGCGCCGAAAGTCGGCGTGGGGTGCCCCGTTGGCTTATGAGGTGATGTCAGTAGTGGACCGATGTGTGAATAGGTCGGAACCAGCACAAGGCGCCAAGATCCGGATGGCAAGTCCTGGATGTTGAGTGCCATCGTTGAGAGTTCTGAGCAGTGCTTGTAAGACTGTCTGAAGCTTATTTGCACCTGCTGCAGCTTCACTATTGCCCTGGTGTGGCCAAAGATCGCCCATGACATAGGCGGCCGGCTCCCGAGGTCCGGCGGAACTTTTTTCCTTTTCCTTTCTGCTTCTTGTCTCACAATCCGTTTCACCTGAAGACACGACCAGGTCCCTGAATGTGTGCAGGGGGACGCTATTGATTGAATGAAAATGGCGGCTTGACACAAAGCTGACTCAAGCGTTGCTGTTGATGCTATACAGACAAAAATTGGTTTTCAGTTTGTACATTCTTCAGGATTTTTTTTTCCATCCAAGGCTGATTGAGAGTTTGTAGAAAAATGGCTTCAGATTTTCCACATATTACTCTTCAACATTCTTCCTAAATGTAACAATGTGAGACTCACTAGGAGAACGGCTGTTTATCTTTCCTTTCAAAATGCTGCCAACAATATTTTCTGAATGGAAGACACCATCTTGTAGCATAAAGGGCCGAAAGGGGTTCTGGTCTGGCCGATGGTTGGTGGAGACATTTTGACTATATCTTGGACCTGCCCGGCCTCGCCCAAAATGGCGCCGGCATAAATGGGACTCGTAACTCCTTGTTGTGTACTGGTTGAACAACCTTGATATCACGAGATATGAATGCAGTTTTGATGCTCATGGCGGGCGGGGACGAGAATTGATTGAACATTTCTACATCCCTATTGATATTAAGTTCTGATGTGTTATTTATTACTGTACTATTGAAAGTTCGAATTAACGTCACCCATGGTACTTGCACGCAAATGTATATCTAGATAACTTTTTTGTAAGTGGCCCTGTCGTATTTTAATTACAAAATGTACGTCCTGAGGTAATATAAATTTTATGATCGATTGTGTCCCCTATCTTAGACCCCACCGACTCCATGTACTAGCTTGAAGTGCATGTAACTTCCCTCCTGTGCCAGCTATGAAGACGCAAATACATTTGCGTCCAACGTAAACATGTTCTCTTGCAGATCCGCCATGAACGGATAGAATATTCAGTTTCTAAATATGCTATGCCAACGTCTTTTTGTGGTATACCTTACACGTTTTTCAGCTCTGGCGAAGTAGGCCTGAATTCTGCCATCGAGCCTCTTTTTCCTGCCTTCTGACTTTGAAAGCCTCAGCCCAGGCTGCCTCTGTACAAGTGACCCTTGCCTTACTTCTTGCGCGGCGAACGGTGCTCGGCTCTGCCCGTTGCCTGCCAAGACTGTATTCAACCTTCGAATTATCTGCTCCACTCCTCGAAAATACATTCCTGTCTGGTAGATTCATGTCAACATCCTTCCAGCTGCAGAGCAAAGGGTTAGGCCTCACTGTCTCTATACAAGTAATTCATGGCTCTGTTTCCATGGTAGGCCCATGCCCTCCCTCGCATCTCATGCAGACACATAGACGCTTATACACGCACTCACAGCCAGTATAGAATAGCCTCTTGTCCGAGAGACCTTTCCCTTCCAGATAATACAGTTCCTTAAACATAAGATACCAGATATGATTTGGGATTAGGTTGATCTGACATCCTAGACTTATGTCTCCACTTGTAGGGCTAAGTGTCAAGTCCCCCTTCACCCTCCAGTTGCACGTCAATCATACGTCATGCTGCTGCGCGCGCATCTCTGCCATGTATTTTTGCTGACACTGCCGGATTCACTCATGGATCCGCCTATCTGTGACATCATGTTCAATGACGTTCTTGTTCACGCCTTCATGCACGCCTATTGTAACGCCTTTTTGTATTACGTACATGCACTCTTATCTCTCTTTTCAGCTGTTACGCCTCCTGTATATGCCTTTACTGTAATGCATTGACTATATATATGAATGCCTGTCAATAATGTATTGTCGCATACTTGCATATTCGCATATTACCATTGACTCTGTCTGTCAGTCCCTTCCCGAACCTATGTGGTGACGGAATGGTATGCCACCTTGGCTCGAGCCAATATGCTAATCACCCAATTCCTTTTATAGGAATAAAACCCTTTTGAGAAACCTCAAATATCACGGATTTTGCCTCGTATTTATTATGAGTTATTCTTATTGATTTTACCGCATAGAAATTAAGCATCGGTAATTAGAATTTACCACATTTTGGCGCCCGAATAGGGACCCCTCCCCCATCTCACGCGCCGGTGGTGCATTGCAGGCCTGGCCCCCTGCCACAGCCGGACGGACAACTACGCGTACCCGCAGGATTTCCTGTATCTCCCTCAGGCCAACGGAGGTGACTGAGGCTGCGATCGACACCCAGACGAGGCGGTGAGAAGTGCGGAGGATCCCGACCAGAGCCTAGCTGAGAGAGCAAGATCCGAGGTATATGGAGGCCCACCAGGTTCCGAAGTTCTGAAGTATCTGAGTCCGAATCCAGTCCTAATCCAGTCCGAATCCAGTCCAGGGTTTCCGAGGCTTTCTGTTTCCGTGCTTCCCGGTGAGTACCGTTGCTGGGGACGCATCTAGACGTGTGCATTAGTTTGTGCCGGTCAAGACAGGTGTGGGTACACAGACCTGGTCTGCACTGTTTTAGACAGTGTATCTGTACTGTTTAGCAGTATATCCAGTCTGCACTGTTGAGCAGTGTATCTAGTATTATGCAGTTAGCTAGTTACATTCTAATTGTCATCATTCATGTCAAAATGTTTTAATGTGTCTCAATATGTCGTGGTATGAGTGAATGTTCGACCGTCATTATTGTGATTATTGTATTCATTGTATTCATATCTGAGTAAGAACCAAGTAGCCAGATTTCAGGATGCCGTTATTCTCCAAATTAAGACAAATAAAAACTAGAAAAGGGGTATTAGAAGAAGCTGTTCCCATTCCACCTCGGGACACTCCAGGGTACTTTATGTACCACAAGCATGGCCTAGATGCCGTTTTATTCCTCGACTTATGGGTGGACTACACTAAAGAATTATCCGAGAATCAGAGATGGCGCGCTGCTGGGACATGGGATGCAGATTGCATCATGAGAGTAGAGGAAGCATTGTGGAAAAAGAAAGCCAGACAGTCACAGAAAGATGCCATTGAATTATGGCGTAAAGAATCACATAGGCGTACAGAAAAAGCACTTAGAAAAGAAGAGAAAAGGAAAGAGGATCCAGAGAAGGCCCAGGAAAACGTATTAGTTGAGGAAGGTACCCGAGTAAAATTAGAACAGGTAGACAGACAGCGAAACACACTCATGAACGGCATGTATCCCCTCTTGACTGAGGGTTTGCCTAAGGCCACTCTAGAAGTACCGAAAGAACTACCACCTCCCATGCTCCCGACCAAAATGCATCCTAAAACGGCGAAGGACATTTTCCTTTCTTCCTATCTAGACGATGTGGCCCCTACATATGTAAATACCGCACCGCCACGCACACCTCCTCCTGGCGGCCAAGATGGTCAGCTCCTTCCTCCCCGACAAGCTACTCCCCCTCCCGTTCCTCCTGGTCTTCCTCCTGGTCTTCCAGCTGTCCTGCCACCTATTCCTGGGCCTGCCCCCCCGTTTTACACCCAACGAACCCCTTCGGAGCGGGCGCCTCAGGAGGCGCGTCCGGAGGAGCGACAGGTTTCCAGACCCCGCCATCCGCACATCGGCTGACCTATAGAGACCTAGCACAGCAACGTACACCTAGAACAGGCGATATTACACTATATGGAGATCGTCTTGCAGACTGTAGATATGATCCAGTACCTGGTAAAAAGAATGACGAAAGAATGTTGCTCGCATCAGTACGTTTACGACGAGTCACGAACTTCTTATTAACCCTACCTGGAATGGTAGATCATCTAGATCGAATATATCAGTTTGTACAGACAGGAGTAGGGCCTGAAAGTATTAAGGAGGCCATGGCCTATCAGAAAGTGGATACGAAAGCCAAGATATTACGGTTTCTTATAAACTGTTTTATAAGGGAAGTGGATAGGCCGGGTATGAACCCGGAAGACGTGAAAGCACTCCACCGGTGGGGCCAGAATATAGCAGATGGGAATCACGATAAAGAGGCCTGTGTAGATAACATGTACCGAAGAATCAGAAATGCAATAAAGAAGATGCATGAGAAAAGACAGCCACCACCGGAAATAGATTCAGACAAACTAGAATCCTCAGAAGAGGAGAACGAGCAAGAAGAGACACCAGAGCAGACACAATTACCAGTTAGAGAAACGATAGCATATGTAGGTAAGGGAAGACCCTTCAATAATTCAATGCGCCCAGTGCGTCCAGAAAGTAAAAGAATGTTCCATGAAGCCATGTGTAATCCAAGAACTCCTGAACACTTATTCCAAGCTACTGATAACAGACTTCGAGAACGAATGGGGTACCATGTACTCGATTCTATGGACGAACAAGAATTAGCCAGGTCAGCCGTGCAATGGGCTGACAATTCTGAGAAATATGGTGATGATGCGTTAGCGCATACGTTTTTGAACCTGACACCGAGCGAACAGCGTTTAGCTGGTACATACATGATACAACACCTGCTCTTATTGTATAGAAGCCAACATTCTGATCCAGGCCCCTTGCCTGATATATTAATAGAACTGCTCATGAACAAATGGAGAGGTCTAGGTACCGATCTAATTAAAGTAATTCTAGAACACCGACACAGATATAGCGCCTTCCTATGTCCACAGACCGACTCAGCACATGTCATGGAAAGAAAAATGTATTACATGGACGGACAGAATCCGTTGCGAGAAGTGCACCCGGTTCAGAATGCCAACAATTCACTTAGACGCGTGTTTGTGTACACACCCATAACTAAAATAGAATTATTAGAGATGAAAAAACTAGTACCTAGTCATGACAAAGACCCCGCAGGTTTTCACCGTGAAATAAAGGATATGATACTTATGGGTGACTATACTTATCCCGACATTATGAAAATATTGAAAGTATTACTGCCTCCCGGGATATACGAGAAACTTAAAGAAAAAGAGTGGGAGGTGGGAGACACAAAGATTGATTGGGCTGCATTAGAAAACGAAGAAAATACTAGAATTCCGGGCCAAGGGCTTGGAGACAAAGTTAAAGCATTACCTGGATTGTTAGTACAAGTGTTGCCACGTTTACTAAGTACTAAAAAGGAAGATTGGGGTGCAATTTCAGCTTGTAAACAGAAATCCGATGAAGACACCAGTGATTTCTATACCCGATTTGAAAAATGTTTTGGTATTAATAGTGGTCTGAAAGCAAGTAGCGAGTCATATCCACATCTTTTTGTAACGAAATTAGTCGAGAATTCACTGCCCCAGGTTAAGAACAGAGTACTGAAAGTCGAGAGCACCTGGCAAGCTAACACCCCTTCACAAATGTTACAAATGTTACAGTACCACCAGAATAGAATTAGAGAGGAACAAGAACACGAACAAAGACGTATGAAAGACACGAAAATGAAAATGTTAGTTGCCCAGTCAGTTCCCGCCGATGGCCATAAGAAGGGGGCGACCCAGCCCAGTAATTCGACAGCTCCTGTTAAAGGGACATGTAACTATTGTAAACAGCCAGGTCATTATGTAAACGATTGTGCCGTTCTGAAACACAACATCTCCACGGGTAAGACCAAGGAGAGACCGCGCGTACCTAGACAGGATCAGGCCCAGCAACAAGTACCACAGAATATACAACATATTCCGCCTATGCCAGCTTCATCACAAACTGTAGCAGTGCCACAGCAACAGCCTATTACTGCAACACAGAACACCACACAACAGATGTACCAGTACGCACAAAATGACTACCCCGATTATCAACGATACACATGAAACAGCCTTGAGAGGGAGTTTGGTTTGCCCCTTATTGAAGTTCCCGTAGATCAAGAGGGTCCTTATGTACACAGTCAAGTGTTAGGAAAAGACCGAAAGTTTTTAATTGACACAGGGGCAAGCAGGACCACAATCAGTCACAATGAGGTTCCAGGGGCACCCCTCTCAGGCTCACAGAATGTTTCCCTTGGATTTTCAGGACAACCTATTATTAATGAAGTATCACAGCCACTTCCCCTTGCAGTCGGTCCTCTGACACGGACTACAGATTTATTGCTCACAAAATCATGCCCGGAAAACTTATTAGGAATAAAGACACTGAAAGCTCTAGGAGCTATAATATGCTGTTCTCCGGAAGGAGTACGCTTATTTTTGCGAGATTTTAAAGGCCATTATGTATTAAGAAAGATGGATCCCCGGTTACAGAATGTACCTGCACACTTGTGGGCACAGGGCCCCACTGATGTAGGTTGTATGCACATTACACCATATCGAGTCACACTCAAAGCAGGAGTGGTATTACCACGGATTCGACAATACAAGTTACCTCCAGATGCTGTAGTGGCTTTACTGAGAATAATTGACGAGCTCATTGCACAAGGAGTAGTTGTGGAAACCGACTCCAATGTATGTAATTCTCCTATCATCCCAGTTCTTAAACGTACTGACCCAAATGCACCTCCTGTTTATCGATTAGTTATTGATCTGCGCGAATTGAATAAATGCATTATACCACAGTATCCTGTGGTCCCAGATATCTCTTCACTATTGACAGCTATTGATTCAGAAGCTGCGTTCTTTACTGTAATTGACCTCAAGAACGCCTTCTTCAGTGTCCCAATTGATCCAGAAAGCCAATACTTGTTCGGATTCAGTTTAAATGGACGATCTTTCAAATTTGCACGCGCACCTCAAGGATTCACAGAAAGCCCCAGCATCTATAGTCAAGCACTGAAAAGACAACTCGACAGTATTCACATGCCAGTTAACACTGCCCTACTCCAGTATGTCGATGATCTGCTGATCACCGCACGGAGCGAACCCGAATGTGAAAAAGCATCACTGACAGTTCTGAATTTCCTGGCCGACAAGGGGCACAAGGTGTCCCCTTCGAAGCTGCAATTCTGTGTTCAGCAAGTTGTGTACCTAGGTCACTTGCTGTCCAAAGTGGGGAGACAGCTCACTCCAGATCGCATTCAGTTAATTGTAAACATGTCACCACCAAAAACACAAAAGGAGGTGCGGGCTTTCATAGGCCTCACCTCGTACTGTAGACAATGGATTCCCCAATATGCATTTCTAGCAAAGCCACTCATCCAGTTGACAACTCAGGAGGCAGCGACATCGACTGTCCTCCCTTGGACTCAGGAACATACACAAGCTTTTGAAAACTTAAAGAAAGCCTTATGCCAAGCACCAGTTTTAGCAACACCATGTTACAGTAAACCTTTTACACTTTTTTTCACAGAACGTGAAGGCACTGCCTTGTCAGTCCTCACTCAGGAACAAGCAGGTTCACACAAACCGTGTGCTTACTTTTCTAGCACATTAGACCCAGTAGCTCAAGCTTTACCTGCATGTTTGAAATCAGTTGCAGCGACAGCTTTAGCAATCAGACAGAGCGATTCCATAGTATTAGGGCATCAACTGACAGTACAAGTTCCACATTCCGTGGAAGTTCTTTTAAACCGTACCCAGACCCAACACTTGACCATAGCAAGACTGACAGGTTATGAATTGACATTGTTTCAACCACACATAGAAATCAGACGCTGCAGCACATTAAATCCTGCCACACTGTTGCCATTAAATGGAGTAGATCCCTTGGCACATGATTGTATTGAAGTCATTACGATTACAACAAAACCCAGACAAGACTTGACAGATGTTCCATTACCAGACCCAGATCTGACACTTTATGTGGATGGTTCATGTATGAGAACAGGTACAGGAGAATTAGTGGCAGCCTACGCAGTCACTACAGACACCGAAGTCATAGAAACAAATTGTATCGACATCCTGTCAGCTCAAGCAGCAGAGCTCATCGCTCTGACGCAAGCATGTATTCAAGCCAAGAATAAGAGAGTCAACATATACACTGATTCACGTTATGCATTCGGAGTCGTTCACGACTTTGGAGTCCTTTGGCGAGAGAGAGGTTACTTAACTTCTCACGGTGCCAACATCCAACACGGTCCCCTTATTCAAGCCCTATTAGATGCAATACATCTACCTACTGCAATCTCTATCATGAAATGTAAGGCACATACAAAGGTTACCGACACGATCTCTCAGGGTAACGACCTGGCAGACCGAACAGCTAAGCAAACTGCTCAGAATCGAATGCATGCAACTGACTTGACAAAGACAATAGTTCCGACACCATTACACTGCATGACAGTCAGGGATCCCGCCCATGATGTAATTGACATACAGACACATGCCACACCAGACGAAGTCAAGAAGTGGACTGAACTAGGAGGGATCCAAACAGATCAGGAATGGATGACGAAGGGAAAATCCACATGGTTTCTCCCCGACTCTATGGTTCAAGTCATCATTAACACGACACATAGTCCAGCACACCTAGGAGAAAAGGCAATGCTAGATAGCATTCAACACATATGGTACAATAAGAATTTACGAGCAGCAGCCAAACAAAAAGTGCGTACTTGCATGATTTGTTGTCAGTTTAATCCAGGTAAAAGCATCCCTGTAGAGCAAGGTGGATTTCAGCCTCCCGATCACCCTTTTGAAGTCCTCCAGATGGATTATATCCAGATGGACCGCTGCCGAGGATTCAAGTATGTCCTCGTAGTCGTATGTGCACTTTCCCGATGGACAGAGGCATACCCAGTCCCAGATTATACTGCTCCGACCACAGCCAAGCAACTGGTTCGCGAGTTCTTCCCGCGGTACGGTTTGCCCCGTATCGTGTACTCAGATAACGGTCAGCCATTCTCATCCGAGCTTGTGAAACACATTACACTCCTGTTAGGCTATCAGTGGAAGTTCCACTGTGTCCGGCATCCCGAGGCAGCAGGTCTCGTGGAGCGCCATAATCAGACCCTAAAAATCCGACTTTCCAAAATCTGTAGAGAGAAGGGCGTTGACTGGATAGTTGCTTTACCAGTAGCCCTCTTCTATATGAGGATGGTTGCACATTCTCGAACCGGGCTATCCCCGTATGAGGTGGTCTTTGGTAGGCCTCCGAATATGTGGGGGACGCCTATTCCGCGAAAAATTACAGATGTTGACTGTATTATGCTGACAGATTACCTTGCCTCCTTGATGTCTGCACTACAATCTTGTCGTTCACAGGTAGCTGCAGCCTTTCCCGACAACGCCGATGTGAAGCCCCACGAGGTGGTCCCGGGGGATTATGTCTTCGTGCGCAACTTCGATCGGAGAAGTCTGTTGGAGCCCCGCTGGCAAACGCCGAAATTGGTTCTTCTAACAACGAGGACAGCTGTCAAGGTTGAGGGCAGGAAAGGGTGGCTGCATTCCAGCCACGTCAAGAAATTCCACGGACTCCCTTCGGACTTGGACTCTAAGCCCTGCCCTCCTACACAAACTGACTCTAAGCTCCCTTTGGTTGAGAAAACAGCCTCTGAAGAATATAGACTAAAATTACGATCTAGCAAGTCAGACAGTTTAATTGTTTAAGTCCTCCCCTAGGTGAATCGGTTAAATTAGTTTCTGACATGTATCCCCTAGATCGAGACAGAGAGAGAGATAGACAGAGAATACTCAAGAAACTTGCATATTGTAAATCACTCCGTAGTCACTGTATAGTGACATTATTAATTATGTTTTTTCTAAGTCTTCTGATTATTGCTGCTAGTATCTTGCTGCACATCTACTACCCTATTTTCAAGCATGTACAATCTGCTTATAACGTCACTGCCGAACATTCCTTTAGCGAGTTACCTCCACACGAACTTTATTACAGACTTGCGCTGCGCAACAACACATTCATTAGTATGTTACATCACTCTCATCAGACTAACAATGCTACAAACTGTTGGATATGTGGCTGACTCCCTCCCTACCAGAAATACAAGGGAGTTCTGCCCCTTTTTCCGTACCCGTTCACTCACAATGGCTCCTGTGGGGCATGGTTTAGATTGATTAACTCCTTAGATTCTGACATTGCTGTTTACGATGGGAATTGGGTTTGGGGAAACCTGAACTCAGTTCTACTTAAAGTCTGTTACCCTGACAAGAAAGGACTTCCCACTAGAACAGGAACTGATCTAGAAAATGAAGTATATGGATTGGGAAATTACACAATTAACCTCATGATTCTTACTGTTGAATCCGAAACTGCACCAGTATTGCCTGCTATGTCAGTGTTACCAGTCAAAGGTGAATTATGTATCAGGAAAAATGGTTCCATACACTTAGGTCATAGTAAATGTACTACTGTGATCGAATTCAGTGATCAAGGCAAATCCACGTTTAGAGCTACACGTCATTCCTACTTTGTTTGTGGTCATATCGCATACATACGTTTGCCTCCAGATTGGGATGGTACCTGTTACATTGCATTCCTTCTACCACCTGTTTTCCTAGCTCCTCCTGATTATCACAGAAATACCAATCTAGTAAACAATAGACTCCGAAGAGACCTCCCGATTGTCGACTACACTGAAACGGCATGGGAGCAATACACAGACTTCAATAAAGGTTTCTTCCCCTACTTAGGTACTGTTTTTAATAGTAAACTAATACGCAAATTAACTAGAACCCTTGAAGCAGTGGTGAATGAAACTACCTCCGCTTTAGGCAACTTAACAGAGGAGCAGTCTGCCATGCGGGTTGTTGTTCTTCAAAACCGTCTCGTCATTGACGTCATCCTAGCTGATAGGGGTGGAGCTTGTAAGGTCATCTGGTCAAGTTGCTGTGTTTTCATTCCAGAAAACGCGCCAACGGTATATAAAGCTATAACACGTCTCCATAAAATTGCAAATCTGATACATCAGAATCCAGGCACCTGGACTTGGTCCGGTTGGTTCTGGACAACGTTAACCGCTTGGGGATGGAAGATCCTATCCTTCCTAGGCATTGGCCTTCTCATAGTATTCAGTTGCTGCCTGTGTTTACAATGTGGGCCGGCGATTTGCGGCTTGTGCGCCACATCATGTATTCCGCATCCAAATTCAAAACGTCAAAAGAAGAAAGAGGAGCAAATGATGTTACATGAACAGGTTGATCGATTCATGCAGATCGATATATCATGAAGGGTCCGTAGGGGACAAGGAGGGAATGAGGTAATATAAATTTTATGATCGATTGTGTCCCCTATCTTAGACCCCACCGACTCCATGTACTAGCTTGAAGTGCATGTAACTTCCCTCCTGTGCCAGCTCTGAAGACGCAAATACATTTGCGTCCAACGTAAACATGTTCTCTTGCAGATCCGCCATGAACGGATTGAATATTCCGTTTCTAAATATGCTATGCCAACGTCTTTTTGTGGTATACCTTACACGTTTTTCAGCTCTGGCGAAGTAGGCCTGAATTCTGCCATCGAGCCTCTTTTTCCTGCCTTCTGACTTTGAAAGCCTCAGCCCAGGCTGCCTCTGTACAAGTGACCCTTGCCTTACTTCTTGCGCGGCGAACGGTGCTCGGCTCTGCCCGTTGCCTGCCAAGACTGTATTCAACCTTCGAATTATCTGCTCCACTCCTCGAAAATACATTCCTGTCTGGTAGATTCATGTCAACATCCTTCCAGCTGCAGAGCAAAGGGTTAGGCCTCACTGTCTCTATACAAGTAATTCATGGCTCTGTTTCCATGGTAGGCCCATGCCCTCCCTCGCATCTCATGCAGACACATAGACGCTTATACACGCACTCACAGCCAGTATAGAATAGCCTCTTGTCCGAGAGACCTTTCCCTTCCAGATAATACAGTTCCTTAAACATAAGATACCAGATATGATTTGGGATTAGGTTGATCTGACATCCTAGACTTATGTCTCCACTTGTAGGGCTAAGTGTCAAGTCCCCCTTCACCCTCCAGTTGCACGTCAATCATACGTCATGCTGCTGCGCGCGCATCTCTGCCATGTATTTTTGCTGACACTGCCGGATTCACTCATGGATCTGCCTATCTGTGACATCATGTTCAATGACGTTCTTGTTCACGCCTTCATGCACGCCTATTGTAACGCCTTTTTGTATTACGTACATGCACTCTTATCTCTCTTTTCAGCTGTTACGCCTCCTGTATATGCCTTTACTGTAATGCATTGACTATATATATGAATGCCTGTCAATAATGTATTGTCGCATACTTGCATATTCGCATATTACCATTGACTCTGTCTGTCAGTCCCTTCCCGAACCTATGTGGTGACGGAATGGTATGCCACCTTGGCTCGAGCCAATATGCTAATCACCCAATTCCTTTTATAGGAATAAAACCCTTTTGAGAAACCTCAAATATCACGGATTTTGCCTCTTATTTATTATGAGTTATTCTTATTGATTTTACCGCATAGAAATTAAGCATCGGTAATTAGAATTTACCACAGTCCACCGATTCCGCAACTGTTAGACATCTTAGTTCTTGCAACCTAATGGCTCGCTCGTTACGTTCCTCAATAATGTAAATGTCTCCTCATCATATACGATTTCAGTTTGCTCCGTGGCCGGCCCACGTGGTTATAGGCCCGTATTTGTATACTGACATTTTCACAATAAAGGTTTTTAAAACAAAACATGGTAGTAGTATTCACATTGGTAAAGTTTTTACTTTTAGTCACTGTTTTAGAATCAGTAAAAGGCAAGTGAAATAAAGCAGTCCAATTACATGACGGATAAAAGGTATAATATGTAGGAACGCAGTAAAGATAAATGGTCAAGGGCAGTTGTGTTTTCCACTCCTGCAACATAAAGTGATCGATAAGAATCTGATAATCAGGCGTATCGGCGACTAAGACAGCAGGCCGAGTCTCTTTTACTCAACGGCTCCGTCATGGAACGAAGAAACGCCCTTTTTCTCGAAAAAGGAATATATTTTACTTGCAGGACAGTTGTAAATTTTCCGGGAAAGTACATTAGCCTGGAATATTATAACATATATGTTATAAAAAAAAAAGTTCGAAATCAATAAAAAGCGTAATTTTTAGGTCATATGACCAAGCTTTTCATCATTAAAATAACAAAAGTAAAATGAACCAATGAAAAGTTTTATTAACAAGTCACATGACCTGTTATGCTTACGTTACGCGCTGCACGCCGCGCCCCGGATCACTTCCGGGTGCGCTAACGCGGCGTGTCATATAACGCATTACGCGACAACGTAGGCCAAGAATATAGTCAAAATGTCTCCACCAACCAGCGTTCGGAACACAACCCCTTTCAGCAGTCCAAAAAGTTCGGTTAAATGACAACAGAGGGGACAGGCAACAAGAACCATCAGTCAAAGAGGGGAGGGCAAGTTCTTCTCTACCGGGTCATGTTGGGGCGCTACCGGAACTGATCGAATTGGTAGTCTACAGTGTTTCTGGATGTTTCAGACTAAAGCTGGCGTCAGCATGAGAGCACTACCATCTCGTAGCTCCGTCGTGGCCATTCCACGAGCAGACATGGCAGCCGCTCCCCACCAGAAGCCTGCGGGAGTCGGGGGCCCCCAAGACTTTTGTAGAATCTTCACGGCTGAGGGGACGCTTTCGAGAATGGGACCCAAGCCCTATCAGGGAAGCGTCCGAGTTCCAAGGTGTCCCAGGGCCATTTTAGTGGACCAGGCCCAAAACCGAAGAGCCGGCCGCCATTTTGAGAGTCCTGTGGCAGTCGCCTATCGCTGCACCGCAAGAGCGGGAGCAACTCAACTACATGGTGAGCGAGACGCTGTAGTCGCAAGAGCGGGCGGTAAACAGCTGAATGGTGGAAGAGGCACAGTGTAGCAAAAGCAGGCGGAATGGCAACTAAAACGGTAAAGGGGCGCCCCACTACAGCGTGTCTTCAGGTCAAACGGATTGTGGGACAAAGTCCAGAATAGAAGAGTCATCAAAAGGCAAAAAGTTCCGCCGGACCCCGGGAGCCGGCCGCCTATGTCGGGGGCGATCTCAGGCTACACCAGTGCTATAAGACTTGGGGAGGGGGTCGGAGCCAAGCGTCTTCTCCGAGTCGGTGCCATCACACCGCCCCTCGGGGGCCTCCGTCAAGCGGTTTAGGGAGGTACCATATAACATTGTTTTCAAATGCAGTCAGGTCCACAAACGACCCTCGCTTACTTTGAGAATAGTGAAGCTGCAGTAGGTGGAAATAAGCTTCAGACAGTCTTACAAGCACTGCTTTTCTAAACATTTTTTGATTTTTTTGTATTTTTGCACAGTTTTATATATTTTTTTTGTTTTTGATGGAGGGGAAACAACAAAGCACAGGCATTGAAAAAGGCTCAAACTCAGAACTCTGAACTATGGCACCCAACATCCAGGACTTGCCATCCGGATCTTGGCGCCTTGTGCTGCTTCCGACCTATTCACACATCGGTCCACTACTGACATCATCTCATAAACCAACGTAATGTAAATAGTTATTTAATAAAATGTTTTACCCTGTTACTTTGCTGGTGTGTTGTCTATATTTTTAATATTTGCATAGGGTTTGTCGTTATTTTGGGCGGGGTGGGTGACGGAGCCGAGCTGTCTTGCAGCCCTCATGGTGTGGAGCTCAGTTCATCTCACTATTTTCGTATTTCTCATGAAGGGTTGTTCCTAATGTTTCTATTTTAGCGAGGTCAAAAAGAGATCCAATTAGTGGCCTACTGATTTTTCTCGATTACTTTTATTTTTTAACACGATTTTTCACGATTTTTCACTATCTGCAAAGACTAAACAGAGTATTGCGACTTTGTGCTTGTTTGTAAATAGAGAATGAACCAAAGAGAATCAATTGTAAAACAGTAAACGATTGGATAACAATCAATCAAATGGAGAGACAAGCAGGCACGACGGATTACAACGGGGGTAAAGGCCTGCGTTAACTACTCTTCACTATCTGCAAAGAGAGAGTACTACTAAGAGAAAAGAGGGGAGGGGGGCTGTGTTCAAAGCACATCAGCGTGCATAAACACGAAAAAGTTTTTACCTATCACGTACTTGACATTTTACAGCTTTTGATATTTGCTATTAAAAAACCAATGAAATTCACTGAAAAAACCATAGGTTATAGGCCATATATAGTTAGGAATTTGAATTTACAAAACCTTGAAAATTCACTGAAAAAACCATTGGTTATAGACCATATATAGTTAGGGATTAGCCTTTTCAAAACCTTATTTTACTCACACCATTGAAATTTCATATATAGTTAGTTCCACTAACTATATATCGCGCACCCGCAATCCACTGCTGATGATGTCACATATTACATCATTCATGACATGGTTAGTGACATCACTGATGACATCACTGATGACATCTCAAATGACATCACTGATGACATCTCAAATGACATCACTGATGACATCTCAAATGACATCACTGATAAAATCACTGATAACATCTCATTTGACATGACTGATCACATCACTGATGATATCATTCATGTGATAATACCATGAACCTCTTCAGACTCTAATATAACCTTAGATACAATCAGTGTAAACAGACAGTCACAGACTGTCACTCATCCATGGAGTTACTCACACACCTAGTCAGTTATGCAAAAAATCAATCACACCTCCATTTTCCCAACTATACAGTTATACACACCTTACTTATTCAAACATATACTAACACATATTTACTTTACTCTCCTATACAATCCCTGATACATGTTCACAATGATCCATACAGCCACTCACACATTCACTGGCTCTTATGCACAGTTATTTATATATGTCAACTCTCACATGTACTGTGTTTTACATATGTACCTACTTTGACATGTAGCACTGAGATATCCATTCACTCACTAATACACTCATGCACAGTCAACCGCCCATACAGCTGTTTCCACATGCACTTTTTAACCCATACATATAGTGAATCAACTACTCACACATCTATGTACAGAGTCACACACCTCCCAGCCACCCATACACACACACTCAGTTTCCCATACAAATACTTGGACAACCAATGAATAACCCATACAGTTACTCATATAGCTACTGATCAACATATGC
This sequence comes from Lissotriton vulgaris, assembly GCF_964263255.1. Classification (NCBI taxonomy): domain Eukaryota; kingdom Metazoa; phylum Chordata; class Amphibia; order Caudata; family Salamandridae; genus Lissotriton; species Lissotriton vulgaris. Next base: position 1,612,005,432 of record NC_141687.1, on the reverse strand, counting down.
AGCAGTTTGTAGAACAACAGATATAATGATGCACAAATTAAAACAGTTTAGTCACTAACCCATGCACTCAGTGAGACACATTTAATCACTCACTCATACAGTCAGTCATGCACCTACTAAATCCTTCATCCAGACACTTATACATCCACTCATTCTTCAATATGTAAGACATATTTTAACTTTACAGAAACATACAGTCACTGGATGTTGTCATCAGTGATGTCATCAGTGATGTCATTTGAGATGTCATCAGTGATGTCATCAGTGATGTCACTAACCATGTCATGAATGATGTAATATGTGACATCATCAGCAGTGGATTGCGGGTGCGCGATATATAGTTAGTGGAACTAACTATATATGAAATTTCAATGGTTTTGTGTGAGTAAAATAAGGTTTTGAAAAGGCTAATCCCTAACTATATATGGTCTATAACCAATGTTTTTTTCAGTGAATTTTCAAGGTTTTGTAAATGCAAATTCCTAACTATATATGGCCTATAACCTATGGTTTTTTCAGTGAATATATATATATATATATATATATATATATATATATATATATAACCTACTGGCAGTCGCCAGTAGGTAGTTATAATTAGGACCTAGTTTCCATAGGAAATCTGCAACATTCTATTTGGAATAACTTTGGCGGTGGTCAACGAATCTTCACAAAATTCTCCAAGAGAATGGCCTGCTCCACTCTGCTCCTCCCCATAAAGTTTGGGGGTGATTCGTCAAGCAGGGGCTGAGAAAAAAGGGGGGTCCCAAAACATGTTTTCCCCATGCAATTTTCCATAGGGACCTTTAAGTGAGGCTACAGCCCGAACTGCTGAAGTTATTACACCAAATTTGGCATAAAGGTAGAGTTTAGTTCGTAGATTACGCTTTTTGTTAAATGGTGCAAATCCGTTTAGTAGTTTCTTAGAAAATCAAAAGTAAAATCATAGATATATCTATAGACGAAGTACCGTACGCGTACAGTACGCGTACCTTCCCAAGCACGAGCTTTATGCTAATTGGCTGTCAACACTCCAAACCAGGAAATGTTGGCAGCCATCTTGTGCCTCAGAAAGCAGCAAAAGAAACACGAAATACACGAAAAGGGGGCAGGGTAGAAACCTCAACGCAGCCCCCTGGCGCATAGTGGAGGTTCCTGGTGGGCTAGTTGGCCCCCAGGGACCCCCAGTATTCAAGGGGAATTACTTCACCCTCTGCAAATGTGCCAGGGGGCGCATTTGCAGAGAGGTGCAGGGAGGGGGTGGGGCTTGAGGTGACGGATTGCACCACTCTGCAAACGCGCCCCTTGGTGCGTTTGCAGAGGGTGAACTGATTCCCCTTGAATACTGGGGGTCCATGGGGGCCAACTAGCCCACCACGAACCTCCAGTATGCGCCAAGGGCTGCCTTGCGGGGATGTGTAAAGAGGCCACGCCCCTTTTTACACCTCTATGCAATGCAGCCCCCTGGCGCATACTGGAGGTTCCTAGTGGGTTAGTTGGCCTCAGGGAACCCTAGTATTCAAGGGGACTTAATCCCCCAACTTAGAACATGCCACGGGACGTGTTTGCACAGTGGTGAAGGTAGGGGGTGGGGCTTGAGGTGATGTGTGTGCAAACACGACCTGTGGCGCGTTTTAAGTTGGGGAATTTATTCCTTTTCAATACAGAGGTCCCCTAGGGGCCAACTAGCCCACCAGGTACCTCCAGTAAATGCCACCGAGCTTCTTTAGCCCCCAGGGGCCCTCAGGATTGAAGGGGAATGATTTTCCCAACTTAAAACGCGCCACAAGGTGTGTTTGCACATGTCACCTCAGGCCCCGTCCCCTCCTTTCCCCACTGTGTAAACATGCCCTGTGGCCGTTTTAAGTTGGGAGATTAAGTCCCCTTGAATCCTGAGGGTCCTTAGGGGCAAATTAGCCCACTAGGTATCTCCAGGAAGCGCCATTGCAGAGAGGTGTAAAAAGGCGCACGGCCTGCACCACCTCTCTGCAACGCAGCGCAGTGGTGCTTACTGGAAGCACCTGGTGGGCTAGTTGGCTCCCAGGGTCCCTCAGGATTGAAGAGGAATTTTTTTCCAACTTAAAATGCGCCACAGGGTGTGTTTGCACACGTCATCTCAGGCCCCGGCCCCTCCCTTCACCACTGTGTAATGGGCCCTGTGGCCGTTCTAAGTTGGGAGATTAAGTCCCTTTGAATCCTGAGGGTCCCTAGGGTCAAACTAGCCCACTAGGTACCTCCAGTAAGCGCCACAGAGCTGCGTTGCAGAGAGGTGTAAAAAAGGTGCGTGGCCTCTGAACACCTGTTTGCAACACAGCTCTGTGGTGCATACTGGAGATACCTGCTGGGTTATTTGACCCTCAGGAACCCTCAGTATTGAAATGAGAATTAATTCCCCAACTTAAAAGGCATTTGCACAGTGGTGAAGGAAGGGGGCGTAGCTTGAGGTGACATGTCTGCAAACACGCCCTATGGCGCGTTTTAAGTTAGAGAATTAATTCCGCCTCAATCCTGTGGGTCCCTGGGGGCCATCTAGCCCACCAGGTACCTCCAATATGCGCCAGGGGGCTGCATTGCAGAGAGGTTTTCAGAGGCCACGCCCCTTTTTACAACACTCTGCAATTCAGCTCCATGGCGCTTACTGGAGTTACCTGGTGGGCTAGTTGGACCCCAGGGACCCTCAGGATTGACAAGAAATGTATTCCCCAACTTAAACTGTACCACAGGGTGTGTTTACACACATGTGAGCTCAGGCCCCACCTCAGAACACCTCTCTGCAACGCACCCCGCTGGTGCATACTGGAGGTTCCTGGTGGGCTTGTTGGCCACCAGGGACCCCCAGTATTCAAAGGGAATTCATTCCCCCTCTGCAAACACGCCAGGGGGTGCGTTTGCAGAGTGCTGAAAGAAAGGGGCGTGGCCTCCAGTGCAATGCCAGTCTTTCTCTTCTTTTTTGTTTTAAGAAGGGGGGATGTGTGGCCCCCTTCTTTTCCTAATATTTTGGCCCTGGGCCCCCATCCGCAGGACTTGATCCCTTTTTTAAAAAAAAAATATTAGTTTTGAAGAGAGCTGCGTGGCCCCATCCCCAAGACCATAATTCGCCCCGGGGACCCCATACCCAGGGGCTTGGCCTTTTTTTTTTTATTTTACTTTTAGGAGGGGGCTGCTTTCCCCCCTTAGGCCATTTATGTCCCCGCGGACCACATCCCCCGGGGCCAGACTTTTTTTCTCTAATATTTTTTAAATGTATTTATGAGGAGGGGGCTGCGTGGCCCCCCTCCCAGGCCACTTGTAGCCCCAAGGATCTCATCCCCTGGTGCTGGCCGTCTTTGTTGGGGACTGTGGGGGAGTCCTCAATCTCCCCATGGCCCCAGCCGGCTCCCCGTGTCCTGCGGGAGCCGGCATTGCTTTTCCACATGGGGAGCTGCTAACATGCTGCTACCCATGTGGAAAAGCAATTTGCTTTGCTTCATTGAGGCGAGAGCAGGTTTCCCTGCTCTCGCTTCAATGAAGCAAAGCAGTTTGCAATGACAGGGTGGGAGACGCGAGCAGTGTCCAAGTGTCTTTGAGAATCCTCAAAACCTTAATTTTTGCCTTGACCAATAATTACTTTATTTCTACCATTAACCAGAAGCCTAGCATATTATTTGCTCTTCAAGCTGTTTAGTCTATATATAGCAATTTTCTAAGTCCAAGCAATTCTCCCATGCTTTTGCCAAGGAAAAGGAAGTATTTTTTTCTTAGCCCTGCTTTTAACCAGATCCAGTCCATGCAAGTATAAGTAGAAGTGATGTTATCATTTTATAAAGAAGGTTGTTGGTCTTCAACTTTGTCTACAAATATTGAGGAGTTTAATAATAGGCATATTGAAACAATTATAACTTCTGTAAAAAAAACCCTTAAGCTATGTAGAATGATATGTAAACTATTTTACCTAATTCATTTAGTTGCCCTAGTATAAATCTATATTGTTAGGCATCCTCTTCACTTGAATTTTAATTTTGGTGAGATAACTGCAGGTATTTTTAGTGCTTTTAAGTGCTACTGCCCCCTTTCAATAAAGCATCACAGCAACTTTGACTGCTGTGTTGTGTTGCACTATATTTTAGTAAATCTGCCCAATCCAAAGTGTTGGCCCTACATCAACACTGTTTTCATCAGAAGGATTTCTGACAAATACTGAGGGTTCCATTTACTAAGATTTAACATCGTGTTTGCATCACAAAAGTGAGGCAAGAGAACGCTAAATCTTTTGCTATCTGTTTTACGGTGGAAAAGCATTTGAAAGTACTTAGCGCCAAGAGGGCGTACCATGGGTCGTGCATGGTCATTCACATACAACCACCCTGGTTTTCTGACACTAAATCCTATTTACTTAAAAAAGCAGGCACGGTTTAGCATTATAAAATAACACCCATTTCTGATAACCGCTATGAAGGATAACTGCTTTTTTATCTCCTTTCTTTTACGACTTTGCATATGTGCTGCATTATATAGCACACATAGAAAGTTGGAAATGTTTAAAGTTAGTCTACGATAGTATTTGTACTAGAAGGGTATCCTTAAAGTAAGACACTTATGCTAGAATCACGCAGACACCCTTGTACATTTCTGCACTGGCATTAGTGAGAGCGGAGGAGGTGCTGTATTTCTGTAAATATAGCTCACTACTGCTCTGTCCTTCCCAGGGAGCGCAGCACAGCATTTGCATCTACTGCACTGTGTTGCATGAGAAACTGGTAAATCGGGCCCTGGGCCTCCTGTATCTCTGAAGACTGTAATCTCACCTCACCAAGCGTGCTTAAAGAGATTAAGGGGCATATTACCAAGGGTCGTATTGCCGCTTTAGCGGGAATTTTATCGCCCTATTGCCTAACTGTCGCTAACACCAGTTAGCGACAGCTAGTAGGAGATAGCGATCATCTTTGGCCAGCTTTGCATGTCAGCGATATTTATCGCTAATGACATGGAAACACTCGCTAACATCGCTATCTCCTATTACCTACTTTTGGAAATATTCGCGCTAAGCGCGAATATCTCCAAAAGCTAACACCTGCCCTGAGCAGTTCTTAGCCATGTTATCCAATGGCAGGTGGATAACATGGCTGGGAGCATTAGCTCGATAATGCATGAATATCGCTGACTTTTCAGCGATATTCATGCATTTCGGCCGATTTTTATCGCTTTTGAGATAAACCTTGATATTAGCAAGGTTTATCTGCGATAAAAATCGGCGGAGCTCGGCGATAATTATATTGCCGCTAAGCCAACATAGCGATAATCATCGCTAGTTATTGGTAATATGCCCCTTATTTCTATGACTTCTCTTACAATACTTAATGCGATCACTGCATCTGATTGGACCGTGCCCCCTCACTGGACTAAGTCTGTGAGGAGGAGTTCCTTATTACTCTACTGTGGTATTCACACAGACAAATTCCAAGATCCCAGTCCCTCTGAATTCCAAGATACAATCTACCTTTATGTGTAGCAGTTACGTATTTGGGAGATAAATTGTACTGTTTGAAAACTTTGTGAGTAAATGTGAGCTTCTCTTCTTGTCCAGAATCCAATGCAGAATCGAACTCTGGGCTGCAGTCACCACCCCTATAATCTAGTCCAGCTTCAGGTCCAGGGGTGTTTGAATCAATATGAGAGGGAAATGGCGATAAATAATTAGCACCTCTGATTGAGGGTTTCTCTGTTATCTGACACTATCACGTGTTTAATTACGTACGGCGCACGGATTTAAGCCTTTGGAGTTTTTAAACTTGCTTCTGAAAACGTAGGCGTATGTGCAATATACTCCACATTGTGAATTTCTGTGTCTGATCACGCTGGAATTTGTGAGAGTTGCATCAAGAAGTGATATGCCTGAAGCTGTAGTCTTGATTATTTTTTTAAATAAAGGAAAGCGTGTACATCGGTTGCCTATGTTTTTATCCAGTATTGATTTTTGATGACTATTAGAGTATACTGTGTATTCTTTATATGTGGATGAGATTTCATTATTCTCCATTTAACGGTTTTCATTAATTACACCAATGATTCCTTCAGTATCTGGATATGGTTTAACTATTGCACTTTTGGGGAATGAGATTCCAAACATACAAGCCGGGCACAAGTCATGGGCAAACACGGGTGGGCCGCGTCCACCCACTGTTCTCACAGGGTGGACGCCCTCCCCATGCAACAGAGGTGGGCCCCAGTGAAATATGCTGAACGTGTCCAGGTGTAATTTGCTGACACTGGGACACATTCAACAGCGTAGGTGACGAGCATGCTTTCTTATCGGAGATTCTAGCTTGGCACATAACAAAGGCCCAGTTTAAGAGGCCACCAGCCCTCCCATTCTTTAGGAAGCTGGCTGGTGGCTATCTGCGACCTAACACGTAGATGCCTTACCAATGGAGGGCAAAGAAAGGCACTTAACTTCTCACATTACTAGTACCTAAAAGAAATTATGATCTGGAGGCAAGTTTTTCCCTTTGTTTATTCCCTATATACAATTGATATGCATGCACCGCAAGAATGTCAGATGTATGAGTATTTACACGTATAACAATTTAAATACCACCATTTTTATAATTGCACTCTTTTTTAGAGCAACACATCCCAATAAAGGGTGTCAGAATGCTTTACATCACACACATTATACTTTGAGAATAAATTACACGTGTGTCAATAAATGTTCAGGATGTGTTACACAAGGCAAGGAGGGCTACATATAGCCCTTACCGGTAGGCGTTATGTGTTAAGAGTGCATGGCCACGAGAAAAATAAAGTCAGAATTTCAAAAGCAATGCAGTACTTTCGATTGACTGTACTAATAAGACTTTCACACTGCCCAAAGCACCCCTTTTTAGCAGCCTTAAAATTACACCATATTGAGAAAAACAATAAGGTCTAAGTGCCTAATTAGGAGTTTCGCAGTCCATACTCAAGGTGGAGGTGCGGTAGCGGTCGGGGACTGCTGCACCAGAGGTCTGACCACTTTATTGTGAGTACAGTAGTCTGACCGTGAGAGGACTCCGCAGCCGCAAGGGTGCCGTGATCCCTGGGGCTGGTGTGGCGGCTTGAGGGTGCCATATGCTTGACGATGCTGCTGCAGCACCACCCACCATATTACAAATGTCCTCACTGCGACCCTAACCACGAAAGTGAGACCGTATTGGAAAGGGTGGTGGTGAGTAAACAAAGGTGACCCTACAGGGACCCCTGGTGTCTCAGTCCATGGGATGCATGCTGGAGGGCAAATGTGGTGCACCCTGTGTGCATGCATCCCTCTTTCCTGCATGGCATGAACTTCACAGTCCATGCCGTGCAGGAGCAGGCTTTGAGGTTCTCATTGGGGTGCTTTTTTGAAAGTCCTCACAGTGGGTAAACCAAAAGGACTACCGAACAGACTACAAGAAGATTATTATCTGTCAGGTGGCCTGCAGTCGAGTTTGGCGATGTGGAGTGGGGCGGTGACATGCCTCCCTGCTCCCACACTGCCAAACTCATAATCCTGCCCTAAATCAGAGCCACTGGAATTATGAGGCAGCGGAGGTACAAATTATTCAGCAGGGTTGACAAAATTATGCTGTAAGAAAATGCAAATTATGCACCATAAGGTACATTTTGTGATAGCATTACTTCATTATTTTGCAATTTTTACACATGGCAACATTGTCTGGGAAAAGATTTCACCTTGTTAGTACTGGTTTAAAATCCCAAAACCGCAATGAACAACTGAGAGATGACCAATCAACATTTGAAACTGTTTATTTTGTTAAAATCTGCAGTTTATTCAGCAGATTATGGATTATGGGGAAAAATCAGCAAATCCATATTTATGTGAAAAATGCTGCAGCTCTGCTATATTAGAACTGCAATTGGTGAACTGATAGTAACAATGCATCTCAGTGTTAAAAGCACTTACCTATCTTCATAAAATATAAATCTGTCATCTGAGTGTTACAGGATGTGGCTTGCAAAATACACATTAACTCTCTATGCTGCTTTATGAGTCCTGACTTGACAAAACACATCTCACCAGCAAGTGCATTAACCACTAGAGTTATATCATCATTAATATAATTCCTCGAGATTTACTGGGCACTCAAAGAGAACTGCAGTGGGTGCCTTAAACCCATAAGATATTTTTAAATTAAGCCATTGCGACCAATTATGCAGAACAAATCTACTGTTGTTTTTACCCTTGGTACCAATTTCTTGTTTGAAAAAAACAAATATATATATATATATATATATATATATATATATATATATATATATATATATATATATATATATATATATATATATATATACATATAAAAGATATATATATAAGGTATATATATAAGGTGACTTTCAGACTGCTTTTTTATGACTCTGCTCTTGTGAACCCACCACTTCTTTTCATTGCCAC